>NC_054746.1:25989204-26716704 GCF_018143015.1 Lytechinus variegatus | reverse complement strand
TGGTATCTGTCCTATTCTTCTGTTAATTTAATTTCAATATAGTTTTATATCTGGTTTTATTTCAATATTGACAATAATTTATTTCCCCCTACTATGGTAGCCTGCTCGACAAGCTCGACAGGCTTTTTGTGGCTTTCCCCTAATTCCTGTAAACTACAATATGTTAACATTATTCGTATATACCATGTATACCAAATTATTGTTTAATCTTTGTTTTCTGTTGTGTATAGATATATGTATTTTTCTTAGTGTTATTTTCATATGGAATTGGAAATAAAATGAACTGAAATACTTCATCATCACCGCAAACAAAAACAGCAATTTTAACTATCGAACTGAACTCATATCTACCTGTAGACATGAGAAAAAGTTCCTCCTTGCTGGATATGGATAGCCCCAGGACCCCCCCCCCCTTGTAACCATGTAGTAATGACCCCGAAGTACCCTTATGTAATAAACAATACACAATCATGTACCCCTTCAGTAACCCCATTTAATTGAAATAATGCTCTGTCAACCCAATGTTATACCCTAATGCACATACTCTGTATACTCAAAAAATTGTGTTCTTCATACTAATTAGTCGATGATGAGCCTTACGGTGAAACAGTCTGTACGACTATACTAGTTAAGTAATCCAACCAACAAATTGTTTATACTCGGCTCCTACACAGCCGAGCACTATTACATATTGCAGTATATTACTACTCACTTAAAGAGGGGAAGTCTTTTTCAGATTTGTTTCGATTCCTTGTCGGATTCCCGCAAGAAGGGACCTTGCGCCATGGACGGAAATCCCAGGGGGACAGGGAGACGTGTCCCCCTACTCAAAATATTAGGGGGACACAATATCAAATTTATACTATTTTCGGTCTTTTATGATGGTAAGAAATACATCATTCAAACTCGAAATAAAACATGTATTTTGGGACGAGATGACCTTACTTTGGGATGATAACCTTTTTTCTTTTTTTTCTTTTTTGCTTGTCAACTTTAGTTTCGTCGAAATGACCTTAACTTTTGGGTGATTATTTTTTTTGCTTGTCAAATTTATTTTAGTCGAAATGACCTTAAATTTTGGGTGATAACCTTTTTTTTTGCTTGTCAAATTTTCAAGCCCCTTGTCCCCCCTGCCTACCTGCGCCTAACGTAAATTTTCGAGAAAACGCAAATTATGATTTGACCATATTTTTGTGCTTTTAGCAGCTAGTGTATTACTTTCTGTCCTAATCCTCAAACTTTCTGACAAAGCAAGATTTTTTTTCATTGATATTTTGTGATTTCATTTCAAAACACTCTAAAACGCCTTTACCGTAAAGCACGTTGGAATGTTTGTGCTTATTACGTCATGACGACGTCACATTTAGTTTCGAGAATGGTACTCGAAAAAATTTCATGACATGCTTTTTTCATTTCAGCAAAAAAAAAAATCAAGAAAATGTCGATAACGGTCTTTTTGCGGAAACGCTGAGGACGTCGCGACGTCCTCACCGTTTCCGGCAGTTTTGTGTGATGATATTTTGCCCAGAAGGCCTTTAATACAGGGTAATGTGTAGATATCAACATTATGTCTTAATATAACAACTCCTATGTTTAAAGCTCAGGTTTTGAGGGAATTTCTCTTTTGGGACCTATGTTGAAATATGGTGAAGAATGATTCTAATCATGTTGTTTACCTTTATTACCTTGCATTACACACATGACAAAAGGCTTTTGACAATGACACGGAGATCATAACATCGCCTATGGAACCGGAACGTGAATTTGAAAGACGAACAATGGTATGACATCTGAAAGGTGGGCCGACGGCATCGATTGCCTGATTACCAAACTCATATTAGTGGAGGAGGATCGTACTTTCTTCTGCACTGGAATGTATAGATGAATCAATAAAAGCGAAATCAAAATACATAAAATTAATAGAGATGGGCAATGAGTTACGAATGACAACCTGCAATTTTAAAAAAAATAAGAAGTATAAAACTTAAGTCATGAAGCCGATCTTTTATTAGAAACAGAAACTTAATATCAGTAAAAAAAATCTCAAAAATGGTATATTTACTAATTTTTGTAAGTTCATAATAGCATTAAAAAGTTAAGTTTTCTATTTATTGTCATCATAAGATATTAACATGGTGAGAGCCTTATTGAGAGAGGCCCCTTAATCTTTCGTGAAGGCTATTGAAGTAATGTGATTATTGGGATCAGACGAGTTTCAACGAATGTATGTTGCTTGAAATACTGCTTCGAGAGAGGGAAAATGTAGGGGTTACTCAAAGTACATTTTGAAAAAGTTCATTTCTTTATTACATTTCAATTGTTATAACTGTGTTTATGATGGATTTTGTCTACTGTTTTGTTGGAAATGAGAAAAAAAATAAATCTGAAACTGAAAGATGTTTCAAGACTGTTATAAGATTCAACTATGTATAAATTTATTATGTATTAGGGGTTAGAATATCTTTAGCAGTTTGGCGCCAAAACCAAATGTAACTTGGTCGTTATATAATGGTACATTAAACAATAATACTCAAATACATATAGTTCATCACTATGAAAAGTTCACAAAACAATTACATCGGATCATTCTTGAGCTAGGATAGATGCGGGTAGGGTAGGTAATGGGGACTTTCCCTCTAGAGGTCATTGTCAGTTTTGCGGTATGCCAATCGATTGGTACATCGCAATGCTTCAGCCACACCCAACGACTCGAGACAAGACCGATCAAAGATATCGATTGGTGCAGCGTCGGTCGGCATGGTCGGTTTGGTGTCGCGTGTCGTTAGTATGACTAGATCATTGTATTCAGCATGTACAACAAAGGAAAGCACACGCGTGAAAATTCACCCATGAACTCAAACCCTAGGCAATAAAACTAACTTGAATAGACACACACTGTGCTCCATTAGAATCATGTTGTGCAGTAATTGCACATTTCTTTCGATTCGATCTACACAATTCCCTCCTCCTTTTTGGAAAATTTCATCAACTGTCTCTTAATCCTTATTGGTTTTCTTTCAAAAGCAGCACTCCCCACATTCAAGGTTTGCACATGAAAAAGCAATAGCAGGCGTTCCTTAAAATATAACAAAAGAATACAGGATGCTTGCTAATTTAAATTTAGAAGGACCTTGGTGACCAAGTTATGAATATTCCGTCTATTCATGTCGTTTTTAAAAAGACAACACTGCTCATCGCGCCCTACCCAGTAGCTCTGAGGAAGGTAAATTCCCCTGTCCTGCACCTTTAACGAACTTGACGAAAACATTTTTATTCATTCCTTGTTATGCCGTCTGGCTTTCTAAGAGACAAGGCTTATCAACATTGTCAACCATTCTTGCATGCTTCGACCGTACAGGATCTCTTCGTTTAAATGATTTTACTCCAGGGAGTAGGATGTTGTATTCAAGCGCAAAGACGCCAATCATACATTTCGACTATAGATGACATTTTATTGAATGAATACTGGTATAAATGAACATCATCACATCGCATTGTGGAAAGAAACAAAAATCAGGATGCCTACTCTGTCTCAAAGTGTGCTTTTTATGATAATTATATTTTCGACGCTTTGCCGCCCCAACAGGGCCGGAAACGGTAAATATACTTCATTCTTCCTTGATTTTATTATACAAGCTTGTGGTCTGAAAAGGCATTCCTCAGGCGTACTGATTATATATATATATATGTGTGTGTGTGTGTGTGTATATATATATTATATATATATATATATATATATATATATATATATATATATATATATATATATACATATATATATATATATATATATATATATATATATATATATACATTATACTATACATATATTGTATTTATAAATAGTCTATAATCTATCTATATATTATATTAAAACAAGTAATTAATAAATGGGTTAAAGTATTTTAAAACGATATCTCAGCCAAGGAATGTTATATAGTGTTATTATTATAGCATTTGTAGTATATTACCCTTTGCGCTCCTATAAGGTGTGTTTACAGACATTTATATTAAAAAAGGATGGCAGATACATACTGATCTCGGTAACAAGAAAGCCATCGCCAATTTATTATTGTTAATTTATATCATTACATATACTTTTTTTCAATAATTAATGGCTGTTGCGTCGTAGTCAGCGTCATTCTTTATAATTGTCATTGAATCGCGACTTTTCAGTCGGCACCACATTTGGCAAAGAAATATTGGCCAGAACTGTCAGGAGTTGATAAATGGTAGTAGGGGACAATACCATACCTCGAATATATACCAGTTTATATTTGTCATCTTTGAAAAATTGCTTTAATACTCCACGGCCCAAGCACAAATTCTTTTAAAGTTGTGTAATTATTTCCTGGGATATAGCTTGTATATATATATATATATATATATTAAAAAAAGAAAACCATAAGGCAAATCACAATAAAGTTTACCTATCTGAAATTGCGGTAAAAAGATATTTAAACTATCAAACATTAAACATTGTCCTTTGAAATTCTTCGATGTTGTATTCATGGATAATGATAATAATAAAGATAATAATAATAATACTGATGATAATAATGATATCAATAATAATAATGATGATGATAACATTAATAATAATAATGATGATAATGATATCTAATAATAATAATAATAATAATAATACAGGGAGCTTACTATACACGTAGATATTTTTTATAAGCACTAGATAAAATATGTTATTTCCCACAAATTACACTTATTGCACGTCTGCACAAGTGACAAATCTCATCATTACACAAATTGCTAGAATTAACCCGTTTCGCATCGTTTCATATCACGGGTATTAAGATCATTTTAATATTATTGGTATAAGCGAATATTTGTACGAATCCCAGATCTACATGATCAGGATGTTAATGTTTTATCCTGCTTCAGTCTATTTATTTCATATAATACATACAAGCTCTGTTTCTCCATGCCAACTTAAGATCAAAATGAGTGTAGAATAAATATGACAGAACGAATAATTGTGAATCTTTCATATTTTGGGGGCATTTTATACAACTTAAAACCAGAAGTTTGCGTGCTAAAACATGGTGGGTTAGTTAGATGGATATACATTTTTAGATGCTTTTAAACATGCCAGTTAGTCAACGTTTTATATGCAATATTCCGCGAAAACTAACACTTTCATGATCAAATGTTACTTAATTTTATAAACCCGACATCACAAAAATAGTTTTAAGAGGATATATATATATATATATATATACATATACATTTGAGGCCAGACGTTTAGAAACACCCAGGAAATTAACAATTGCCAAACATCATACAATTTACCGTAACTTATAAAATATCATGACAAATTTGATGTCAAACAAATGAGTATGTCATGCCCCTTCATCACATTTCTATGTCATTAGGAGCTGAAAAATATTTAGGTGTCATTTCCCCCTAAATCTTCATATTTCAGACAAATAAAGATAAACTTGACAAAAACATTTCATATTTGTGCTCGTTGCTTCTCAACACAAACATTTGAGATTACACTTTTTTTTGTTCAGTTGTCGCATCATGATAGAAAATGTAATATAAATCATAGATATATATTTCTATGAAACGACGTTGAAGATATATAGTAATAAACAATAGAATACATTTGGCACCAATATTATTTTTTTCTCCAAAGAAATTTCCACCTGAAATATACTTTAATCCCAATGACAACCCAGTCATTTGAAAGAGCTGATAAAACCCTCTTTCATTTGATACCAATTTCGTTATGGCTAATATAAACAAATATATATGTTTGGTAAGCGAAATGAAAGTCACTGAATTTTATGGGTATATGTAAACTTTTGGCCTCAACTGTATATATACATATATAAATTTATATACATATATAGTTGAGGCCAAAAATAACATACACCCATGCAATTCAGTTATTTTTTTCGCTTGCTAAACATATATATTTATTTATATCAACCAAGGCTTTCAGAAATCTTCTAGTTGAAATATAGAATACAAAAGGCCAGACTTCCAGAATTAATAAAGATGACCAAAAACTTTTTACAGAAAAGGGGGCTTGAATCGATTCATACTTTATGCTTGTGTAGTCTAGTGATCTAATGATGAAATATACAGTATTGGTTTCATAGAAATTTGACGTTTTGAATAGAAAAAATCAGTTTACCAATTTCAAATGATATCAGTCACAAAATCGACCTTGTTTTCAAAGTTATGTGAGGATCCCCATAGCATTATTGATTGCAGTATTCAAATGCTCATAACTTTCTTATTATTTGTCAGATTTTTCTCAAACTTTCGTTGATCTTTTTTTTCTTTTTTTCATACAAGCTATCTTCTTCCAAGGTTTCATTCTCCTTTAATCGTGCGTATCAGTGTATCGATTATTCAAAATTTGAATTGCAACCTTCATTTTCTTTGACAGTGAACGTTCTTTAACATTTCCATTTTATACACATTTTCATCGTCACAGATTATTTTCAAGACAAATAATCTTTTTCTTTTTTCTTCAAAATGAACGACAAAGGAACGTGATGTGATACTAATTTATTTTTATTTCGTAAACTTTTACGTGACAAATAATTATGAATTCAGAATTTGTCAGGTTTTAATATGAACATAAAACAATCATTTTCAAATGAATTTTGATAAAGTGAAAAATGTTATGTCAAGAGATTCCATAAAAGCCCTAAATTACATTTGGAGCAAAATTGAACATAATGGTTGGACTATTGGGTTGGACCCATTAAATAGAATTGAATAACAATTGTAATTAAAGCCGTCCCAATAGTGACTGAATGACTGAATACTGTGTTACTGTAATTATCATGAAAGCATTTCATCTTCATTTGTCTTCAGACAAGTTATCAGATCTGTAAAATTTCCTTGATTCGGATTGACTGAAGAGCACTTTTACTATGGTAACTGTCAGATAAAACAGAGCTTAATGCATAAAACGTCCGACAAACGCTTCGTAGTCCCATTTTGCAGCTGTTCCCCCGGGCCGGCTCATTCTATACAGCAAAATAACGGAGAGCTACCGCAAAACGTTAGGCGTTTTCTTTTCAAATTCATGCACCGATAAATAATACCATATCTTCTATCGCCATCCATCTTTGAAAAATTAGATTCCCTTCGTTTCTTTGCTCGACTTTCGGAATCTCTGACGACTATGATATCTTTAATTATTTTTTTTTGCCAAGCTTTATAACGCGTTTGCTTATACATGAATAGATGAGACGAATACCCTGATACTAATAATAATAATAATAGTAATAATAGGCATTTATATAGCGCCATCTATCTAGAAATATTCTATTCCGAGGCGCACAAGAAAAGAAAGAAAGAGAAAGTTTGGATGAGTGTCAAAGTGCCAATAACTAATACTGTTAGAAAAGATAAGATTTCAGTTTGGATTTAAAGGTCTCCAGTGATTGTATAATTCTTAAATTTAATGGCAAATTATTCCAGAGAGAAGGTGCTGAGGCAGAGAAAGCTCGTGCACCATATGCTACACGTGTCTTGGGAGTCTTAAGAAGTTGCTGGTGTGATGATCTCAGGCTTCTAGCTGGTGCATAAGGCGTGACAAGCTCTTGTAGATATTTTGGTGCCAAACCATTATACACTTTCCAAGTGAGAAGAAGTATTTTAAATTCTATACGCTTCCGGATTGGCAACCAATGTAACTTTTGGAGAATTGGTGAGATGTGTTGATATTTTGATGTACCAGTTAATAAAACCCTGGCAGCTGTATTCTGAGCATACTGAAGTTTATTAAAGGGGAATCCAACCCAAATAAAAACTTGTTTTTATAAGGAAAAGAAAAATCAGACAAGTTGAAAGGTGAAAATTTGAACAATATTGAACAAACAACAAGAAAGTTATGAATTTTTAAAATTTGTAAATATTGGTAATCACTATACCCATGGAGACTTCAAATTGGCCGCATATGGGATGTCATAGTGATGTAAGGCAAGGACTACTCTTCCATGTACTCCAATACATATTAGGGCTAAAATGTAATTTTTCCCAAAAGTTTTATTTCAAATTATATTTTTCTTTCATGAGGACATACTACAATATACTACCTGGGTTATATTTAGATTACTGCCCCAGGGGAATTGGTACTTAGGAGAAAACCACAAATCCCTGATAATAAAGTACATGGCCTATGGGAAAGTTGTCCTTGCCCCTTGTCATAATTTACTTACACAGTTGCCAATTTGAAATCTACATAGTATTAGTGATCCGAATTTTAAAGCAGCTATAACTTTCTCATTGCTTGTCCAATTTCTTTAAAACTTTCACCATTCTGTTTAATTTAATTTTCTCCTTCCCAACATAACATTTTATGGCCAAGGCTGGATTCCCCTTTAACATTGCGTGAGGTTATATTAAAAAGAAGAGCATTTCCAACATCTAATCGAGATAGTACAAATGAGTGTATAAGCATAGCAGCAGACTTATGGTCAAGGACTTTCCTCATGCTGTTAACATTATGAATATTATAGTATACTGATTGACATATTTTCTTTACTTGTGCATCCATAGACATATGTTCGTCAAATACGACACAGAGATTTCGAACTGATGACAAGGCTTTAATCAAAGAGTCCCCAACCTGTATAGTCCGGTCCTTAATCAAATGACTTTGTGATTTAGAACTAATAATCAACAAGTCTGTTTTACTTTCATTTAATTTCAACTTATTGTTTAGCATCCATGACCGCATATCATCTATTGTATTTTGTAAACGAAGCCTGGCAGACAACTCACTAGCAGGGTCAGTTGGATCAAATGACACATACAACTGTGTATCATCCGCATACATATGAATGTCTATGCCATGTTTATGCGCAATTTTTGCAAGAGGACTGGAATAGATGGCAAAAAACAACGGCCCGAGAACTGAACCTTGGGGCACTCCAAAAGGAAGTTTAACAGGAGACGACATATTTTCACCAATCTTGACAACCTGTGATCTATCATGAAGATAAGATGAAAACCAATCAAGAACAACTCCTTCTATGCCACAATATTTCAACCGATCCAATAGCAAATCATGGTCAACGGTATCAAATGCTGACGAAAGATCAAGCAGAAGGAGGAAAACAGCCTTCTTGTCATCAACAGCACGAAGAATATCATTTGATACACGAACACAGTGTCCTCTTATTAAGTGAAAACAAATTTGACAAATAATATTTTGCTCTTCATAGATAAAGAAAATACAATCTTCCCTTGACTTCTGGTAAATCTCCACCGAATTTGGGGCACTGTTCCAGTCTACGATTACTACACTACATTACGGTAAAAAAAACGTATTACTATGCGTTTTCATTTAAAAATCAATTTTGATCCTTTGTATTTACTTTTTTTATATATATATTTGTTTCTTAATTTTGTATTTTGTTATATTCATTTATATTCTTTTTTATATAAAATACTAACTGATGTAGTATCTAAAAACTAATGATAACTTCACTTTGGTAAGACTGAAATATCAAATATAATCCACATCATCGAACGTTTACCAAAGCTTGAGACATCCTCTGCAAAGAAAATACGAACAAAAGAATTGTATACCAACAATCTTGGATACTGAGTTCATTGAAATGGGTTATCATAATTATGAAGTGCGATATTATACACATATTGCCTACCTAGGTAGAAGATGAGGAGGAAGAACGAAAGAGAAGGGGAAGTTTACGTGTCAATTTAATTTGTAACCATTCTAATGTAAACTGAAGGCATCAGGCTGATTTTCTTTCAAAAAGATCAAGTTTGCAGGTTACTCGTTTACTTGTCGTTTGCAATTAATATACAGATCGGACGCACATGCATTATCATTAATATCAAATATTGTTATTTTTTAGAAAAAAGATTATTGATGATTTGATCTAAAATAATTTAAACAGAATTACATAAACACTGCATGCCTCGAGAATGCATTGTATGATGTGAAGTAATACATACGTATGTTCATTCAAATCAAGAATTGTTCATATTTAAGATGTAAAGTGCATGCGCTTTATAAATCTTACATAATTATACATGCACTTCACTTTGCACGTTAATTAGGTGTAAAACGCGCTGCAAAGAAAAATTTATTACCCAAAAAGATATAACAGGTTCAAAACATTAATGTATGAATTTTCAATAAGTAATCTAATACGTGTCTTCGGGTTGACCCTGCATGAAGGCAGTCGCTGATTTCAGGCCAGGTTTCCACATCTGTGGGGAACAGCCCACGGGTTGAGGCCCGAATAGGCGAAGGCCTATTCCCCATAATCACGGAACTCTCCAAACCAAAAAGCGTGAAATATTTTACAAATTAAAGTTAAGGGTGAAAGTTGAAATTGTATTTGGAATCCATGTTGATAATCTCGAAAAAAATATATTGCACAATATATAATAATTGTTTGAATACACGTAAAAAAACTAAGAAAAGCAGGAATATAGCTATAATCCAACATTATTGCATGATCATGATCATGAGAAAAATTATGAACAGACAAAATAGGATCTAAATTATTATGAAATATATATTTGGATGTATACTGAAAAGTCCGAAAAAGACACCCCCCCCAAAAAAAAAGGGGGTAAATGCAACTAACAAAGATTTTGAGAATTTGATTTCACCACGTTCCGTTGATACCACTCCAAAGTCTGTCCATCTCAAAATGTTAACAAAACGCCTGTGTTATAAATGTGGAGCGGTGTGGCCCAGTAGATTAGTCTTCGGACTTTGAAAAAGGGGGGCGTGGCTTCGAATCCCAGCCATTTATAGCTAGCCATGGCGTAATTTCCTTCGGAAAGAAATTTATCCACATTGTGCTGCTCTCGACCAAGGTGAGGTGAATGGGTACCCGTTAGGATTTATTCCTGTAACGTTTTAGCGCCTATTAATATGGCGGCTCAGCTACAGCCGGGGTAATAATTATTATGAAACCAAGTATGAAAGCGCAGTTGAGTATATGCACATAGTAACTGCGCTATATAAATGGACATAATTAATATTATAAATGTACTAGTATACTAGGCATGGAACTAAACAAATTAATGTTTATTATTAAATGAAAAATATTTAATATACACTCTTAATTTCATGCGACTTGCATGAAGTTGCATCAGTTAGTTTATGGTGCAATTCATAATCCTTCAACAATGCCCGTTATGAAGCTCACATATCTAATCTCTTATATAATTTCTATAATAACCAGTCTGAAAGCCTGGGGCGGTATTCTGAACATGATGACAAAAGTTATGACAGAGTTACAGAATACCACCCCTGGGGTGGTATTCTGGAACTCTGTCATAACTTTTGTCATAAATTTTGTCATTTCTCTCCGAGATTTGACACCACTATGATTGTCACAAATAGGTATTCTGGACATTGTCTTTTCCCTGTCATATCTCTCAAAATACCCATCTTTTCGGAAGCAAACCAATCAAAATCATCGTTAGTTCCCAGTTGGAGCCCTTCTAGCCAACAGGAAAGCCCCGTGGCAGGTAGGGCGTATCCCCAAAACAGTTGCTGGCATCGCGCAACTACGCGTATATTGATGCGCTTAATTACAAAAAGAGAGACAGGGAGCTGTGAAGAATTTTAGAGGAGAAATTAGTATAAAAGTAAGGAAAACAGAGAAAAAAGGAGGAATAAATATGTAGGGCCTAACTAATTGTAGCATGAAAAAATAATTTTGAAAATTGTCATGGAAGATGAGTGAGACTAATACCACAATCTAATCTAAATAATATAATTATTTGCTTGACATTCAGTCGGCAGGGTATTTGGTACTAAAAGATTTGACAAAATTTATGACTGCTATCCCCCTGTCATAACTTTTGTCATATCTTTTGCTTGTATAAAAGGATTACGCGATTATGCGCGCTAAAGAGAAGAGACAAAATTTATGACAATTTTTGTGACAAAAGTTATGACATCCACCAGAATACCGATTTTGTCATATCTCTGAGATAAGATAAAATATGGAGAAAAGACAATGTTCTTTGTAGATTTGTCCAGAAATGTCCAATTCCACTTGGGACGTTCTTCCTCTCATTGTTCCTTTCCATGTTGCATCATTAATAAATTCATTCGTTATTTTTCTTTCAGTTGGAGTCGCACGGAGTTGCATACTTTTATCATTCTAAAACGTGATAAATGAATAAACTTCCTTTTTTCGAATATAGCACCATTATAATCATTCTGAAAGCAAAATCATGTGATATTTAAATTTTGGTTTTCTGTTGTTTACATGTGCTCGCATCTTTAATAGCTCCATCCATTTACGGATTTGCTTAATAAAGCAGAAAAGAGGAAAGAAATAAGAATGAAAACGGAAGAACCGGTTTGTTCCAGTTTTCTACAAGAACATTTGCATATATGGCATTGAACTTCGCGGACGGTCATTATCTAAAAAAACTATTCAATCTGTAATCATCAACATGAAAAGCGACCTAAAATTACCCACTATAGTGTTTCTTTAGTATGAGTTCAGTATTCATGAAAATATGAGCAAAAGTTAGGCAAATTTGTCACCGTTAGTGCACGCTCCTAAAAAAAGTCTGAAATCCTCAACAATCATCACGATATCATCATTTTGCAAGCAGATATCATCAAAAATGTGAGTAAAACGTAGTGCTGGCCGATTCTCTATACCATTTTGCCGTTTATCTGATATAAAAATCTTACCTTTTGAGCATGAGTTTTTTTTTAAATCTGCACAAAACTTTGGTCTCCCAAATTAGATCACACTTTATTCAGAACGGTTTTTCAGCACAGCGCACATTCGTGTGTCAAAATAGAATTTTGAATTCGCAATACCGGCGAAACTCCTTAACCTACCTCACATACTTCGTTTATAATTTTATAGTTTACAATCTTGCCGTCAATTTGGCACATATAATTTGAATTGTTTTTGTATAAAATGTGAATAATTTGTGAACGAATTGATTGATATTTTTTAAATGTCCGCGAAGTTTGGACACCCCATCATAATTTTTTAAATGGTATATAAAATGATGCATGCACGTGAGTTTATCATGCGATCTATCCTCATGCTCTCCAGTTGAGGCTCTCTTCAATCCGTGCCACGAAGCCATTAGGCTGAGTGCAATGGGGTTACCTCCAATGTTTCCACAAATTACCCGAATTCCGGGTAATCTGGATCATTTTCAGGTAATGTTCGGGTAATGAAAAAATTACAGGAAAATTCTGGGTAATCGGAAAATTACAATTAAACGTAGCACCTTTTAATATCCTTGTTTCATTGTAAGAATTGTTTACGTCGATAGTTTACGTAGCTCAAAATACTCCGCTCGCATTTCGTAATGTTATTCTTATTTTCAAAGAGGCCAGGGGTGGTATTCTGAGATCCATTTTATCTCAGATAAAATAAAATATTTTATCTCCGTTAAAATCAGTGAGATAAAATACCCTTAAAATCTCTCCGAATTGGTATTCTGAGAACCATTTTATCTTCATTTCATCTCTGTAAGACACACCTATTTTTTAATCAATATCCAATTAGAAACGCGCTTTTATAGCTCTCTCATATCACTCCACCAATAAAAATCCATTCCGCCAGGAGGTGTGGCAAAGGGGTGAGACTGCGTCAATTTATTGACTTCAAATACGCTTGCACTATACACTTGCGCGTCTTTACGGAGATTTCTTTTTAACTAAAAGGACAATACTCTCATCTTTTTTCGAAGTCTATATCGCATCTTTTCAAGCATCATTTCAAAGACAATATTAGTCAAGAAAAGTCCTATGAAATACTCTCTGATTGTACAGGAAAAACGTTAAGGTGTTATTCTAAACAAATATGTAAATTTTCTTCATTTTCATGTCACCATTTGGGGTTAATTCACCTAGAAATACTGGTGAAATCAACGTCGCAGAGACAAAATAGCCTCTACCCTCTTTTAAGTTTATTTTATTTCTTCTTCAAAGTAACATGGGCGCAAGCACATAATCTGCGTTGCAATGGCCAGATACGCGATTGGTATGTGTACGCAGGCATTGTTCTGTTGCGTATCATCTGTAGATACGCAAGATAAAATTTATACGCAAGATAAAATCTAAAATTTTATCTGAGAGATAAAATCTCATCTCAGAATACCAGTTTCATTTTAAGAGATAAAATAAAATATTTTAAAGATAAAATGACCTCAGAATACCACCCCTGAACAACAAAAAAAATGTTACATTCCTTGATTTTGGTTACTTGGCTGTATTATTTCCCAATTTTTGTTAAAAATCAATCTTGAAACAGCTTAGTGTTTTTTCAAGGATCACCGTGTCCAAAAGTGGGCGTTGGTCCATCTCTCTGTAGGCCATATAAGCAAGTAAATTTATTACGTTTATCAATATCAGTGAAAAACTGGCGGCTGTCGACTATGCAGAACATTGTAACAGATATATATATATATCACAGGACGAAATTCCGATTCAATACCCATTGGACATCCAAATTGAATATCAATTAGCAATTGGTTTCATGGAAAGTGAAACCGAAATCGCATATAAGGGGCATAATTTTTTTCCCAAATTTTTCTTGGGGAGGGCTCCCTGACCCCCTGTCAGGACGCACCTTCGGTGCGTGTTACAGGGTCTTCGGCATCCCCCCTTTGAAAAAAATCCTGGATCCACCCCTGGTTCAACCGAGGGTTTCCAAAGCCACATTTGTGAATTCGGCCAGTAGGTTTGGGTTTACCTTATATCAAAGTGCGCGTAATGGTCCCCCGAGTTTGCGCAGTCACCAAGTCTTCGCACACGCGTATCTGGTCGATTATGGTTCGCCACGACCACAAACTTTATACATGCAATACATAGAAAGTCCGACTGAAAATGGTAGAAAAATAATGAATTTAATGCATTTCTCATCGAAATCCCCGAATCGTGTGTAAAGAGAAATGGTGCTCAGACATGGGCCACTATTTTTGTCTCGCCTGCATAGCAAAGCGAGATTATAGGCGCCGCATTTCCGACGGAGGCGGCGGTTAAGTTTTTGAAATGACATCTTCACTTATTGAAAGTATATGGACCTAGTTCATGAAACTTGGACATAGGGGTAATCAAGTATTACTGAACATCTTGTCTTTGTTTCAGGTCAAATGACAGAGGTCAAAGTTCATTTAGGGTCAATGAATTTTGGTCATGTTGGGGGTATTTGTTGAATTGGCATCATAACTTATAGAAAGTTTATGGATCTAGTTCATGAAAATAGATCACGTCCCTGGGGTAATCAAGTATAAATGCTTGTTTTGCACACATCTTAGATCACATGATCATGGTCAAAGGTCATTTTGGGCAGTATTTTATTATCATATGAATGTTTTCTTTGTGAATAATTATTCAATTGCTGATTTCAAAGTCAGCACTGCTGCTATATTGAATCGCGTAATGCAGGCGAGACTGCCAGATATGTACCACTTGTTTTAGTTCAATCTGAAAATGACTGGCTGAGGTTTTTTTCCAAGAAAATTAATGTATATTTTTTTCAATTTCTTATGAGATTTTTGGCATGCTTACTCATAAAAATATACGGAACATTATTAACTGAAATTCTTTGTGAAATAAAAAGAAATTCATGCTAAATCTTAACTTAAATAGTTTGGTGCGCGGACATAGGGCCCCCTTCATACATACAAATAACTTTACCAAAGATAGCAACACACTGTATTACAATCTGCGCATACTATAGATAATTTAAATATAAATCTACAATTTATCACGTGGTTCACCTTTGACCAAGTGGACAGTAAACTCCTCAGAGTAAACAAATGGATGAATGAATACATTCTAGTGATTGAAAATGAAAGAGGACATGCAGTGCACTTACTATTGAAAAGATAATTACGATCTATCTGTTCTCATTTACATAGTATCATAATTCAACATGCTTTCTACCACCTTGAAATCATATGCTTATAAAGCTTGTTGTTTATAGAACGTCTTTTAGTTGTACGTGCCTTCATTCTTCGCAAATTATTTATGACATTTCCACTCATCTATGTCTAGAGTCTTTGTTTATTTAGATTTGGCATTCTATTATCCTACGGTATGCCTGTCTATTATTAAAGCAAAAAATACCGAACCTCAGCTTTTCTTCTTCGTATCCCGCTAAAAAACTGACTGCGAACTTTACGATATCGTACCGCGGTGTTCCAAAGTACTAGGGGATGGGGGGGGGGGGGTTAAAACGCGTACCAACAAAAATGGGTACTGGCCTGGCCCCGCCTACCCTAGATAATAAGAGTAAAAAAGTACATATTTGTAGACGAAATAACTTTCTGGTCTATGAAAATATTACATCAATACTGACAATTTTATTGGGAATAATGTAAAATATTTGTTGTTGATGAGAAAATTTAACGAACAAAAGTTGTAAATTCAGACAATGGGGGCGAGATTGTGCAAAGTAGATCTAGTCTTTTTCCAGAGCATTTCAAAATCAGTAACGATACAATGTAAATATTATACAAAATAATTTGAGGATGAACATGCTATTAGGTCAATATTTTTTTTTCATATGTCATCTCATTTTTTAATGTATTTACATGCCATTGTAATGACATTCGATCAAATATTAATTTGATAAACATAAATGAATTCAAACAAAAGACTCCATTTAAAAGATTATCAAAAAGTGCAAAATAACACCCTTAAAATTTAAAAAATTGTTGTTTTTTGGTTTTTGGAAAGATGGACTGCGTGTAGTCATGTGGGCCAATTTCACTTTAAAGAGCATAATTCGCTCTTATAACAATATACCAAAATGTAGCAAGATATCCTATCAATGTGGCATTCATTAGAATTCCTATTCAAAATAATATTATTCCCTGCCAAAATCAATTTCGAAAATAATCTAGCAATATAATTGAACTGAAAATTAAACCCATCTTGAGTTACCTTGTAAAATTGTATTTTTACTTTTGTATGCATAAGTAAAAAGGCAACTCAACAAGGGGTCTGAGGTGCATTGCAGCAAAGATTGCGCTGAACACTTGAGATGGGGACATCCCGATAGACCGCTGGTCCGATAGACCGCGGGTCCGATAGTCCGCGGGTCCGATAGACCGCGGGTCCGATAGACCGCGGGTCCGTTAGACCGCGGGTCCGATAGACCGCGGGTCCGATAGTCCGCAGTGCGTGTAAAATTATGATCAGATACATGTATATCAAATGTCATCGAAAGGTCCAAAGGTCAAATGATACAAGACCATGGGGTTCTATCAGGTGCGGAGCCATGGGGGCGAGGGGGAACTGCCTCTCCCCCCCCCCGCGCTCAAAAAAAGAGTGGGAGAGGGGAAAAGGAGAGAATAAAAAGAGAGAGGAAGATGGGAAAGAAGATAATAGAAAAGAGAGTAAGAGGGGGAAAGGAAAGATAAGGAAAAAGGGAGAAGAACAGGGGGAAAGAAGAGAAAAAAGAGAGGAGGGAAAAGGAAGACAAGAAAAGAAAGGAGAAAGGAAAAGGAGGAAAAAGAAGAAGAAAAAAAAGAGAAAGGAAGAGAAGAATATTTAAATAGAGAGGAAAATGGGAGGAAAGATAAGAAAAAAGAGAGATAGAGGAAGAGGGGAAAAGAAGAGAATAAAGAGAGAGAGAGTGTGGAAGGGGGAGGGAGAGAAGAAAAAAAGATTAAAAGAGAAAAAAGGGGAAAGGAAAGAAAAAGAAAGAGGGATAAGTAATGGGGGAAAGAGAAAAAAGAGGAAGAGGGAAAAGAAAGAAAAGAAAAGAAAGGAAAAGGGGGAAAAGAAGAAGACAAAAATAGGAAGAGAATAATATTAAAAAGAGAGAAAGATGGGAAGAAAGATAAGAAAGAGAGAGATGGAAATGAATGTCGAATGTCCCATTGGGGGATTTGAAATCTCATCTTTTTTTAGGTTGGAATATCAAAAATGTTCAGTTTAATCGTTGAAATATGTATCTTCTTAATGGCTAACTTTTCGACCAGGCCATAATATGTAACATTTCTGCTCGCGCTTCGCGCTCGTGGTAATTATCTAGTTACATACGCGTCCTGTTCAGGTTCACAAACATTGCCCAGAATGTTAAATTTTCAAGACAATATACATGAAATTTGATTTTTAGCTTGCATATGGCTTATGAGATTTAACACATTTATGTTGCTTATAAAGTAAATCTAGGAAATTACTGTCAAGACATGGGCGTTTGCCCCTTCCCCCCAACAAAAAAGAGAGAATCAACGCCTAGAAAAAATAGAGAGAAATGAAAGGGATATTAGGATGAAATATACTATCATTTTCCAAATATTACGTCAAAATCTATAATACTATCACAACCTTGTATTTTTGTAATAAAAGTGTCAACATATTTGCTTGCTCGCTTCGCTCACTGCCAACTTCTTATCAATTTTATGCGATACGCCATATCGAGCCCCCTCGAAATTGTTGGCTCATTACGGCACTTGGACAAATCAACTTTGAGCGGCCGATCGGGGAAAATATGGGTGAAAAAATGGCCCCTCCCCCATTGGCGGAAGCTGGGACCGCCCCTGACTTAGGCTTTTAAGATAAAATACAGGGAAAAAAATCAGATCGCGCATCGGGTTCTCATTATTTATTTAGGCCTTGTTTTTCAAGAATAAAATCTCAGATTTTCTTTAACGTCTACCCCCCATTTCATCTATTTTTATATCTTGGTGCCCTCGATCGCCCCCCCCCCCCTGCACCCATGCTGAATAAATACGCCACTGATGAGGATAATTAGTCGAGATTGCATATTCCCTAGAGGTTATCATTAATAATATTGAAGGGTATACTAAAACAACAGTACAGAAACTACAGCTCCGGTTCACAATATTCTGGTAGGGCTTAATCTGGTGAGAAGTTAAACCAAATTGAAACCCCCCAAAATCACTCGTGCTTCGCGCTCCCACTGATATTACATCATGGGCGGAAATCCCAGGGGGGAAAGGGGGGGAACGTGTCCCACCTACTCAAAATAGTCGGGGGGCACAATATAAAATGTCCCCCTACTATTTTGGTCTTTTATAATCATAGAAATACATTATTCTAAATCGAAATAAAACATGTATTTTGGGACGAGATGACCTTAATTTGGCGATGATAACCCTTTTTTTTGCTTGTTGGTTTTTGAAAAGTGCTCTGTAAAAATGTCAATTTTATGGTTTGAATGTTAACATTTGCTGCTTGCGCTACGCGCTTGCAAATTTTGATTTATCATGTACCTATATTTTTGGGGATTCCATAAAGTTTTCAAAATATCACTTTTCTTGTCTGATTGTTAAGACGCATCAGCTAGCGTGCTGCACGCTCGCATTTTGATTGGCGAGTTATATAAATGTTTCAATATAGTTTATACAACAAACTACTTAAAATCCCCTTTTCATGACAGTTTATCAAAAATTATAGGTCGCGACTTGCGCTCGCATTAATGGTTACAAATATATTAACTGATGCATCCTATTCATAATCTCAAAAGTGAAATATCCAGTTTTTATGCCATGATATCATCAGATTTTGTGCCCTCAATAGGCATTAATAAATATGATATCAATTTAATAATTAAATTGTCCCTTTGTTTCATCTCACGCTTAGCAAGATTAATAGGAAGATAGTCATCATTTTCATATGATGGCATGTCGAAAGGATGTCCCGGTCCTATGTCAAAACTCAAAGTCATAATAATATCAGCTCTTTTTTAAGTGCGATCAATATCCACCTTACAATTTTTTTACAAAGTGCTAGAAATATAAAGCTGAAATTGACTCTCTTTTTTTCAGATCGGACTATCAAAGTTTCATAATTTTCATGATTAAAGTTGTATTTAGAATGCCTAGATTCTAGGTCTAAATATGAAACACGCTCGAGCATGTTTATTCAGATACCCAACTTGTTCTCTAATTTAAATCATTATCCAGTTTCAGATCACAATATCAAAAATTTTCTGCTCGCGCTTTGTGCTCGCATTATTAATGTAGGAAGACCCCATATTACTCATCCTTTTGATGATTTACAAAACATGAACAGAGTGGCCCCCTTTTACGTCTAAATCTCTTTTTTTTTAGGATTTACAAATCATGAATAGAGTGTCTCGTTCAGTAAATATCATGGAACTAAATCTAGAAATTTTCCGCTCGCGCTTCGCGCTTGATTTATTTGTTTTCTCATATACCTATTCTGCTTGAGTTAATAAAAAAGTGCTTAGAATTTCCTTTCTTTGGGTGAAAATTTCGAAGAGATTCAGCTCGCGCTTCGCGCTCGCATTATTTGATTGTCAAATCAAATTTAACAGCTATCTTTTTCATCAGTTCATTTCCCCTCGCGCTTTGCGTTCGTAGTAATTATTAAGTTGCATACATGTCTTTTTCAGGATAACAAACATTGCCCAGAATCAGTTCAACTTTAAAATTTCCCAAAAAATTAGCTCGCGCTTCGCGCTCGCATCATATAAATGAGGATTATGATATTATGTATTAATTTATGAGAATAAAGCCAAGAAGTGACTAATAAGGACTACCCCTTCAAAGAAACAAACAAAAATTATCTTCGAGCTGCCGATCGGGGAAAATATGGCTGAAAACAAATTTCCGCCCCACCCCCCCCCCCTATTGGCAAAGGCTGGAACCGCCCCTGTGTCCCCCTACCTTTTGGTATTTATGTATTCATGGATTTTTTTTCAAGAACACATTAAAAAGTGGTCTTTATTTCTTTTTTAATGTGATTATAAGATAATTTAAGTTAGTCTGACCGGTAGGGAGTAGGCGCCATTTTTCGAAAAGTACACATGGGCGCCAAACATCGGGTCAAATTTGCTCCCCTCCCTCCCCTTGAAATCCTGGATCCGCGCCTGCATGGGTTCTATAACAATAACCCATTAGGGCAATCACCCCCTGACAACTACTTCAAGGAAAATATTATCCCCATATTTTTTACCGCCGGGGACTGTTACCCCCCCCCCCCCAGAAATTTACTCTCCAGACAATTGTCCCAGATAATTATGAAAATAATAATTGTGAAAATGCCTTAACGTGACGACATGGCGTGGTACTTTATCTTACCATGTCTTAATTAATCATTGGCGGCCGAAGGCAAAACATTTAGGGGGATCCACCTGAAACTTTGGGATGGACACAGGTAAAAAATTATTGACAAGCAAATCAACCAAAATTTTAGGAGGGACCACCAAAATATTTTGACAAGGAAAAAAAAAGAAGGTTATCAACCAAAATTAGGGGGGGGCAAAAATATTTTAGGGTGGTCTACCTCAATTTAGGGAGAGGGGGCGCAGAAAAGATATTGACGACCAAAAAAAAGGTTCTCAACTAAAAATTTAGAGGAGAAAGCCCCCCCCCCCCACTTCCGCCGCCTAAGTAATTAATAAGCTTATTATTTCGACATAGCGATATATTCTATCTTGTCAAGTCCATATGTCCACATGGCGAGATATGAAGTGTACAAGTCCCGGCAAGAATCCCGTTGAATCGCCATGTTCTCGTCATGTTGACTGTTGACACATAACTTTTTATAAGTGGACTGACTTGGCAGGATAACGTATCTCGCCATGCGGACATAAAGCTTATTTAGTCGATATGGCAAGATAAAGTGTCTCGCCATGTCGTCAAGTCGATCATGGCATTTTAGAGGCTCCGTATGGCGTCTAGAGCATGGGTGTCGATCACGGGGGGGGGGGGGATGGGGGGATATATCCCCCCCAATATTTCAAGTGGGGGGATGGCCTGTATTATCATCCCCCCCAATTATTTAGGGTAGAAAAATTTAATAATGATGATGAAAAAATGAAAAGTTTGATCATGATGATTATAGTATGCCATCAATCAGTTTGTTTCCCTCGCAATTTGTGTATATTGTTATTAAATAAAAACATTCTTTTTCAGGACTATTAAACAGATGGGTGGAGGTTCAAGATGAAAAAGAATGAAATGTTTATGTATCTGATATTTTTTAACACATGACATAAAAGGACCCCAACGAAAATCAACTTTTGTTGATAGCTAGGGTGTTGCATCCCACCAGTGGTGAATAAATTAATTTAAATAAATCATTAACTCAAAAGGGTGGAAAAATAAAAGGGAGTAAAGGGTGGCAAGATAAATAAAGGAATGACAGTAAGCCCGATGGCGCACGAGAAGCCACACATGTTGTAATTTGTGCTAGTCTTAATTGGTCCGAATCTGCATTTTATCGTCATGCATTAAGAAGAATAAAGATATTGCCAGTCAGGTTAGATTTAAGAGAGAAGTTGTATACACAGAGGCGACGATCCTGGGTGGGGGGGGGGGCAGGGGGCGATCGCCCCACCAATAAAATATTGGGGGGCAAACATATCGTTTTGCCCCCCCAATAATTCCGCATGTGCAACTAAAAAATAAAATAAGATTGTAATGCTACACTGAAATCAGCAAGGGAGATTGAGATACCAACTCGATTTTGAATTAAAATCGTGCTCAAAATGTCTGCTTTTCAGATTGGAATATAAAAATTTTCAGCTCGCGCTTCGCGCTCGCATAATGTACCAAAAAACCCATACTTTTCATGATTATATAGGTGAATATAATGTCCCGTTCTCAATTCTAAACCTCAAAAGAACTTTGATTTTGCAATAATCTTTTGTTGGATATATATCTTTCATTAAAGTGTCCTTTTTTTCCAGATCAAAATATCAAAATTTTCAGCTCGCGCTCGCATCTATTGTTCTTCTAGATACCCATCTTAATCATTGGTACCAAAAATGCTTAGAATATCAAGCTTTCAGGTCAGAATATAAAGAAATTTCAGCTCGCTCTCTAGTGAGATACATGCATCGACCCTCCTCATGAGTTACTACAAACAAACTTAAACAGGTCCATTTTTCCTGTTTTCATGACATACTAAAAAGATTTAGCTCGCGCTTCGCGCTCGCATTTGGTGAAGGTGAGATATGTGTCTCTTTCTCATGAGTTATATATATATATTGTGATCGAGCGCCTTTGGAACGTTGATTCATAATTTTGCCCCCCCCCCCCCCTTCTGAAAAATGGATCGACGCCCCTGTGTATACATCATGCTCAATAAACAGATCACTATGTACATGGTCCAGTCAATTTTTGTCATTTTTTTCTCGGTATGAGTTTAGAATAGGCTTACTTGTAACACAAATTGAATTTTCACAAAAATATACAAGTATAGTACACTACAACAATGAAGGAATTTCCAAGAACACCATGCATATCAACCACTCCCAAATGTCCTAACTTGTTATTTTAGTGGGGGTAATGTTGAAATATCCCCGTCCACAAGAACATTTGTGTCAATCATCCCCCCAACAAAGAATACCGATCGACACCCATGGTCTAGAGGGTATATTTCCGGGGGGGGGGGGTAACAGTCCCCGACGATAAAAATATGGGGATAATATTTTCCTTGAAGTAGATGTCAGGGGGCGATTGTCCAGTGGGTCATCGTTATAAAACCCCATGGACTCGTATCATTGACCTTTTGACCTCTTTATGACATGAATTTCACTATATTGTCATGATGATAATTTTACACACACCGCGGACTATCGGACCCGCGGTCTATCGGGCCCGCGGTCTATCGGGCCCGCGGTCTATCGGACCCGCGGTCTATCGGGCTGTAACCCTTGAGATTGGCGGTCAATCATGGTTACACTGCAGTTGCACGCTGCCACGTTGATTGAGTTAAGCATAAGGATTTAGGTTAGCATACGGATCTTAGTAAAGCACAATCTTCTTAAGAATCAAATTCTACTTAATCTTTTGGGGTAGATGTCTTTAGGTTTTAATGATGGGTTATTATTGTTTTCGTTAAGAGTAGGGTTCTAACGTAAGTATAATGATCTTCAAGGTTAAGACATTTAAGTTGAGACACATTTTCTTTTCATTCTTTGGTTTTAAGAGTAAGGTATTGGAAATGACGACGCTACATGGGGCATAAGAACCTTACACTTCAGTTTAGAATATTGAACTAGACTAAAACTCTATATGCTTCGGAAACGTATTCTTAAGTAGAAACCTTAATCAATCCGTAAGCTTAAGGTATGTTCAAAATAAAACTAGCTTCTCGAAAACCCCACTTAACTATTCATTTTTTCCGAAATATCTTCTATTTTCTTTCTTATGCAAAAAAATGTATAATTAAACTATTAAACATTTTATGCGTATAAGGATTATAATGAAAACCTTTAAAAACTTTATGGTTATTAAAAGCATTGCAAAATTTGCATAGAAAACCCAATATATTTGTTTGCTTTGTTTGTTTGAAATTTATTTCTGCGTTCAACATGTTCAACATAATACAACATAATCAATTATAACATAGATTTTACAATTACATGTATATACATTTTAGACACACGTATCATTTACGATCTCTTTCTGAATATAAAAAAAAGTATATGAAGAATATTATTTAACTCAATTTCAGAACGCAGGAGACCGTCGTCATGAGCGACCTGCTTGATGCTGACGACGGCCTCAGGGTAAAAAAGCGACATGTAAAACTTACACATTTTTTGACAAGATTACACATTTTTTGACAATATATCACCCTAGAGAAAATCCTTAAAGATTAAGAAACATATTAGAAACTCATAAAACATTTAATTTAAATGTTTTAAGAGTTTTAAAAATCCTTGGAAAAACCATTAAGCCACTATATTCTTATAAAATCTGATATATGGAAAAATTGAGAAAAACCTCACAACTTTACAAAACTAAAACACTTTTTTAAATGAAAGGATGGATTATTATCGATTTACACGACCCAGAAGAGGCTTCTCTGTATATTTGGTAATCTCCTTTCTTCTCTCTGTCTTTTCCCGGTTTTTCCTTTATTTTCACTATTTGAAAAAAAATGATAATGATGCGGTCGCCTCCTTGCCACTGATAATATCGTCAGTGGATGTATTATTGGAAAAAGTTAACGAGAGAGCGAAGAGGGTGAGGTAAAAATGAAGCGCTAATCTCAAAATACTGATTTAAAAAAAATGAACCAACCAATAATTTAGGATTTTTCTTCAGATTCCCTATAGTCAAGGGTCTGGAAACGAACTCCGTGAGAAGGTGCTGGTTATTTGAAAAAAAATAGGACAAGCGAAAAAAAAAAGCTTTTCCCTCGCAAATGATGGTGAGTTTGCCCTAGGAAATTTTGTAAGCAAAATCACAAAGCATAATAAGACAAAAATAAATAAAAAGGTTTCCAATTTTTAAAAAGAAGATAATTCTGACCAAGACAAGTCTGATGAGCAGAAACCCAATTTTCTATGACTATGTCACTACAGTATATACGCCAGAATTGATGACTTAGTCGGTTTTGTTGGCGGTAACTTTGACAGACAGGTGCTGTTGTGGATAGGGTAAAGAAAACCCTCCGGAATAGTGCTGTTAGATCTTTATTTAACAATATTAATCCTTTCTGTTAAGGCGTACCAAACAAAAAAATTACGTTGATATTTTTTTTTTCCTACTCGATATTTCCTTGAACTTGAATTAAGTGCGTCTATAAGACCGAGGGCATTATTATAAATCATCAACCAACCGTTTACGTGCAAATAATTATTTTCGAGTCCCACATAGCATAACAACAGATATGTCTCCAGAATATTATGTTTAAAAATATCAAGATATGGGCCGCGGTTCATAAACGACTGCTGAAATATTACACAAGCCTTTATTTGGTGTAAACTTTTCGTGTAAAATGGGTTTCCCCCTTTGTATTGTATATGCTTGTATTTTGCTTCGTTTCATAATTATTATACAAACACGTTTCCTGATAAATGAAAAATACCAACAGTTTCTTCAGTCTATAAGAGTGGTGATCAAGAAGACATCGGAAACTACAGACCTAAATCCGCCCTTCTTGTTGTATCCAAAACATTAGAAAGAGCAGTTCATTACCAACTTTACAAATTTCTCCAAAGAAAGCATATATTGTCACGAGAGCAATCTTGTTCTAGACCGCATCACTCGAACCAAACTACATACATATTACTCCCGGGATATTTATACTGATCACATTCTTAGACGATATCGTCACTGAAGCAATTTTTGTTGATCTGAACTTGACCATCATATAGGCCTACTATTAGAAAAAAAAATGGTGTCAAATGCTGTGAGATGCAGTGGTTTTCATTATGTAGTAGGTCCGTGTTCAGATCGTATTTAGAAGAGAGATATCGTATATATCCATTTGCCCGGGTTACCTTTGGAGTGCCTCGATCAAGGCTTAATATTTGGGCCGATAATGATTGTAATTCACATCAATATTCTTCCATTGGATTTTACTGAACTTGAATGCAAAGTACATATGTATGAATGCATGCACATGATACCGTCTTGCTTTTTAAAGCAAAAAATGTTGATGAATTGCAACATGGTATGCAAGTTGGTCTGCAGGTATATAAGAAAATTGGTTTACCAATAATAAGCTGACACTGAAACAAAATTTATTTTACTAGGCACTCGAAAAAAGCATTTTATGATCTGGATTTGATGCTCCCCAATCAACACATAAAAAGAGTGAAGAAATTTAAATATCTCGGTGTCATGCTTGATCAACGATAATATTAGTATGGAAAGAGCACATTGATTATATACCCAGTAAAGTATCTCAAATAATATGGTTTTTAAGATGATCTGCAAAACCGGTTTTACCAAATGAAATTTTGAAGAGTTATTTTGTTCCTTAATCATGCCACTTCTATAGTATTGCGATGTTGCATGTCAAATGCCTCATCGAAAAATTTTGATAGATAAGTAAAGTTACACAATAAAATGGCTAGAATGGTTCTGGGTACACATCTACGAACTCACATGTGTTGATAAGTTTTAGAGAACTGCCCATTCGGTGAAATCAACATAGAATATTCCAAGTACATAAATGCCTGAATAACCCTGCATCCGATGATCTTAAATGTATCTTGGCCAGGCCAAGTCACGATCGTGGAACAAGATTCTGCATGAATATCTCTCTCAGTAATAACATAAAGTTTAATAATTGTGCGGCCAGTCGGACATTTGAATTCATGGGATATGATGGATGGAACAACCTTAATGTGAATCAAAGAAACAGTCGGTCGTTAAATTCTTTTAAAAATCAAAATTAAAGGATATTCTGACTTTCCATATATCATATTAAGGAATCAAAATAAATGAAGAAAATAATAATTTTAATGCCTGGTTTAACAAGCATATATGATAGTTTGATATTAATTTTATTTTCATTTTCGGATTAGGAAGAACTTCATATGATGTTTTCCCTTTTTTTTAAATAAGTTTTTTTTGTCTTTTTAGGAAGTTTCGTTTATTTTTAAACCAACTGATTCATTTTTTAGATGTTAAGAGATATGCATTCTGTTTGTTAGTTGTTTTTTTTAGTCTTTTGAGTTTCATATTTATATATATATGTATGTATGTGAATATGTAATCATGTGATTTATCATGTAAATATTACTGATTCGATCATATAAATTATAACAAATTGTATGTCAAACGGACAGGGCCTTTTGGAAGGCAGTTCTGAAATTGAAAGTGCTACCCTGTATGAATAAAACTACAAATACTACAAATAAATCAAGATATAAACATATAAATGAATAATGAAATAGATAGATAAATAAATAAATACACAGGACCCCAAATAAAACAATGTTTTACTTCTGATAGGGCTACCCATAAGCCATAGATTCATGATTTTTTTTTAGAGGTAGCTTTTTTCCCCGAAATGTGAAAACCGAGAAAAAAGGGGGAAACAAAGGATTTTAAAAAAAGTGACAAGCAAGAAAGATAAACATTTTTGTATTATCACTATCATTAGCACTTATTGTTGTTATTCACATTTTAAGATGATCTATTTAACCATTCGAATAATCTTAATAATCATAACTATTATCAATGTCATTATTATTTGTTGTCCCTATATCATATTGAATATATATATATATATATATATATATATACATACATACTTCTTTTTATTCTCTCAGAGCTGTTCTTTCCATATGGATCAGACGCAAATGATAATGAATTAGAAAATAATGATGATTCAAGTACAACGGAGGATATTGCAACCGGTCTGGGATTTAAGTACTACGGTTCTCAGAGGAACAATATCATAGTAAGTGAATCATTTTTCTTTCAATGAAAATAAATCAATAATCCTCTCAAATTCTCACACGAATCACTTTGGATTAATGGGTAATTAATGCTTGATCAAAAGATCAATCACAGGAGTTTAGTTCTTTTTTAGGACTGAATTTGTCGTCAATTGCGTTTATTCATACGAAAAAAACTCTAGAAATGTTTAATTTAATTCATACCAGTTTATTAGATCTTTTAATATATGTTTTTGATTGATTGATTGATTTCAGCTCGATTCCTTTTTTACACAGTTTTGCAACTGAGGGAAATGTGAATTTGCACAAGTTTCAATATGCATGTGATTATGATAATTCCTTTCGGTCCTGAAAGATTTCTTGGCGAAGGCTTTCGAAGCTTAACATTCATATCATGTATTAATTGAAAGTACCTATGACTTATACCTTTCCTTATTAAAAAATCAAAGTATCTTATTTATGCTTTGGGGGTAGCTTGTACGCTGTATAAAAAATGTTATCTAGATGAAACATCGTGCAGCATACTTAACAAAACAAAACACATAATGTCTAGCATTTCCATTTATTTTAATGTAGGATAAATGAGCATTATTAATAAATGCCCTTTTTATTCTTTCTAGGTGATACAGTGGTAATATCCCTGTGGTAGCATCATCTATTATTACGATAAATTTGTCCAATGTCGGATGCAGATTATTTATAGGTTTATATGGTAACTATCATACCATTTTAGAGTGTATGAAGTAAAATGCTTGATATAGTATACGGTATTTGATATTAAAAATAATAACTACAATTCTAACTCGCCAATATTCTCTCCATGGAATGTTCAACATGCTCAAGGCGCCTGACAGTTCATAAATCCAACGCAATAAGAAAATCATACATGAATAAACATTATATTGCAATTCATAATGGGAGGGAGTTTATTAGGGTTTTGAGAGACATTATGAGGGATAAGATGAGAAGAGAGGATGAGATTTAATGTGCATTGGAATGATAGTTCCAGAGACGGGGTGCAGCGGCAAAGAATGCTCTATCACCCCATGACGTTTTAATTCTGGGCTCTTTTGCATTGTGGAACAATTCCGGCACGTGCAGAATATTGAGGAGGATGAATAAGAGAGGATAAAGGGCAAGTTGTGAAGTGAATGGTAGGTAAGTAGCAATATCTCGTGGGTGTTTCATAAAGCTGTTTGAAAGATACGAATGACTTTACGCAAGACTGATAATCCTTTCTTATGCTATGTGATATCCCTATATGTAATTGATTATGACCTTAGAACGTGTTCCAGTCGTGTGTAAAAAGTCTAACGTAACATTACGAACAGCTTCATGAAACACCCTCATATTTAACATGTTTAATGCTTCCTATCATTGTTTTTTGCATTTGTATTCAGGTGAACAATAACGCAGTCATATATCTGGAAAGTAGCGTAGACGATGGTGCCCGTCGAGTCCAGCTACCTCCAGTGCTTCTGCAGGGTTCAGAATATTCTCTCATTACACCATACTGGGCAGACACTGATCCAACTTTGGATGGCGCCAGCGTATTTTACCGAAGCGTATCGCGTGAGAGTAGCGGTGGCGATGAGGCATTTGGTATGGCTGATGATATCGTGAGGACGTCGTACATGGAGTTGCAGAATTTCGAGACTTCCTGGTTATTCGTCGTAACATTCGATGAATTAGGATTTTTTAACCAAGCTTTTCCTGGTTATGAGATGTATACACATCTAGTAAGCATTTTCTCTTCAATTTGATTTACAATATAATGATGTTTAATTTCGGTCATGATGTTGTAATATTTCATATGATCCTTGACACTGAAACATAATCGAAATGGGATAAAAATGTTTGGCCGACTTCTTAAATTCTCTAAAAATATGAAAAAAAAAGGGAAAAGTACACATTCCATCGGAGATAAAAATATGTTTCATTGCTTTCACATGCTTATGTTTAATTATTTTGTAGCGAAACTCATATCAAGTTGTATTGCTTACCGATGGGGAGCTTTCATTCTGCATATTCAACTACGGAAACCTTACCTGGACAACAGGTTGGGTACAAGATGAGAACGGCAATCGTGCAGCAAGCGATGGACAAGAAGGAACTTCTCCAGCTCAGGTAGGTGTACATAAACATTATCATGACTATTACTTCGACCAATATACAAATAATGCAAGTAAGCGCGTGCATGCAGGGCCAAATAATGAACGATGTGCGAGAAGAGCCAATGGATATACCGCACCGAGGTCCGCAGGACCGAGTGCGATATATCCATTTGGCGAGTCGAGCACAGAGTTCATTATTTAGGTCCTCTATGCACAAGAATGCGTGCATTGTTTGTTTTATACAACCACCCATGTTGCTGAGTTGCACAAATGCTATATTTCATGTAAATTCTAGATAATTCAGATAATTCCAGACCTCGCACTATTGTGCACTCTGACGTCAGAGTGCAGGATAGTACTTTTGGTATGACGTCAGAGTGCAGGATAGTGCGTTTTGGATGCAATAGTGCAATACACTGAATATCATGTGATCCGATTTGGACCAATCAGATTACAGAACATTCTTTGGAGTTGTATAATATACACCCACGCACGCACTCTGCTCTAGTACATCCACGCACAACATGTATGCTAGCACACTACTTACACTTAATCCATATTGATACCTTATTTACATCTCATTTTACATCTCAACTGTTCGTCCTTTCTCCAAATGCCCAATGACTTGAATAGACAAGCATGTATGTTTTGAGTGTCCTGGATTTGTGAGACCTTTTAATGACTACTCTCACTTAAAAAAAATAATACTCTACATTTCAACCTCTTCTTTCTTGCCTGTTTATTTCTTTTCTTCTACCTCTTTCCAAGTCTATAGTCCTTCTAGATATGACGTATCGCATGGTGTACCATATAAATCCCTCGCGATTATCACAGGTTTACTCTCCTTTTGCATTTATTTCAACGCATTAAGAATAACATTTATCCAACGAATCAATACCTTAATGAAAATAGTTTTATGTTCACTGATGTGATTTTATTTTGTACTACAGATAGCTCCACTGCTTGAAAACTTTGTGTCCTTGGATGGTGTAGTAAGATGGTGATAGGTTTAGGATTATACCGTTGTTTGAATCTTTATAAATTGTCATACAATGTGTACTGTACTCTAGTTCTGGGAAAACTCAACGTTATGAAATTGCAAATTTAATATATGTTCTTCCATTGATTCTTTGTATTATAAATTTGGATATGTTTTCTCCCTTTAAAATGGGAACACTTGAAAGAGTGAGTGTACAGAAACACTCAAAATTTTATATGAAATAAGATATAGTCATTGGATATCAGAAGGCTAGAAACAAAGTTTACAACCTGAAATTTTCAACCAGTTTCATGCTTACAAAGTTGTTTTAAAATCGGAAGAAAGGTCCGTAGTGATAAGTTAATGAAACCCTTGGAAAAATTAGCTTATATAAAACAAACAAAACCAAAAAAATTACAGAAAATTTAAGGGAAATAAACAAATAAAATAAAGTTATGAGCATCTGAATATTGGGATTACAAAATCGTAAAGAGATCCCCCATTGGCAATGCAACCAAGATTTGTGATGTCACAGAAATACAACTCTCCCCTAGTATGTTCACTGAAAATATACCCCAAAACATCTTTATGCTCTTTCAAATGATATAGTACAAACTTTTTGTCCATGCTATATTCCTGTTTCTGTAATGTTTACTCCCGTAGGAACTCGACAGGATAGCTTTTGGCTGGTATAATGCCAAACTGATTCATAACCAATTATCTATGAAACGCCTTAGTTCGGTCGTAGTGGCTGACCTTAAAGACGGGATAAATTGTTCTTAGTTTTGTCAAAGTGGAGACAATGGAAGAGCTGGGATTCGAACTCACAACCTAATGGTTATGAGTCCAATGCTCCATCCACTAGACCACACAACCCAATGTTATGTCCTTCCTTGAAAATAAAATACCTAATAAAGTGAGTAAGTAAAATATGTGGTAAAGTAATCAGGGGTGTACATTTGAGATGTCTCACATGTTGGTCGCATTGTCAAAGCGAGGATGTTAACATCATATAGTGATGTCGACTTTCAAGTTATCATACATGCCATAACTTTCTTATTCATTATTTCTCAGTTACATTGCTTTGTTTCTTTGATTTTTTTTCTTCTGTTTCCATGTATGGTAACTTGTTCCCAAGGCTCCATTCTCCTTTATTGATCTTTGATGTAAAATCGCAAAATTCATCCTCTAAAAAACATTTTGTAAAAAAATCAATTTCGTCCTCGACGAAACACCTTTTGGACTCAGATGTAGTATAACGGATTAGAACAATAAAACGTAGTTGGGAGGGGGTCAAAACTTTTTCAAATAAGATGAATTAAATGATGAGAATATACTATTTAAATTTTTTTCAGGCTGGTTTTAGTGCTGGTGATAATTCGAATTATTACGACCTGGAGGGATCTAATACCCAAGAAATCATTAATATTAATCGAAAGAGTAACATAAACGTTCCTGGGAGATTCATCTTTAGAATTGACGGAGCAGCAATAACAGAACCATTTATCCCTATATCAGGTATGGATCTACCAAGCTTAATTTAGATTTATCACGTAATGTACATTTTGCATGTTAATGATACTTTGTTTGCAAAACCATGTGCTCACTATGATTGTATGCCCAAGATTAAAGATTAGGCAATCTCTTTTAAAAATGCAGCAAAACTGAAGACAAGCTGTTTTCATATCCCGTGATCCGAAAGAGTAAAGGACAGGAGCAAGTTAGAGAGTAAGGGGCTTTAACGCGTAAGTGGGTTCATCATGTTAGGCTTTTGTGAAAGGTTGGATGTCCATTAAGTGAATGTATTAAATGTTGGCCAAATATTGCGGCAGAAACACCAATCATGTTGGAATGATTAAGACCATTCTGAAGTCTATTTTGTTCCTTTCTATTTCAGCACGGTTCCTTCCCTATGGCCCAGGGATGGGTGATACGAGGATAGAGAATCAGAACGATATCAACACACCTGATATTCTGACGGGTCAAGGATTTAAATTCTATGGATCAGTGAGGGATACTCTGAGAGTAAGTGTTTTATTGTCAAATTTGTTCATCTCATATTATTTATCAGATTATCAAATCACGGAACACAAATACTGTTCTTACATATATATTTTACCATGACAAAATAAAAACGCCATACATTTGGCAATAAAGACCTTTGCTGTGATCAATCGTTACTATCCGGAAATAACGTTTTTATTTAAGGAGGCAGTGTTGCCAGGTCCAAGCTGAAGAAAATCCCCTTAAAGCACTTGAAAAATCCCACAATTTTTTCATGTCACGATAATTAATGAAAAAGAAGACTTTTATTAGTTATTATCATGCAATCTCAAGGATAATGGGTAAAAGTGCCCCATGAGGGTAATTATGTGTCCAACCAACATTGGAAATTTCTTTTGGGCATTCATTTCATCCAGTGTGATGAAAAGTTTGCCCATTCTAAAGTAATTGCCGCCTATTTTTTAACCTTACTGGACAATATGCTTCCCGCATTGGATAAAATACTGCCCAAAATTAGTTGGACACATAACTATCCTCGTGGTGACAAAAATTCTACCCTATATTTTTTGTACAATGTGGTTATTGCCCAAAATTAGTTTATGTGTGCTCGTTTGTTCACACTTTGCTTTAAAGGTTTCAATGCAATGTAGATTGGCAACACATTGTATCTTACAACTAAGTTCAGTTTACTGAATTCATCAGTTGAAATGCGGGAGACATGCGCTGATGCCACAGAGCTGGTTTCATCCACTATATGGCTGATGTTCATTCTATATATTAACTATCTACAGTGGATCATAGTATTAGAGTTACATTACTGCAAAATGCTGAATTTATTGTTTTTCACCAAAACCTTTAAAAATCCCCTAAAGTTGACCCAAAATCCCCAAATTTATCTTAAATCCTATTTTTTCATCCCCAAAGGCATGTAAAAATCCCAAGATTTTTCCAAATTTGGGGATAGAAATCCCCAAATGACAACTCTGAGTAGAGATCAATGATACAGACGCGCTCATCGTAGGGTCTACTAAGACGTATGAATTAAATGATAAATACATACACTGGCACACGTTTTGGGGGTTTAAAAGATCTGTAGTATAGGAATATTTGGCAGTTGTATAATTGGATAAAACAAGTTCAGTCCTATTTGTCGCAAGGGATATTTACTCCCCATGCAATTTCTGTTAAAATTACAGATAAATCCTAACTAAGTATATTCGATCTTCTTACGACAGGGATATGTTTACAGAAAACTAGTGATCTACATTGTGACAATAATTAACGAAAATCCTTTTTTAATTCCTTCGTTAGTTATCCACTCTTTATCATGATTAATTTGTCGCGATAGTATATTCTTGTAATATAATCTGTCATCCAGGTAATTTATTTTGGCGATTCCATACGTGTCGTGACATTTCGACAACAATATCCAGTCTCTTAGCTGAATGCTAATTGAGTGATAAAATGTTCTTTTTTTGTCAGTGATAAAGTTATAGGAGGTAGTCATGGGAAAAACCGATTAACAACAAAAATTTGTTGAAATGTTAATAATAATAATAATAATAGACAGTTCTTGTATAGCGCATAACACATTATAAATAACGTCTCTATGCACTTCCAAAGGACTTGGATATTATTACCCTGGCTTTAGCCTCGCAGCCTTTTACAGCGCGATGGCATTTCAAGGAATAAATTCCTGCCAGGTACCCATTTACCTCACCTGGGTTGAGTGCAGCACAATGTGGATAAATTTCTTGCTGAAGGAAACTACGCCATGGCTGGGATTTGAACCCACGACCCTCTGTTTTAAAGTCCGGAGACTAATCCACTGGGCCACATCGCTCCACACGTGTTTCGTACGGGATGTTGTGTTTCGTACGGGACTCAGAAATGTCCAGTACGACATTTTCATCTCTAATTCACCCATAGACAACATATATTTCTTGGTTGTCATATTTTTACATAAGTACCCCCACAGAACTTTATTAATACCATTAAACAAAGTGAAGTTTCTCATTTGTTTAGACAGCAGGATGAAAAATGTTGTGAAAATGGCTGATGTTTCTAGCATGGAATCGCCCATTTGTATCACTCTTCAAATCAAAGATTACATTCATTTATTCATTTTTTTTAATCTATAAAAAATATGCGAAATCTGCGAATAGTGGGTTCAAACGAATCATGGTATTCTACAGAATACATTACCGAGATCGGAAAGGCCGAATGCAATTATACTTTATCAATTGAAAAGGATATAACTTGAATATCTTTTAGATGTCATACAAAAAGCGGAATGCGGTCAATTCAGAATGTCAGGTGTCGTTACACTTGACGTACAATATTGTTAAATCATACAATCGGCATACAGTAATATTAGGAGATATTATGGTGATTTCATTCATATTATGTTTCATGACGAGTTTCATACGCAAGCACTACCCTCAGTTTATATTATTCATTATATTTGAACTCGGCTTGTGGCAACGATTCTCGTTTTATCGGAAATTCTATTTCGGGCAATACTGATTAGTAATTACACCATCTTTATTGGTAAATTATCATATGTTCATCATTTTATCATTACTATTATTGCTTTTATCATTATCATTAGGATGTTCATCATCATGTTTATTGTTATCATTATTATTATTATCATCATCATCATTTCTTTCGCTTCCTCTTCTTCTTTTACCGCTACTTCCGTTTTGTATCCATGAAATAAAAAAAAACAGAAATGAGACTCAATCATGTAAATGAAAAAATCCCAATTATTTCGTGTCCAGGTGAATGACAACGGTGTTATTTTCTTTGGGCAAGATGAGCCCAACATCAATGCCTCCATCCCACTGGTCGACGTTCCTTTTATCGCTCCATTCTGGGCAGACGTAGACATAACCAGCGACCGTGGCGTAATTTACTATCGTAATGTTTCCCGCGTCAATAGTAATGATAGTGCATTTGAAAGGGCTGAAGCCACTGTGAGGACATCATCTATGGAACTCCAGAATTTTCATTCTTCCTGGATGTTCATAGTGACATGGGAAAGTGTGTCATATTATCAAGATCCCGTTGATAACCAGTATGATCGTCTGGTAAGCTTTTTTTAGTGTTTGTAGTCGGTGAGACTACGATTATACAAATAAACGACAAACGTGTATCCAATTGCTTGAACGAAAATCTTTGATTTATCTATTTGTTTGTATGATATTCATGCATTGTTAATCAATACAATAATTTTAGAATGATAACACAATTTGACTATTTCAGGTAAAAAACTACCAATTTGAAAATCTCTTGAATGAAAAAAAAAACGATTTAACAGCAGAGAGATCTATTTCAAACAATACTAGTATCGTATGGTTATAGGCGATTTTCTATCACTCTCCACAGAGGAACTCATTTCAGACAGTCTTACTAACCGATGGGAGTATATCGTTGAGTCTGTTCATATACGGTGATATCACATGGACGACTGGTGTCAATCAAGGTGGCAATACTTCAGGTCTTGGCGGGAATGAAGCTCAGGTAATCTTTCATTTGAGAAGCTTCTGGTTTAGTTGAACCGTGTAGAAATATTACGTTTAATAATAGCCTTATTTGATGTATAGATATCATCAGTTGATAGTAGTGCTGATGGTTGAAGAAGAAAAAGAAGGAGAAAAAGTGATGAAGAATGGGAAGAAGAAGAAATGAAGGAGGAGACGGAGAAGAAATGAAGAAAGAGGAGAAATGAAGAAGAAGAAGGAGGAGTAGGAGGAGAAGAAGAAGGAGAAGAAGACATTCTTTCACTACACCTGATTTATCCCTTCACTAGATTTAGCTACATAATATCTGTTTTACTCTCTATGCTATCATGGTTATTGGTTTTCTGCCAGGCCCTCTCGTCTTTTGAATAATATTGTATAATCTATATAATTTTTGGTCTATTTTTTTGCACTTTCTATAATCTAAATCACACTATATACTTTATCGGAAATCACATACATGTATGTCCATCCACCTTTATTGTTTTACATTGTCTCTTATGATATTATTCCTTCTTGTGTTAATATTTCGGTATTGATGCTGCAGTTATCAAGCTTGATATTGCCATTGTTTTCTAAATATACTGTTTTGATTAAAATTTATATCATTTAAATACATCACTTGGACTGATTACATTGCTAAATGAATTAATTTTCAACTACGATAAGATCCTGTAATCTTCGGATTGCTGATGATGTTTGGATGATTATCCTACCTTTTTTGCTCTATATGTATATTTCCACTAGATTATTTTCATCATAACCTTATTGTTGATATGATATTTTTTTCCGTAGGTTGGTTTCAATGCTGGTGATGGGGTGAAATCGCATGTCTTAGATGGCTCTTATACTCCAGATGTATTGAACATCGACAACAGAACAAACATTGGAATTCCTGGCATATTCATATTCAGAATAGACACTGAGAATATTGCACAATCCCGTTGTAAATCCTTGGGTAAATACATTTTAATTCGACATTAATATACTCCACTCATGTGTAAGGGAAATAATTTTTTACGATTCATTCGATCATTATTTGCACAGCAGGATACCGGCAATACAATCACCTCAGATTGTTTGATTTTTATCCAAGCATGATTTTAATTGAAAGGGGGAAAAATGTGGATTTTTCATACTACCGCCGTCGATATCCTAAATAATCTCCCATTGTAGTTTTCCGGCTGAAGTAAAATGAATGAAACGAGCAAATTAAGACAAAAATGGATCCCGTCATTCGAAAACCAATTGAATGTATTTCACAAAAACGTATGTTTACCTTATCCGGAATCACATTCTTTAATGCCCTTGAAAAGTTTACTGGCTGCCAGTGCCAGAATTCGTATAGATTTAAAGTTATCATTATAGGGTTCGTAAGTTCCTTTGAAGCGACAATTTAGTGATTATCCTTGAAATTTTTTCTAGACATTGGTTTGTCCACCCACCCATCTATCTCTCTCTCTTTTCATTTTTTTCCTTTTCTCTTGCTTTGTCCTCTCTTTCATTTTTCTGACACACACATTCGCTTTACACCAAAGCATATTTTCCTACATTCTAAAACACTGAGAAAAAAAGGTTATCACCTAAAACGTAAGGTCAATTTGACCAAAGCAAAATTGACAAGCAAAAAAAAAAAATCAGGTTTTCACCCAGAGCGTAAGGTTAAAATACGTGTATTATATCGATTATGAATGATGTATTTCTCTCCATCATAAAGATAACAACTAATAGCGAGACATTTGATATTGTGTCCCCCTACTATTTTTGGTAGGGGGACACGTCCCCCATGGGATTTTCACCCATGGCAAATTACATGTTTTATGGGTAAATGTCAATGCAAAATTGCGTAATGTTTACAAAAAATGTTATGTTTTTACCCAATCAACATGCATGTTCCCATTTTACCCACTATCAGTTAAATCTTTTTTTAGAGTGTATTTTTCAAACAAGTACACACAAATAATGCATATAGCAGTTCCATTTATTTGAAAGCATGATAAATGAGCATTGTAGATTGAATGCCTTGCTCACGGGCATAGGTGCCGCGGCCGGGGATCGAACCCCAGACTTTACATGTACAGCCAGGCGCCTTAGACCACTCGGCCACGGCACCTCCACGCACGCACACACTTCTGCACACACACATCCACACACTATTATACACGTTAAACCTCACGCGCGCACACAAAATGCAATTCAGAATATCGTGTGAAAATTATAAAATGCGTACCTCCGATTAATTCTTATACTTGTGCTTGATTGTACCTCTTTCTTCAGGTGTTTTGACCTTAAATTAACGAAAAGTATTTCATCGACATCAATTGTTATCTTCTAGGAAAATTATCGCTTAATCCATCGATTGGGAGTATGTTAGGAGGAACTGAAGTGATCATTGAAGGCGCATGTTTCAACTCTACCAGCATCATCAAGTGTCGCTTTGATGAGAAAGTGGTCAATGGAATGGTGATTTCACCCACGTCTGCAGTGTGTGTTACTCCTACATTCTTCAAAACTGGACGTGTCCCGCTAAATGTTTCGATCTATAATGGATCTACGTTTGATTTCACTGCTACTTTTACATTTGGTAAGTATTGGATCAGCACATATATATATCCTTAGATGTGCAGATGCCGATGATTGTGCAAAGTGCTTAATGCTATACATAGCACAGCATATATTTATACGTGTCTGTTGAACGTCTACTACCGGCGGTTTCAAGCCCGAACTTGAGGCATATATATATACAATCAGTATATATATATATATGTGTGTGTGTGTGTGTATATATATATATTTATGTGAGTGTGTGTGAATGAAGAGAACAATGATATGGAATAATGCATATGTATATACACATAAGAAATGATTGATACTGTATTTCAGTCATTATTGACCTTTTTGGTTAAAAAGTGCACGTTCTAAAATGTTAAGATGAAATGAAGTGAACAGAAATGAACGTAATCAAGGGTTATGAATTCATTTAAGTGACTGACTGTTTCTACAGAAAATGTTGAGGAAACAACCTCAGGGGTGACGACGACAGCAACAACCAGCCCAAGTTTCCTTCCCACATTCAAGGTGACATGGGACACCATTCGGCTGATGCACGTCGAAACAGTCGACGTGATCGTGTACGGTTACAGCAAAGACGGTGTGGGCGCCCTGGAGAAGATAATGACATTGGCAGAGAACATCAGCTACCATGATGGTTCTGTTAACGTCACAGTGCCTTCAACCAACACCAGCTACGAGGTTGGTGTGTTCGGGGTTCTACAGCACCAGGATGTGACGCCATCTAACAATGGGTAAGCTGTGAACTGACTCATATGTGAACCATTGAACTGCAAATCCGAAACTTCATTGTGAGAAGCCGACATTGGAAAGCGTACATCAAAACCGCAATATTTGCTTTACATTGGAATGAGACGAAATTGCCATCTAAAACAAGAAAGAGATCCAATGATTAAAATTCCCAGAATGTGAAGAGAGTACACTTTTGCCAGTAAATCAATTCTTAAAACTGAAAGAAATTGTGGTAAGGTTTATTTTTCAGAAGTTAACGTTCTGAAACATTGACAAATGCATATGTTCTAGAGAAAATGTCGAGTATTAATATTTCAAGGATCCTTCAGAGGAAAATAAACTAAAAAGGACTGAATATTGTGATTTTTTTCTTATTTCATAGGTAGATTCGTCATACAAAGGGTATGAAACCAACCATTTTAAAGCACGAAAAATCTATATCCTAACGTTTTATGATCTAGATATTGAATGATATTTCTTGTCATTTGTACTCAATGGGATGCTTGCTAATTGTAATGCCTAATTTTGTTTTATTTTCATTCATTCGATACACACTTGTAAATACTTTCACCTTTAAATATGAAATCCGCAATAAATTACTGTGCAACGATAAACGCTTTCGTAAGAGACACGCATTGGGATGATGGTCTTTTGAAAATATATCTAGAGTGGCGTAATGAACAAAAAAAATAAGAAAATGGCGTATCGGGCATTTTTTTTAAAGTTGCAAGCAAATGAAGTGAGCGAGCGGCAATATCGTCATTTTTATTACAAAAGTCAATTTTTATCATACTATGATAAAAATTGACTTTTGTAATAATAGATATGAAACATTGATCCATCCGAAATGTAACGCCACTTTTCCTTTCGGTGTAAGGCCACAACTACGTTTCTTGTCTATCCTTTTGTTTCAGTCTTGATGGACGTGCTGGTATGTGGAGCGAGGTCCATGTTCTTCAGTGGCTCAGAGACCACGAACCTTCCTCTTGGTGTGCCCAGTGGGTCACCGACAATGACAAGGAGAACGATTTCATCGACGCTGCTCCGGCTTGCCCGTGCACGGTCTGGGTCGCAATGCTCGACTTTGCTCGGTTTCGGCGTGATCCTAAATGTTACCAAGGCTCTAGCAGGGAAGATAATTGCCAGTTCAGACCAGGAGCCGTTCATTGTGTTCGGGCCATCCAACACAGGTGATACGAAAATCCAATGTCTTATTTGTTTTTATTTAAGCCAGTACATCGATTCAAAATTGGTCCAAAATATATCAGATTTTAGACTGCATTGAGATTACTGTACCGATGTCGGTAGCCCTTGTCTTACTTAAAGTCAAATATCGCAAGCTAAGTAATCAGAGGAGCTAAACAGGTTTCCTGTATAGGTGACAAAATAGTCGCCAATAAATTGCAAAAATGTTTGTGTGTGTGTGTGTATGTATTGTAATAAAGCCACTTATTCTGATAATGAAAAGAAATATCCAGAAATCTTACTAGATTACTTCACTTATCAACAAAAAATGTATTTCTCCAATTATATGCTGTGTCATGTATTGCAATTATGAATGTATTTCTTGTGGTATGTTGTGAAAACCTGAACTTGCAGGTGCTGATAACCCCAAACCACAATGAAAAAAAAATGGTCCTTTCCTGACCTCCAACAACTCCAAACCTCTAACCTACTCTCTTTTGTTTCTTTTTGTGTTTGTCATATTGCTTCCCTCCCTCTATCAGTTTATCAATTTAGGATTATTTATTTTCTGTATTTTTCGCTTCTCCCTTTCTCCTTTTCCCCCTTGTTTGTCTCTTGCTTCGGGGAATGGCTTAATGTTTTTACTATTCTATTTTAAAATCCTTATTGAATTTGACAATACACAGTTCATTGATAAATAGTGCAAGAGAATCAATTGTCATTACGTTCATTTGAATAACAAGCATGTTTTTGATATTGAATTATGTGTGTAGTACAAAATAGTTGAGTCATGGTACGGGTTGAAAAGGGGCGAATTAGGTCTTTTGAATTAAAAAAAAATCAGCAAGTTCACATTTAAAAAAAGAGAAAAGGACCGCATTGTGGGAATTCCAAAAGATATACTGAAAAGGGAAATCGTAATGCCATCATTAGGAAATTCCAAATACTTTAAAACATATAGTCGAAGTGGAAATAGAAACAATGGAAACAGATCAGTTTGTTTGACGACCGGATCATTCTTTTCCATAATTGACAGTAGAAATGAAAAATATTTAGCATGTTTAGAACTTTTTTAATACGAAAATTGCGTTAATTTTTGTTCGAGTTCTTTCAGGCTATACTACCAGAATGGTGGTGGTGCCATTGGAATCCAATGATGTAGATTTTTTTTCGAGAATTATATTGAATATTTGTTTTGTTTTCTATAAACGTAGTGTATAAACTGTGTGAAACATTTTCACGTAAACATATACGAAAATATTTACAGATTGCGGATTGTTGGAAATATGCAATTTTGAAAGGAATAGAAAATATTAGAGGACAAAACCTGGAAAAATTATGTATACAAAGGCAACTGCAACATACAATAAGTTATGAATAATGCTTATTGTTTCAATCCATACCAGGCGCGTACGCAAGGGGGGGTTTAGGGGGTTCAACCCCCCCTTTTTTTTTTTTTTTGCTTGTCTCCCCAGAGGTCGGTCTGGTCAAGGAGTTATCGGGCAAGCGCCTGATAACTCCTTGGTCTGGTTACGGACAGTTCCCCTACCCAATAATGTATATGACAGCAATAATGAACAGAATCTCATGTTTCCGACGAAAAACACAGAAAAAATTTCCGCTCGCTTCGCTCTCTCCATTTTATTATATCTTTTATTTCCGCATGTCGCCGACATGATCACGGTATCGCTATTAACAAGGCCATACATGATTATCATGATGTATACTTATGAATACAAATGAACCAAGACAAAGACATACGTTTTCTTACAAAATATGTTTTACCAATATGAAAACCAAAATGACGGAAAACGCTAAAATGTTGGTTAGCTCGCTCCGCTCGCTCGTAATAATTTATGAAATTCCATAAGTATCTAGCCTGTTCAAGGCCGTATTATGAGTGTTACGAATAGAAGGACATGTAGCATCGACTGATACTTGATTTACTAACAAACTATTGACAAGAAATGTATGTTTTGACGGGAAAACGCGAAAATTTCGGCTCGCTCACTCCGCTCGCTCGTAATCATTTATGAAATTTCTTAAGTTTCTAGTCTCTTGATCAAGGCCATATCATGAGACTTACGAGCAGAAGGACATGTATCATCAACTAATATGTAATCATTACCAACAAGCTATTGAGAAGAATTGTATGTTTTGACGGAAAAACGCAAACATTTCGGCTCGCTCGCTCCGCTCGCTCGTAATTATTCATGACATTTCTCAAGTTTCTAGTGTTCTGATCAAGGCCATATCATGAGTGCTACGATCCGAAGGACATGTAGCATCGACTATGATACCAACAAACTATTGACAAAAAGGTTATGTTTTCAACGCAAAACGAGAACATTTCTGCTCGCTCGCGGGTCATGACCGCACTGTTACATACCCCATCCCCACTTAAATGTTATTGTCTTATTTGCAGCGCTGAAAAAAAAAGAAAAAAAAATCGTCACCTCCCCCCCCCGCTCATCGCTTTTTAGAGACTGGGCGGGAGATTTTTAAAAAAAAATCAGCTCGAACCCCCCCCCCTCCCTTTCAAAAATCCTGCGTACGCGCCTGATCCCTACATATAAAACAAATTGATTTTGATGTAATTTCATACTTAAAAATCTTTATCATGCACTATTTTTTTAACGATTCGATGATTATCTTTTTAATGATCTTATTATCTTTCTCATTTTCTTTGAATTCGTAATTGATTTATTGTCTTACTGACGTCACAATAAAAATTCATGTCGGATACTATTCATTTCAGTGAGTTAGGTGGTGGGCAAGAATGCTGTTACGACAGTGACGGTAACATCAGTAACGCCCAAATATTCCAAGCAGGAGGAGGATTTGCTCACCGTTATCATCACAACGGCATTCGCCCTTACGTAAATGCAACGCAGGTAATCCTCAAGCACATGACATAAAGCTATGATAAACATAAGATCAAATGCGAGTGTACACTAATTCACTATTATATCATGAACTCCATGAATGATTATGCATTTCATATTTGACCCCTTTCCATCCAAACTAAAACAATCATAATTTAATTTTGTATTAAGCCCAATAGTTCTATCACTTTAGATCAACAAAATTTGTTCACCAACATACTTTGATAATTGTCTAAAGATCACTGATTTCCTTATAAACAAATCATGGAAAATTACCACTTTTAAAGTAATGTAATCTAATCGTAAACAATAGACATTAATAGTGAAAAGATATGAATTAGGTCTATTTTGTATCGGAACAGGTCCCCTTCCTGTCGCATTTTATGGCTGATGTCTTACCATGGACATACTGCTGCCACCTAGGAAATCAGGTCCCCGACACAACTGATCTGAGTAGTGGGTGTCTCCAGTATACAGAGAGGAGGCCATCACAGCTCTGCAATGATTATGTACCCCCAAACCTCGGTAAGTGACATTCATGCCTTCATTCGTTTGCCATCATTCCTTCATTAATTTAAATGGACTTCAACGACAAGTATCAATCTGTTAGATATAAAGAAAAAAAAATCTCGATTTTTTATTCTGATCAGTGGTTACAGTGAAAAGTATATAGACAAAGATATGGATAACTCTTTTATACACTGTAAAAAAGATTAAGTGCTGATTTAGCACATACAGTACTTTCATAGTGACTGCACTACGAGTGCTGATTTTCTAGTTCAAAATTAAAGCTGAAAATCGGCACTCGCAGTGCAGTCACTATACAAGCACAGTAAGTGCTAAATTAGCACTTCAATTTTTACAGTAAATCATCTCCATAATGTCACCACAATTATTGAAATGTTTTGAACTCCGCAAAACTTTTGATTCATGGATTTTATTGGTTGCGAATGAATCTATTGAAGTAAACCACATTTGGCAGCGAAAAGGCAAAATTATAGAAATGAAACAAGGTTACGTATATATTATAGATACTGCTAAATGAATAAATCTCTGTAGCAGTAGAAGTAGTAGTGTAGAAGCAGTAGTAGTAGAATACTAGTAGTATATCAGGAGAAGTAATAAAAAGAAGTAGGCTAGTAGTAGAAGTAGCAGCAGCAAAAGTAATAGAAGTAGTAGTAGAAGTAGTATAAAGTAGTAATAGCAGTAGTAGTCATGGTAGTAGTAGTAGTAGTAGTAGTAGTAGTAGTAGTAGTAGTAGGAATGTATTAGTATAAAAATTTCAGTACTTGTATTTTAAGCAGCAGATGTACTACCAGGATATTTTATGGTGTTTTAAGGGCTAAATAGTATTTCTTTCATTTTCAATTTTTGTGAGCCATGTGCATATCGATTATCATTTATCTTTGCATACAGCATTGGGAAACGGTGACCCACACATCATTACTCTGGACATGAAGAACTACACATTCAACGGACATGGTGAATTTATTCTTCTTAAGACCCTGGATGAATCGTTTGTTCTTCACACAAGAACTGCACCATTTCAAGGTAATTTCTAATTGGTAAAACGAATGATGAACATATAACAAAATGCGAGCCCAGCACTGTTTGTAAGATAATGGGTGCCTTTGGAAATATTACGAATCAATTATAAGTTGTAATTAAGATGTTTAATTTACCTATATATTAAATTAAAATCCTTCATCGTCCTGAATAGAGATTTTGTTTCTGCCATTGCAGATGTGAACGCGACAGTTTTTATAGCCGTTGCCGCCCAGTGTAACGATAGTGACGTCATCCATGTTGAGATTAATGAAGAACGGATCATGGATGCATACGCCCGTCCTCAGCAGGGCGGTGACTTCGAACGGATTGATTTTGAGCAGGCGACAGCTTGGAATTATGAAGGTGCCAAAACATTTTTCACTCACTTTAGACCATGAGCACATTTTTTTTACCTTGTCTTTTCATGTCAGTATCTCTGTATTGCCTCACTAATTATTGTTTTTAGGTCCATAGCCAATCATTTAACATAATGATTATGGGTTTCACATTGATATTCAATTAACTATTCCTTTGGACCTTTCAAACATTAGCGATATATTGTTAAAAGTAATTTTCTTTTGATTTTTTTTTTTTGGGGGGGGGTTACGTTTGGTTGTTTTCATACATTTATTAGGCTGTTCCGTATATCAATTCTTACATTTTAGTATTTTCTTTTAGTATACAATTCAATAATCGATTGTAACTATTTGGTAATCTTTTCAAAGTTTATTCCCAATGCAGATGACAATGCCTCTCGTTCCCTAAAATCATCATGAAAAATAGATCTCAAACCTAGTTTATTTTGTTAGCTAGTTTATTTGTTATCTCTTTATCAAGGTGTATCTGTAATAGGTCTCGATATATCGTCTAATGGTATACTTGTGGCCTTCGAGGGTGGCTCAGGTTTAAAACTCATGGCTGCTGAGGGTGCCCTCATCATTCAGTTGGTGCCTCATCCCTCATTCAGGGAGCAGACTCGTGGTCTGATGGGCACTTGGACTGATGATGTCAGTGATGACTTCATGACACCGGATGGAACTGTCTTGTCACCTAATTCATCGACGGAAGAGATATACTTTCAGTTTGGACTCAAATGTAAGACAACTTTTTTTATCATCATATAATATATCATTTCACATTTTGCTACCTGATTTAAAAATATACATTCATTCTGTGATCAGTAGTACAGGTAATAACAATGTTACAAGTAATAGTAGAAATGGCAATAGTAATATCAGAAACAGGGTCGTAACTATATTGTGAGCTCAAAATAATTTTGTTAATGAAATAACAAAATATGATAATAGAGTGTAGGTGCACAGTACTGTGTGTAGTAGAACTTTTCAGTAGTATTGGCATTGATGAAATATGTTGCATTACATTGAAGATTCGCCGATTTGTGTATGCTCTTTTTCAGGGAACGTCTCTGAGGATAATTCATTGCTCTACTATCCGGAGGGAATAAATCAGAACAATACTTCAGACTTGGATTACGTACCAATGTTTGAAGCTACAGCTAACCCCAGCATCAACCAAAGCCTTGTCCAAGATATCTGCGATGGCGATGAGTTCTGCATCTTTGATCTGCAAATTACCGGGAGTATCAGCTTTGCTCAAAGTACAGCCAATGCACTGCAGGAATTCCAGGAAGCCCAAGATGCATTCAATATAGGTTAGAAATTATAAATGCCAAGCTAGCTTATTTTATCCATTGATTCCCTTTGACGTTGATTATTAATTTTGTGTTCGTTGGTGGTCGGGCACCTTTATTCACAACGGTTCATTTATTCACAAGTACCTTAAATGTCAATTTAAACCAAGTTTTCTACACAAAGTCCATATCCATTTGTGTTCTCTGAAATAGTCGCTGAAAACCCCAAATATTATTGCCGTTTCTATATCTGTCTAATTCATTAGTTTTATATTTCCATTTCATGTTGTAATGATTCCCTTAACAGTGTATGTAATGGGATAGATCAAGACATACTCTCTTCATGGTGAATTCCAGATTGATGGAGTGTGGCCCGTTCAATCAGAAACCTAATTTCTGATCAGCCACCTTATTTCTGATTAGCCGACTTTCTGATTCTTAAAACACATTGGATGCAGAACTTCCATTGGTATCAGCATGCCTGGATCAATTAGAGAGAGTGTGTTGTATCTTGTACAATCGTTTACGTGCCATGTCTGTTGTATTACTTTTTTTACAGTGACATGTCCTACTCTTGGTTCACCTGACCTTGGGAATGCTATCATCAGTAGATACACCCCTGGAGGTGAAGCGAACTACACTTGTATTGAAGGCTATCTGATCAGTGATGATGCCACGATAATGTGCCAATCAGATGGATCATGGAGTAATGACGCCATTCCACGTTGTATTGGTAGGTTTATTATGTAATATCTGATAATAGCATAGCAGTTTATCATACTGTTCCCATCAGTGTTTAGTGTTTGATTCTGTTAGCAATATTGTCGCAAGGTCATGGTCATGTCCACAAAAATCCTTTGATAAACTTAAACTTGAAAGGATAAAGCTGGGTTGCTATTAAAGCACAGGGAAGGTTTTCAATTGATCATATAAACTTCAAAATTATTACAAGGTTGGCTATTTGAATATTGTAAGTGTACCCCATAGGGTAGACGATGATGAATTTAGTAGTTTGGCAAAACAACATCACATTATGTTTTCTCTGTATCTCAATATATCCCAGGGTATTTTTTTATCCTTCATTGTGGGCATTAATTATGAGAGCTGTAATTGCCAATTTAATAATTTATCAGTGGCATAGTTTTTTTATGTTGATGCTTTGCTCTTGTTTTATACTTAGATAATGTGAAACCTCGCGTTACTTGTCCCGGTGTTACATCAAATACAACACTACAAGGACAACCTAGAGGGATTGTCTTCTGGCAGGAACCAACGGTGGAGGAAAATTCAGACAACTACACCGTTTCCTTGGTGGGGTCTGTTTTCAATGGTGGAGACTTTCCCATCGGCTTATCAAACATTACCTACGTGGTGACAGATGCTGCTGGACTCAACGACACGTGCACGTTCATAGTAAATGTAACAGGTACGATTGATGCGTATGATAACGCCCACTTGTCTGTGAACAAGTTGCCCATATCTGCGATAAAAAACTTTGTGAATTTTTATGAAAACGTATATAATTTGTATTATTGTGTATTGCGGTTTCTTAAGTTCCAAAAAACCTATATGGGCATGAAAAATTGTGGAAATACTTCAGTAGTCAAATGAACTGAGACAAAGCATACTCATAAAAGTTTATTATGTTTCCATGACCAAAATTATGTTCAGACGATGAAGATCCAACGATCCAATGTCCGAACTCAATCGTTACCATGACAGCACCATCTCTAGACTCTGCAGAGATTATCTGGCCTCTCCTTAATGCGTCTGACAATTCTGGTGTGGAGGTAACAATCACACCTAATGGGGAAAATAGGAATGGGACTAACTTCACAATCGGTGCAGAACTGATCTTCTATATTGCAATGGATTCATCTGGAAATACTGTGGAGTGTTCATTTTGGGTCAACGTTACAGGTAAAACAATATTTTATAGTAAATTTATCGATCACAAAACTTACTTTATCTGTGTATACTCTGGATAATGAAATATGGGCAAAGGTTTTGAATGTTGCTTAAAATTGTTGCTAAGATGAAATAAAATAAAAAGATGTAATTTAAGGGTACATTTTACCACGTAGACACTTTTAAAGAAGTAAGTTATCCATGAAGGCTCGAAAAGTCTGAGTAAATTTGCTGAGACATTTCTTTTTGGTGTTGCACTTAATTGACTCGCCGCAGTATTCTAATGTCTATAAGTTTAACAATGGAAGCGCAGAATAAAAATACTATTACTAACGAAAATTCGTTGAGATCCAACATTCGCTCAACCGTTTCACCATCAAGCAATGACAGTAACTTTTTAATGGAATTTATTTATGTCATATTTCAGACATGGAACAGCCTATGATCACATGTCCGGTTATACCCACACTACCAACCGAGGAAAGTAAATCATACGCCAAGGTTTCCTGGGAAGAGCCATCCGTTTCCAATGGCACAATCACTGACAATTCTGGATCAGCTCAGTCCAAATTTCTCGGTCCGGGGAGTAATGGAGGAAACTTCGAAATCGGGATTCATGTCTTGACATATTTAGTTACAGATGAAGCAGGCAATTCCAATAACTGTACATTCTTGATTGATGTCATAGGTAAGAAAGATATACCCAAGTGTTTTAACACAGTCATGACAATTATTCATAAAATGTACTGGGACGAATTCGAAATAACTTTTCGTGCTAGACCTTACATATTTGATGATAGTATTTCTTGTTCTGTCACTTCGCAATGATGACTGAAATATCCTTATTGATTACCAGTTTAATGATGGAAAATGTTTGCCCCTCTTTCCCATTTATTAAGTCGATTTAGTGGTAGAAATCATTAAATTCATCAACTTATTCTGTATATTTTTTTAAATCTTAGATACCGAAAAACCACGAATCACCTGTCCAAACGTGACATCAAACACCACACTTCATCAACGATCCGTTGGAATGGTGACTTGGATGCAACCAACCGTTGAGGAAAACTCAGGCATATTCAACATTTCCTTGATCGAGCCTGCTTCCAATGGAGGAGAATACCCAATTGGTGTTTCAAACATTACCTATGTCGTAACCGACGATGCCGGGTTGATGGATTCTTGCACTTTTTCTGTAGTTGTGATAGGTTTGTAATTTTGTATTCTAGGTCAAGATGTGAAAAGGTTTTCGAAAATTTTCAGTCGAAGTGTTTGACTAATGGTATGTTATTTTCAGATTATCATCAGAGATAAATGTTAACTTCATATTTATTCAATTGTCTGACTTGTAATAAGATCAACATACCAAATTGAAATGCAGATTGAAAAATATTATTCTAAAACTCATATATCGAATATTATTCTTATACTCATATATCGTCATTTCAATCATAATATTGTGTATTGCGATTTCTCAATTGCCCTTTCCAAGAAACCTATATGGGCATGAACAATTGTGAAAATACCTCAGTATTACAGAAACCAACAAATGAGGACGAAATATATATATTAACATACGAATCAGAGATAGGACACTCTGATTTTTCTTTAAAAAATCAATGAAGTTAATTAGAAAATTGTCGTTTTTAGTATTCTTTCAAATGTAATTGTAGTCAAATGAATTGAGACGAAGCATACTCACGAAAGTTTATTATTTGTACATGTCCACAATTCTGAACAGATGATGAAGATCCATCGATCCAATGTCCAAACTCAATCGTTACCAAGACAGCACCATCTCTAGACTCTGCAGAGATAATCTGGCCTCTCCTTAATGCATCTGACAATTCTGGCGTGGAGGTTACCATCACACCTAATGGGGAGAATAGGAATGGGACTAACTTCACAATCGGTGCAGAACTGATCTCCTATATTGCAACGGATTCATCAGGAAATACCGAGGATTGTTCATTTTGGGTCAACGTTACAGGTAATGAAAACAACATTTTGTAGTAAATTTATCGTTCACAAAACTTACTTTATCTGTGTATACTCTGTATAATGTAACATGGGCAAAGGTTTTGAATGCTGCTTAAAATTAAGATGAAATAAAATCAAAAGATAAATTTAGGGGTAAATTTTACCACGGAGACACTTTTAAAGAAGAAAGTTGAGATCCAACATTCGTTTAACCATTTCACCATCAAGCAATGAAAGTAACTTTGTATGGAATTTATTTATGTCATATTTCAGACATGGAACAACCTATGATCACATGTCCGGTTATACCCACACTACCAACCGAGGAAAGTAAATCTTACGCCAAGGTTTCCTGGGAAGGGCCATCCGTTTCCAATGGCACCATCACTGATAATTCTGGATCAGCTCAGCCCAAATTTCTCGGTCCGGGGAGTAATGGAGGAAACTTCGAAATCGGGATTCATGTCTTGACATATTTGGTTACAGATGAAGCAGGCAATTCCAATAACTGTACATTCTTAATTGATGTCATAGGTAAGAAAGATATACCCGACTATTTTAATACAATCATGACATTTATTCATAAAATGTACTGGGACGAATTCAAATAACCTTTCTTGCTAGACCTTACACATTTGATGATAGTATTTCTTGTTCTGTTCATTCGCAATGATGACTAAAATGTTGTCCTTATTGATTACAATTTAATGATGGAAAATATTTGCCCCTCTTTCCAATTTATTAAGTCGATTAAGTGGTAGAAATCATTAAATTCATCAACTATTATTTTATTTTCTTAGATACCGAAAAACCACGAATCACATGTCCAAACGTGACGTCAAACACCACACTTCATCAACGATCCGTTGGAATGGTATCTTGGATGGAACCAACCGTTGAGGAAAACTCGGGCATATTCAACATTTCCTTGATTGAACCTGCTTCCAATGGAGGAGAATACCCAATTGGTGTTTCAAACATTACCTATATCGTAACCGACGATGTCGGGTTGATGGATTCTTGCATTTTTTCTGTAGTTGTGATAGGTAAGTTGTAGTTAGTATATTCTACGTTAAGATGTGAATAGGTTTTTGAAAGTTTTTAATGGAAGAGTTTGACTAATGGTATGTTATTTTCATATTCTTTCAGTGATAAATGATAACCTCATCATATTTATTAAATTGTTTGGCTTGAAATAAGAGCAACACACCATAGTGAAATGCAGATGAAAAACATTCTTATACTCATATATCCTCATCCTTCACATGCTATTTCTCTTCAGTTTTGAAGAAGTAATTGACGCTTTAGAAAAGTTAAATTGCTCATTTAGATGTTGATACATGTCGTCAATATATAAAGCTAAGAAGGCATCTGAGTTTCTCACACATCTCAAACCATAGTCATCAATCACTGTATAATTGTCACACTATAGATTCCTTAGAACTCCTTGCAGTAGAGAACAACGTTATTAACCCCCTCGATGGCAATCTTCGTCGATAAATTCTTGTGATTCATTAAGTTGAAGGATGTTGCGACGAATTTTCAAGGCGGGTGGGGGTGGGGCAAATCTCTACATACCGAGATCCCCTAAGTTTCTTGTCCCTCGACTATTGTGGGACGTTTGGATTCGAAGGTTGACATAATTTTGTCGCGTTAGTTCATGGAGACCATTTTTGCTATTTGTTGATGTATGCCTTGTGTCAGGCTCTTCTGGGCCAAGCGGTGGATATTTACCATGTTTACGAAAGCCACCGAATCCGCCTCCTCCCTCTTTATTCTATGAAGACCAGCATTTCAATACGGCTTCCTACACATTTTCTTATTTTTTCTGTCTAACTCCATAGAAAAAGTGATTTTAGTCAAATAAAGTAATACGAATCATACTAATGTTCATTACTATGCATTTCCAATATTTTGTCAGACGATGAAGATCCAACTATCCAATGTCCGAAATCCATCGTTACCAAGACAGCACCATCTCTAGACTCTGCAGAGATTATCTGGCCTCTCCTTAATGCATCTGACAATTCTGGTGTGGAGGTTACAATCACACCTAATGGGGAAAATAGGAATGGGACTAACTTCACAATCGGTGCAGAATTGATTTCCTATATGGCAATGGATTCATCTGGCAATACCGAGGAGTGTTCATTTTGGGTCAACGTTACAGGTATTATGAAACTAATATTTCATCTTTATTTTATTGATCGATCCCGATGATTACTTTATGCTTTGTTTAAAATATAAGATGGGCAAAAGTATAGGCTTTTGCTTAAAACTGTTGCTAAGATAAAATAAAATGAAAAGAGTGACATGTAATTTAGGGGTAAATTTAATCACGGAGATACTTTGAAATGTATCAAAGAAGGATTGAAAATTCTGAGTACATTTGCAGTAACATTTCACCTTGGTGTTACCGCACTTTATCGACTCGCCACAGTATATTGGTGTCTGTTATGAAAAGTTTGACAATAAGCGCGCAGAATGAGAAAATTTCTTGAGAGCCAACCTTTGCTCAATCATTTCATCATCAAGCAATGAAAGTAACTTGGAATTGATTCATTTCATATTTCAGACATGGAACAGCCCATGATCACATGTCCAGTTATACCCACACTACCAACGGAGGAAGGTGTATCTTACGCATATGTTTCCTGGGAAGAGCCATCCATCTACAATGGAACCATCACTGATAATTCTGGATCAGCTCAGCTCACATTTCTTGGTCCGGGGAGTAATGGAGGAAACTTCGAAATCGGGATTCATGTCTTGACATATTTGGTTATAGATGAAGCAGGCAATTCCAATAATTGTACATTCTTGATTGATGTCATCGGTAAGAAAGAGTGTTTATTTGATACAGTCATGACACTTTTTCATAACACGTAAAGGGAAATTATACGGTTTATATTCTGTTTGAGAATGGGGCGTTTCTGAAATACCCTTTGTATTGAGACCTTTATATTAATGACAGTACTTTTTTTCAGTTAGCCGTTTTGGCACTTCTCTGTGATAACGCCAATGTTGTCATTCACTACCAGTATTCAGTTCTAGTAGAAAATATCATAAGGAAATTTTACCCCTTGCTCCAATTTATTCAGTTGATCAAAAGAAACAGTAAGAGTCATTAAATATATCAAATATTATGATTGAATTGAATTTAATCTTAGATACCGAAAAGCCCCGAATCACCTGTCCAAACACCACGTCAAACACCACACTTCATCAACGATCCGTTGGAATGGTATCTTGGTTGGAACCAACTGTTGAGGAAAATACAGGGATATTCAACGTTTCCTTGATCGAGCCTGCTTTTAATGGAGGAGAATACCCAATTGGTGTTTCAAACATTACCTATGTCGTAACCGACGATGCCGGGTTGATGGATTCCTGCACATTTTCTGTAGTTGTGATAGGTTTGTAAATTGTAGTTCTAGGAGATGAAGTAAAGAATTTGTTTTAATATAGGTTTTCCCGTCCAATTTCGTCAAAATTTCAGCCGATTTAATGATGTAATAATTCAATTTACAACTAATTTGAATGATTTATGAGATCAACATTTAAATAGTCAAATACTTAATTCAATTTAATTATATTGACACGCGTTTTAACGGTTAATCAATTTAAACAAGTATAAAGAACGATCAATTTAAAATAGCTAAGAAAGTGTTTTCAAATTCGCACCGGTACCCTCCTTGCGAACGTGTGGGAATTCAAATTCATTAATATGAAATCACTTATAGGATATGGACAGTGTTTTTCGTTGTTGTTTTTTATACTCCTTTTAATTTATGGAAATGGGTTTTACTTCTAAATTGGATGTTTACAACTTTACTGAATTCTATCACCCATCAGTCAAACCATCTTCGGAATAACAACTCTTTTTTTCAACCTTCATAACTTCATGTTTCTCATTCCTTCCCAAAACGATATAATATACAATTATGTAAAATAAGTAAGAACAAGATGATGAAGAAAAATACCTACCATTGGCATATGTCATCCACTCACTCAATGGCGGATCCAGGGGGGGTGTACAGCCGGCTCGTGCCCCCCCCCCCCCTTGAGAGGCACAATTTTTTTTTTCGCTGACGAAAAACCCTATTTTTTGCTACTCAAATTGCCCCCCCTTTGGGAAATCGTGAATCCGCCCCTGCAACCACTTATTAAATACCGTTTACAACCATATCCTATTGTTACATGAATTACGTCTTTAGCAAACATAATGGGATAAAATAATTTCAACTGAAAAGATCAGAAAAAATACAAGATAGGGTGAAATTTTGATAAATGTATTGTATAACGTAATAAAAATTGAACACAGAAACATGTTATCTTAATTTCGACGTTTAAAGTGCAAATATGTGTTCCGAAAAATGAAATTGAAAATGGTATCTTAGGCGAAATTAAACGATCAGTTCGTTGTCGCGAAATTAAATGACAATTTTGTGCCATTAATTTGAACGCAATTTCTCTCTAAATTGAATTTCTACAAAATTCAAAGGAATGATATAGAACGAAATTGAATGCTGAATAAATTAAAATGAACCCTGTGTGCAGAGGGTTGAGAAAATATTTGGAATTTGAATTTCCTTTCATTAATTTAAATGCAACTCTGATGAAATTGGACGGGAAAACCTATATTAGAATGGTTAGGCTCAAAGTATCATATTTTTCAACATATTACTATAGATAGATATCAATTTCATAAAATTCATTGGACTAACTTGTAATTCCAGCAACATGCCATCTTGGGCGTCAGCATTCTTTCTTCTTGCAGGGGGGTGGAGGGGGCATTTGATGTTGCGTCCCCCAATACAAAAATAATTATCTGCTCTGATGTCCATGAGAGTGATGTGTAGGTGGAAGTACATTCTTCGGACAAGGTTCATAATTATCTAGCAGTTGATTAACGTTGATATTTCGTTTTCTAATAAAACAAAGTTGAAGCAGAAGTTTATCTCAATACAAACTCTGAATTTTACATTCAAGTGCGAACTTCTGCAGTATTTAATTGGTATAAATAAGTGTTATAGCTTTACACCTTGAAATATGTCGTTTTAGATAACTTTTTGATAACTTTTTAATGATCTAAATCATTAAGAATTTTGGTTAGAGGAATTGGATTAGATCGACAGTATAATTTGTTATCTAATTATAATCATTGCTTCCTATTAGATGATGAAGACCCATCCATTAAGTGCCCCGGATCTATTCACGTCACAACGCTACCAGACCTTCCTTCGGCCCTGGTGTCGTGGGATGACCCAACAGGAAGTGATAACTCAGGTGACGTTGATATTGTTGAAGTGGGACCAATTCTCAAAGGCGGTGAATTTGTGATTGGAGTCAGTATGATCACCTACGTTGCATCAGATAGAAGTGGAAATTCTAAAAATTGCTCATTCGCCATTAATGTTACAGGTAATAATTTTCTCTCATATATTCATGCCTTGTTTCTAATTCTTCATTTTTAAAAGTAATTTCTTGTTATCCTTTCAGGATGAAGTCGTAAGTACCCTCATCTTAGAATTATAAAAATTCTCTTGTGTCTTTTCAAATATATATTCATAAAATTCCACTATATATCACAAATCTTTTTGCTTAATGGCATACTTTTTTTAAATGATGTTAGTCAAGCTTCAAATTGGTTTGCCTGAGCATACAACCTGAAAGGACGCGTCACTCTATGCAAAATTGTCCCATGAGTCACATTTAACCCTATAGTGAAACAAATCATTTGCATTCAATATATCTACAACAATTTTCTTGTTGATAGGTAGACATTCTGTAACTTTAAACTAGCCTGTAGTTGAACAGATAAATGAAACAAAATATATTCCTTTACTTCTCTTTGTTCATACCTGTCCAGACAATCAAGACCCCGTCATTCGGAATTGTCCTAGTCCAATAACAACCGTTTCAAGGCCTGGTCTCAATGTGACTGAAGTCTCATGGACTTCTCCAAAGGCAACGGATAACTCTGGGCCAGTGGAACCGGTCTTTAATGGTCCAGGTACCCAAGGTGGAAACTATTCTATTGGGACGGTTACAGCGACTTACACAGTTGAAGACCTGTCGGGAAACATGGATACTTGCTCTTTTTCAATAACCGTACGAGGTTCGTAGGCAATTTTCATTATTGTTTTTCAGTTGTTAAAGACAAGAGGACTTTCTAAAATTATGGTAAATATGATTTCAGCAGACAATGTCCTCTTATCAATGCAAGGAACCTTCACAATATGTTCCAGACTAGTGTTGTGAGCTGCGAGAAATAATCTAAATGATTCCCGTCAAGGCGTTGCTAAAATGCTGGAACAATTTAATTTTAAATTTCCATTTCAAATCCACATTGACCATGCTTACCTAAGAATAATAATACTTATATGGTTTTGTTTATGGCTCTAGATTACAATGACGTTGTAGTGATCTGTCCAATGAACGTTGTCGTGTCAACCGATCTGGGAAGAGCTAGTGCTACTGTTACATGGTCTGAAGCGACCAATCCTCCTGGATGGAGCAATGTCACCATTACATTGGAAGGGCCAATGGAAAATGGTGGAGAATACCCCATTGGAGAGACTAGCCTCACCTACTATGCTGCAGATCCAGATGGACTGAACGACTCGTGTACATTCTATGTTGTCGTGATAGGTAATTCAATATGATATCAGTCCTAATTTTTATTCCATTGCTCTGCCTTGAGCTTAAGATCTGCCTTATATGCCTCCTGAAGTAGTATATATTTATATCGATTAGTCTCAGAACACGTCAACTACTTATTCTCTTTCCTTTGTCTGAAACCCTGTTATAATTCAGTGGTCCTTTTGATTAAACGTTATGACGGATGTGTTTATAAGACCTGTACATTTATGTCTATTTTAAGTCATTTACTTTGTATTAAAAAAATCTCACCATCAGCGGCTCAGGTCGATACCTTACCAATAACTCATGTCATGTCAAAAGTTGTTTATTAGCAATAGATCAGAAACAGAGAGCCGTTGGAACCCGGGGTTGAAATACAGTTCCGAGAAGATGATCTCTGATATAGCCTGTAAACCTGATTTAATGAAAATCAATGTATGTTCTTGTTGCAATTCACGTAGACGAGGAAAAGCCTAACATTACTTGCCCCACGCTGGTCAAAGAATACACTGAACCAAACGTTTCCTATGCCCGAGTATCCTGGCCAGAACCTACAACAATAGATAACTCTGGTAATGTAACAGTCTCGTTGATTGGGCCAGGATCCAACGGAGGTATCTTCTACATAGGTGATACAAATGTGTCTTATCGTGCAGTTGATGATGCTGCAAATCCCAGCTCTTGTATCGTAACAGTTCGAGTCATTGGTGAGTATACTTCAACCCATAGGTTGTAACTGGTCGTTTTGGTACATTCCTTTACTCTACTCGATTTGGTTCATTCACTTAGCCTTGCGTTTTGGTTTCTGTTCAGTCGCTATATATCATAACTAAATATTATTTTAAGCAAAACGTATTGTACAGTATTGTACTTGTTTGTTTCTTTAGATAATCGAGTCTGTTGGATATTATTCTCTGATTCTATGCGTCCGCATTGTATTTAATCTAATGTTTTATTGTCAATTGAAATGATCTAACATATTGTGCGGCACATCATCACAGGAGATAGAGTGACATATAGACACTGGCTAGCTTGGAGCGGGAGAAACTGAATACAAAAAGTTCGGACATGGAAAAAAACCACGACCGATCTACTCTACATTAATTTTATTTCAAAGACTACATGTATAATGACTATATTCCTATTTTTCTTGAAGTATTCGTATTTTCTAACAGTTCTTCCAAATGTATTTACTCTTAGATGACGAACCTCCTGTTCTAACATGCCCCGAAAACATTTCGACAACTACTCAACTAGGATCATCTAGATCAAATGCAGTAACGTGGTATAAACCTAACGGAAGAGACAACTCTGGAACGGTAACCGTTTCGCAAATCACCACCGAACAAAATGGAGGAAAATTCAAAATCGGAGTCACCAATATTTCTTACCAAGCTGTTGATGACTCAGAAAATAATATTACATGTGTGTTCTACATTCTAGTGGAAGGTGAGTAGCAATGTTTCTTATTTGTCATTGACAATGTGTATTACGAGTATTGAGAAAGCAGTGTAGTAGTAATTTGCATATCTTTTAGGTGGGCCTACAAATGCAAAAGTATGGCACATTGCGCCACTGGAAGACTTCAAATTATAAACACATCCCCTGGTGACATTTTTTCTGATAAGTATGATTCTGTTCAATAAACTAATAAAAGCTGGATTTATAAAGCGCTTTTTGCCAGAGGATACAAAGCGCTTCTATTATAACCCCGGTTTTAGCTTGAGCTACCATCACCGGCGCTCAGTGCATGCAAGGAATTACTCCTGCCAGGTACCCATTCAACTCACCTGGGTCGAGTGCAGCACATTGTGAATAAATTTCTTGCTGAATGAAAAGTAAGTGATATCCATAGATTGCTTGTCGATGCCAGACATGATTCCTTTCAAATTTTCTTTCAATATTTCAGAATTTGATGTGGTTTAAACAGTGATATGCAGATATTGTGGATGCGTCGTGGTCTAGTGGTTCAGACTCTCGCCTTTGAAACAAAGGGTCATGGGTTCGAATCCTAGCCATGGCGTGTTTTCATTCAGCAAGAAATTTATCCACACTGTGCTGCACTCAACCCAGGTGAGGTGAAGAGGTACCAGGTATGATTAATTCCTTGCATGCATTGAGCGCCGGTGATGGTAGCTCGAGCTAAAGCCGGGGTTACAATAGCAGCGCTTTGTATCCTCTGGCAAAAAGTGCTTTATTAATCCAGCTAGTATTCTTATCATTATCTTGTGTTTTTTTTCATTAAAGATGACGAACCTCCGATGTTACAGTGCCCTGAATCCCAGTGGGTATTTACCCAACAAGGCTCTGATAGTGCCCCTGTCACATGGAGCGAAGCAAATGCAACAGACAACTCGGGAGTTGTGACTGTTTTGCTCCTCGGACCAGGTTCTAGTGGTGGACTTTTCAGAATTGGTTCGACCAATGTAACCTATCTAGCAGTAGATGATGCTGGGAACAATGCAACCTGTTTTTTTACTGTTGAAATCAAAGGTTTGTGTGTTAAATCTTATACCTTGCAGCTATATTTTTTCATTGCATTTCCTTAATACCTTCCATGATTAAGAGAAGCAGATTTTATGGCATGATTTTGTTTTCAGGACACACAGGGCCCAACGCTGCATTCTATGATGTATATCATTAAATTGACATTCTATACCAACGAATAATAGTATGCAGAACTGAATACTTACTCTGATGCTCAATGTATTTGTTTATCATGAGTAATACATCATTCCCTTGCTATCCTTTTACTCCGTAGACAATGAACCACCATTTGTAAATTGTCCTAGCAACATATCATCAACGACGCAAGCAGGATCACCTTCATCAGGTCCCATCACATGGAGCGAGCCCGTAGGTACTGATAACTCTGGGTCAGTGACAGTTTCAATGGTCGGACTGGGCAATTACATGAATGGAGGAAACTTCGACATAGGTTTGACCAATGTCACCTACCGGGCGACCGATGGATCAGGAAATACACATATGTGCTCATTTATCATCGAAATACGTGGTATATTATATTTTTATTTCCATTTTTAAAAATTGTAAGATTCTAAGCAATGCATAAACTAAAAGAATCTTCAAATACACACTTTATTATGATAGAGATGCATGCAACTTTGAATGTTTCCAGTAGAAAAATGACCTAATGAAATCAATGTCAGGTCTTGTTTGTTTCCCCTGGATCGTATGAAAATACATATACCGTGATTCTACCTTGTATAAATCTTCATGACATTTGACTTTCATTAGTAATGTCCATCAGTTTCAAGGGCAACCCTTACCTACCAAGGTTTTCCTTCTCAATGTGTGACTGGCAATTAAACAAGCTGTAGAGTGAAACATATTGATATATATATATTGCCATGTTCTGTACCCGAAATAATTGTGTAATAACTCCATATTTATATGGCTTTTCTTCCTTTCCATCGAAAGATGACGATCCTCCAGAACTGACTTGTCCAGATTCTATTTCTGCAGTCGCTGAACAAGGGACAGGTGTAGCTACCGTTACCTGGATAGAACCAGATGTACAAGATAACTCTGGTACGGTAACTGTCACATTGGCAGGACCAGGAGCTAACGGTGGAAATTTTAGCATCGGTATGACGAACTTGTCCTACCACGCAGTAGATGAAACAGGAAACGTCAAATCGTGTAATTTTTCAATATCAGTAGTAGGTACGAATCAGGCATTTATTTTGTTTTCAGATAAAGAGTATTATATTTGTGGCTATTTCGTTAAGGTTTTAGTTTGCCAATTTTTTTGTATAATTTGCTGAAGGCATGTTATAGGTTATCAACCAAACACCATGAGGCAATAGGCCTCCTAAGTGGAATTAGATGGAAAAGAATAGAAAACAATGGTTTTAAACGCCCCCCCCCCCCCCGCACACACACACACACCTTTATAGACACTTTTGATGAATTTTATGAATTGTATCATATTGTAATTATTATCATGTCCTTAATAACTATTATACCTCAATGAGCACACTGTTTGCAAACAGACAGAAAAACCGGATAATGAATGGATTTATGTTGTCTATAAAGAGGACATTGTTACGTCCACAGTTGAACGAATACAAATTGTCCTATGAGTATAGAGTATCTGTGAATTATTACTTTATTGATTCCTTCAGTGATGATTGAATCCTGTTAATGTAAGTGAAGTTCTTTCCCCTTTAAAATATTGGCCAATTTTAGCGGAATTACCCCCCTCTTTCTCCTCTGTAGATCCCTCAAGCTGTATATCAAATCCTTGCCTCAATGGAGGAACGTGTAAGGATTTCTCTGGGTTCTTCCTCTGTCGTTGCTCTGATGGCTTCCAGGGACAGACATGTCAACAAGGTGAATTCTTGATCAACATTTTTGAAGGTCATATTATTCTCCACGGTGATGGTAAAATAGGCGCCACAACACAATATGCAAAATAAAATCTAAGCATAAGTATGTAGTGGATAGGGTACGATTTGGTGGTCATTACTTTAAATGGGCCCACCTGTTGAATGACAATATCACTGCTTCTCAACCGAAAACAATTACGATACAGTTTTCGGTGAAAAGTGCATTTATACTGTTGTTTACCTAATATTGTCTATTTATTTTTCATTCCAATCCTTCAAACAGCAATTGTCAGTTGTGAATCGGGATCAAACGCTTGTGACTCTACCGAAGAATGTGCAGATTCTGTCTGCCGATGCCGGCCAAATTTCATCCGAATTAATGGAGAGTGTATCCGTAAGTAAAATTGGAATCGTGTTCCACGGATTGTTTTAACCATTTCTTCAGATATTGCTGAATTTGAGATCGATTTTACGATGTTTTTATATCAAAATGATAAACATTTTTTTCATTCACATTAAAATGTTTTGCTTCACTTTTCTATGATGGTATGAACTGTTTCAGATGTAATCATTTGCTTGGTGGCCGGCTCTGCTAAAAAATCCGATCATGCCAATTGGTTGCATGATTCAGCCTTTGCTGTCTAAGTGAAATAGTGTCTGACCACAGTTATATATTTTGATGGTTACAGTCTTTCTTGATTCTAGGATAATAAATTTCATTACCAATGCTGTCGTAACCCTATCTTTGATTTTCCTTTTTTTCCTTAACATTATCACCACCATCAGAAAACAACAGATATCGCCTGACCTTGACTGCCATATCTCTACTTGGTGAATCTCTCGACTATGTAGACAGCTTATCTGATCCGGCATCAGATGAATTTCAGAGCATTGCTGAGGATTTTAAAGGAGTGGTAAGTATATCTTATACACTTTGGTAACAGCAAAATAAGTTTTGTTGATATACATCGGATGGGTTCTCTTGCTCTTTCACCTGATTTGACAATACTAGGATACGTTGCCTTAAATAAGACGTCAAAATTTAGAACTATGAGAATGCAACATTATATCGACCATCCTTTAGTTTAACCAGGCCAATTCATGTTTGGTTAATTCCATAGGAACTATAGCCTGTAACGATTAGTAAAAGACGGATTGATAAATTATCCAAGGGATAATAGTAAGCGATCTTAAGGTTTCAAGCGATGTATTCCTTAACTAACGAACATTTCTTTTTCTTAATTTCATCAGGTTCTTTCGATCACTTCATTTATCAACGATATAACAGTCGTTCAGCTTGAATCGGGAAGCGTCATCTTCACTTTCGATAGCTTTGTCAACGTCTCCGTAGGAGAATCAGTCGTATTATCGGATTTGCAGGAAGCACTGGGATCTGGATCCTCCACAAGCGACCTTATCCTCTCGCCAAATACAGTTCCAGAAATTTCAGGTATGATCATCATAAGAATTAATCAATGACACTCATACTTTAGTGCTATAATCGTTATTTTATTGATATATTCATACTCCACAATCATCAAAGTACATTTCGTAATCATGTTTACAATGAAAAAAAAATGCATAACATATGCAGGATTGAAACGTAGCAATGAAATGAAAAAAGTGGAGGGGCCTACTAAAAAGCAGAGCTTGTAAAATGTAGACCCCCTATCAAAACTTTATACAAGGGTAATATGATACAAATATAGTAAAATAATCAGCAAAATTCTGTAAAATTATATAGATATAAACACTGTAACACAAATGTATTTACACTATATACAAAATTAAATATTGACTTAAAAAAATAATCAATACTACCGTGGATAAGTATGAAGTTCACAAATATTAGATTGAATCAATAAGAATTCAGGAGAAATTTTTTGATGAGTAATTTAAATCGTATAAGATTAGCTGCCTCTTTCATTTCTCTGTCCAGAGAATTCCAGAGTTTTGGTCCTGTGAAAAATACAGTTTTGCTAGAAAATACTGTTTTACTTTTAGGTAAGTGATAGTCATTTGATTGTCTCGTATTATATGAATGTAAAGTATTGTTTCTCATAAATTTCTTTTGTAGGACATTAGGTACACTATTTCTATCTAGCTGATACATGAATTGGAATAGTTGCAAGCGGTACAGGTCATTGATTTTAAGGATACGTTTCTGACGAAACAATTCATCCGTATGAGCTCTAAAGGACATATTGCATATTATTCTCAGTACTTTTTTCTGAAGTAGCAAGACTTTATTTAGTCTCGTTTGAGAGGCATTACCCCATGCCAGAATTCCATAATTAAGATATGGTAGAATTAATGCACAATACAACATGGATAGCGCCTGTGCTGGTAGAACGTATTTAAGCTTATTGATGACTCCAATATTTCTTGACACAGTTTTGCAAGTATTGTTGATATGAGCATTCCACGTAAGCTTGTTATCAATAGTAAGACCTAAAAATTTTGTTGTTTGCACTTCTTTGATTTCAGTATTATCTAAAAGTATTTGATGTGGTAGATTTTTCAATGAATGACTAAAAAGCATATAATTAGTTTTTTGCAGATTCAGTGACAATTTGTTGGCTTTAATCCAGTTTGTTACTTTTTTAAATTCTGTATTCATAGTGCTCACAAGTACATGTGGATCATGGTGTGTGTAGAAAATATTGGAATCATCAGCAAAGAGAATAAATGAGAGAACATGAGATGAATTTTTCATATCATTAACATAAATTATAAATAACAAGGGGCCAAGAATACTACCTTGTGGAATTCCACAGGAAACTGGCCTTGTTGGAGATTCTGATTCATTTACTGTAACAAACTGAATTCTATCAGTAAGATAACTCCTAAACCATTGTAAAGCTGTCCCTCTGATACCGTAATTTGATAGCTTACATAACAGTATTTCATGATCTATTGTGTCAAACGCTTTTGAGAAGTCAAGGAATAATCCTACAGTATGATCAGAATTATCAAAAGAAGTAGATATTTTATTTATTAATGTCAATATAGCATGAGTTGTATTATGTTTTTCTCTAAAACCAAATTGGTTATCACATATGATACTATATTTCTTAAGGAAAGCAACTGTCCTTTTATAAATGATCCTTTCAAGAATTTTTGAGAACGAAGTTAACAAAGATATTGGGCGATAATTACTAGTAATTAATTGGTCCCCCTTCTTGAAAATGGGTTTAACTTTAGCTATTTTCATCTTCTTTGGGACCTGGCCAAGCTGCAATGATAAATTAAATATATGAAGCAGGGGATCAGCAAGAGAATGTATAATGTTTTTCAATACTTTATTTGTAATGCCATCATATCCGGGTGTCTTTCCTGCTTTCAAATTAAATACAATCTCAAGTAATTCTTCTCTATGAACTGGAGTAAGAAATATTGAATTATCATTTTGTTTGTCCAAAAAGTCCTTAAACGAATTTTCTACAGGGATAATATTTCCAGCTAACTTTGGTCCAATTTGAGAGAAATATGAATTAAATTCATTTGCTATAGAATGAGTATCTTCAACCATATTTCCATCTACACATAATTTATTAACAGCACTAGATTTGTTAATTTTGTTTAGAGCCCCATTAATTGTTTTCCATGTATTTTTAAGGTCGTTTTTATATGATTGTAATTTTTCTGAATAAAACCTCTTTTTTGCTATTCGGAGAGTAGTTGTTAAGGTATTTTTATAAGACGTGTATCTATTCCGTGAAACATCATTTGGATTTGATATATAAGAAACATACAAATTATTTTTCCGATTGATAGACCTTAATATCATTTTTGAAACCCATGGTAGCTTTGGAACACGTTTATAGTCGTAATTTCGATATTTCTTTAAAGGAACACAAGAATCTAAGCAATCATTGAAATATTTAAAAAATATGTCAAATGAGTCATCGACATTCTCTTTCGAGTTATAAACGTCAGACCAATCAACAGAGCTTAAATCTTCTTGGAGGCGTTCAATATTTTTGTCACTAAAGTTGCGACAGATCCTATATTTCTTTTCCATTTTTGCGAGTGATTGCATTGTTTGGATATGGGTAAAAATAAGAAAATGATCAGATATGTCTGTCGTTACAATGCCAGCTTTCGGAAGAGGGTGAGAGTTACAGAATATATTATCTATAAGCGTAGCAGAATGATCAGTAATACGGGTTGGTCTAGAAATAATCGGCAAAAAAGTAGAAGTTAACATTAATTCAAGGAAATCGTTTGTTGCAGAGTGATTACTGGTCAAGAGATTAATATTGAAATCACCAGTGATGATACAATTGTTATTTATCAATTCTCCGTTTTGCAAAAGTTCATTAGTAGCAAGTAAAAAATCTTCTATACAAGAAGTTTGAGGAGGTCGGTAGATGACACCTATTAGAGTTTTCTTATCTTTTTGAAGTTTTACTTCTACAAATAAGGATTCGATGATATCATTCATATATTCAAATTCATGTCTAATTGCACAATCAAATGAAGACGGAATATATAATGCTAGTCCACCTCCAATTTTATTTTTCCTATTGTTTATAACAATATCATAATTCGGGATGGTGCATAAGGAATTCGGTGATTCCGTGAACCAAGTTTCAGTAAGAGCAATGATTGGGGGATTGGCAAATTGTGTATTTTCTAATAATAATCGTAATTTCTCGAAGTTTTGGTTAGTGCTTCTTATATTCAAATGCAAAATAAAAACATCATCTTCTCCAATCAATTTAGCATAGTCTTTGAATGAATTTTCTGTATAATATGGAGAAGAGGAAAGATTGTATGCTTTATCATGAATATCGAATTCAACTTGAAGTTCATCAAAATTATTTGTAAGAATATCAGTAGAAAATCTATCAAATGGAGTATGATGATTTGAGATAATATTGCTTTTATCCTGACTTGGATGATTTAGTAATAAGAAATCATCATTATTCAGATGATAAAATGGGAAATCACGCATATTATCCACCATTATGAAATAGAATATATTGCCATTTTAAATCAAAATCTTTGTAAGCTGAGCATATAAAGCATCTTTTAGATTTAATACCGTCATGACCCCAAATTCGAGTTTGAAAAATACTGCAGTTGTAATAGTTAACAAAATAAAGATTATTTGATACAATTATTAACGGTCGATGAAGAATATTTGCACACAAAAATAAGTAAAATGACCTCCATGAAATGTCTGGTATTATCTTGAGCAATCATACATTAAAAGTGGATAATTGTCCTTAAAATGTGTTAACATACGGAATGTGCTTGCTTAAACTATACAGACACTTAAATATTTTTTTTAAAGATGTGTTATTCCGCTAATAATTAAAGAAGCTAATAAAAGAAAAAAACAACATTGTACTTGACCCCTCTCTCTCTTTCTCACATTTTCTTCATACAGATTTTGACGAATGTGCTGATGTTGCAACCAATGACTGTTCGCGAAATGCCAATTGTAGGAACACAATCGGATCTTATGAATGTACTTGCTATTCAAATTATGATGACGAGTCTATTAGACAGAGTGGCAGAGGCAGAATATGCGGTATGTATTGACGTTTGATCTGCTCTTGACCCCGAAGTAATAAAACTTGAACAAACTTAAGATACAAGTTTAATGAATCTCAAAAAATCCTAATTATACAGAAATCTCAATTTCCTCTATCGGGCTTTGTGCGAAATATATACGATTTTTTTTACAAATCATTTTGCGTACAATACTTTTACGAATGAACTGAATTTCCATCTTTTTTTAAACCTTTGATGAATGGTGGTTTATTATGATGCATTGATGAACGTAACTGTATTACCCATTTATGAAAATGCTCGTCTTTGTTGTTATTTCGTTTTAGTCTTTAATCGAAGTCTTCTGATCGCTATGATATGTCTTGCCGTTGGCTTCACTCTTTTTATCGTTTGCTGTGGTGCTCTGTGCTGCCGCTGGTCTAGACTACAAAAAATATATGTAAGCATCCTGGTCATACATTTCCGTTTACTTTTCCAACGAAAAACATGAAACACTGCCCATCGCTTTCTAAGATTATTATTCATTCAAAACTATGTTAATAGGAGAACAGAATTAATATATATCTTTATCCTCATGCTCGCCATGCTAATACAATGGTTAAGTGGTTCGGCTTAAAGATTGTAATTTTATGGAGGAATTTTTTTTATTCCTCCTTGAAGATATCTTTCAGTTTGGTATTATAAATTTGCACTACTTAAATTTCCAGTGATATTTAGTTATGATTTATTGTTTTTTAATCATAGGCCTTCCATGATGGTCAAAAACCTGATGAATCATACAGGCCTCGTCGACCACATTCGGAGAGGAGCACCCGGGCTAGAGGACCTGACTTCTATCATTCTAAACATTCAGAGTCCTCAGAAAGAAACCCTTCACCTCGTTTCAAAGCGGATAGCACAAAGATGTCCGGTGAGGGCTTCTTTCCTTTAGAACGCCCAAAGTCCTCTAGAAGAAACCAATCCCTTCCTTCCATTGCTGATAGCGTAAAGATGGCCTATGAGGATGATCGGTCTGTAAGATCTGCTTTCAGCCCTCGCGCAGGGCCTTCGTCTGCACGAAAACACCATTCTAATGCTCCTACCCGATACCCATTGGAAAGGAATGACCGCTTCTTAAGGCCGTATGTGGTAACAGGGAGTGAACCTACAGTAAGTGCTAACAATAAGAATCTCTGGCTTGTTTTTACCAATTTCCTTAACACAATCAATACTTTAAACTGGTGTTTGTTTTCAAATGAACGTGGAATGAATTAGCAGAAATATCAAAATAGTTTATATTTCTGGCAGTCGTATATCATACAATCGTCTATTCCGACTACAAGCAATTTCATCCTATTAGAGCCTCTTTATTTACTATCTATTTTCCACGGCGGGCTGCATTATTTTGTATATCAATAAGTCAGAAAGAAGAGGATCGAGTGTATTTGAATTCCAGTTCATCGTGATTTAGCCGTGAACCAGAATAGCCTGGTGGTTAAGTCGCTGCCCAGAAAGCAGTTGATGGCAGGTTCGAATCCTACTGGTTCCATTTTTTCTGACTTATGATTTTCATTACAGATCAAGCATGCGATCTTAAACACATAGGAGTAATGTCGAAAATTTGTTTACAAATTCTGTTATAATTTCCTCCTATTAAAGCCTCTTTTCTTACTATGCAAGCAAGTTGTTGCATCTAAAAGGTCACGTGTAGAAAACTACATTACATATGAGTATTATTGCGTCTTATTTCGATGCAAGGTAACCCAAATGAGTATTACTCAGACAAACTACAACCTTGAAATACAGACATTATAACATTTTAATCCAGCCCTAAAACTAGTGCTATGAAGTCGAAGTTATTTGGAAATGTTGCAGGAATTAAAAAAATGAATACTATAGATTTCATATTGTGCACGAAATATGAAGTCTAAATATCTTAACAACAAGCAACCTGGATTTCTTCCTGTCTACCTACCTACCAAATGTGAATAAAACTTGTAATTCATTCTCTATTTGAACATATTGTAGGGTAACCAGGGGATGTGCCTATCACATTGTGCTTCCTATCCTAAAAATAACCAGACGTGCAAACTGTTTGTAGACCGTGATTAATTAACAACATTGTCTCAAATTCGTGTCCGTTCACTTTTAGGGATATCAGAGGAGGAAATCGGAAGGAGGAGCTAAATTCGTCAATCCACCAAGATTTATTCCTTGAAACAAATCGAGGTGACAAGCTCCGCGACGTTGGGGCAGCATCGACACTCATTGAGGCGGTGTATGACGCCGACGATGATGTCGTTATGATAGGATTTAGCGGCTTGGTAGAACATTTCTATTTACTTTGATCGCGATTCCATGGCAGTGTATAATCAAGAAAACGTTCAGTACCATCTAGCGGTAGAATAAATCACGCCATGAATGATTATTTAATCGTAGTAATCATTTGAACGAATGATTTTCATGAATATGTGCCAATTAACCGTATTTTGCTATATGAAACTTTCACAACTTAATGAGTGATGGAAAGTAGGCTACATCTTCAGGACAGAAGATTTTTTTTGTTTTCAGACAAGTGAAGTCGCATGGTATATTTGCCAATTTGAAGTGATCTCAGCTTTCACTATTGACTGTATGTGACTATGTATGTGAACCATCATTCTGTTTACCAGAGAATCATTATTGTTATCACCACTGACGAGTTGTCAACTCTGAAATACTCCGCAAAATCCACAAAATCTAATTGTTACATGAGTCAAAGAAGGGGATCTTGTCAGCCCTGAGAAACGTGGTGAATACAAACAAAATACCAACAGTCGTGTTTTTTCTTCGAATTACTTGTCTCCAGGAAGTTTACTTTATTGAAAATGACGGGTTTCTTTTAATATTCAATTTGAGCGTATCGTTCGATTAAAGATCAAGCAATAATATTTACCTAACAGGTGACAGTATATATTTGATATCCTATATGATTAAATCTTTAGTGTAGTTTTGTGGAATGTAATACATTGCATAATCCGATATTTGATCAACTTATTGTGCATTTTAGTCAGGTCCAGATTTTAAAAAATGTGCTCAGAAAAAGTGCTTTAGGCATTTTGTGTTAATGCTGATTTATCAATTGTTTTAAGGTAATTCAGGGGTGCTGAATCCAAAAATGCTGTTTGCCAAACTTGATTCCGACGTTTTCATCCTCAAATCGGCAAAAAACAAAATGGCGGCATTTTTAATGCAGTTTCTATATTAAACGATTTTTATGGGTGATTTTTATTTAAAAAATTGGATCTATGCGTTATTTTTGATACCCAGCATGCCCAGGGTTGCAAACATAATGTGTCCGATTGATTCGTCAGCCATCTTAAATTCTAAGATGGCTGCCATGATTCACAGCTGCTGATTTGATAAATAATATGGCAAAATTTTTGATAATTTGGGGGCGATGCTGGCATATTCACATTGGAAATCTTTAACGTGTCCACCATTTTTTCTTCGTCTGCATAGCAGAAGCAAGACATGGACGTCGCTTTTCCGACGGCGGCGGCGAAGTCAACATCAAATCTTAACCGAGGTTAAGTTTTTGAAATTTCATAACTTTTAGGGTTTAGATGTTTATTTCATGAAACTAAGACATGTTAGGATTAAACAGTCTATTGACACAGGTTATAGTAACAAAACGCTGTCAATGTTACCTGGAAATCCAACATAGCGTCCACAACGGCAGTCGTTGTACCATCAACTACAAAAATGAGGTGAATCCTCAAAATCAAAATCATCAAAAAGCTTTCAAGGCAAATAATGAATCAAGACATGTTTACAAGATAGTCAGTGAGTGTGTCAGAGAATCCAAGATTACCTTCCAAAATGGTGTCTATAATGGACGTTGTAACTTTGAAATGGTCCAAATTCAAATTCATATAATATCCACCTAGTAGAAATAACTTTTGGGTCTACCGAGAATAAAATAAAACATATAAAAAAAATCATGATTTCAAAGGGAAAAATTACATTCGAAAAATTTCAAGGTTTATCAATGGTGCAGTTTTGCCCCCCCCCCCCAAATAGTGATGGCTTAGAAAATAGTTGCTATTTCTTAAAAATCTGGCTGCAAAGTTCATATACTATCTACCTACAATGTAAGAACATTTTGGGGCCTTTCTTATGATTTTAAGGGTCATTTGATATAGGTGAAGACAGATTACAGGGAACCACTGTTGTCCATTTTGTCAAAAAATTGAAAAACGCTCCAAAAATAACATTCAAATTGGCCACAATTATTACAAAAATGACAATACTTCATATCCCATCTAGTGCCCCTATTTTGGTGAATCAGTGAATAATTAGGTGGTGGTGCACCAATAAGTAAACATCCAAAAACAAACTTTAAAAATAAGGTACACTTTCACCTAAAAATTTCCATAATTCACTGATAAGTATTTCAAGACACTTCATTTTTGTGCTCAGGAATATCCTATGGTTTCATGATGAGGGGACAGCAGTCATTTTCACGCAATTTTAGAAGTCGCTTTGGACTTTTTACGATGAAAATGAAACTGACCATCTTTTTTATTTGTTCCGATTAATTATGTCAGCCTTCAAACCACAATACATGTAGTGTAGATTTTATTTTCACCCAATTATGACTATGTTTAGTTGATGGAAGTCTTTTAAGGCTCACTTTGAAAGCCAGCTTTAAATAATAGGCAAAATGGACCGCTTCATACCATTGTAACTAATCTAAAATTATTATTCAACCCTTGAAACCATAGTGTAGACACCAACATCATATTTCCCAAATGGATTTTAAATAGATTATGTAAATTTTTGAGTATCAGCAGCCACTTTAGTTTCCTTAATTGGAAGCCATCTTGGATTTTTAGACATACAGGACCATTGATTTCCCTTGTTACTTATCCTTATGTATTACTTGACCATTTAAACCAAGGGTTAGACAACATAATCATATACCCCAGGCGGATATTAAACAAACTATAACAGTGTTTAGGTAACAATAGCCATTTTAGACCCCCAATTTTGGAAGCCTTTTTGGATTCTTGGACATGCTGGATCTCTGACTGTCCTTGTAACTTTTCCTTATTTATTACTTGACCCTTAAACCATGGGTTAAACACCAAATATCATATACACCGGGCTGATACTAAACAAACTATGTCAGTTTTTCGGTGAGAACGGCCTATATAGACTCCATTCTTTGAAGCCATTATGGATTTTTGGACATAATGGAACCACTAACTGTCCTTGTAACTTGTCCCAATCTAATACTTGACCCTTTAAACCATGCGTTATACTAAAAAATTATATTCTCCAGGCGGTTTTTAAACAAATTGTGTCGGTTTGTAATTAACGACAGACATTTTATACTTCATTTTTGCAAACCATCCTCGATTTTTGGACATGGAGGACCATAGACTGTCTTTTTACTTGTGCCAACGTATTTCTTGACCCATTAAACCATGGGTTAGACACCAACATTATATGCCCAAGGCAGGTATTAAACAAACTATATGTCGGGTTTGTGGGTTTTTAGATAACAACAGCTATTTTAGACTCCAATTTTGAAAGCCATCTTGGATTTTTGGACATAGTGGACTGTTGACTGTCCTTGTAACTTGTCCCGGTTTACTTCTTGACCCTTGAAATCACCAATGAATACAACCCAAATAAAAGACACTAAAATACGTAAAAGATGAATTATGAATTTTAGGCCATGGCAGCCATTTTTACGCAATCTTGGATTTTCAGGTACCCTGGAGTGCTTATGTTCACTCTTTCCTGTTTGGCCTTCCCCAATGAATACATGTATGCACCGAAAAAGGTGTCTAGGGTAGATAAAGTGCCGGTTATTTTAATTTTCAGTTAATGGCGGCCATCTTAGACGCCATCTTGAAAATAACCACTTTTCCGGACACAGATTTTTGTGGATTTTTAGTATGTTATTTTTTAGATCAAATAGTACCAAAAACCGTTGACAAACATTTCTGTTACAAGTTTTGGGGGTCAGAATAGAGTAAAAATGGGTGTAGAATGGCGGCCATTTTGTTTTTGCCAATTTGAGGATTTTAACATAAAAATCAAGGTTGGCAAACAGCAAATTTGGACTCAGCGCCCTCAAATTATGTTAAAGCACTTCTCAATTCAGCATTAACACGATTTGCCTAAGGCAGTCTACTTTTCTCAAATCTGGACCTGACTATTTGTATGAACAGTGTAACTGATATATTTATTTCCAAGATCTTAAAGAACAGTGGCATCCAGAGTCAAGAAGGAAGAATATTTTACTTGGACAATTTATTTTTGTGATCTCTGTAATAGCGTTTTTATATAAGTCATATGTTTTGATGGGAATGAAAATGTATTTTCAGGTAATCTTAATCTGCTTTGGAGTTGATTATGGACCAAAAATTGTTTCTAATTGATAAAAAAAATCTAGCTATAGCTAAGCGCAATCAGTTGATGTTCAATAATGGTTGAATATAAATCTGATGGCATCTATTTTTTTCTGGTCCAAAGACGATACTAAAATTCCATGTCATGATTAAAAATATACAACAAGTAATATCTGTGATCGCCAGCGCTTTTCAAAAGTATGGACCAAAAAGTGATTCTAATTGATAAAAAAAATCTAGCTATAGCTAAGCGCAATCAGTTGATGTTCAATAACTTATGGTAGAATATAAATCTGAAGACATCTATTTTTTCTGGTCCAAAGACGATAATAAAAGTCCGTGTCAGGATAAAAAATATACAACAAATAATATATGTGATCGCCAGCGCTTTTCAAAAGTCCATTGGGCCTGTTGAATAAATACTTCTACCTGAGAAAACTCGGGTATTTTTTACCTGAGTTTTTGCCCTGTGTTAAAGTCAATGGCAGAAATCAGACTAACCTCAGTTCTTACCGGAGTTTTCTCAGGTAAAAAGTTTTATGCAACAGGCTGCAGGCGTTCCTGGGTGATCTGTAGTTAAGTCTTGAACCCTACAGATTCTTCAAAACCTTTTATGTCACATTATAATATAAAAAAGGCAAAATGTTAAAGAAAAAAGAAGCCTCAGTCTAAGCATGTTTAAAAGAGACAATTGGCATTTCAGACACTGCTGGAGGTGTCCTCGGTTAACACTGACATTTCACGCATAATTATGGATCCTCGTTTGGAGTTTAAATTTTTAACGAATTGTCTCACAATGTTCATGGTTTACCATGGCCCTTGGAAGCGAGGTTGCTGTGTGTATTATTTCCCTTAGGAAATCTGCCTATCACGATGAAAGAAATGAAAGGTCATTTGACCAAAATTGCCCATGAAGTAACTACGAACTCGTCTATAGACCAGTTCGTAGTTACTTCATGGGCAATTTTGGTCAAATGACCTTTCATTTCTTTCATCATGATCATGATGATAGGCAGATATCAAAGCAAGATATTACGTAAGCTTGCCTTACATAGCAGGATGAAGAAATTGAATAGACCAGGTGACTAGAATAGCACACCAATGAACACTTAATAAAGGTATTTGTTGCATTCCTACTATGAATGCATATCTTAGCATGTTGCACAATGTACTTGACAACTGTGAAATACCGGTCGTTCGTGGAAGCATTGTTGGTGTTTTGTGGATGTAAATGAAAACGACAATTCAAAGAATATATGAATAATCAAGACATCAAAGTTGGTGCTTTTCTCATTAGATTTTAAAGCACCATGTCACTTTAGTACAAATTACCTTCTTCTGATCATGCGTAGAATCTTTTGATCATGCGCAGAAAGGAACTGGCTGGTTAAGTATGATCTTGAAGAACCCTGGTATTGCAAGTTAATGGAGCCTCCGAGTGAAAACATGTGGTTTAATAATCATGATTATTGAACACGTTGAAATAGCATATATACTAATAATTAATTCTCATTCACAGTTGTATATACACATTCACCATCTTAGCACGAAATTGACCAACATTTCTTACTTTTTTTCAAATTTGAAGAGGATTTTGATAAGCGAATGCATGTTTTGTTTTCTGTAGCTGGAAAGATGTAGTGTTTCATGAAGTAATAAATAACCTGCATACAGTTCGTAGATGCACAACAAAACCAGCGCAACTTGAAGAACGGCATTATTAAATACCTCAGGACTTTCTTGCTTGAATTGAATTGACCTTGGCGGTACATTTACCAGTCATAGAAAATTACACTAAATCATTATTTGTTGTAGTTGCCATCGATGGCAAAATTTATGTTTGAATAATGAGGAACAGAATCACATTTTCATCTAAAATATTGATTTCCATTGTTATACTCACTATATAATGTATACTCATAATCAGGTACTCAGAGAAAACGCTAAATTGCGTACAAACTATAAAGGGAAACTTGAGTATAGAATTATTTTAATGAATGATTGAAACATATATATGATTTAGTTTCTCACTTTCATTATTTTCTAATGCATATGATGAGGCTCGTTCATTTTATACTCGATATTTGCTCTTTCGATTGTGGAAGAACCTTATTTTAATGATACTTTCTTTTCAACATGTTCAATCAAAATGAGGCATATTCGAATGAATGAACATGATGAATGCATGAATGAATGAATGAATGAATAGATGGATGGATGGATGAATGAACTGTGCTTATTTTATTTATTTTTGTTTGCATTGGTACTGATAGCGTTCTATGATACTATGCTAATGCCTATAATGATTTTACATGTACAACAAAGAGAAAGAGAGCGGGAATTAGATATTAAGAAAAAAAGGAAAGGAGTCGTATATGAGTGCCAAGATAACAGTAAATCTTAATGGATAATAATTGATTATGATCAGGTAAAAATAATGTGTAATTTTTAGGACTGAACTTATGATGTGCTAAAATATACTTTACTCTAAAGAAACTTTGCAATATTTGAAACAGTAATAATTAGTATGCTGTGAATTTCGTTAATGTACACATCTTTTCAAATTTGATATACAAATCATTTACAAGTAATATTCTCCTTTTAGTTCGTACATAAATGTTTATTTTTGTTGTGTAACCATTTATCTCTTTGAGAGAGAAAATTGTATACTCAATTAACGCCGAAGCAGAATGCATCTTGGTCTTGCCTAATGTGTCAGCTAGGAAGAAGCCATGGATATGTAACAGGAGTTTAAGCATGTGGCCCGCATTCTGAAATATGGTCGAAATTATCATCTAGTCCAAACTATTGCCTATAACTACGGGAAAACGAAAATGTGCTTAAGATTGGATGTTTCTTATGTTTTACCGTGTTCTTTATGAATGCTTTAATCATGTTAATGACGAAAAAGATAATTTCAATTCTTATTTCTTCATGATTTTTTTTCTTCAAATTAATTGAGTTCCACCATGCACTCTCAAAACAAATCAGTCAAAATGACTAGTTAATCTAGTTAATTGTGCTATGCGACAATTTTCTTCGTTTGAAATAAACGTTTGCAGTATCTAAAACAGAAATATATGTGTTGTGACTTTCATTCAGTAAAAAAAGATGATGATTTAGCCGAAAATATAGACACACTGCTATTCTATAGTAGTTAAATACAAGAGCATTTATTGCACAAAATACCTGCACATAGAATTCAAGGAGAATATACAACACATATGGACAATAACAGACTTTGCGTCAGTCATAGCAATGGCGGGCGTGACTGGTATTTACAGTGATATAAAATGTGTATACAGTAATTGTTTAACGGTGTAAAAAATTCAGAGCAACAGATATAGTAACATTAAATTGACTGACAAATATCATCCTTGTCAATATTGGTACAACCACTTGGTAAAATAACAAAATTCGAGATACATCATCTGTTAATTATTTCTATGTCTTTAAAAAGTTACTCGAAAAGTTTCAGCGAGAGGGAATTGGCGTTAACTATACAAATCGGGTAAAACACATTTTTTAAAGTAAAATATGAAACACATTTATTGTTACTGGTCGGTGTATTAATTTTAAATAGGTATCTACCTTTGAATTTAGCCATAAAATTCTCTCAATATTCATTTCTTGTGGATAAATCATGACAGTGTAAATCGGTCCTGTCCATAAGCTGTGTTAGTAAGAATCAACATAGGTGGTTCAGAATATCGAATTCGGGATTTGCTCTATGATTTTAAGTCATTGAACTAGAAGAAACTTTATAGGAAATAAGAAAAAGATAGCAAGTTTAACATCAACCAATTAACGGTAACTAAACTATTTAGGTCAAAAACTATTCTCTGCATGATATGCAGAGAATAATTGTTAAACTAAAAATATTTATTACCATTTTAATGCAAATAATATCTTGCAATATATCATATTGCAAGATAACATCAGCATTCCTATTCAAAATTAAAAAGAAGACTATGTACAGTGAATTTTTTGTATAAAAAAGTGGAATTCTATATTGAAATTTAGATAATATGCGTCTTTTGAATACCAAGTGATAAAAGTTAGATGTTGTAGGCTTACTTTTGATTGACTGTATATTTATAGCCACTTGAAATCTACAACGTTACATATTGTTATATTTTACTTCTGAGTGTTTTTCTTTATATCTGAATGCCAAGAAAGAGGAAATATTTGTAAGAAGGTGTTTGGGTTCGATGTGATTTTAAGTTCAAATTTCTTTACTAAGGACTTGTTAGCAATTAGGACTGATACCTTATCAAAAAAATCATCAGAAATACCTGTAATGTGCAAAAATGTCACAATCATTACGAAGATGAATAATGCGTGGGGTGCAGGTGGTGAATATGTCTGAAGAAGAATTGTAACGTAAACGCCATTTCATAAAGGAAAGAATCGAAAAATGCAGCCATATATACGAATCCAGGAATTTATCAATAATCGAGATGCAAACCGGATATCTGGGTGAATTTTATGTAAGCGGCTTGTCTTCGCGTATTAGTTGCCAGTGTCGATATAATTGCTTCATCGGGGCTAGCTGTCACGTGCTGGCGGTGATTATGCATGTGACCAAGTTAAAAATATCAAACATCATTCAATCAAGCCGACAAGTATTTTCAACGTTTCTCTTTGGAGTCTTTTTATATCGATCCTATTGGACCCGTGAACCACGTGATCTTCTTCGTCTGAGCGTGTTTCGTTGACGATATCTCTGGATCATCTGACCAAGTTCTTTGATGCCTTCTTGAAGACCCTCACCGTTGGCGGCACTAGCAGCTTGGAGATACCAGGGGTTTGTATAGACAGAGTGAAGCGCCATGGCTTCCAGTATGTGATAGATGTCACACGCACCTATAAATACAAAAATAAAAAATAAACGAATATGTGAAATAAAACACAATATTTTTTACCAGTTATAGTAATCAATATCTAACCCGTTTTTGTTAACAGTGCTATGTAATACAACACTTAAAGCTAAAGATAATATCGCGATGTTTTTCGGGGGGACGGGGGGGAGGCAAGATGGCCTAAGAGGTGACGTTATATTTTTCTCAGTTAAATCCGAAGGGTATTATAAAATGACACGTCCAATTCCTCTCCTTTTTATATTCTTCCATTTTCTCCCTCCCTTTTCTCAATTTTTTCTTGTTGTAAAATCATACTGGCGGGAGCACCCTCACCCCCCAACCCCGTGGCACCGCCAATATGGTTCCACGATATTTGCTCCTGCGACAATGGTGACGTGGTGACGGTTAATCCACACGTTAAGCTTGATATAAACCTCAACCTTGCAGGACAATGATTTTCATTGAAATGACATTCGTACAATCATCTTAATCTATAAAACATTGTTTCTACTCGCCAAACCTACCGGAGAGCTCTTGCTTATTCGCAAAGACGACGACAGGAATTCCTCTTGGGAGACCTTGTAGTTTGAGGACTTTGAAAAGAAAATCTCTGGCATTTCCCAGTGAGCCAGGGTCGGCACTGTCAACCACGAAAGCGATCCCTGCATGCAAAGAGCCAGATAATTCATGCTGTTAATTTAGTTCAGTATTTTGAATGGCAGAAATGAAACAGAAAGCTTTTTAGAAAATGTATCAGAGGACAGACAATAGTAAACTGCTTATTCAAGACAAACGGGATGAGAAAGGAGATTAATAAAGCCCTGTCTATCAAACAAGCTGAATGCGGAAACGAGTGAATCACAACATTGGTTAAAGTGAATAATTATATCTTTTTTAAGTTGTACTTGGTATTGAACAGATCAAGGAGATATAGGTGATATCTCCTTGAACAGATCAAGCGTCTGTAAGCCTACACACGTGAGTACTAATATAGCAGACTTTCCACTTCGTATTAACGAGGCAGAAACACACACACAAAAAAAACACGACATCACATTACCCTATATAATATCATCATACGTGTCATCAATCCAATATCTTATACTTTTGAAATATACGTATTTCATCATTTTAATGGCTATAAAAATACAGGAAATAGCAAACAACGAGCATGTTTTTAAAATAGTCTCCGATTCATTAAGGCCTTTCAGTCAGAGCGGGTGCTAATAATACTCATTTACGTCACATTAGCTGTGATTGACTACCCTCAATTATTCCTAATGCAACTAAACCTAATGTAATTAGGAACCCTGCAGATGTGTCATATTGCCGATCAGTACATCAAACCCAAATTGGAAGATGTTTGATGAAGTAAACGTGTATAAGGAATTTAATCTTAATCAACTCTCTCTGCGTCATATGAAAGTGTTAAATGAGTGCTGGGTATCCCAGGGGGGGGGGGTGTTTTGAAACATGCTAAAACCGTGCTAAAAACGGTCGGAAATGGTATTTTATAATACTTATTGAAACTATGGTTTGGAAATATTCTTCCTTAAACATTGTCAAAATCCCAAGAAATTGTGCTTGTTTCCGTGCTTGTTTTGGCCAAAATGCCTGACACTAATTCACACAACCAGCATTTTATTCTTAAGAAAATTGGGAGGATATCATACATAATAATAGATACTGGCATGTCTCAAGACCAACATCCATCTATCCATCTATCTATCTATCTACCTCCCTATACCTACCTACCTACCTGTCTATCTATCTCCTATCTATCTATCTATCTATCTATCTATCTATCTCCTATCTATCTATCTATCTCCTATCTATCTATCTATCTTTCTGTCTGTCTTTCTATCTATCTATCTATCTATCTATCTAACCATCCATATCCATGTCATTTATGCTACTATACTTTAACCCTGCCACTGTGTTCTCTCTTCTATTATACTCGAAATCTTAATTTCGAATATTTATCATTTAGAAAATAGGCTAATGAAGAGATTATGGATATATGAATAAATAAACTTTTGAGAGTCAAAGAGAAAATGCAAATGATAGGTTATACGGTTGATTTAGCCTGAATACTGACCACGTTATTTTCTATTCTCTATCAGGTGTTATTATTTATATGACATAGTTTGATTGAAGTTTTTCTATCGATACGTCCCTTCTACTATTCTTTCTATTTATTTTTCTCTTCCTTATAGTCTCCTCTTTGTGATGTTATTGTTGTCGCTGTTTTTGCTCATGTTCTTCTCCTTATTATTCTTTTTCTTCCTCATCCTTTTTCTTCCGTAATTCTCCTTCTCCCCCCTCCTCTTTCTTCTTCTATTCCTCCTCCTCCTTCTTCTTCTTCTTCTTCTACTTCTTCGTTATGTTCTTGTATATATTATCTTTGTATCATATTTATTGCTAATAGTAAATTCTGTTTTTTCTTCGTTTTTTTAATATGTAAATAGTATAATTTTACCATTGTATTATCGTAATTCTATATGTCGAGGACCCCACTGGAAATAAGCGTTCGAACTTTCGTGGGTGTTGCAAGCATGTTGTTTTTAATGCTACTGTATATGTCATGGTGACTTGCCAAATAAAATCAATCAATCAATCAAAGATAGAAATATATAAACTAACGAATGAATAAGTGGATTAACGAACGAATGAATAAATAAGCAATTATGAATACAGACAAAACTTATGGAAGACCTCTCTAGTCTCGCATACAATTCATAATTCTATAAAAGTAATGTTAAATTTGAAAATTACATGTACGGTAAATCATTTTTCAAAAAGTGAGGAAAAACAAACATCCATTCGATAATAGAATCCTTAGTTGGTTGACCTAAAATGACCTTTGACGTTTGCCAAGTGACCTGAAATTAGTTACATTCTTCCATTTGCCGATACCTGATAAACATTACATGAAAGTTTTATGGAATTTCGCAAAATTATCTTGAAAATTTAAAAACGCAACTTAACATGATATTGATACCACAACCTGGTCAAAGTTCGTTGACCCTAAACGACCTTTTCCCTCGTGACTTTCATTTGACCTATAACTCATGTTAGACGGTCGAATGCTTGATTACCAATATATTGAGGTTTCATGAAATAGTCCCTCATAGGCTCTTTAATTATGATGACAAACTTAACATTGGTTATGATTTCCTTGTTGACGACGCCGCCGTCGCCGCCGCCGTTGGAAAAGCGGCACCTATAGTCTCTCCCTACTATGCTGGCGAGAGATAAATGAATGTTTGAAATAAATACGCATTTAGCGAGTAAAGTGAATGCATAAGTAAACATAGATACTGTAGATAAGTTCAACGAAGCCTCTCAAATTATATGCCGGGAATATTCAAAGGAAATCGTACTGAGCGGTCATCATGCATCTTTCATTAATTCCATCGGAAATAACATAGCGAAAGTCTAAGACATATTCATATTTCAAGAAATCTATGTTTCCGTTTCTATCGTAAGCATGAAGCTGCAGAATCCACTTCTCTTTTCTTAAGCTTGCCAATGACAGTCAAAATGTGGGTTGTCTGTAACACGCTCTTATGTCATCATATTCTCTTCATCATCTTTCTATTTCCGCTCCTGGAATCGATTCTATGAAATATTCCGCTTTTATTCATTTGTAAAACAAATGTGTTAAACAAATTTAAACAAACCAACAATCCGACACTTGCAGTTGCGTTATGAGGCAAAGAGTATGAGGGGTCGAGGTTCTGGTGCGATGCACAATATTATTGTTCACAATTTGCAAGCGAGTGAAGCAAGAAATGGCAATTTGACAGTAATAGTGTAAAAAAAAATGGGGTGTATATTCTGAAATCCGGTTATGTTATCCAAAATTTCCATGAAAAAAACCACCAGCCCTCCACCACCCTTTCCATCCATATAAGCCAGTAAGCCGATAATGCTAAGTAATGCTTGTTTTTTTTCTGCATATAAATTAAATTGCTTACATGTATATTTCTGCCTAAATCGTCATTTTGACTGCAATGCCAAAAGGGTAAAAGCCATCGCATCACTTATTTTTCACATGAAATATGGCTGAATACCAAGGTACATTAAGATATTTTTAGAAATATCATGAAATGTTAGGAAGGACTAGTCGGTATCGGGAAGTCTGCTTCGATGGAAATCAGTTTTAACCACCTTGAAGTACATCATAATATATACGCATTATACATGTAGAGTCGTATCAGCGCCAAAAATCCGATTCGACTCAATTACAAAGTGACAAATAATTGAACTTAATTAAAATTACGCAATCGTTTGGTCTTCATTCGAATTCTGGTAGGCCTACACCTGAAACGTGCAAGCATGAACCACCAAAAAGAGAGAGGGTCTTACACCCTTCTGGGTTTTACGGAGCACCCGAACTTAGCAGTTAAAAAAAGAGCTTTTGACAATTTCTTAATCTAATTACCTTCGGCAATTTTCTTGAGCACTATTTTAGTAGAAGACAAGAGTTTTTTTTATCCCTATTACACATCCCCCATATCTATTTCAGGATGTACGTTAATTATTTTAAAACATGTCTCTTATGGTGATTGTAATTAAGAGCAATTAAAGTTTTAGTCCACTTGGACTTGGTTTTGAAAAAAAATGACAATACAAGTTTTCCTGTTTAAAACCTCTTGAATACCATTGCATTTAACTTTCCCTTTCTTTGTTACGAGTACACTGTTAAAAAAACCCTGATTTTACAGAAAAATAAAAGAAGATTTTGCAGAAAGCAATACCAGAATCATTCTTTAAATTCATGAAACAGTAATTTTTCTGCAATTTAACAGAACAGGTCTGTTAGAAAAAGGGGAAAAGAGTGTTTTATCTAAGGAAATTTGTAAGATTACACACACCAAATACCAATTTCCTGTAAGATTACGCAATCTGGTAAGATTACAGGTGTTCTCGAGACTCTGCTGCAGGAACTTCTTTTAGTTTAAGGATAAATTTTCTAACAGTGTACTTCACTTATCCACCTTGGTTTCGATCTCACGTCTTGTACACATCAAAGGCACGATCATTGTCTTCTTTGGGAAATTCCGGTATCCATTGATAATAAAGAAACGAAAGTGAAGCATTTTCATATTGCCTATATCTTGTAAAAGTGATCGTATCCAAACGAAAACGTAAACGTATTTAGGATTAGATGATAATTTATATTTCATAATGAAAGAAGGTTGTAATGAAATATGTGATGGGCATATCCCAATATAATTCGTCGGTCCCAAGACAACGTCAGCGCACCCGTAGAAGAAAAGTGCTTGGGTGGCTGGTGTGTCCTCTTAGGGAGACCTGCAATCCGGTAGATTTTTCGCGGGGGACACAAATTCAGGGCAGTTGTCCGGAGGTGGCTGTCCTGTTGTGAAATGAAGTAATACCGAAAAACAGCATATGATCTCTTGGTTGCATGGTAAATGCCAAATACATAATTTTAAACTTCAGAAACAAATATAGTGTAGTTGTATATTTGGAAATTATTTCGAGTATTCTCTAAGCAGTGGCGTAACTGCGCCCCCCCCCCATCGGCTGGCCAACCCCCCCCCCAAAAAAAAAAACACGTGGGAAAAGGAGAAAAAGAGTGAAAAAAGAACGAGAAAAGTTTTGGGGAGAATAAATGATTGTATTTTATATCATACTATGTTACATACACATGTGTGTTACATTATACTACATAAGAAATATTTTTTCATAACTTTATGAAAAATTATTTGTTTAGGGCATTTGTGTTCATCATTCCTGGTGCTCGCATTGTCTGTTTAATGAGATTTATAATCATGTTGTGCTAAAACATGCAGTTTTTATTCGTCACAAAAATAATCAAAGTATACAAAACATATCGTTGCACTTTAATCAAAAGAACATTGATACAAACTGTGTATAAGTACATAAAACATATCCTAAATAAATTGCATTATTTGATTAGTGTGATACATATCCGTTTAATGGCACAGTCCTTAAAATGTGTCTATTAGGTCAGTATAACTGGCAATTAAGCGCGCTAAATGACATTTATTTTTGCTGGTGCCCCCCCCCCCCCCGCCACCAAGTGACCCACGGTACGCAACTGCCTCCAAGCACCAACACTTGAGACAATAATAATCAGGATTATTTCCTGCAGTATGTCCGGTCATACAACATCAATTTAAAAAACGCCGGGCTGATATGGGTTTTTTCTTTACTAAAATAAGCAACGTTGCCATATACCCGCTGCGGTTATTATTCCCAATTTTCAGTCAAAATGCAGATTTCTTTGTTCTTTTAGTCTGCAATTTATAATTTCATATTGATATAACATAAGAGATAGGGTAGACACAACCCCCCCCCCCGAAACAAAAATATAGATATGTTTCATGGCATGCTAGGGTTCTCTTGAACTTCAAACCGAGTAAGAGTTCTTCCTTCCTCCGAATCCTACTGCCAGAATGCATTGAAATAATACTGAGCAAAATGATAACTATGATAGGTAAAGTAAAGTCACATACTAAAGGTGAAATGCAGAAACTGAATTAAAGAATGTACGAGCTGGAAATAAACAATCATTATAAAATACCAAATTGAATAATTTCATGATAATTAAATGCATCTGGAAATGTCGAGATGTTGAAGTGAAGGCAAGAGGACTACATCATGAGCAATCACCTGCTAATTAAGAATGTTAATGATCTGAGACTGAGAGCCCTTATCATTTTTAAAGCTCATTAATGGCACTATAAACAATCGATAGCTGTCTCCGATTCATGATTGTCATTGCGCATTCTTGCCCGTTTGGAGAAATTAATTCAACTAAACAGATATCAAATTAATGAAATTATTCGATTCAAACAAATAGTTGAGACTCATCATCTTTATGTTTACATCATTTCTACCTCAAAACGGAATGAAAGAACCTTATTTCATAAAAAAACCAGGCCCCAGAAAAGGTGTAAGGAATATCATATAATACTTTTTAAGCCTGACGATATACGGACAAGCAGGCACATAATTACAAATAAAACAAGAAGTTAAGGTACTATATTGTCTTACTATTACAAACCTTCAGCTTCTTGGTAATGATGCCAATCTCGCTCCCTGAGTTTAGGCCAATCTCCAAGATCAAGCATAGTGAATGTGGAACCAGTCATTGGGGTAAAGGTCTCCGAGTTAAATCCCAAGGTAGGTGTAGTAAATACATGCTCTTTCAACATCAACCGGTAGAGGATGGTCGTCTTCCCTACATTCAAAACAAACAACATCAATATCTTAATGATATTCATCGTGAAATAATTAATATTTATAATCTTTTTGTTTGTTATTTATTTAAGCAATATTTATTGTGGTGCCCTTTCAGCATTAAGCTGATTTTAAGGGGCCTTAAAGTATATGAAAATGTATACATGATAAAATATACAACAATCAAGCAAATAAGTACATTAAATCAATGAGAGGTGTACCACGTCTCTTTTGATGTATGATCATTAACATCTGATTATGTTTTTACACGAAATGAAAGTCGCTATCTGAAAATGCAACAAATAATGGAAGCTCTTCATACACTCTTATGAGAGCACCCAGCGGGTAAAGCACATGAGACACACAGAAATCATGCATGCATGCCTGTCATATCATTTTCAACGGTATGGTGGTATATACACTATAGCAAAAAGTAGATATCTCGATGATTGACTGATCACTTGGTTTATACAGCTCTGGTAATTCATGTATGATCCAAAGGTTTTCAACTACGAGTCAATATTGATAGCTGAATCTGAATTTTGAATTTATATCATGCAGGGCAGATGTTAGGTACTTCTTTCAACAACAATAATTTATTCATTAAGGTGATATGATTTAGGTTTGTTGTTGTTGTTGTGTATTTCTACTTTTTTCTACTATTTTTTCTTTAAATCATCGTAATATTTTTATGTTTACTTTCACTTTCAGAAAAATAATAGGTAGGTTAACATAATACCTAACGACTGTTGGGGAAAAGTAATTACATGTCAAACGAATGGGGATTTTTTTAACCAACCGTTGATAGGCTCATCATGTTAACGAACCCGATAGGTTGGTTAAGAATTTCCTGAGTGTTTGTATGTCTTTGCCTTTTATCTAGTGAAAGTGTCGAATAACAACTGTAGGTTGTCACGCAAGGAAATTGAATCGATAACTAAGAATCAAGTTTATTATTAAAGCATGACATATTAAACCCTCGATTTTAATGGCATGTTTGTTGGATTCTTCTCTGTAAAGAGAACAGAAACTGTCGGTGTGCAAATCAATTCACAAACACTTTCGAAGCTAACGATAATTAGATTGGTTGACACTAATAATTAGGTAAAAATATTTAAGCAAAAATTTGACGGTAATAAAAACACGCGTGATATAATATGAAAATGAATCAGTTATAAACTTAATAAACTGACTCTAGCATATAGTCTGCCTGGCAGGGACTGTGTAAAGCGGAGAGACAAAGAAAGTCATTCCAGAGATTTCATAACATGAAGAGCACCAGTAAAGGTTGAAAGACTGATGTTACAATGAGTTCCTAAACTTCTGAACTGTTTGACAGCCCTCTGTCCCTTCATCACTCTGGGTACAGACAAAGCGATCTTTTCATAATGGTTATACACGAAGAGCATTGCAATCGAAATTGGGGTCAGAGTCAATGTTGTTACCAGTCGTATGTTGAAAATCAAAGATCGACTCTCCGTCTGATTGGAACATTTGCGTCAATTATCACCCCTCATAACAACGAAATGGGAGAAGGGGGAAGGAATGGGGGTGGGGTATAGGAAGATAAGAGAAAGAGAGAGGAGAGAGGGGAGAGAGAAAGAAAGAGGGAGAGAGAGAGGGGGAGAGGGGGAGGGGTAATGGAGGGAGAAGGGGGTGAAGGGTTTCGATGAAGGGATCACTGTGAGGACTGACGTCACCCGTGTTAAATCAATTGAATATTGAGGTACACCTCTGTTACATCTGTTTCAAACCTACATTCACAATCTAGCTATTTGTTTACATGTCCTATTATTTTGAGATAAAAAAAATATGCCAGTCATATCCTCAAACTGCACTCATATTAAGGAAATATTACGGAAAATCAACTCGATGACATACTTGGAAAGTCACAGAAACCAAAACTTCGAGTGAAAAAACAAATCGCTTTCCATGCTCAGGTCATATTGTAAATCAAAGGCATTTATTAATGTACATGTTTACTGTCATTGTAAATAAAGGAAATAAAAATGAATGATATTTGTTATAATGAATTATGATAACAACAATAATCATTGATTCTTATTATGATTATAACAAATTATTATCATTATCATCATTTATTTTGTATAAACATCACTATCGTTGCTGTTTGTTGCTTTTATCACAATCGTAGAAGAATATACCCTCGATCATGATAGAGAAAGAATCGCAAAGCTGGACCTTTGTAAAAGTATGGACCTGACACGGTCAAATATAAAAGTTTCAATTGACTATACCATGTACATACAATCTCTAATAAGTATACTTCTAACCTTTAAAGTATGGAATATGATACTAAATTGCCCTTTCTGTTGCAAACAGAAGACCAACTATTATACAAAAACTAGGCCATATCCAAAAGCCCCCCCCCCTGTTGAAATATTCAAATTGTTACTTAAAAGTCGCCCTTTTCCGTCAGTAGTATGACTTTTTTCATTAATAGATTCATTGTTTTTATTAGTTAGGCTACCACATCGCACTCTTTGAAACGTCCGTATAAAAAGCCTTATAAGCTCAATGTCATTTATAATGATGATGAAAATAGAATGAATGAAATCGAGACTAAATTCGCATTCAATGTAGCTTTCGAGAGGGAAAATAGAGAGAAAGAGAGCAGTGTGATGCAAATTAAAACAAATATTTTCTTGAAATAGAATTATTGGAAAGAGCAAACTTCCTGATACTTAGTCCACTCTAAAAATGATAGTTCTATTACTCTAAGATAGAGCTTGGTGAAAAAAGAATAAGATGGCGAAATGTACAATTTTTCTTCAAAACAGTACTCCTAAAAATATTCAATGAAGTTTCTTTTGGAGCCTATAAAACAACTGGGTATTTCACTATAAGTTTTGTTTCCATTTGATTTTGGAAATAATCCTTTATTCCGAGTCGACCAGCGTAGGGTAAACCGCGGCAAAATAACAATAGTGAGCTTAAAACAATTTTGAAACACTATAAGAATTGCACATTTTAATCGGGAGCGGAAGGTTGATCAAAATATTTTCTTTAAACATTTAAAATGTATATTATAGTATTTCAAAGATAATTGTACACTATTTACTTATTAGTTGACATTGAGATTTTTAATTTTGACAATATTGGGATGAATTAATAGACGTTTTGAATTTCAACCTTTGTTTCAATGGGTTTTTTTAGGTTTTGGTCACATGAGACAAGTATTCTCAATTTTAGTATATTTTGGGTACACACAAGTGATTCGATGAAAAAATGTAAAAAGAAGACGGTTGAAATATTGACAGGAAATAAAATTTCATGTTTGTTTGTTTTGTTTTTCACAATGCATAACAAAAAATGAATTCACAGAATATAATGTTGCATTGATAATAATATTACACAGTAGGAACTAAAAATAACAAAAAAAAATGAAGTGCAGAGTGCAATAAAGGGGATGTTCACCCTGAAGAAAATTTTGTTGTAAAATAGCAGAAAAAAATAATAAAAATATTGGGGAAGTTTAGAAGAAAATCCATTATAAGACTGAGATAGTTATGACAATTTTAAGTTTGGAATATGTGACGTCATAACCGAGCAGCTGCTCCATATGTTATGTAATATAAGATGCCTAAATTCCAAATTTTCAATGTAAATAATATTTACAATATTTGGAGACATTTAAATCCTTCATATCCTTCTTGAATGATAAAATATTGTTACAAAGTTTAAAGGAAGTGAATTCCAAATGTTAGGTCCTATAATATTTTATTGATTTATGGGCTAATTAAGGCACTCCCAGGAGTGAATAAGTGAAATCCAAATAAATGTCAAGTTAGATATAGCCATGAATGTCTATATTCAAAGTAAAATCATCATGAAATGATAAAGGTAGCTGCTAATTTTTATTTAAGTGAATATCAGCAACTTTCAGTGTTTTATTTATAATAGTTGTTTCTCTTTGGATCTTTTAAAAATAACTTACCAGCACCATTTAATCCTACAATGAGAATCTTCATTGGTTTCTTAGCCGTGTTCTTCCATTGGAGTCTCGATCCAGACATACAAGCACCCATCTTGGATTCGACTCCCTGAACCTCAGTTGATCTTCACATTCAAGATATAATATCCAACCGCTCCTGCGCCGTGTGCACACAAATAATTAATACGCTCACATCAAAAGTTCGTATGTATTCCAGTGTGTTAACGTGTCAAACAGTTTCCTTTTCATAAAACAAATTTCTCCACAAGATCGTGTAAACCCATCCAATACAATTTCGTATTCTGATCATGTGAACTCGAAACCAAAATTTCATCTGCTTGACTTCGTTGTCTGCTGGCTCATTCCGAGTGTAATGGTGGCGTCGAAGGAGGGGGTCGGGGGGGGGGCTGTTATCGGAAGTCGTCTGGAAACTATTTCCAAATTGCTTGCTCTGGAGAAAGCTACTTGGGAGGCTATGTAAGAGGTTAATAAGAATCCTTCATCTTGGACATCGAGAGGGACACGCTTCTATTCCTGTTTATTGAACTGCACTTGCCCCTCATAGCCAAGCATTTCATTAATTAGCTGGGATATGATTCAAGGGGGTATGAAAAGTGAAAGGCAGCCAAGGTGGAATAAATAGGGTAAATTTATTATCTTTAGATGAGCAATGATTGACCTAATGCAAGAACCAAAATTGCAAAAATAAATTATATCAAAGAAAATTTAGTTCCCTATTGATTCAACTTGTATAGACCAAAATGTAAACGTTCACAATATCCGATACAAGAAAAAAAATATTATGAGAAAGTTATATCATTCTTAAGATATAGCTGTGGATGGTCGTCGCAATTCTCAGCTGGCGACTGTTGAGAATGGATCTATCTATAGTAAATCTCCTTCACCGCCCACAATCCGTGAAAAGTCGGTTTGTTTGCTTTTCTTTTACAATATCCCTTGTTCTTTGGATTCATCCCTTCTCCTCCCCAAATCCAAACCGAACGTACTCCTCCCTACTTCCCCACACCTCGTAATCACAGTCACATCTACGTCATGCACCTAAGCTCCCCCTTCCTCGATTCCGTCGTGAGATTCATCCCCGTTGTTAAGCTCATCTCTTCCTCTCTCTCCTTGGCCCCCTCCCGGAAGAGCGCACATGACAGAAGCATAATTGTAACTTCCTTTCAACTGTCGAGTTGTTCAAACCACAGCAGCGACATGCTGCATCGGTTCACTCAGCTATAGTGAAGGAGAAAATGATGTAACCAATTAATATGAAGTTTAATTTCATCCAAAATCAAAATTATATTCCTAAAGAATACGGCTCAGATTGTTTACAGTTGCATATCAGTGTGAAATTATGTCAAAATATGTTAGACAAAAGTATCACGCATCGTTACATATTCTTTATTTGAAACAGTTTTAAGTATAGGCATTACCTATCTTTCGGTTCTGATATATCTTGCTTTATTTTAGCTTATTGATTGCATGCATGCAATTTTACTCTGGTGAAAAGATTCAGGGTTAAATGCTATTTCCGAAGGATAATATACAGTATGCATTGGCGGCGGAAGCCACAAATTTTAGGAGGGGACAACCCAAAAAATTTTGCAAGGAAAAAAAAAATGTTTTCAACCCAAAATTTTAAGAGGGGACGTAGGAAACAACAAATTTAGGGGGGACCGTCCCCCCTCCTCAAATTTAGGGGGGGACACGTGTCCCCCCTGTCCCCCCCCCCCCCGCTTCCGCCGCCTACAATACAGTATGTAACCCCATTTCCAACACGATTTCATTTTTTCTCCCTTTTTATTTCTACAAGTAGGCTACATGTACTTCGGCGGATCCACCTTTTACAAATATACCGGGGAGGGTGGAAAAAAATAATCATCCACTATCGGCAAGATCGGCCGATCGATGTCGAAGATCTAAGACCTGGAGAGGGGGTAGTCCTAGAGGATGAAGTTTAAGGACATTCTAACTTTATTTTTATAATCATGATAAAGCCTACATAAATAATGTAAGCAAGAGGCGCGTGCTAACACGCTACAATGTGTATTTAGACTTGAAAACTGAAGAATGAAGCACCAGATGTAATCATGAATAAGGTGTGTAGGCCTATTTAACCATACAAAGCGAGCGTGAAGAGTGAACTTCATTCTTTTTTACATACGGACCGTAAAATATCAGTAATTTTCAACAACTTTGGGGGAATGAGCATATGTACCTCACAAAACAAATAATTTTAGCACAAAGCGCTTCCATTTTTTCCTTTTCATCTTTTCTTTCCTTCTTCTCCCCCCCCCCCCAATAATACAATAAATTATATCAAAATAACTGTAACATAATCAAAATAATCTCATTGACAATGTCAAATGTCTACTTTAATTTGTGTATAAATTTTTATTCCATATACATGTATATATCTCGCATTAAATTCAATAACATTTAACAGTTACAAAAATATATATATAAAACACATGTTTTACATGTTGAACATAATGACATGTCAACCACAAACAAGGCCCATTGCCAACTGAGAATTATAACGGCAAATCTATAGATGGGCAGCAACTTTTGCTGCTTAAAACTGCTTTAGGAGAATCTAATAACATTAATACAGCAAATTTCTTTTCAACACATGATTAAACTTGAGGATGAGTTTAAAAGTGTAAATAATTTACCCCAAAAATATAAGGTGATCAGGAGGACATTGATGACGACAAAGAAAGCTTCATTTTCGAGTAAAACAAAGAGAGAAAACAAACAAAACAAGTTCCATGTATACATAATACCATGGGAATGATTGAAAAGGGCAAATTAATGTGTCAAGTTCTTAATATGTTGGTGGCAAAGAATCATGGATAAAGAAATGGAAATAAGAAATGGATATATGAACATTTTGAAATGCAATCAAGATATTAATGACTGAATTCTGTGGTGTTCCCCTTGCACTGTAGAATGTACCCCCACTGTTTTCTATGAAGGAAAAACTATCCAATAATAACTACCATGGCTGCAATGTTCAACAGCCAATGAGAATCACTGATTTCACCATTGGATGGCAAAGTTACTACTTTTATGCAATGGGCCCCCGGTGATTGTGGTCAATTCTTGTATCTTTTGACGCAGATAATTTTTTATAAGATGATTTTTTATAAGATAATTTTAGGGCTTCATTTTACACTATATCAATAATCCCATGACAAAAACATTAGTGCTTGATTGCAGGGCTCATTTGATTACATTGATCATTACGTACAATCTACTAATTAGCTGCTGTACAATTAATCACAAAGCTTGTAACCAAGCCTGTAACCAACAGAAAACTTAGCAATCACCATAGAACCTTTTCTTTTAATGATTGATTGCATTGACTGCAATGAACAATTAAATGTGAAATCAAGCATAAGAGTAACTGCTAACATTTGTGTTATTAGAGCAAGGTGATGAAGCTAAGATTTTACTACCAAATAAATAGCACTTGCTCAAATATTGTTTCATGAGTAACGAGAGTGGGGAAGCCCCTCTTGCAACTCTCTCAGATAAAAGGAGCTGTAAGAGAACAAATGCATGTAAGGCACCAATCATATTCAATAACTTTGATATTTACTGGATGACACACACAGAATGTATACTAGTCAGATTTTAACACAAGGTCATAATTACCATTGACTGACCTATTCATTAATATCATATTAAACTTATCTATAAAATAAAAAAAGAAAGTGTGCTGTATATCATGTCTTATACCTCTTTGCTACTGTTCAATAATCAGGATAAGCATTTCATTTACTTTCATTTTCAATGTAGAAATTCCCTGATTACACTTCCTTCATAAGTAAACATGATATACAGACAAACACAGTTGATCTTCTTGGATGGAATATAGAATCCTTTGAGACTTTAGGAAATGTTAGTAATTCATACCCCCTTTTTATTCCTAATTTACTGCATCATTTAGTCTTTATCTAAACATAAGATATAAAATATAATTTGTTTTCCTCTGGGTAAACGTGATTGAACATAAAACATGTTAAAGGTCAAATTATTCGATGAAATCTTCCTCAAGTTTCAATGATAAAATTGCAAAGGCTTTTCTCATCTTTTTTTTGTGTGTGAATATCACCAAGGTAGAAACATTACAGTATGAATAAACCGAGCAGCAAACAAACTTGAGTACCTGACAAGTTTTGCAAAGCAAAATTTGCTCCAGAAATGATACACTTGAGAAAAGTACCTTTGATATGCCTTTTTATTAGACAATGAGAACACCAATACTTAAACATTTAAGAAGTGGTACAAAAACTTATTATCATTCCTTGTTGAATGTCATGAATCATCTAAATGCAGCCTGTGACAAGAAAGAATCCTTTTTTTGAGATTGCACTTGATATCATCAACCTTTATGAAAGGCTTGCCAATGATTGCAGCAACAAAAAAGCTTCTTTAAAAATCATAGAGAGTGAAAATGGTGAAATTATATTCATGTGACAGAATACTTGTTTTCATGAGCAAATTGGCAAAATCTATCAATATAACTGACATAAGTAAATTTTTACATCTTTTTTTAATGTACACATTGCACTTCTTATTCTGAATAAAACACCTGTATCACTCTATGAAACAATATACCCATTTAAAACAAGTTTTACACAAAACATTACCACACCACCTATAAACAAATTTGTAATACAAAATACTTATACTTTCAATAAAAACCACATTTCACTGTACATACTTTATACCTGAAACAAATTGTGACCACATTTCCCAGTGTTTTATAGAGCCCTCAATGATCTTCAAAGCTCAAATGCTGGGTATTCATTGATTTTTTTTTCAATCCTGATGGAGACTAGTCACACACATACCTATTACAAGTGTAGATTGATGCCATGCCAAAAGACCCTAGTACTATACTGTGAACCAAAACACATGACCCTCAGATTACATGGTGACCACTAAACTGTACAATTACCAAGATATACATGCATGATATAAACCATACATCAAATGATTAACAATGAAGAAAAACATTCTAGCAAAATATTCCAACTAGCAGATATAATCTTTAAAGTCCTCCTTAATGTTGAATACTTGATCAATTCAAAAGAGAGGCTCTATAATTAATATTTAAACTGGGTTCCAAAGAAACTTATCAAACGTCACAAGCGCACAACACAAATTCATGCATTATGTTTGTTTGTTTTTTACCTCAATGGGTGTGTTTAAAATGTTAATATTAACTTCCAATTACATTCTTAGTTTTTGAGACAATCAATTAAACATGCCAATGGTCATACTGTGAACTTTTATAAACGCCAATGGGTAAGTTTGTTTAATCCTCATTTTCATTGGTCTTTCTTTTGCCATTTGTGACTTTGGATTCCAGAGCCAATTGATTTGAGGGGCTACATCCTCTTTGTTATAAATCTTTTAATTATTGACATGTGCTTAGTAGAAATTATTGAAGCTATCCTGTCTCAAACGTTTGTTCCTTTTTAACCGAGTTGAATTTGTGTCGTGCGCTTGCAAAGTTTGATAAGTTTCTTTTGGAACCCAGTTTAGATTTAGAAAATTTCTCATAAAAATATTGTATGGAAACACAGGGGTGTGAATGATCACAAATAAAAAGATCTTAAAGACTGTTAAAAAAAGTTGAAAATTAAAGAGCTCCCATACTATTATATAGAGGAAAGTGGAAATAAGCTGAAATTAAGCTGAAAATCAAAAGCAAAAATAGCTGAAATCAGCTATAAAGCGCAAACCTCGTACCACTGAAAATAAGATATCTTTAAGAGGATTTCAGCAGTCAGCACACTTTATATAGTACCTTGTGAGATCACCAATCCGAGTCCCGAGTTTCAGCATGACAGATGACAAGTTCATATATCTTCATAAAAAGTACACAATTCTGTGCACAAATTAAATGCTTGACATCAATGTCATCATCTTGAAATTCAAGGTAGAAATGATTTCAGAGGCATTAACTCTTGTCGAGATGAGGAAGACAATTAATTTGAGACTTCCTAGTGGCAACTACCATCAATTATGTCTTTCCATGTTTAAGAAAGGCAAATATAACTTACAGAGGTAACACATATGGCAGTTTTGTTGGACTACATGCTTATACAATAAATTGAATTCATTTTATATTGGATATAACCGCTTAGAGGCAATTTTGCAAATTTGCCGTATATAAAATTATTATCATTATTTTATTTAAAGGACAAGTCCACCCCAACAAAAACTTGATTTGAATAAAAAGAGAAAAATTCAACAAGCATAACACTGAAAATTTCATCAAAATCGGATGTAAAATAAGTTATGGCATTTTAAAGTTTCGCTTATTTTCAACAAAATAGTTATATGAACGAGCCAGTTACATCCAATGAGACTTGATGACATCACTCACTCACTATTTCTTTTGTATTTTATTATATGAAATATTGTTATCTTCTCGTCATTGTCATGTGAAATGAAGTTTCATTCCTCCCTGAACACGTGGAATTCCATTATTTTAACATTTTGTGCTTCAGGCAAGGAGGTCCTAATCGTCAAATTCGTAAAAATTGAAATATTGTATAATTCAAACAATAAAAAACAAAAGAAATAGTGAGTGAGTGACATCATCGACTCCCTCATTTGGATGTAACTGGCTCGTTCATATAACTATTTTGTTGAAAATAAGCAAAACTTTGAAATGTCATAACTTTCTTATTTTACATCCGATTTTGCTGAAATTTTCAGCATTGTGCTTGTCTAATTTTTCTCTATTGATTCAAATCAACATTTTTCTGAGGTGGACTTGACCTTTAATAGCCATTACTGGTATTTTTATCCAGTTTCCTTGAAGAATAAATTGACACATTGCATGGTTCAAATTCAATTTTTTAGGAGTATCCAATAGTGTATTTTCCTTTACAAAATACACTTGCATAAATATAGATATTTGTGCTAGTAATATTTACTAATACTATATATTTCCAAGTCAAAACATATATAGAAATAGAAAGCCTTAGCACCTTATAATTATGTAATTCTATCAAACGCACCTCAGATGCTAGCACCTCAGCACCTCAGATACTAGGCAATAATCTGGTGAAGGACTAAATGTGTCCCCCACCCCCTTAAAATTTCCCTCAACAAAGTTGAAGTACTAAAAATTCTTTGAACAGCTAAATTTTCCTAGCTGATCGTGATCACTTTATATAAATCAAATGTTGGTATTAAACAACACTGACATCTCTAAGTAAACTTAAATCAGACTTTTGCTGTCGTTCAATTGTCACACCATCCTCAAGTACAAGTTAATCTTGCAGTGAAAAGTGTTCTAGGATCTAAAGACTAATTTCAAAATCAAATTTTAAAAATGAAATTAATTTCACTTTTGCCATGAATCAAATGAAGACAAAAGCTTACATTCCATTCAAGTGTGGGCTGCGATTATTGTTTAATCTGGATATGTATCTGAGTTTTAAAAAAAAAAACAGAATCAAACACAGGTGGAATTGTTTCAAAGAAAACTATTTTTAGAAAAAAAAATTGAAAAAAAATTGAAAAAATTTAAATGTTGAAACAAATCAAAGAGAGATTGAAATTTTAAAAGGTTTCAAAGAGTCCTGATCTCTATACCTGAAGTATGTGGCTTCAAATTAGCTGCACAGGTCATTATGATCTACAGCAAGGACAACTCCTGCCTTTGCTCCAATACACAAAATGACTAAAACATCATCTTTTTAAAAAAAATCTCTGAATATTCTTATTTCATGAGAACATAGAAGAATATCCTATCCAAGTATACTTTATCGCCAAAGAAGAATAAAAAATACATGAAGAGTAGTTTCGCCACCACTTCGATTAATTTCTTCACCATATTGCCAATTTAAGAGTTACACAGTCTTAGTAATCCTATTTTTCCTATCCTTTTTCAAACTTTCACCATTCTCTTTTTTTTCTCATCTTTCTCCTTTTACCCAAATCATGACAAATGTTGAATATTCCTTTAACTTAATATGAGAATATCAAATAAGTGACAAATTTCTTCTAGCAACAACTTGATTGGTATAAAAAAAATCCTCAAAATTCCACTTTCCTCAATAATTCAGACATCTATATCTTAAAAAAAAATGGAACTTCAAAAGCTGCCATTTCTTCAGTTGTTTTTATGATGTCTCTTGATCATCAATCCTTCTTGGAGCTGGGTTTTGTGTCCTTTGAAGGAGATACAGGACTTTTCTTTGTAGGAGATGCTTTTGATTTGTTATCCTTGGTTGGAGAAGCAGAAGATTTTTTGTTTGGAGATGCAGTTTTGGGTTTCTGGTCACTTGTTGGTGATGCAGGAGACTTCTTTGAGGGAGATGCAGTTTTGGGTTTCTGGTCCTTTGTTGGTGATGCCGAAGACTTCTTAGATGGAGATGATGTTTTGGGTTTCTGTTCACTTGTTGGTGATGCCAAAGACTTCTTAGATGGAGATGATGTTTTAGGGGTTTTATCTTTTGCTGCCGAAGGAGTTTTGGCTGTTGAAGACGATGCAGGGTCATTGTTTTTCTTGACAGATTTGCCTTGTTTTTTCTGTTTTTGTGCTTCACCCTCTTTGACAAGAGCTGCAAAATCTTTCTGCAATACCAAGGTTGAAAAGATAAAGCCGGTACAGAATTGATCTTACAACTTGCCAAGAAATGAATGGAAGAGATGGTTCCTGTGGGCTATGAGTGCTCAACCTATGCCTGCTAGTGCAAAGCCAGGAGGTAGCAGCATTTACAATGAATCGATTGACAACTGAACTTCAAATGCCCATAAGGTTTTGGACAAAGAACATCTGGTTCCAAAAGACAGTGGTTTAAGCTGGACTTTTTTTTCACATGTTCAGAACAAAGTAGACGGTGGATGTATGTCAAGAAAGAAGGCAGTACCTGCCCATAGAAGATTTAAATCCATCATATTAAATGAAATTGCTTCCCAGGGAATATTCGTATTGTAAACTATCCACAACAATATACATGCACATATTGATGAGTGAGAGGGAGAAATGCAAATTACTGAGCAGAAATCTAGGCAGTACACCAATCTTGGTATCTAATCATCATAAAACAACACATGCTGAAACCCTTTAACAACTTTATTCTAACTATATGTAAATATATACCTATCTCATTAAATTTGAATCCATCTCTGCATACATGTAATTAGGTTTGAGCATACAAAGTATCATTAACCCTTTGAACCCTAAATTATTAGGGGCGGCCGTGACCCATACCCTGAATTATTTGCATATATCAAACACATTCACAAACTCTCATGATTCGAGCCCCAATGGCTTCTTCTCCTTGCTAGTACCCAGGCCTGCCCGGCTGAAGTTGTTTGGATTTTTTCAGATTTTTCCCTTTATTTTACATATTTCACATCATCTCCTCCTGACCTTGACATACGTGGTGTGAATTATGTTTTCCCATATGTGTTATGCTCAGAATGAGGCAATATGCAATTTTAAAGATAATAGGAAAAATCTTTTAAAAAATGTGGACAAAACAAATGGAGAGTTGTCAAAAAAAATCAGCCATTTTAAAGCATGTTTGCCAATTTGAGGATCCTCATAGAAAGTACAAGACTTTTAAAATATCCATAACTTGCTTATTTCACAACCGATTTTGAAGAAACTTGTTTTAAATTTTTCCTCTTATTTTACTCTTTCCAATAAGATTACTTCTCATCTTAAGTTTTGGTTTCCTTTGACATATATTGCTATGAAGGTGGAATATTTCATGGCAACATTCTCTCATTCCCCAGTTTTGAATATATGCGATGTACAGCTTCTTGAGGAATTCCTGCCTGAAAAGGTGCAGCTCAACCTCTTGGTAAAGTACATACTAAATAGGCCTTTCAATCTGTAACCCTCAAGATCGAATAATTGCTATATAACCTAACAATATCACATGTTTACCAAAGTTTACTCCAGTGGGTTGCACTGATAGAAAGATTCATATTTACCCTTGCATTTGGAATAAATTTGACTTGGCTCATAGAGATAAATCAACAAAGTTGAGACCCACCTTCCAACCGACGAGATCAGCAAGTTTCTCACATCCTTCATCGCTTGGGCCGATGTAGGCTACATCTCTGTAAGACAGAAAACACATTTACATGAGTCAATAATCAAGGAGATTGTAAAACTGTTCTAAATCCATGAAATCATTAATGAATCTATTAATGAATCTATAAAGCTTCAAGAAATAAAGAACACAAATGTGATAAAAAAATGCCTCCCAATTGCCATATATAAAATTCATATTGCTCTAGATAGTCCTAAGGGAAGTTGTTCTTTCAAATTATACAATTATTACTTTTTAACATAAGTGATTCCTTTTTAATCATATTGTGAACTCATTAGTCTTTATCAAGACCTTATCAACTCAATAATTAGTATATTTGACTACATCAATCATAAACCCTCATTTTCCTAGACTTTTTTCCTCCAAAATTAAAATTGATTTTCCAACTCATCTTGTTACATGATGAATGTTACTATTATCAGCAGGAATATACCTATACTTGTCATCGGAGTCAAAGTCCATACCCGATGAAAAACCAAACATCATCATCATTGGATCAACCTGAGAAAAGAAATAAGATAAAACAAGATCAATTTTATCAACCTTGTGAGTTTATTTGTACTTGTAATATGAAATCAATAGCAACTCAATAAGCATTAGCCTCTGCACAACTAACTCTGTCCCTGAGTCTTTACCAAGAATGCACAATGTTGATTGTATAGTCTTATGATTTACTTGATATCCACTGGAACTGATGGTAACCTATCTGCAACTTTTCTGCTGCAACACTCCTCAAAACAGAACTTGAGAGGACAGACACCCTAAAGAAGATATTTCAGTTGTTCAACTGACCAAGTGGCCACCCTATGATGATCCAATACAGAAGTTTACAGACCTCTTAAAATAACATTCTTCTGTTAGAATTCTAAAATTTTACCTTCTTCTTCTTCCTCTTTGTAATAATGTGTGAGTTCTACATTACCGTTTTAAGATTTTACTAGGCAGTAGTATGTTATTATTGCATTCAGTAATTATGTGATATACGTGTACTTTTTCATCTTGTAAATAATACCATTGTTATGAAACTGTACACCATTGTATATCCATGTGCAATTCAGTCTTTGTAACTGCGATGCATAATTTAATAAATATTATACCATAGCATAATTTTTTGTTGTTGTTTTATACAAAACTTAAAATAAATAAAAACACTGAAAAACTCATCAAAATCTGATCTAGAATAAGAGTTATATATTGTTAAGGTTTCACTAACTGCACAAAGTTATTTGCACAAATCAGTTAGTATGCAAATGAAGGAGCCCATGTTACTTATTCATTATTTCTTTTGAATTTTATCATACAGGATTAGTCATTGAAAGGTTTCTCACTGGTAAGATACCCATATCTCACCATTGCACACAATTCACTACATGGCTATCACCATTTTGTATACAGATGAAATCCGCATATTGTTTGTTTACAAATTACCATAGGAGTGAGGTATTACTTTTTGTCCCAAACAAGTACAAGATATTTTGTTTGTAGCCATCATTTGTACAATGATCGTAAGGCAATAATTGTAATCTACTTAACGATTAAACCTGGAGCAGAGGACCAATATCAATAGTTAAATTGATTCTAGCTATTTGTTTATGTCTATTGCTGCCTCAATGTGATCCTTGGATTGTCAGTTTTCAAACGTCTGAGGAGAGTGATTTAGGTTCACTTATAGATGGGACGAATGCAAAGAACACAAAGGATGTGATTTTATTCTCTTCATATTTTGAAGTCTTATGCAAGTTAAAAAAAATTAAATTGGTTTCATTTCAGGGTTTAGATTAGTCATGGCAATTTAAACATTCTTACCTGTCCAGTTTTCTCCATGTTGATCAGTAATCTTGGAGTGGTTTCTGGCACTCTTTTAAAATACAAAATGGAGATAAAAAGATTAATGATAAAGAAGAAAACCACTCAAATTCAGTACTTTATAAGAAAATAATATTAGGTTCTTAGTCCTGAAACTCAGTCACCAAAACAAAGAAAAGATTAATAAAACATCATGTTTACGTCGTTACGATATAAAGGTCAAATACTGAGAAACGTTTTATTATCAACAAAAATTCAATTTGTTGTTGGAAATTAGCTAATGACACATCTTGTATGTTCTGTGAAGCAGAAGAAACTTTTGTTCATATTATGTCAGAATGTAATCCTGTTGCCAATTTTGGATAAAGATTAAGAATTCTTTAATTTAATTTTTAAATTTTTACACATGCATTTTGACCACTTTAAAAATAAGATATTTCTGTATGAGATAGAGGTGATGTACATACATAAATTAAAGTTCTCTGTCATATTCCATTCAAGGGTTTGAACCTTTGACCTTATGACCTCAAAATAAATAGGCTTCCTGGGATCCATGCTAGTATCAACATTCAATCAACATTTAATTCCTTATTAATTATGCTCACTTTTGTTAAATCTTTTATGGGGTTAGGATGTGTAATTGTTGCCAGCTTGAGGAGTGCAAGCACAGTTAAGAATTAAGTAGATCATGGGAAGGTTTTTTTTTACATTTATGGGAAAGTTGTGGATGTGATAACATACTTATCAACCAAGGATGCAAAAGGCTGGACGACAAGTGAAGTACCCATCACGATAAGGAGATCACATTGTGGAAAGTCCTATGCAAAGAAACAAGACTTATAACAATATTATTCAATCACCACACACATGCCAACCCTACCCCCGCAAAAAGCCAAGAACATTGCAGCTATATACATATTTAGCACTTTTTTATGATGTATACAAATGTAAATCAATGACTTTACCAATATTTTTTTCCTTCTTTTGGGCATAATATTGCTATATTTGGGTGAGCTATATAAACTCATACAATCTTCTTATACTGAAAATACTGCAGCTTATTTCTGGAACAATTAGAAGCGCTCACTTAATGCATGCAATCAGTTTATTGCAATAGCTTCCTTGTGACATAGATGATTGATGCTCTGCTTTTGGAAATGACAAACATTGGCTGTGGACAGTTAACCTCAGTCTATATATCACACAATTGCAGTATTCTGATGCGTATGTGGAAGGATTTTGAAAAGAATGATATTGGTAATAGTATCGTAATCGTATATATATGTATATGAACAGGGAAAAAATTAGTGGTCTTAGGGTAAATGTAGGCACTTTCTTTTTCTTCTTCCCATGCAAACTTTGTTTTAATATGCTAAAGAGATATATTGGTCAGGGGTGCATACATCAAACCTTATTACTTTTATGATTTTAACAAAATCATGCACTGTAATTCGTGTAAAGCTCTTTACTTTATCCCTCTGAGTGTGATTCTGAATTTAACTAGAAAAGCTCAAATACACTCCACAGACATCAAAACACATAAACTAAGAGGAAGAGCTTGAGCAAAGAAAAGTACATCTGACAGAGAAATGAGGAAGAAACGTGCCTTGTAAACCTATCTACAAACTAACCTCAGACACCAAACGAGGGAAAAGATGAGGAAGTGATTCACCAAAGAATACCACATCTGGAAAAGAAAAATATAGAAGAAATGTGAATTATATTCTGATTCACATTCAACAAGTTTCTGAGATTCTATGAGAATGCACATGTATTTTTATTGCATACATGTATACTTTTTAAATGGATTGAATGTGAACAAAGGGGGATAGGTAGCAAATAACAGTGCAAAGAGGTTAAATTCATTTCATCGGTTTACCATATTCAACTAACGATTAAATAATAGCAAATAAGAGAGATTAAATAATAGCAAATAAGAGAGGATAATAAAAATAATAATAATAATGTAATTCTTATATAGTGCATTTCAGACCTGTTAGGATTCTCAATGTACTTTACAGAAATAGTATTATACAATAAGACATTACTTACAATAACACTTAAACAACATCACCATTAATCAATTACATATACATATAAGATCTGTTGATACCATACAATTTCTATGTGCATATCTCCTGACCCACTAAAGCACTGTCTTGATCCTTTCAAATATGCTCTAAAATAAACAAGTGGAATGCCTCTGGCCGTCTCACCTGCATCACGCGGTTCAATATAGCAGCAGTGCTGACTTTGAATACTACTCTAACTCGCACAAGATGTTCAGTGATACATGGTTACTCGTATGTCCACTTTTTATGAACTAGACCAATAAACTTAGAGAGATATGATGGTTATTCAACAAAAAACCCGAACATGGCCAAAGTTCATTGACCTTACATGACCTTTGACCTTGATCATGTGACCTGAAACTCGAACAGGATGTTCAGTGATACTTGATTACTCTTATGTACAAGTTTCATGAATCAGATCCATAAACTTTCAAAGTTATGATGGTAATTCAACAGATACACCCACTTCGGCCAAAGTTCATTGACCTTTGACCTTGGTCATGTGACCTGAAACGCGCACAGGATGTTCAGTGATACTTGATTACTCTAATGTCCAAGTTTAATGAACTAGACCAATAAACTTTCAAAGTTATGATGGTAATTCAACAGATACCCCCGATTCGGCAAAAGTTCATTGACCCTAAATGACCTTTGACCTTAATCATGAGACCTGAAACTTGCACAAAATTTTCAGTGATGCTTGATTACTATTGTGTCCAAGTTTCATGAATCAGATCCATAAACTTTCAAAGTTATGATGGGAATTCAACAGATATCCCCAATTCGACCAAAGTTCATTGACCCTAAATGACCTTTGACCTTGGTCATGTGACGTGAAACTCATGTAGGATGTTCAGTGATACTTGATTAACCTAATGTCCAAGTTTCATGAACTAGGTCCATATATTTTCTAAGTTATGATGACATTTCAAAAACTTAACCTCAGGTTAAGATTTCGATGTTGATTCCTCCAACATGGTCTAAGTTCATTGACCCTAAATGACCTTTGACCTTGGTCATGTGACATGAACTCTAATAGGATGTTCAGTAATACTTGATTAACCTTATGGCCAAGTTTTATTAACTAGGTCCATATACTTTCTAAGTTATGACGTCATTTCAAAAACTTAACCTCAGGTTAAGATTTGATGTTGACGCCGCCGCCGCCGCCACCACCGCCACCGCCGTCGGAAAAGCGGCGCCTATAGTCTCACTTTGCTTCGCAGGTGAGACAAAAATGTTAAATCCCCACTTATTTATCTGCATTACTCCAGCCCCAATGGATTACATTTGGATATGATAATTTTGGAATAAAAATAAATGCAATTAAACTACACACATACTATTTACTGAACCTCCAATATCACTAATTTACCTGGTTTGATGACTCCTCCTTCATCACATTTTGCACATTTTGGAATTAAATCAGCCATGATTTTTTCTGTAAAGCAACCAAATCGGAGAGAAATCAATATTTATCAACAAAGACAACACAACTGAAGGTCAACAAGAATTAGTGTATGATCTATTGTAATGGACAACCATTGAGGGAGCTCTCTGGAAGAGAGCGTTATAAAAATAAGAAAATACATTTTCATAGTACCAATTTTTTCATGTACATTTCATCAGAATCCCCAGTAACTAAAATAAAAGATGTAGCAGTAAAGTACTTCATTCATAGATTTACTGCTGAATTGTAATTTCATGCATAAATTAGCAAAATAAAATATGTGATAAAAGAAAAGGATTTAATGAAATTCAGTACTTCATAGACTAGATTGCAATAATATGCAGTTTTTCTTTATGCTCACACAATCTGCAGCCAAGACCTTAGGGAGCATAATTGTACATGGATGTACAGTGAACAATGGAAGTTTAAATGAAGCTAATCATTACTCTCTAAACTGGCAACATAGTGAAAACAATGAGATATCTACTTAGAAATCAAGCTTATCAACTTCAATTGTTCATTTCTACTTTTTATATCCATATTCGATTCATTCAAATTTCACAAATTTTTTGAAAAATAATATTTGCCCATTTGAGGAGTGAGACTGGATCAATTCATAATTGAGAAAAGATGTGTACCTTCATGTGATGTTGGCTTACCTCTCATTAACTCTTCTGTGTACTCCTCATTACAGTTCAAGCAGTGACCGGTGTGATAGGATCCATGGGCCTCCATGATCTTTTCATCTGGTACACCTGCTATTCGGTCTAGGGTATCAATGTTCTACAAACAGAGAAGCAAGACAGAGAATACAAATCAGGCAATATCCATCTTTACTATAAATTGAAACTGAAATTGAAACTCTATGGGATTCGTGTGCATCGATCACTTGGGCAATACCAGCATTTCAAGAGTTAATAACGATTTCAAATACACATAGGTTGACAAGTAAGCCTACTCACCCAATACAATTATCATATCCATGGAAATTCAACCAATATAATTTTGAGCTTTTAATATGAAAGAGAGAAAGAAAAAAAGACCTACCTGAACATGAAAGAATTTCACAAATTGATCAAAAGAGAATAAAAGTTGGTGTGAGGAGTAAGGTTCAATCAAATATAGATGCGCATAATTTGAAAGACTTTTTTGCAATGTATTTCATGACTTTTTGACAGTAGGCAGAGAGACAAGAACTCTCTAAATTGAATTGGCATTATGCAAATTGAAATGAAAGGTACATGCTCTACACACCTGAGTGTAGTGTCTTAGCAAGATTCCCTTTTCATGAAGCAAACGGATGAAGAAGTGGCTTGGGGTTGGGAAGAATGCTCCTGGAAACAACTCTTTACTCAGGGTAAAGAAAGGTTCTGGATTCTCCTGAATAGAAAGAAACATAATGGAAAATGTGAGCAAGAAACGTAAGCAAAAAACGTAATTGAAAGAAACGTAATAAATGCATGGACCCTGTTCTGACATTCCTTATGCATTCAATGACAAGACACACAAGGTAAAACAAAATATAAGCAGAAACAAAACTAAACAGATGGGTAAGGGTTAGGATGGGGCATGCAGATTATGACAGGCAAAAAGTATGGTAAACTTTGTCATGTTTATGGAATTATTCATCGGAAGAGAATTATGACACAATGAACTTATTATATTGCTTTGTATGATACTAATTAATCTTATTATACCTGAAAAATATGTAATATAATATAAAAATTAATAAGTTGAATGAGATTAGGATTGCAAAGGGCTGGAAACTTTCCGGAATATTTTAAAATTTCCATGGAAAGTTTCGGGAATTTTCATATTTTCACAAAAAGAGAGAAAAAAATTTGTAATACAAAATTATAAAATGATACCCTCAAATATTATACTTTCCATTTGTATTTTAAAGTATTCTTCATTCTTAACATTGCCAAGGATATAAAATATTCATCAAACTGTACATAAATACATTATAGTACATATATCCAGCAACATGATGGAGCAATGTACAAAATGAAGCTTTTCAAATCATCATGAAAAATAATAAAACTTAGTATTACACTATTTTTCTTTAAAGCCTGTTTATAGCTTTGTTAAAGGGTCAATAATGTGATTGATAATCGAATATCATCTAATATGACAGTCTTACTGAAGCGTAGAGACCGTTAGATATTTTTCCAACTGCACTTCTCTGAGAAAATTTCAAATATTCAAATCTTGGATATATAGCGCCCTCTCTCGGCGATGCTTGTTTTAAATTAAAAAATGGGCATTCAAGCACTTATCTTATAAATTTAGTGTTTAGATATCCAAAAGTTACAGACAAAGAACATATCTTGAAAGTTTCAGCCCATTCCATGATTTGGAATAGGATTTAATTGAAAGACAAAAACACACAGATATTTTAATTTGATCGGGTGACCCGATCAAGTTAAATTTCCATGTAAAATCGCAAAATTTATCCTGTAAAACACATTTTCATTTCATATCCTCCACATCATAACTGTTATAGGGCATATCCATTCATATTAGCTAGCAATGAATTGGAATAGTGATAGGTGCATTTTGGTGGATTTACCAAAACTATACACAAGCTTTAAATGTCAAGGGGTTTTTTTATGTGAGAACCTGCCTTTATATAATACTAGTAACACTTTAATTAGAGAACATTGCCCCTTACATGTAGTCTGCACGCACAGACCCTTATTGAAACTTTGATCCACAAATGGGTCTTCACACAAGACTAGCACAAACTTTCTGTAGAACGAAAGGACCTTCTGTACACAAGTCATTGGCAGAAACCTTCGGCTGCATATTCAGACCACTTTCCTTGAGTGAAGGGTTTGCAATAGTCTGCTGTGCAAAGCCTTCACTCGAGTTAAGGGTCTGAATGTGCAGCCTACTCACAGCCTTATGTACTGAAGGCCCTCTCGCTCAGGAAACAGCAAGATTTTATGTGCTAGTCTTTGCGTGGAGACCCACCTGTTGATCAAATTTCAAGCAGGGTCTGAGCCTGCTGACTAGGTTTACACAGCAGACTAATAATCCCACAAGCAGCTATGGCACTGGCTTGAGTCTTATAAATGGGAAAAATCAGGTCCAGGAACGAAAAATGTTACATTACTAATTTTATTTCTGAGATGCCCCCTCCACCCCCGAAAAAAGGGGCGGGGTTAAGAAAAAACAATATTATGGCTGACCATCAAGCATCATCTGCCAGGGTAATCCTTTCAATTCCTGTATATAAATATCAGAAAATTGCTACTTTTTTGGAATTCCCAACATTTCTTGAAAATTCCCAACATTTCTTGAAAATTCCAGAAATTAGGTGGGTTGCCAAAAATTCCCAAAATTCCCAATAAATTCCGTTTATTCCCATGGAAAGTTTCCACCTTGAAAATTCCCAGGAATTTTGCAACCCTAAATGAGATAACAAAATAGATAATACCATAACAAAAGAAAAAATGGGATATTATAAAGTATATATCTTCAGATGCAATTACATATACAAATGCAAGCTCTTAAAATTTTCACATCAAAATGATGGTTTATAAATCTTATGTGTTACATTACTGTAGTAAGTTGTTGTGAACCCTTCTACGTGGTAATAATACTCTATGTTATCTACAATGTAGAGGGCTAAACATGTTTAAAGGTGTGTGTTGATATGAATGAAACACAAAAAAAAGAGTTAAATTTTAAACTTTACCCTGAAGAAACCAATTTCAAAGATGGCTTGTGGATTTGGTAAGTTGTATTTCTGCAGGTTGTCATACAAACCAGTACCTGGACTTCTGAAATCTGGAATTCCAGCAGCTTAAATGAGAAGAATTAATCAGTTCAACTTGAGAATGCCACTACAAATGATAAATAACTAAATATGGAATGAGGCTAATCAGCAAAGATACACTTTTTAATAAATGTATTCAAAACCTAAACATTCATTTATTCAAATTATATTATAATAGTGAACATATGCATGTATATGATAAATTCAATGGAAATTCATAAAATAATAATAATGATGATAATAATAATAATAATAAAAATAATAAATAAATATATAAATAAATAATAATAATATTTGTAGGATGCTTTATGTTTCAAAGTGCCTGGGTGTGCTGACCTACAATAACAAAGAATTTACATTATTAAAAAAATATATATTACTAATGACAGAGATGAGTTTAAAGTATCAATTTGAATATTTCAACAGGATAATATTGATTATGGGTTGTAAGTTTGTTCAAGAGGGTGGGAGGAATCACAAAACAAGTGGAGCGCCTCTGGCAGTCTCACCTGCATCACACAATTCAATATAGCAGCAGTGCTGACTTTGAAAACTACAAAAACACAATTCATTCATATAATGACTATGTTCAATGACAATGAATGACAGTTGACCTTGATCATGCGACCTAAGACTTGTCAGTGATACTTGTTTGTGCAATGAGCACAAACTATTGATCTCTTTTCTTTACTTAAATAGGGAAATCACTAATCCACACATAATGTGATCTATTTGAACAATTAAGTCTAGATAAGAGACACAAGATCAATCAGAGTTCAAAAAATCCCTTTTAATATTTCTGAAAATTAGGACTATGACCGCTCCAGGGAAATGTTCCCATTTGATAAGTGGAAGACCTTGTTAACAATGTGACATTAATCTTTTAAAGAGTCTACACAACAAATTGAGGAGGGTCTAGAAGTTATCATTCAAATGAGGAAAAGGGCAAATAAAATCACCTACATTTACCTCTTCAGATAGTGACAGTACATGTACTGTATGATCATGTGATCAGTCATCAGTCATTTATCAGAATTGTAAATAAATCATACATTTGTTTCTGTAAATGACCCAAAGTACATTCTGGAATCTACTGGTAGTACTTACATGTGGATATTCCAGCTCCACTCATGACAATCACCTTTTTACCTATTTTTGATGAAAAAAAATGACGATAAAAATACATTCACACAATATTTTTGCCTTTTCCGCTTTTTTTGTATCGTATATGTATATTCTCAACATCTTACAGACATATTTCTTATGGAAAAGATGCAGCTCTCTTTGTTTGTGCCAAGTTGTTTTATAATACCGTACCATGGCCGTACGAATTCATTTTTGCTGGGGGGCAGCACGCATAATCTCTTTTTTTTAACTAAAAAGCGAGCAAGGGAGCAAAGCGACCAAGCTTGTCATTGGGGAGAATTTGCAGCTTGTAAAATGAAATTGAAGGATTTTTGTGCATACATTTGGTTAATTTTGTGAAAATTTTCAGTAAAAAAATGTATGTTTTCAAAATTGATAGGGGGCAATTTCCCCCCTGCGTATGGCCACATAAAGTACAATATATGCAAGTCAACAAAAATGCAACCATAACAAATCATTCTTGTTTTAAGGGAACTATTAAATGTAAGTAAATTCATTCATTTCTTGTCTCCTTTTATTATGTGAATAGTTTGCTATCATATATTTCATGCTAACATATTGCATAGGACCTTTTTTTTCTTCATTTTAATCATAAATGAAATTATTATTTGAGAAAGTGATAACATGCCAACTTTCTTCTCATTACTGATTCAAAATCTATGATCAAGGCAAAGACACTCAAATGAAGAACTCACATTTTCCTTCTTTGATAAAGTCCGCAACACCCTGAAGAGTGAGTTCTTTCAGCAGTTGTTCTGGTTTAGGCTTTTCTTCTTGGGCATCACTGCCCTCACCCAAGCTGAATCTTTGAAGGAAACTTCTCAAGCTTTCCACTGTAAACAAAAAAAATACAATTGCAGAGGAGTAAAAGATTAATCAATATACATTGGCAACAAAAGCAATGGAGTCTGTGGATCTAACATTCTTGCTACCATGTCAGGCTGGGTGGAGACTGACCATCCCATAAATTAAATGGGCAAAGCCAACCTTGAACTTCCCCAACAACCCTGACCGACCACAGAGAAGTACATCAAATACTGAATGATATTATAAAAACATATTGCTTTTAAGCCACCTACAGTACGTGCCAGGGTTTAGAACCAAATCTTTGGAAGGTTTTGCACTGCAGTGAATACTGTGTGTATGCCTACTACAATAGATTACATGTAGCTACCATTAGGGAGACAGCTGTGTGAATTTAATATTGGGTCTCCCAGATCCGGATAAGGGATTTATTGGTGCTGGTCCCAACTCCTGATGTGTCTGGATAAGAATTATAAGAGAGGTCAGACTTCATATAGATCTAACTAGTCTATTCCTTCAACAATTTTTACAGAACAAACTACAAAGTTTGCACATCTTTCCCTCTAACATTACATTGGAATATCTGGGGTACCATTTTTTAAATCTGAAAATGACTGCCCAAGGGTTTTTCCAAGAAAATCCTATAATTCTTTCATGTTTTAATGAGCTTTTTGGTGCAACTCATAATTTAATAAATCATAAGAAACCTTAACTGAAAGATATTGTGAAAAAAAAAAAATTCATGATAAATCTTAACTCAAATTGTTAGGTGCTCAGACTTGGAGACCACCATCATAGACCCCAAGTTAAAAGATCTAGTCTAATACCCCTTTCACGCTGCCCTCTTCATCTTTCACCAGCGAACTTCACCGTCGAACTTCTCCGCCTCGCATTCCTCACTTCACCGGCGAAAAAAAAATGTACCCTTTCGCACTGACATTTCTTCACCGGCAAAAGTTCAATGGGCGATTGGCCCTGGCGGAAGTCAGGGGTCAATGAAGGCGCGCGCTTTTTTAATTTTCTGATACCTCGCACAATCGTACTTGTACTCGAACGAAAAAATAACTACATTATACAAGCATTCTGATTCTGGACATCGCCTTGCTCAAGCCTTATTCCGAAACAACAACATGGATCTCAGAATTTTGTTTTCATGCTTGCCATTGCTCTTGACCTTGCTACGCACTAACAGATTATTATTCACCCAGTTATCGTTATTAGAGCGATTATATCAAGAGAAATTAAGGAGGAGGTTGCTTTCTTCACGATCTCGGATGCGGCGTTATCATAAGCACTTGAGTGATGCAGAAATTCACATGTTCGAACTATTGACGATGACCATTGTAAGAGGTTGTAACTCTGAAAAAATAATCTGGCGCCATTATCGACCACAAGGCCCAGTATTTTGGGAGCAGATTGACCAAGGCTTTACTCCGAATGAATGGAGACAACATTTCCGCATGTCCAAAACAACATTTGAATGTTTAGCTGCAGTGCTCCGGCCAGTGTTGGAGAAAGAGAAAACGAATTTCGGAACACCGATCGACTACAGGAGACTAGCGGCAGCGATCTGGTGGCTTGCCACTCCTTGTGAGTACAGAACTGTGTCTACATTATTTGGAATGGGGATATCAACTATCTGCTAAATTATCAGAGACATGTGTCATGGAGTAAATTCACTTCTCTTCCAGAGGTACATTTCATTGCCGTCAGGGGCAAGACTTGACGAGACCATTGAGGGCGTCGAGGTTAGAGGTTTCCCTCAATGTGCCGGTGCTATCGATGGTACCCACTTACCAGTCATTGCACCCCGCGAAAACGCAGCAGATTATCACAACAGAAAAGGATAGTATTCAATCATTCTTCAAGCCATTGTCGACCACAAATACTGGTAATGATTATTGGATGCACCTATTTTTTTTATTATTTATTTAATGTTATTTTTATTATTATTTTTTTTTTGGGGGGGAGGTGTATTTGATCTGAGTTTTGTCAGACGTGTATCAATCAGATATGATTATTTACGTCTGGGACCGACCTTTAACGTCACCATCCGAAAGACGTAACCAAGGCTTGAACCTCTGCATCAATTTCTAATTTCCCCATATAACTTGGATTACACTACAGGCGCACGTCACAACGCCCAGGGGGACTTAGTACTTTAGTTTATACCTAGACTCGTTTGAAATCAGGAGTTTATCCATGATTCCGGATTAATTCCGGGGGGGGGGGGGGGTTCGACCTGGGTCACCAGCAAAAAAGGGGCCAATGGACAAAAGAGAAAAAAAATACCTACATGGCTGTGCTGTCCCCCTTTGACAGGCACAATTCATATTTGTAATGTAGTAATGCTGTTAAAACAGCAGTGTGCCCCCCCTTGGTAAGTGAAGACTTTTTTTAAAGTCAATTTATTTTCCTCGGGGATAGTGTCCCCTCCCCCCCTTTCAAAAAATCCTGGATCCGCCCCTGGCCTGGATCAGTGATTACCCATCTGGTTACTTTGAAATAGGAAAATGCAATTATATATTTTATGATTTTTAAAGTCATTTATCTATTCATTAGAGCATATCCTAATAAATCGCAATATTTATGTTGTTGTTGCAGCTTTACCGACATCTACATTGGATGGCCTGGTCGTACTCATGATGCTTGAGTTCTGTCCCATTCTGATGTTTTTTTGAAGGCCGAAGATGATCAAGGTGGCTATTTGTTATCTCACGAGATAAATATTTCATCAACATCTCTTTTCACAAAAAAGTATGAATTTGTCAACTTTTTTTCTATCAAGGCAAACTGGGAAACCTGTATTTTGTATTTGATTCTGAAATCACAATTAATTTTAAGTAACTGCCACTATTCATTTAGTGATCATTAGTAGGACTATTGTTTGGGGGGTATCCTACACTATCAACCTTGAATGAACATCTTTTCGGCATCATAAGCAATGTGGTGATGAAACATGAATTCAGTGTACTTAGATGTTGCTTTTCTTTCTTTTAAAATCAGGTAAAATATATTATAAAGGAAAGGGCCTTGTGAAATTAAAATAATCTCATTATAAGCTCTTAACTTTTTGTTGCATAAATTGATATATTTTTTCTTTACAGAAAAGCTGTATGATCAACGAAGTGGAAATCCCAGTTTGCATAATTGGAGATCCTGCCTACACATGTATCCATTTAAGAACTGGTTGATGAAAGCATTCACCAATAACCATCAGCTCACTCGGCAGCAAGCTCATTTCAACTTCAGGCTCAGATCAGCTCGTATCTTAAAGGACGTTGGAGACGGTTGCTGAAAAGACTTGATGTCGAAACAGGTTTTGCCTCAGATGCTGTCACTGCATGCTGTGTGCTTCACAATATATGTGAAATTCACAAAGATCAATATGACGAAGCATGGGACAGGAAATGGGCAGAACAAGAGGCCGCCGATAGACTTCAACAACCACAAGGAATCCAAGATATTGGAGGAAATGTACCAGCTGGTCAAATACGGAATACCATCATGAATATGTTATAAGCCAACCATGTTTTCATTTGAAGAACCTGGATGTTTAAGTTAAGCGAAGGAATCAATGTATCAGCAGGTCAAATCTGGAAAACCATCATGAATATGCTCTTATTTGAAGAACTTGGACATATGTTAAAGAATCAACCCATGGATTGTAATATACATGTAGCGTACACTGTGTGTCAGAATTTATTTAGATTTTGATATGAAATCATGTTTTCTTTTTGGTTTTCTCATCATCATCCACGTTATCTTGTATTGTACCATCACCATTTACAATGATAATCCATTTCATTATCATCAGACAATCTTCATTTATCACAATCAGATTTGTCATCAGACCCTCATTATCATTCATCACTATCACACTGACCTGTTATCATCATCATCAGACCATCATTTATCACTATCAGACCATTGTCTCTAAGCCTTAATTGTCTCTAAGCCTTAATTGTCTCCATCCCTTGTCATCAGACTATAATCATTATCACCACTAGACTATGATCATCATTTATAATTATTGTCATTATTGTACAGGGAGGCAGGGTTTTCAGTTTAACATAATTCACTTGTTCATGAGCATTGTGTACATTACTTTGTTGATTAGAGTGAGTGTGTAAACCACAGTACCTGTACATGTAGTTACATTATTATACTAGTACCATGATCATGTATTTTTGTTTATTTTGTGTTTATTTCAATTTTTTGTATGTTAATTCTACCATGTCATTTGTCTAGATATTTACATTTAAGTTAAGAAGTATTACGAGAAAAAAAACCCAAATTACTCTATTTGTATATTTTAAAAATTTTATACATGTAAAAAAGTGCTCTTTAATAAATATTGTTGGTAAAAACAAAAAAAAATATGTTTGAGGATATCTACTTGGCCACAGTATTCAGCTGAGCTTGCAAGTAGTTGCGCGCGGAATCTCGGTGCAGGGGACTTCGGGAGAGAAAAAATTGACCTCTGACATCATTAAAGAGAAGTTCTCCAGTTTGCTTGCATACTGGCTGTTTCACCGGTGAAGTTCTCCTGTTTACCTTTCATACTGGACACTTTCCCCTTCGCTTGCGAACTTCACCGGTGAAGTTCGCCGGTGAAAAGCGCAATATGAAAGAGGTATAACGTTAGTTTGTCAAATCTGTCTCAAAAATAATTTCATCCATCCATAGGCATAGCCTAACGTTAGGCCCTACCTAGAAATATCAAATAGATCTAGCATTAGAACTTCCACTGTATTCAATTCGAAATGAGAATGTAATTAGTATATATTAAATATGATTAGGCCAATATAATTATATCATAAATATGTCAACACTCCAGAAACCTGGGGTATTCTGAGGTCATTTTATCTTTAAAATATTTTATTTTATCTCTTAAAATGAAATTGGTATTCTGAGATGACATTTTATCTCCTAGATAAAATTTTCAATTTTATCTTGCGTATAAATTTTTTCTTGCGTAACTTAGATGATACGCAACAGAACAGTGCTTGCATAGACATACCCATCGCGTATCTGGGTATTGCAACGCGGATGATGTGCTTGCGTTCATGTTACTTTGAGGAAAAAATTAAAATAAACTTAAAAGAGGGTAGGGGCTATTTCATCTCCGTGACGTTGATTTCACCAATATTTCTAGGTGAATTAACCCCAAATTTTGACATGAAAATGAAGAAAAAAGATATATTTATTGAGAATGACACCTTAATGTTATTCCTGTACAATCAGAAAGTATTCCATAGGATATATCTTGACTATTGTCTTTGAAATGATGCTTGAAAAGATGCGATGGAGACATCGAAAAAAGATGAGAGTTTTGTCCTTTTTGTTAAAAAGAAATCTCTGTAAAGATGCGCAAGCGTATTTTAAGTCAATAAATTGATGCAATTTGACACACCTCCTGGCGGAATGGATTTCAATTGGTTGAGTGACACGAAAGAGCTATAAAAGCGCGTTTCTAATTGGATATTGATTAAAAAGTAGGTGTGTCTTACAGAGATAAAATGAAGATAAAATTGTTCTCAGAATACCAATTCAGAGAGATTTTAAGGGTATTTTATCTCACTGATTTTAACGGAGATGAAATATTTCATTTTATCTGATATAAAATGGATCTCAGAATACCACCCCAGACCCACTCATTCAATGAACAAGGTTATGATATAACCTTGTTCTCACTTATATCTCCATGTGTGGCAAAATTAGGTTGGCAATGTTTGGCTTATTTTCTCTTTTTCTTTGGGGCAAATGCTTGATTTTTTTACACTGACAGTCTCCAATAACCTATTATTCATATAAATTGACTCTTATTTAAATTTGATTCTTTAAATAATTTTTTTCTTAATTAAAAATAGAGAAAAAAAAATGAAAATTTTCTTGCCATATTACTTTCCACCAATAGAGGGCGTACCAAAAATATGCCACAAATTTAAGTTTTTGACCGCTCTGGTGAATACAAAAATTATTCCCAAGTTACTAATGAAAAATAAATTGCAACTGTATGGAAATTAGTAATTTTGGTCACAGAAGTGATATTCTAATGATTTTTTAAAGTGTGTGCTCTGTATGGTAGTGGATCGTATTACCGAACACTTTTCATGAATTTGATCACATCAAACACATTATTCCAATAAAATTCACCAAACTTTCACCATAAATACACAAATACCTACAAAATATAAATATGCAGAAATTTTGCCGAAATTGTTTTTCATTTTTACGACATCAGCTTCCAATCGGACCCCTCTTCACAAATGAAATATTTTGGTCACTTGAAAAGGTATTGTATTACCGAACGTGTGTTTTCTATGGGAAAAGTTGGGAAAACAACAAAGTCACTGATGAGCTATTTTGACCATATTTTATTGTTTTGAGGATATAAAGACTTCGAAATTGTGTTTTCGATAATTTTTCATCATTTTTCTATTTAAGCTCCCTTTGGAAGGAAGTTGCAAAGGTTTGAGCGTATTTGATTATTTTTTCTGACGCATATGCGCGCGTTCGGTAATACAAGGCCGGTCGGTAATACTAGGCTAGTAATACAATCACTCACTATACAACATTGGCATACCATAGTCCTACCTGTAGATTCCCCACAGGCAGGGTGGTAGCAGTGAACAAGTGCCCAGGGGCCGATTGCACGAAAGGGTCTTTCCAAGGACCGTCTTTCGTGTCGCCCATCTTTTATGATACGCCATGTGAAACACGTTTTAAATAAATCATCTCCAAACATATTCTATTCGTCCGTTGAAATCAACAAAATATTTGTTTATGAAATGATGTAATATATTATGAAATTGTATAAAATTTGATTGAAAAGCAAGCTAATGAATCTTATTTTTTATCATAGATTTCGGAAACACCCCGCTTATAGCGTATCATAAAAGATGGGCGACACGAAAGACGGTCCTTGGAAAGACCCTTTCATGCAATCGGCCCCAGACGCATCAACGACCCTGAGAGCTACCCGAGCTCCGCGGACCTACGGGGCAGGGCCAGGGGCGAAGGCGCTAGCTCTCCGAGTCCCAAGCAAATGATGCCATATGTACATGTGATGCCCTAGTTTTGCCGTTTAATAAATATAGAAATTAAATATTTCATACAAAGAATCAGAAGTCATACATTACCGTCCTTTTCTGCCATGATGCAAGAAAAACTAAAATTGTCGGCAAACGCACAAGTTAATATATCTCTTCCCCTTCAATTCAGTAGTAGTAGGGGAAGCAGAGCTGCATTTACGTTCCGGTACCGTATTTGTTTTCTATGGAACATAGTTTTCCAATGAAAAAAAAAGAAAAAAAAAAGCCGGGGTCAAAAAAGAAGTTACTACTATAATACGGTACCGGTATAAGTTGTAAGACTTTACTCACGAAAAGACAACATAATCTTATTGATAATTTCATTTAAGTAGGCCTATTTCAAACGCTATTTTTTCTTTGAGGAAAGATTCCCATGTTCTTTTAAATTAACTGTGGGCCCTGTGGGATTAACTGCATCTGAACATCTGAACAGTGTGCGTGCTAATTAATTTGAAAAAAATACCGTTCTTCTTTCTTTTCTGAGATGCCTTCTTTATGCATAGGCGGCCGCGGAAGCGGAAGGGACGAGGGGGGGGGGACCTGTTCCCCTCCTAAATTTGAGATGGGGGGATGGCCCCCCTAAACTTTGGTTGGTGGTCCCCACCTTAAATTTTGGCGGATAATCTTTTTTTTGCTTGTCAATTTTGTTCCCTGGCGTCCATCCTAAAATTTTAGGTACTCCCCCCCCCAAAAAAAAAAATGGCTTCCGACGCCAACGTCTTTATGCGACCCTTCTTTTTAAATTGCACTTAAAAACGACTGAAGGCACTAGTAAATGCTTGCTTTCTTCGATCATCTCTCAATTTGAGATCCAAATAACTTTGTGATATCATAAACTACCCTTTCAACCGCGTGTGTGTCTGTGTGCGTGTATTTGAGTTTTGTCAAACGTGTATCAATCAGTATGATTATTTACGTCTGGGACTGGCCTGACCAGGGGAGCGTTTCATCAATATTTTCACCTGACAAGTTGTCAGATCTCACATCTTTCCATGAATATGATTGGCTGAGAGGCACTGTTCCTATGGTAACTGTCGGATAAAACGTCCGACAAGTTCTTTCATGAAACGCCCTCAGGGCTCGAGCCTCCGAGCATGGGTGTCGATCACGGGGGGAGGGGTATATCCCCCAATATTTCAAGAGGGGGGGATGGCCTGTATTATCATCCCCCCAATAATTTAGGGTGGAAAAATTATAATGATGATGATGAAAAAATAAAGTTTGATCATGATGTTTATAGTATACCATCAATCAGTTTTCCCTCGCAATTTGTGTATATTGTTATTAAATATAAACATTCCTTTTCAGGACTATTAAACAGATGGGTGGAGATTCAAATGAAAAAGAATGAAATGTTTATGTATATGATATTTTTTAACACATGACATAAAAGGACCCTAACGAAAAACAACTTTTGTTGATGGGTGTTTCATCCCACCAGTGGTGAATGAATTAATTTTGATGAATCAATTAATTCAAAAGGGTGGAAAAATAAACCAGAGTAAAAGGGTAGCAAGATAAATCGTCTAAGGAATGACCATATAGCTATTACAGTAATAGCTCTATGGAATGACGGTAAGCCCGATGGCGCACGAGAAGCCACACAGTTTGTAATTTGTGCTAGTATTAATTGGTCCGAATCTGCATTTTATCATCATGCATTAAGAAAAAAGATATTGCCAGTCGGGTTAGATTTAAGAGAAGTTGGATACACAGAGGCGTCGATCGGGGGGAGGGGGAAAAGATATCGTTTTGCCGCCCCCCCCCCCCCCCAGTAATTCCGCATGTGCAACTAAAAAATAGAATAAGATTGTAATGCTACACTGAAATCAACAAGCGAGATTGAGATACCAACTCGATTTTCATTTAAAATCGTGCTCAAAATGTCTGCTTTTCAGATTGGAATATATAAGTTTTCAGCTCGCGCTTCGCGCTCGCATGACTTCTGTACCAACAACCCATACTTTTCATCATTAAATAGACCAGTTCGTAGTTACTTCATGGGCAATTTCGGTCAAATGACCTTTCATTTCTTTCATCATGATAGGCAGATTTCAAAGCAAGATATTACGTAAGCTTGCCTTACTGCCTTACATAGCAGGATGAAGAAATTGAATAGACCAGGTGACTAGAATAGCACACCAATGAACACTGAATGAAGGTATTTGTTGCATTCCTACTTAGGAATGCATATCTTAGCATGTTGCACAATGTACTTGACAAACTGTGAAATACCAGTCGTTCGTGGAAGCATTGTTGTTTTTTTTGTGTGGATGTAAATGAAAACGACAATTCAAAAGAATATATGAATAATCAAGACATCAAAGTTGGTGCTTATCTCATTAGATTTTAAAGCACCATGTCACTATAATACAAATGACCTTCTTCTGATCATGCGTATGATATTTTGATCATGCGCAGAAAGGAACTACGAACTGGCTTATAGGTGAATAGAATGTCCCGTTTTTAGTTCTAAACCTCAAAAGAACTCCCGCTTCGATTTGCAATAATCTTTTGTTGGATATAATCTATCTTGTTCTTTAGAAAAAGCGTCCATTAAACTATCTTTTTCATGAAAGTTTTTCATGAAAGGACTTTTCAGACGTTTTATCCGACAAGTCCTGTTTTATCCGACAGTTACTATAGTAACAGTGCTTCTCAACCAATCAGAATCCAGGAAAGTTGTCAGATCTGACAACTTGTCGGACGAAAATATTGATGAAACGCCCCCAGATCGAAATATTTTCAGCTCGCGCTTTGCGCTCGCATCTATTGTTCTTCTAGATACCCATCTTAACCATTGGTACCAAAAATGCTTATTAGAATGTCAAGCTTTCAGGTCAGAATATAAAGGAATTTCAGCTCGCTCTCTAGTGAGATACATACTAACTATCCTCGTGAGTTACTAAAAACAAACCTAAACAGGTACATTTTTCCTGTTTTCATGTCATACTTAAAAAATTCAGCTCGCGCTTCGCGCTCGCATTGTTGGTGAGGGTGATATATATATATATATATATATGTATATATATAAACATATATATGTGTGTATACATCATGCTCAATAAACAGATCACTATGTACATGATCCAGACAATTTTTTTGTCATTTTTTTTGTCTTTCGTATTAGTTTAGAATAGGCTTACTTGTAACACAAATTGAATTTTCAGTACACTACAACAATGAAGGAATTTCCATGAACTCCGTGCATATCAACCACTCTCAAATGTCCTAACTTGTGATTTTAGTGGGGGTTATGTTGAAAGATCCCCATCCACATGAACATTTGTGTCAACCCCCCCCCCCCCCCCATCCAAGAATACCGATCGACACCCATGCCTCCGAGCCTCTGCATCCTGAATTTGTAACTTCCCCACAGCTTGGATTACAGGCGCACGCCACGACGCCCGCTCATATTTTATTCCCTTAAAGATATACGTTTCGTAATGCTTTTTCCAATCTAGTTAAAATTTGATCGTCAATTGTATAAACATTGATTCGATATGATTACGAAAAGATGGATGTAGCATCTTCAATATATAGCTCTATATTTTAGGATCCTCTAAATCTAGAAACTCTGGTACAGTCTATGGCTATCACGGCTGCCTATATAGTTTTTCCTATTTAAATTAATTGAAAATCAATCTATAAAACTGTAAAGGGGTATTACATTTTTTGGAATGTCAATGATGAGGTTGAGTTATAGATTTTCAAATGAATTTTGGATTGGTTCCTTATAATAATCCGAATTTACAGAGTTAATTATCGATATCGGGCAAGATCCACACTTTCAGAAGATGCCTATAAGGACGCGGATCCAGTAGTTCCCATATTTCAGGAGGGTTGTGCAAAAGGGGTGGTAGAAAGGGCACTTGCCCACCTCTCCATTTGGATGATAGATCCTATTATTTCTTCTTTTGGGGGAGGGGGGGCAATACGAGTTTTTTTTGCACCTTACCATGTGCCCCCTGAAGTTAAAAATAATTAATCGTTTAAAAGACTTGAATAAACAATAAAGGTAATTTTTTGTCTCGCCCATAATGGGACACTATAAATTTAGGGCATATAGATGGTAGCCTGGAGTCATTCGAATATGCCCCATGCCCAAGTAATATTAGGCCTATCTCATAACCCTGGGAAGTGGGGGTGATGAAGCACCCCCTTTTCCTCTGGAGTGCTGCGTGTATTATTTTCCATATAGTCAGTACCCCCTGGAATTCTGGTAGGGTAGGCCAAAAGAGAGAGAGAGAGAGGAATATGTAACTAACTGATGACCTATATATATTTTGTAGTGAAACCCCCTCTTTTCTTGCTTGTCAAATTTACATCAGCACCCCGAGTAAAAACTCATTCCCAGGGCCCTGGCATAAAATCATTTCATTTTCCTTTTGTGCTAATTTTTTTCACAGTATAAGAATAATATTCATAAAAAAAGAAGAAAAAAATAAAAGAAGAATAGTTTAATTTTAACAATATAGGTCATGATTATGGTAGTGATGATTATCATATTTACGACGGGATTTATACGCACGATGGCTAATCGTCTTTCTTATGTTTTTTGATATTGAAAGAAACCATTCTTTTTGGGAAACTGTTACAAACAGATGGATGGAAAGAAAAAAATCAGGATGAAATAGAATGACATATTCTGTCCATTGTTTGTGGTTTCATACATGACATTATCTTCTTATTCACTCCCGCAATCTTGAAAGCGCATGGGGTTTTCCCCCGGCATCCCGTTGAATATCACGTCATTTTTGTTATTTTCTTTAGTCAGGTTCATGAGAAAGAGCATAAGAAAAGAAATTAGAATTGAAATTTTGAAGAGTGTTTAAAAGTAAAAATAACCATGAAAACCAATAAGAATCCTCAAAATGACAAATTTTTAGGTCAATATTAAAAAATACAGCCCTTCCGAGTACCTGGTCTTGGTGGAGACATATTATATGTTTCCACATATTATGTTACAGCCTATAATAGGCTCTAACATTTTTCTTAAATCTTCGGGCTAAAGTCCAGACTAAGGAATACCCCCCCCCCACTTGCGTACAGAAGTGGGTGTTGGGGCCAAGTACCACTCAAAACGGGTTTACGCCAAGAAAGAAGGAAACAAAGAAAATAAAGGAAAAGAAAAAGGGTGAAATATACAGATGTAATTATATTTTGAAATATCATGTCAATCATAAAATAAGATGTGTTAAAAGGTCAATATTTTGCATGATCGCTTTGCTCGCTCACAGCTTATAAACAAAAATAAATTTTGCGCTTTATGCCATGTTTGCCCCCCAAAAAAATAGACTCGAAAAGCCACTACATTCTCTTTTTAAACTAAAAGAACAAATTCCTTTCAAAGAAACAATAATGTATAGATATCAGTCATCCCCTGTCAATGAACATCGATCGACACCCATGCTTATACTGTTTTATTGGTGATTTTAACATTACCTTACATTCAGGCGCGCCGGAAATCCCAGGGGGGACGCGTCCCCCCGGGGTACATAATATCAAATGTCCCCCTACTATTTGTGCTCTTTTATTATGGAAAAACATAATTTAAAATCGAAATTATACACATGTATCCTCGAATTTCGAAATATATAAACAGATAGTTTTTGTTAAGAACTTGGTTAGGTAAAGAAAAGGCATACCGGCCCAACTATTCTCGAACTCGCATCTCGCCCTATATGCCAGCCAAAGAGTGATGACATTGATGACATCGATGGCCATTGTCAATTTCATAACTAATAAAAATGACGAAAAGAGAAAATCGCCTCTGGATACTTATAAGTAAATTTAGTGCATAGACGGTTAGACGAGAATGTTCCATACCCAGTAAAATCATACCTTTGTTAAGCCAATTCACTTTCCCTTTATTCCAAATTTACTTGGAATATAAGAATATTTTCATTGTTCGCGTACTCAGTATAAAGAATAGTTTTCATGAGTTATGATTAATCCTTCACAGTGAACTTTAACTATGTTTAATCCCCCCAAATTTGTTTTTAAACACTCTATTAACGAGACTTATATTCCATTTTTACACAAAATTCCTGCCGTGGGAAGGGTCATCATAGGTAGATCAAGGGGGCGAAACGGCGGGAGGCGAGACGAAAAATAAGAAGAAAGATAGGACTGGGAAGAAAGTTGAATGATGGAAGGGAGGGGAATAATTGGGCAAAAAAAGAAAACTTTTAGGTCATAGTATAAAAATAAAAAAATCGCTCGCGCTTTGCATAAATACACAGCCATCTCTTTATTTCAAAACGTGCTTGATTTTTTTTTACTTTTTAGATCGAAATATATAAAATCAAATCATTTATCTAAAGAAGATATCCATCTTTTTCATAATTTGTAGGTTTAAATATTAAAACATTAGCTGGCCATTCGTTTTTAGTCTGAAATGTATTCATTAAAAGGTTAAACATTATCACACTGTAATAAGATGGAAAAGGGGCTTATCAAAGATATGTTTCACAGAGGAACTGCTCGTCAAAAGACGCGACGCCAGTATGTTGTATTATAATGATGATTTGATGTTGCAACCGCAAATTGTAAGCGCGCCACCTTGTGTTGGTCTCTTGGCCATGGTCATTAAAGACAGTCACACGTAACCTCAAAGTTGTCTAGTTTATTTACTTAAGTCTTACTTTATTAACCCTTGGCGTGGTGGCAGCTGTATCCTATCCACCCATCGATTATGAATAAGCCTTCCTAAGTTTAATTTAACCCTGTAAATAGGGGCTAGGCACGCCGTGTTTTATATTATCGGTGGTAGACGAGAGGTTGGGTTACTTCCCGAAGTCGGAAGATAAATTTGTGTAGTCCCACATATACCATGGCCAGGGCCGCGTTGACCGCCGCGGCAGCCGTTCACGATGCGGCTAGCAGGTCGTCGCAACCATCAGGGTTGCGTCAGTTTTCTGCTAACAGGCAGATGTTGCTTAAACCTTGTTTTTGTGCCCGTACAATTGATAATTCGCGGATTAATGTGGAATTGAAGAGCGGATCACAGCTCAATTTAATCACTGAATCTGTAGCAGATGATATTGGTGTCGAGATTCTTATTGATGATTTCGGTTTTGATGATTACTATGTTGATGATGTTTCCATTGTTAGTCTCGTCGATCAGACCCACATTGTGGGTGTGACTCAGTTCACATTATTCTATGATGGTTGTGAACTTTGGTTTGATGGTGTGGTAGTCAATGATGACTACTTGCGTGGTTCTCGCAGTATTGTCGCCGGGGCTCCATTTATGGAGCAGAACGATATTTCGGTTCGCCCCTCCAAGCAGTTGATCATGTTTGGAGACAGTGTTACTTTCTGCTATGCTTCCTCATCGCAAGCGGCTCTGCCATGTTTTCGTGATGTTGATCTCGCTTGCATACATTCAATTCCAACTCACACTCTCACTGATCGGGGACGTGAGAGGGATGAGAGTAAAGTGAATGATAGTCATGGAATTAATAATCATGTTACATTAGGGATCACGGTCACACCAGTAAACACTAACATACACAAAGAAGATGTTCGATATGAGACTAGTGATAGAGAGATGAATGAAGCTAAAAGTAATTGTTGTAAATCTCGGAATGAAGACCGAAGAGATGAGACTAGTGATGGTGAGGTGCATGAAACTAACAAAGGTGAAATGAAACCATGCAATGTAGATGATGGTTATGAGAGTAGTTATGGTGAAGGTCATGACTCTAACATAGTTGATGTGAGACAATGTAATGCAGATGATGGATACATGACTAGCGATGATGAGGTGAATGTAACAAACAGTGCTGACATGAAAGGTTGGAATGAAGAGGTTGAGTATGCAGCTTGTGATGGTTTGGTTTATGAAAGTGACCAATGTGATGTAAAACAATGTAATGAGGAAAATGGACATGAAGCTAATGTTGGTGTGATTAATAATGCTAATGGAGATGATGTGCTTATTGGTCACATGAGAGACATAAAAGAAACAAGGAAAGATAATGTAGGGTCTAATGTTAGTGATGTAATTGGTCAGGATACCAATGCCAGTGTGCCCTCATTGTTCCAAGAGTGTACAGTTAAAGACACTCATGAAAGCAGTTCATGTTCTCCAGTTTCACGTTTGAATGATTTAAGAACTTCAGTTCATTGCATTGATTGTTGGCATGGCAATGTTGCCTCTCCTACTTCGAGTGGATCGAGTCGCTCTCCACTTTCTGCTGATGATTTTCAGTCTTTGTTACTTTGGGATTGTTGCCAATCCAACGTGATCTATAGTTTCACAGAGTCGCTTGATTTTGGTCTTAGTCTGAACTATTGTTCTCACTCTTTGTCTGATTTGACAATTTTGTCTAACTTGACTTTGCCGGAGGCGACAGTTTCGCCTACCTTGACTTTGTCTGATGTGACAGTTTCGCCTACCTTGACTTTGTCTGATGTGACGGTTACGCCTACCTTGACTTTGCCCGATGTGACAAATTTGCCTGATGTGACGGTACTGCCCAATCTGACTTTTCCTAACATGTCGCTTGATATGCTACTGGATCGTTGCATTGGTAACAACTGTGTCGTTGACCGTGGAGGTATCGTGCTGCCTCATGATCAAAGGTTTGACACTCCTGGATGTGTTGATAGCATGTCCGTTACCGTTACAGCATCGGCCGATTCGGTGTTACCCTTCGTCGCGAGTCACGGCCACAGAGCAAGCACTGGGGTAACCGGTATGCCTCTGTGCCTGGCTAACGTCAGCAGCAGTAGCTCTAGTTCGCAAGCTATCTAACTTGCAAGGGTACCATGTGTCGTGGATGGGTTGATTTCGCAGAGCTTTCAGTCGTTCACCCTGCAAGCGTCACTTTCAACTGAATGTCCGTACTCGGCTAGCATCTCGATCGCTAATAAGCACGTTCATTCCATCTGGACGGATGTCGCTTGCCATACTCGCCCTCCAGATCAGCCCATTGCTGCCTTAGAGCTTGGCCCTGCTGAACTGTCCACTCCTGAAGGATGTCATCATGCTCGTCCGCCAGATCAGCCCCATGCTATTCCAGGGCATGGTCCTGCTGATCTGTCTGTCCCTGAAGGGTGTGCTCGTCCGCCAGATCAGCCCCATGCTAGTCCAGGGCATGGTCCTGCTGGTCTGTCTGCCCTGGTCCCTGGAGGTTGTCATCACACTCGTCCACCAGACCGGCCCCATGCTAACCTAGGGCATGGTCCTGCTGGTCTGTCTCTCCCAGTGGAAGCGCTTCGCGGTTTAGGCCATCTTCGCCTAAATATCAACGGTTCAAAGACTTGTTACATTAGTCCATTTCCGCTCGGCTAGCCCTCCCAAGAATTGACAGAGTGATGTGTTGGATAATGACCATTACAGATGTGAACAATATGTGTTTATTTTGATTGGACTTTCAATTTTACCATGTGATCATGAGGAATGGACTAACAGGAGTTTTATCGCTTTATTTGGATTTATCTTTTTGAGTTGTCAACTGATGCCTAATTGATTTTATTTACAGATTACCATGTTGATTTGTTTTATGTTTATTTGCAGGTATATTTCGCTGCGATCAACTGGCTTTAAAATGCTTTCTTTATATTATTGATTGTGATTTTATGTCGAAATGTTTAATTTTCAGGTAATTTTATGTTACAGGATTGCATTTTGATAATGATTTTGGTTGATCACAATAAACAGCTTCATGATGTTTGTCGTTGATTTGTGTGGTGTATTTTGGGTGAGTGATTTTGCCAGTTGTGAGTTTTGTTGATTTCATGAATGTATGTTCTTATGATTTTATGCTGGTGATGATTATTTGACATTTGCTAATATAATCCTTTCATGTATACAGTATACATGTGCCTCAGTGATATTTGAGAAAATGATTTCTGTTTCGTCCTGATATTTCTGTACTTTTGTTTTACATAAAGATTTATATGCTTGACATACATTGTGTATACATTTATGTGTATCATGCGTTATGCCTAGTAATGTTGAACAATCATAAAATGTGGGTAAGTCGCTGTTTTTTGTATTTGGTTTATCTCCCTTTTTTTAAAGCTTTTTGAATTCATTGAGATGGTATGAGACTGCTTATAATTTAGTATTTTTTGTCTTTTTGTGCCATTCTTTTTGATGATCCACAAAATAATGCCATTGCTATTAGGGTGAGACTGTCGAACTGTGCACTTAGTTGTTATGTGGACATGTTATTCTGAGGTCACTATATTGCTCTTGTTTCATTACTTGAAGTATTCGCCAATGTGTATGTTTTCTTTTTTGTGGCAGGATTATGGTCGATTGATTTGTGTATATAATTGTTTTTAGTGCACAACCTTAATTACGCCTTGTATTTTTGAGTAGATTTGGGTCGGATTTTTGCTGCCTAGATAGGGATGATGTTGTTAGCCACTTTTTTTTAGCCCATTAATGTGTTTTTCCCCGTTCTGGATGATGGAGGGAGATGGGAAGTGGTGATGCCATGTAGTGTTATTTGAATTGTGACCTTTGATCTATTAATATGTTTGTTTAGCATTCAACTCGTTATGATACATTGGTGTCTAGATTTATCAGAGTCTTACACCAACGGAGATCTAACCTTTTTATTCAATAGTGAGCTAGTTACGAATCATCACGATTTTGTTATACAGATTATATTGTAAAAAGGGAGAGAAAAGTAAAAGGCAGTTACGCCAGTATGTTGTATTAGTAAATAATGATGATTTGATGTTGCAACCGCAAATTGTAAGCGCGCCACCTTGTGTTGGTCTCTTGGCCATGGTCATTAAAGACAGTCACACGTAACCTCAAAGTTGTCTAGTTTATTTACTTAAGTCTTACTTTATTAACCCTTGGCGCGTGGCTTACTATGATAATGTAATTGCCCCGTCAGGGGCAAATTTTTTTCATTTTTGACAATGGAAATGACAATTTTTAGGCAGAAAAGTGCCTTCATCGTTTACTTTTGTCCTTAAATAATTTATCATATTTCTACTTTCAGGGGGCACATTATATTATATATATATATACATATATATATATATACATATATATGTGTGTATACATCATGCTCAATAAACAGATCACTATGTACATGATCCAGACAATTTTTTTGTCATTTTTTTTGTCTTTCGTATTAGTTTAGAATAGGCTTACTTGTAACACAAATTGAATTTTCAGTACACTACAACAATGAAGGAATTTCCATGAACTCCGTGCATATCAACCACTCTCAAATGTCCTAACTTGTGATTTTAGTGGGGGTTATGTTGAAAGATCCCCATCCACATGAACATTTGTGTCAACCCCCCCATCCAAGAATACCGATCGACACCCATGCCTCCGAGCCTCTGCATCCTGAATTTGTAACTTCCCCACAGCTTGGATTACAGGCGCACGCCACGACGCCCGCTCATATTTTATTCCCTTAAAGATCGCATTTTACTCTCTTAATAACAAGTTGTATGTTTTTATCAAATAATATAGCATTGCATTAGATGATTTATATGAGAAAAAAAACCTTCCTCCCACTCCTTTAATATGTTTTCTTCCAAATCCTTTACAAAATGAGTGTCGTGTAAACAATAAATATTTGGTTTTTTTTTCCTTTTCAAAAAATGAAATATATAATATGAAGGAATAATTTCATGCTCATATCATATTCAACATCAACTAAAAAAAAGTATAATATAGATATATATATATTTGTCGCCCTGCGTGGCTGACATGTGGTAGTTTAAGCTCTGATATTTTACGTGTTTTTCACCTTTATATTGTGTACTTTTGGTTTTATAGTTGTATCATGCAAATTTGTTATATGCATGGATTCATTTGGCCAAATTTTGAATCATTTTTTCCAATATCGGTGTGATCTTTGACATAAGATTTTTTTGCATTGGTTTTGATTTGAGCTACTCTGTGTATGTAAGCCATTTTGTACATGTAGGCTGTGTATTGTATGTCTACTGCCTACACTTACACTGTACTTGGTGCTAACCATTCATGTTCATTCAGCTTTAAAAGCTATTGTATTGTTCAAGTAAGTCATTGATCCTAGCATTACAATGGAGCTATTGAGACTTTGGTTCATCTTTAACATTCTATTTACTGCTCAAGTCTCAACTGCAGCTGTGCCACATCATGTACATGAACATGGATATCTTCACACTTCAGTATCCTGGATATCTTCACACTTCAGTATCCTGGATTCATTGCAAGTACTTGAAACACCGCCAGCCATATTACCAGAATTCAACGGCAACATTCCAGTTCCAGTTATTGAAGTCCGGCGACGTCAACCCCAACCCAGGACCAACAACCGAAAACGCTCCTGGAGAGTATTTTGCCCGTAAGTTATCTGCGAATACATCTTACAATGGAACTAATGGACAAATTGTTTATGACAGAGATTTTCTTCTGCTGTGTAACCCTGCATGGAAACATTACAGTCCTGAGGTGGTTACAAATGGACTATCAAACATTGCTCACAAAACAACGAAGAACAGGGGCATGCTCCATGAGAATTTATGGCTTCGGATCAAAGAACTTGGTATCCAGACACGTTTTCGAGGTAAGAGAGGAGGACAGAAAAGGGATTCTGCGAACAGCTGTAGTCGAAAGAAGCGACGAAGGAACAACATCAATCTTAAAACAGTGTTGTGTGTTGATAACAATCTTGTAAGATCTAGTTGCAACGTTTGTTTGTGGAACGCACATTCTGTAAGAAATAAAACTACTTATGTTACTGAATATGTTAATGAATATAATATTGATGTTATGTGCATTACAGAAACCTGGTTAAGTAATCAGGATAATGTAGTGATTGGGGAGTGCACTCCTACAGGATATACTTTCATTAACTCTCCAAGAGATGCAAGTAATCGTGGAGGAGGGATCGGAGTCCTGTATAAAAGCATGCTCAAATTAAAGATTAAGAAAATAGATTTTAGGTTTTCCACATTTGAACACGCTCATATTACCGACTTGTCAAGCTCTATCCATTTTTTCATTGTCTATAGACCACCCCCTTCTTCAGCAAATAGATTCACAAGTTCTGACTTCTTGAAGGAATTTGACGAATACATATGTGAAATATCACTGTGTCCAGGAAAATTGGTGTTATTAGGTGATTTCAATGTCCATTGGGAAGACATGAATAAAAATGATGTGCTTCAGATGAGGAACACCATCTCTTCAGCTGGGTTCACTCAGCATGTCCAAGGCCCAACCCACAATCTTGGTCATACTTTAGATTTAGTTTTTACCAGAGATGATTCAGTTATCTTACAATGTCACACATTTGACACTTGTATTTCTGATCATTATATGATTCATTTTTTACTGGCTCATCAGAAATCAGACCCAGTCTCTGTTACTTCTTCCTTACGTAATTACCGCAAGATTGATAAAGCTCAATTCAGTAATGCTTTACTTGACTTAGTTTCATCTCAACCAGAAGATTTAGATAATGTGTCACTTTTTGACTGGTATGTTTCTGGCGTCACTAAGGTATTGGATACCTGTGCACCATCCTCAACCAAGTCCCGCCCTCTGAAGCGACGTAGACCCTGGTTTAATCAGTCTGTACTTGTTGCTCGCCAGCACCGACGTAAAGCAGAACGTAAATGGCGTAAAACACGACTAGACTCAGATCGCACATTGTTCATAGAAGCTAATAGGAATGTATGCCAAATCATTGATACCGCTAAAGAAGATTTTTTGAAAGATAAGTTAGGCTCGTGTTCTGTCAAGGAGGTATATCAGATCATTCATTCACTTTTGAACAAGAAGTCGAATCAACTTCCCTTATATGAATCTGCAGCCAGATTAGCTCATCAATTCTCTTCGTTTTTTGTTAACAAGATAAGGAGAATAAGAGCTGAACTTGATGCATGTACTGTACCTGTTAACATTCATTTTACTGATATTGAAAACCAAACTATTCCACTTTTCACAGAATTTCAGGTGCTTTCTCAGTCAAATGTATCCAGAATCATTATGTCTTCTGCTACTAAATCCTCACGTCTTGACCCCATTCCTACATGGATTTTGAAAGAAAACATCGTTCATTTATTACCATTGCTCACAAATTTAATCAATCAATCTCTTTCCACAGGTATTTTCCCTGATCAAGCACATTCAGCAATCATCAAACCTTTTTTGAAGAAATCAGGGTTGGACGTAAATGATATCAGTAATTATAGACCGGTCTCAAACTTATCATTTCTAGGTAAACTCATCGAGAAGGCGGCATGTACTCAACTAGCTGATCATATTGAATCTAATAATATTCTTGATCCTAGCTCTCCAATCTGCCTATAGGCCAGGTCATAGCACCGAGTCTGCTCTGATCAAAGTAAAAAATGATATCATGTTTTCTCTCGACTCTAATAATGTAATTTTCATGGTGCTGTTAGATTTATCTGCCGCGTTTGATACAATAGATCATAACATTTTCATATCCCGGTTATTCAATAGAATAGGCATTAGGTCCACAGTCTTATCCTGGTTTCAATCATACCTGTCTGGATGGACTTCGCAAGTTGATATTGATGGCACATTGTCAAATCCCATAACTCTAGAATTTGGACTCCCTCAGGGGTCAATAGTCGGACCCATAGGCTATTCAATATATACTCTTCCAGTTGGTGATATCATCCGAAATCACTGTATCAATTATCATTTTTACGCTGATGACATACAGTTATATGTTTCTTTTGATCCGAAGACTCCTGGAGCTCTCAATAATGCACTGGTTAAACTCCAGAATTGTATATCAGATATAAGACAGTGGATGATAGTGAATAAACTAAAACTTAATGATAATAAAACTGAATTTTTTGTTGTTGCCTCTACTTATAACTTGCGCAATCTTCCAAATGTTCAACTTGATGTTGATGGTACACTCATTAGACCATCAGAAAAAATACGAAACCTTGGTGTCATATTTGATTCCCGCATGTCAATGACGTACCATATCTCTCATATCTGTAGCACAGTCACTTTTTATTTAAGGAACATTTCTAGAATCAGAAGGTATATTGACCAGTCTGCCTGTCACAATGCTGTTCGTTCATTGGTTCTGTCTCGTATTGATTATTGCAATGGGCTCCTTTCTACAATTCCCTCTAATCAATTAGCCCGTGTTCAACGACTACAAAATTGGGCAGCACGATTAATTTTACAGGTTTCCCGGGATCATCCTTCCCAACCACTCTTTAACTCTCTTCACTGGCTTCCTTTCAAACAGAGAATTACGTTCAAATTACTCGTGATTGTCTACAAAACACTGAATAAACAGGCTCCACAGTATTTAAGTAACTGCTTGAATCTGTATACACCAACTAGAGCTCTTAGATCGGCCAGTGATCACCTTCGCCTCACATATTCAATAACTCGTACATTAGCTGGTGACAGAACTTTTACAGTGTCGGCTTCAAAATCCTGGAACAACCTGCCACTAATAATTAGACAGTCTCCATCATTAGCAATCTTCAAAAAGTCATTAAAAACTTATCTGTTTAATACTTTGTAGTTTTTGAAATATTACATTGTAAGCGCTTTGGGCCTAATGGGAAAAGCGCAGTACAAATGATAAGTAATAATAATAATAATAATAGATAGAAAAGACATTTTTTCTGTAAAAAAAAACCAACCTCTATTGAAAAAAAAGGCTTTTAGAAAATACTGTGGTACAGGTTTAGGTCAACACTATCTTAAATGCATATATTCAAAGAAGATTTCCTTGTTATTGGAATTATTCACAATCTACACCTTTTCGCCTAAAGATAATTTGATTTTTTAGGGGAGGGTGTCATTTCTAACAACTTCTGCTGGTTATGATGAAAAAAAATCGCCGTAGGTAAAAAAAAAAATGCCCTTTTTCAAAAGTAAAAAGCCTTTTGGCAAAATGAAATGTGCTCTTTTTTTCAAAACTAAATACTGTTCTTGAAGTCCAACATAAAACATTTCAGGATGGTCACAAAAGTAATGTCAATAACATGAGATAATTTATCTTTTTAAAGGGTGTCATTTTTAATAGCTCCTGCTGGTTATAGGGTTTAAAAAAATCCCATTTTTCAAAATAAAAATGTGCTCTTATTCGAAATTAAATACCCTTTTTGAACTACAACATAATACATATTAGGCTTGAAAATCACCTTTTTTGTGTTCTCACACTTTGCGCCCACCTCAGCTATTATGTAGCAAAGTTCCCTTCTACTGACGGGCAAACCACTTCCACTATCATGGCTAGCGACCCTCTTCTACTAATAAGACTAGCGACCCTCATCTACTATTATGACTAGCAAACCTCTACTACACTGTAAAAATGAATTGCCAATTCAGCACTTACAGTGCTTGTATAGTGACTGCACTAGTAGTGCTGATTTTCTAGTTCACATTTAAACTAGAAAATCAACACTCCCAGTGCAGTCACTATACAAGCACTGTAAGCGCTAAATTAGTACCTCATTTTTTACAATGTACTATTATGACTGATGATCCTCATCCATTATTATGACTGGCGAACCCCATCTACTATTATGACTAGCGACCCTCATCTACCATTATGACTGGCGAACCCCTTCTAATATTATGACTGGCGACCCTCATCCATTATTATGACTGGCGACCCTCAATTATTATGACTTGCGAACCCCATCTACTATTATGACTAGCGACCCTCATCTACCATTATGACTGGCGAACCCCTTCTAATATTATGACTGGCGACCCTCATCCATTATTATGACTGGCAAACCCTTTCTACTATTATGAATAGCGACCCTCATCTACCATTATGACTGGCGAACCCCTTCTACTATTATGACTGGCGACCCTCATCCATTATTATGACTGGCGAACCCCATCTACTATTATGACTAGCGACCCTCATCTACCATTATGACAGGCGAACCCCTTCTACTATTATGACTGGCGACCCTCATCCATTATTATGACTGGCGACCCTCATCCATTATTATGACTGGCGAACCCCATCTACTATTATGACTGGCGACCCTCATCCGTTATTATGACTGGAGAACCCCATCTACTATTATGACTAGCGACCCTCATCTACCATTATGACTGGCGAACCCCTTCTACTATTATGACTGGCGACCCTCATCCATTATTATGACTGGCGACCCTCATCCATTATTATGACTGGCGAACCCCATCTACTATTATGACTAGCGACCCTCATCTACCATTATGACTGGCGAACCCCTTCTAATATTATGACTGGTGACCCTCATCCATTATTATGACTGGCGACCCTCATCCATTATTATGACTGGCGAACCCCATCTACTATTATGACTGGCAACCCTCATCCGTTATTATGACTGGAGAACCCCATCTACTATTATGACTAGCGACCCTCATCTACCATTATGACTGGCGAACCCCTTCTAATATTATGACTGGTGACCCTCATCCATTATTATGACTGGCAAACCCTTTCTACTATTATGAATAGCGACCCTCATCTACCATTATGACTGGCGAACCCCTTCTACTATTATGACTGGCGACCCTCATCCGTTATTATGACTGGAGAACCCCATCTACTATTATGACTAGCGACCCTCATCTACCATTATGACTGGCGAACCCCTTCTACTTTTATGACTGGCGACCCTCATCCATTATTATGACTGGCGACCCTCATCCATTATTATGACTGGCGAACCCTCTCTACTCTTATGAATAGCGACCCTCATCCACCATTATGACTGGCGACCCTCATCCATTATTATGACTGGCGAACCCTTTCTACTATTATGAATAGCGACCCTCATCCACTATTATGACTGGCGAACCCCATCTACTGTTATGACTAGCGAACCTCATCTGCCATTATGACTGGCGAACCCCTTCATATATTATGGCTGGCGACCCTCATCCATTATTATGACTGGCGAACCCCATCTACTATTATGACTAGCGACCCTCATCTACCATTATGACTGGCGAACCGCTTCTAATATTATGACTGGCGACCCTCATCCATTATTATGACTGGCGACCCTCATCCATTATTATGACTGGAGAACCCCATCTACTATTATGACTAGCGACCCTCATCTACCATTATGACTGGCGAACCCCTTCTACTATTATGACTGGCGACCCTCATCCATTATTATGACTGGCGACCCTCATCCATTATTATGACTGGCGAACCCTCTCTACTCTTATGAACAGCGACCCTCATCTACCATTATGACTGGCGAACCCCTTCTACTATTATGACTGGCGACCCTCATCCATTATTATGACTGGCGAACCCCATCTACTATTATGACTAGCGACCCTCATCTACCATTATGACTGGCGAGCCCCTTCTAATATGACTGGCGACCCTCATCCATTATTATGACTGGCGACCCTCATCCATTATTATGACTGGCGAACCCCATCTACTATTATGACTAGCGACCCTCATCTACCATTATGACTGGCGAACCCCTTCTAATATTATGACTGGCGACCCTCATCCATTATTATGACTGGCGACCCTCATCCATTATTATGACTGGCGAACCCTCTCTACTCTTATGAATAGCGACCCTCATCTACCATTATGACTGGCGAACCCCTTCTACTATTATGACTGGCGACCCTCATCCATTATTATGACTGGCGAACCCCATATACTATTATGACTAGCGACCCTCATCTACCATTATGACTGGCGAACCCCTTCTAATATTATGACTGGCGACCCTCATCCATTATTATGACTGGCGACCCTCATCCATTATTATGACTTGCGAACCCCATCTACTATTATGACTAGCGACCCCCATCTACCATTATGACTGGCGAACCCCTTCTAATATTATGACTGGCGACCCTCATCCATTATTATGACTGGCGAACCCTTTCTACTATTATGAATAGCGACCCTCATCTACCATTATGACTGGCGAACCCCTTCTACTATTATGACTGGCGACCCTCATCCATTATTATGACTGGCGACCCTCATCCATTATTATGACTGGCGAACCCCATCTACTATTTTGACTAGCGACCCTCATCTACCATTATGACTGGCGAACCCCTTCTACTATTATGACTGGCGACCCTCATCCATTATTATGACTGGCGACCCTCATCCATTATTATGACTGGCGAACCCCATCTACTATTATGACTGGCGACCCTCATCCGTTATTATGACTGGAGAACCCCATCTACTATTATGACTAGCGACCCTCATCTACCATTATGACTGGCGAACCCCTTCTACTTTTATGACTGGCGACCCTCATCCATTATTATGACTGGCGACCCTCATCCATTATTATGACTGGCGAACCCCATCTACTATTATGACTAGCGACCCTCATCTACCATTATGACTGGCGAACCCCTTCTAATATTATGACTGGCGACCCTCATCCATTATTATGACTGGCGACCCTCATCCATTATTATGACTGGCGAACCCCATCTACTATTATGACTGGCGACCCTCATTCGTTATTATGACTGGAGAACCCCATCTACTATTATGACTAGCGACCCTCATCTACCATTATGACTGGCGAACCCCTTCTAATATTATGACTGGTGACCCTCATCCATTATTATGACTGGCAAACCCTTTCTACTATTATGAATAGCGACCCTCATCTACCAATATTATGACTGGCGAACCCCTTCTACTATTATGACTGGCGACCCTCATCCGTTATTATGACTGGAGAACCCCATCTACTATTATGACTAGCGACCCTCATCTACCATTATGACTGGCGAACCCCTTCTACTATTATGACTGGCGACCCTCATCCATTATTATGACTGGCGACCCTCATCCATTATTATGACTGGCGACCCTCATCCATTATTATGACTGGCGAACCCTCTCTACTCTTATGAATAGCGACCCTCATCCACCATTATGACTGGCGACCCTCATCCATTATTATGACTGGCGAACCCTTTCTACTATTATGAATAGCGACCCTCATCCACTATTATGACTGGCGAACCCCATCTACTATTATGACTAGCGAACCTCATCTGCCATTATGACTGGCGAACCCCTTCATATATTATGACTGGCGACCCTCATCCATTATTATGACTGGCGAACCCCATCTACTATTATGACTAGCGACCCTCATCTACCATTATGACTGGCGAACCCCTTCTAATATTATGACTGGCGACCCTCATCCATTATTATGACTGGCGACCCTCATCCATTATTATGACTGGCGAACCCTCTCTACTCTTATGAATAGCGACCCTCATCTACCATTATGACTGGCGAACCCCTTCTACTATTATGACTGGCGACCCTCATCCATTATTATGACTGGCGAACCCCATCTACTATTATGACTAGCGGCCCTCATCTACCATTATGACTGGCGAACCCCTTCTAATATTATGACTGGCGACCCTCATCCATTATTATGACTGGCGACCCTCATCCATTATTATGACTGGCGAACCCCATCTACTATTATGACTAGCGACCCTCATCTACCATTATGACTGGCGAACCCCTTCTAATATTATGACTGGCGACCCTCATCCATTATTATGACTGGCGACCCTCATCCATTATTATGACTGGCGAACCCTCTCTACTCTTATGAATAGCGACCCTCATCTACCATTATGACTGGCGAACCCCTTCTACTATTATGACTGGCGACCCTCATCCATTATTATGACTGGCGAACCCCATATACTATTATGACTAGCGACCCTCATCTACCATTATGACTGGCGAACCCCTTCTAATATTATGACTGGCGAACCCCATCTACTATTATGACTAGCGACCCTCATCTACCATTATGACTGGCGAACCCCTTCTAATATTATGACTGGCGAACCCCATCTACTATTATGACTAGCGACCCTCATCTACCATTATGACTGGCGAACCCCTTCTAATATTATGACTGGCGACCCTCATCCACTATTATGAATGGCGACCCTTATGATCAACGAACCCTTTTCCTCCTTATGACTGGCGACCCTCTTCCTTTATTATGACTAGCGACCCTCTTGTTTGATTATGAATGGCGACCCCCATCGTTGATTATGACTTGCGACCTCTATGAACAAAGCCCCTTATGAATAGCGACCCTTATGACTATTATGACTAGCGGTCCTTATAACTAGCGGGTATTATGACCAGTGGTCCTTATGACTGGCGGGTGGACCCCGTAAGATCTGACAACTTTCCTGTATTCTGATTGGTTGAGAAGCATTATTACCATAGTAACTGTCGGATAAAACAGGACTTGTCGGATAAAACGTCCTACAAGTCCTTTCATGAAACGCTCCCCGGAATGCCAAGCATACAGAGCAGGTACACATGAAAATTTGCTAGCTCAGTGTTAAATCATCTTGTTTCTGTAAACATCCAACAAAAAAATCCCTAAATATCCAAAATTTCTTAACCAAAATGAACCCTGTAATAAAATATGAATAAAATTCTTAATAGAAAAAAGATAAAGGGTGATTTTACTCTCTCCATGTATACTTATTTTAAAATAGAACTAGATTTTTATATTACCTGATCAGTATTTAATTTGTCCAGATCTTCTTGGCATACTGGTGATGCTACCCTTACTAAGGCCATGTATGACTTCTTCTTTTCAGTCTCTCCCTCTTTTAATTTCATTGTTGCATCTCTGTTGATATATCAAGAAGACAGGCTTTTATAAAAACAATATTATTTAGCATATATTATTTGCCTTGGGGATTCTTCCATGTCCATCAAATACACTCCAAATTATCTCTAAATTATGAAATGTAATAATCAAGTTGAAATGATACCTCTGAGTTACAAAACTGTGACAACATAGATTTCATTTTATAAAAATGTACTAAGTCTAGGAAGTGACTATATCCACTTACTCTTGCTATATGAACTGCATAATTGAAGAAATTGCCTTTGCTCATGAATATTGTGTTAAGAGCAGTGGACTGTTATCAATGAATGAACATGATTAATCATGCAAGTGCTGTAATGTTTGACTTACTTGCCGACAATCTGAAGATCCCTCACACCAACATCTGATGTCCTTTTATTAATCTCCTACAGCAAGCACAGAGGAACAAAATGATGTTTTCATAATTTCTCAAATGAAACTATTCAGAAAAAAAAGAGTGATTATTCATGACTGACTAGTATCAAAATATCATCATATCCATCAATCAACACTACTTATTGTGTTGGTCAGAACCACCCTTCAAGAGAGCATGTGCACAGAGCAAAACATCTTAAGACTTTAGGCACATGTACATTTCCCTCCATTTCAAAAACTGAAATCAATTTGTCTTTGTGTATAACTTGGCTGCTCAAAATGATATTGTGACCACACATATTGGCAAATTCTGACAGAAAAATATATGTTTCATCATAAAATGTCTGACAAACATGTATTTCCTTCAATAATACTAAATAGGTTCATTATTGCGGATTGAAATAATCGCTAGAGGGTATTCATTTGTCTCGCAATCTACTATGGTCAACAAGGAAATTCGTGATCACTCTCGCAAAAAGTGTTCACTGGCTTTCTAGGAAATTCGTGATCACTCTCGCAAAAAGTGTTCACTAGCTTACAAGTTCACGAGCTTTCGAAATATGTGATGGGCATATCCCAATATAATTCGTCGGTCCCAAGACAACGTCAGCGCACCCGTAGAAGAAAAGTGTTTGGGTGGCTGGTGTGTCCTTTTTGGGAGACCTGCAATCCGGAAGATTTTTCGCGGGGGACACAAATCCAGGGAAGTTGTCCGGGGGTGGCTGTCCTGTTGTGAAATGATGTAATACCGAAAGACAGCATCTTATCTCTTGGTTGCATGGTAAATGCCAAATACATAATTTTAAACTTCAGAAACAAATATAGTGTAGTTGTATATTTGGAAATTATTTCGAGTATTCTCTAAGCAGTGGCGTAACTGCGCCCCCCCCCCCCATCGGCTGGCCAACCCCCCCCCCAAAAAAAAAAAAAACACGTGGGAAAAGGAGAAAAAGAGTGAAAAAAGAACGAGAAAAGTTTTGGGGAGAATAAATGATTGTATTTTATATCATACTATGTTACATACACATGTGTGTTACATTATATTACATAAGAAATATTTTTTCATAACTTTATGAAAAATTATTTGTTTAGGGCATTTGTGTTCATCATTCCTGGTGCTCGCATTGTCTGTTTAATGAGATTTATAATCATGTTGTGCTAAAACATGCAGTTTTTATTCGTCACAAAAATAATCAAAGTATACAAAACATATCGTTGCACTTTAATCAAAAGAACATTGATACAAACTGTGTATATAAGTACATACAACATATCCTAAATAAATTGCATTATTTGATTAGTGTGATACATATCCGTTTGATGGCACAGTCCTTAAAATGTCTCTATTAGGTCAGTATAACGGGCAATTGAGCGCGCTAAATGACATTTATTGTTGCTGGTGCCCCCCCCCCCACCGCCACCAAGTGACCCACGGTACGCAACTCAACTGCCTCCAAGCACCAACACTTGAGACAATAATAATCAGGATTATTTCCTGCAGTATGTCCGGTCATACAACATCAATTTAAAAAACGCCGGGCTGATATGGGTTTTATCTTTACTTAAATAAGCAACGTTGCCATATACCCGGTGCGGTTATTATTCCCAATTTTCAGTCAAAATGCAGATTTCTTTGTTATTTTAGTCTGCAATTTATAATTTCATATTGATATAACATAAGAGATAGGGTAGACACCCCCCCCCCAGAAAACAAATATAGATATGTTTCATGGCATGCTAGGGTTCTCTTGAACTTCAAACCGAGTAAGAGTTCTTCCTTCCTCCGAATCCTACTGCCAGAATGCATTGAAATAATACTGAGCAAAATGATAACTATGATAGGTAAAGTACAGTCACATACTAAAGGTGAAATGCAGAAACTGAATTACAGAATGTACGAGCTGGAAATAAACAATCATTATAAAATACCAAATTGAATAATTTCTTGATAATTAAATGCATCTGGAAATTTCGCGATGTTGAAGTGAAGGCAAGAGGACTACATCATGAACAATCACCTGCTAATTAAGAATGTTAATGATCTGAGACTGAGAGCTCTTATCAGTTTTTAAGCTAATTAATGGCACTATAAACAATCTATAGCTGTCTCTGATTCATGATTGCCATTGCGCATTCTTGCCCGTTTGGAGAAATTAATTCAACTAAATAGATATCAAATTACTGAAATTATTCGATTCATAAAAATAGTTGAGATTCATTATTTGTATGTTGACATCATTTCTACCTCAAAACGGAATGAAAGAACCTTATTTCATTAAAAAAACAATAATGTTGTACTTACCCCCAGGCCCTGCCCCCAGGCCTCAGAAAAGGTATAAGGAATATTATATCATACTTTTTAAGCCTGACAAAATACGGACAAGCAGGCACATAATTACAAATAAAACAAGAAGTTAAGGTACTATATTGTCTTACTATTACAAACCTTCAGCTTCTTGGTAATGATGCCAATCTCGCTCCCTGAGTTTAGGCCAATCTCCAAGATCAAGCATAGTGAATGTGGAACCAGTCATTGGGGTAAAGGTCTCCGAGTTAAATCCCAAGGTAGGTGTAGTAAATACATGCTCTTTCAACATCAACCGGTAGAGGATGGTCGTCTTCCCTACATTCAAAACAAACAACATCAATATCTTAATGATATTCATCGTGAAATAATTAATGTTTATAATCATTTTGTTTGTTATTTATTTAAGCAATATTTATTGTGGTGCCCTCTCAGCATTAAGCTGATTTTAAGGGTCCTTAAAGTATATGAAAATGTATACATGATAAGATATACAACAATCAAGCACATAAGTACATCAAATCACGTCTCTTTTGATGTATGATTTCATTTCATTTATTTCCACAAAATTAAAATATGTACAAAGCAATATACAAATACATTTTGAAATAGTGGTGGACCAAATGAAAGCTCATCAGGCTTGTTTGGATGGCACAAAATAGCATTCATAAGTGCACATAGTACGTAATACATAATACATAAAACATAATACATACATAATCATAAAAATACATCCATATAGCATAAGACAGGACAGGAAAGAAGGAGGAAAGAAACAGAGAGGGAGAGGCTATGATTATTTATCAAGAGAAAGGGGTTGCTCAGTGTAAAGTAAGTGTCGTTTGTAATTAAAGTTGAAAAGTTTACATGACCGTAAAATATCAGTAATTCAACAACTTTGGGGGAATGAGCATATGTACCTCACAAAACCAATAATTTCAGCACAAAGCGCTTCCATTTTTTCCTTTTCATCTTTTCTTTTCTTCTTCTCCCCCCCCCCCCCCCATAATACAATAAATTGTATCAAAATAACAGTAACATAATCAAAATAATCTCATTGACAATGTCAAATGTCTACTTTAATTTGTGTATAAATTTTTATTCCATATACATGTATATATCTCGCATTAAATTCAATAACATTTAACAGTTACAAAAATATACATATAAAACACATGTTTTACATGTTGAACATAATGACATGTCAACCATAAACAAGGCCCATTGCCAACTGAGAAATATAACGGCAAATCTACAGATGGGCAGCAACTTTTGCTGCTTAAAAACTGCTTTAGGAGAATCTAATAACATTGATACAGCAAATATCTTTTCAACACATGATTAAACTTGAGGATGAGTTTAAAAGTGTAAATAATTTACCCCAAAAATATAAGGTGATCAGGAGGACATTGATGACGACAAAGAAAGCTTCATTTTCGAGTAAAAAAAAGAAAGAAAACAAACAAAACTAGTTCCATACGTTTACATAACAATACCATGGGAATGATTGAAAAAGGCAAATTAATGTGTCAAATCTTAATATGTTGGTGGCGAATAATCATGGATAGATAGAGAAATGGAAATATCAAGATTTTGAAATGCAATCAAGATATCAAGAACTGAATTCTGTGGTACTCCTTGCATTGTAGAATGTTCCCCACTGCTTGTTATGAAGGAAAGGCTATCCAATGGAAACTACCATGGTTGAGATGTTCAACAGCTAATCAGAATAATTCATTTCAGGAAAATTGCCATTGCATGGCGAAGTTACTACAAAAGTAACTTTTATGCAATGGGCCCCTGGTGATTCTGGTCAATAAAATGTTCTGGTATATTTTGATTTTCATGAAATTGTTCAGGGCTTCATATTTACACTATATCAATCATCCCATGACAAAAACCTAAGTGCTTGATTGCAGGTCTCATTTGATTACATTGAGCATTACATATAATCAGCTGCTGTACAATTTAAATCACAATGCTTTTCGTTATAAAGACCTGGGACCCGTTTCTCAACACATGGAAAAGTTAGTCATATCTTTATACACCAACCACGGAGTTAGTTCCAATCTTACTAAACCTGTTTCTCAAAAATCTTCTTGACTAAAATACCTTGATATCAATACTATCGGTAAAAAGAGCAGACGAGATGTAGCCTTAGTCACAAAATATCATAATTTAAAAAAGATAAATTATGACAAATTTGCAAATATTGTGACGAATTGAGAAATAAATCTTTTCAAAATAATAGCACAGGTGAATTATGCATCATACATACTTAAGACCATGAAGACTAGAGCATTCAATAGCAGAGAAAATTAAATTATGAATAATTCATTTCATGACTAAAAAAATCACTTGTGGATGTTGAGATAGGTACCCCGGGATATCCCATTTTAATAGTTTACAAAAGTAAACCGTAACGGTTTTCTTTGTAAAATAATGATAATTATACAGTCTCTTATGATTCCAAACATTATCAAAATATAGTTAAACGAAACATTTTCCATCATTAATACCAAAATATAATGATATTTGACAAATTATATGCATACATTAGAGATAGAATTTATCCAACTCTTAATAGGGAAATGAAAACAACAAGTACGAGTTCAGTTACGGATGGCCTGACATGGTAGAAACTTTATCGATTAAATCATGTTACTATTTTAAAATAAATAGTTTTGTGACATTTTACCAACAGTTTCTATAGTTTCTTTGTATTACAATATCATTAAATGCATTATCCCACTTGTTTTGTGATGTAATTTCAACCCCTATGATTGATTACGTAAGATTATAATGTTCAAATTTCTAGGCACTTTTGCATGTCATAGTCTACCCACGTGATACCACTACCTCATTAAGAAAGAAGTTATGACAGGTTCAGAGGTGTCATAAACATTTAGTGAGGTTGTTGTACCTGATCTTGGTAAAGAGGGCTTCGTGAAACGGTTAGCGGACAAGTAGCTGACTATCTATGATTTAGTCAAGAAGTTATGACTTACGACGGTGTTGAGAAATGGGCCTCTGGGGCCTGCAACCAACACAAAGCTTAACAATCACTGTAGAACTTCTTTTTTTTTAAAGATTGATTGCATTGACTGAAATGGACAATTAATTGTGAAAATCAACAATAAGAGTAATTGCCAACATTTGCAGTTTTGGGTTTCTGGTCCTTTGTTGGTGATGCCGAAGACTTCTTAGATGGAGATGATGTTTTGGGTTTCTGTTCACTTGTTGGTGATGCCGAAGACTTCTTAGATGGAGATGATGTTTTAGGGGTTTTATCTTTTGCTGCCGAAGGAGTTTTGGCTGTTGAAGACGATGCATGGTCATTGTTTTTCTTGACAGATTTGCCTTGTTTTTTCTGTTTTTGTGCTTCACCCTCTTTGACAAGAGCTGCAAAATCTTTCTGCAATACCAAGGTTGAAAAGATAAAGCCGGTACAGAATTGATCTTACAACTTGCCAAGAAATGAATGGAAGAGATGGTTCCTGTGGGCTATGAGGGCTCAACCTATGCCTGCTAGTGCAAAGCCAGGAGGTAGCAGCATTTACAATGAATCGATTGACAACTGAACTTTAAATTGCCCATAAGGTTTTGGACAAAGAACATCTGGTTCCAGAAGACAGTGGTTTTACCTGGTGGGTGTTTCATAAAGCTGTTCGTAAGTTAAGAGCAACTTTAAGAACGACTGGTGATCCTTTCTTGTGATAAATGGTAGACACTACAATGTACATTGGCAATGGTTTAGCGCGTAAGAAAGGTTTACCAGTCGTTCTTAAAGTTGCTCTTAACTTACGAACAGCTTTATGAAACGGCCTCCAGGACTTTATGTTTTCACATGTTCAGAACAAAGTGGATCTATGTCAAGAAAGAAGGCAGTACCTGCCCATAGAAGATTTAAATCCATCATATTAAATGAAATTGCTTCCCAGGGAATATTCGTATTGTAAACTATCCACAACAATATTCATGCACATATTGATGAGTGAGAGGGAGAAATGCAAATTACCGAGCAGAAATCCAGGCAGTACACCAATCTTGGTATCTAATCATAATAAACAACACATGCTGAAACCCTTAATGACTATATTCTAACTCATTTAATTCGAATCCATCTCTGCATACATTAATTAGGTTTGAGCATACAAAGTATCATTAACCCTTTGAACCCTGAATTATTAGGGGCAGCGGTGACCCATACCCTGAATTATTTGCACATATCAAACACATTCACAAATTCCCATGATTTGAGCCCCACTGGCTTCTTCCCCCCCCCCCCCCCGCTAGTACTCAGGCCGGCCCGGCTGAAGTATATGCATGTTCACTGGTAGATTGGTATTCCGACCTATCAGGTTCAAAGGGGCAAGATGCATGGAACCGAGCAAAAAATTGAAAGTCATGATAGGGTCGATCAACCAACCCCTTTATGAAAGACTGTGATTTTGGCACCTGATCAAAAGTCAGAACCTACGGGAATCCTGCTAGCACCAAGATGGTGGTGGGGGGGGGGGGGTCAATGGGAAAGTAGGAAAAGCTGCTGTGAATGACACACAAGCTCTTTAACATATATTGCTATGAAGGTGGTATATTTCATGGCAACACTCTCTCATTCCCCAGTTTTGGATATATGCGATGTACAGCTTCTTGAGGAATTCCTGCCTGAAAAGGTGCAGCTCAACCTCTTGGTCAAGTGCATCTGTAACCCTCAAGATCGAATTGTATGTTATATAGGTAACCTAACAATATCACATGTTTACCAAAGTTTACTCCAATGGGTTGCACTGATAGACAGATTCATATTTACCCCTGCATTTGGAATAAATTTGACTTGGCTCAAAGAGATAAATCAACAAAGTTGAGACCCACCTTCCAACCGATTAGATCAGCAAGTTTCTCACATCCTTCATCACTTGAGCCGATGTAGGCTACATCTCTGTAAGACAGAAAACACATTTACATGATTCAATAATCAAGGAGATCGTAAAACTGGAAGAGTAATAGGATTTTCACAATAGGCATCTATGTTCTAAATCCATGAAAGCATTAATGAATCTATAAAGCTTCCAGAAATATAGAACACAAATGCGATAAGAATATGCCTTCTAATTGCCATATATAAAATGTTCTAAATCCATGAAAGCATTAATGAATCTATAAAGCTTCCAGAAATATAGAACACAAATGCGATAAGAATATGCCTTCTAATTGCCATATATAAAATTCATATTGCTCTAGATAGTCCTAAGGGAAGTTGTTCTTTCAAATTATACAATTATTAATTTTTAACATAAGTGATTCCTTTTTAATCATATTGTGAACTCATTAGTCTTTATCAAGACCTTACCAACTCTATAATTAGTATATTTGACTACATCAATCATATACCCTCATTTTCCTAGACTTTTTTCCTCCAAAATTAAAATTGATTTTCCAACTCATCTTGTTACATGATGAATGTTACTATTATCAGCAGGAATATACCTATACTTGTCATCGGAGTCAAAGTCCATACCCGATGAAAAACCAGACACCATCATCATTGGATCAACCTGAGAAAAGAAATATATAAAACAAGATCAATTTTATCAACCTTGTGAGTTTATTTGTACTTGTAATATGAAATCAGTAGCAACTCAATAAGCATTAGCCTCTGCACAACTAACTCTGTCCCTGAGTCTTTACCAAGAATGCACAATGTTGATTGTATAGTCTTATAATATACTTGATATCCACTTGAAATGATGGTAACCTATCTGCAACTTTTCTGCTGCAACACTCCTCAAAACAGATCTTGAGAGGACAGACACCCTAAAGAATATATTTCAGTTGATCAAATGACCAAGTGGCCACCCTATGATGATCCAATACTGAAGTGTACAGACCTTTGAAATGACATTCTTCTGTTAGAATTCTAAAATTTTACCTTCTTCTTCCTCTTTGTAATAATGTGTGAGTTCTACATTACTGTTTTAATATTTTACTAGGCAGTAGTATGTTATTGCATTCAGTATGTGATATATGTGTACTTTTTAATAATGTAAATAATACCAATGTTATGAAACTGTACACATTGTATATCCATATGCAATTCAGTCTTTGTAACTGCGTTGCATATATAATAAATATACCGTACCATAGGGGTTTTTTTACTTTTTTTTTACTAAACTTAAAATGAATCAAACCACGGAAAAACTCATCAAAATCTGATCTAGAATAAGAGTTATATATTGTTAAGGTTTCACTAACTGCACAAAGTTATTTGCACAAATCAGTTAGTATGCAAATGAAGGAGCCTATGTTACTTATTCATTATTTCTTTTTAATTTTATCATACAGGATTAGTCATTAAAAGGTTTCTCACTGGTAAGATACCCACATCTCACCATTGCACACAATTCATTACATGGCTATCACCATTTTGTATACAGATGAAATCCGCATATTGTTTGTTTACAAATTACCATAGGAGTGAGGTATTACTTTTTGTCACAAACAAGTACAAGATATTTTGTTTGTAGCCATCATTTGTACAATGATCATAAGGCAATAATTGTAATCTACTTAATGATTAAACCTGGAGCAGAGGACCAATATCAATAGTTAAATTGATTCTAGCTCTTTGTTTATGTTTATTGCTGCCTCAATGTGATCCTTGGATTGTCAGTTTTCAAACGTCTGAGAGTGATTTAGGTTCACTTGTAGAAGGGACGAACGCAAAGAACACATAGGATGTGATTTTATTCTCTTCATATTTTGAAGTCTTATGCAAGTAAAAAAAAAATGAAATTGATGTCATTTCAGGGTTTAGGTGCTGATTTGTGTCTGAACAAATCTTATGATTACAGTCATGGCAATTCAAACATTCTTACCTGTCCAGTTTTCTCCATGTTGATCAGTAATCTGGGAGTGGTTTCTGGCACTCTTAAAATACAAAATGGAGATAAAGATATTAATGATAATGAAGTAAACCACTCGAATTCAGTACTTTAAAAGAAAATAATATTAGGTTCTTAATCCTGAAACTCAGTCACTAAAACAAAGAAAAGATTAATAAAATATCATCCTTACGATATAATGGTCAAATACTGAGAAACGTTTTATTATCAACAAAAATTCAATTTGTCGTTGGAAATTAGCTAATGACACATCTTGTATGTTCTGTGAAGCAGAATAAACTTTTGTTCATATTATGTTAGAATGTAATCCTGTTGCCAATTTTGGATAAAGATTAAGAATTCTTTAATTTAATTTTTCAATTTTTACACATGCATTTTGACCACTTTAAAAATAAGATATTTCTGTATGAGATAGAGGTGATGTACATACATAAATTAAAGTTCTCTGTCATATTCCATTCAAGGGTTTGAACCTTTGACCTTATGACCTCAAAATAAATAGGCTTCCTGGGATCCATGCTAGTATCAACATTCAATCAACATTTAATTCCTTATTAATTATGCTCACTTTTGTTAAATCTTTTATGGGGTTAGGATGTGTAATTGTTGCCAGCTTGAGGAGTGTAAGCACAGTTAAGAATTAAGTAGATCATGGGAAAGTATTTTTTACATTAATTGGAGAGTTGTGGATGTGACGACATACTTATCAACCAAGGATGCAAAAGGCTGGACGACAAGTGAAGTACCCATCACGATAAGGAGATCACATTGTGGAAAGTCCTATGCAAAGAAACAAATCATATCAAAATATTATTCAATCACCACACACATGCCAACCCTACCCAAAAAAAAGCCAAGAACATTGCAGCTATATACATATTTAGCACTTTTTTTATGATGTATACGAATGTAAATCAATGACTTTACTGGTTTGCAGAGCAAACCTTGAAACTATATTTTGTAATTTGTCGATTTTTGCTCCTTGTATTTTTCAAGTTCGATTTTGTCACTTTCGTGCTACCATGAAGATTTTGTTTATCTTGCCGATTATTCTGCTCTAGATATGATGTGTAAAATTTAGATGCCATTTTGATTTTGTCAAGGACTGACGTTCGAGGGACGAAAGTCTCTTAATTTGTATCAAGTTGGCCAGGAAATGCCGCCCAAGAAGTAAGTTTGATGATTAAAATACTATACATTATATAAGTAATAAGATATAAAGATAATTTCCAGAGTATTAAGAAAAAGTACGTTTAAGATAGTGTAGAGATTCTTGAACTGTAATAAACACGTGCGGCGTGTAATAAACGCTCGCAGTATGCGTGTCTGTGTAATGTACAGTAAATGGATGTGAAATGAACTTGAGTTGCGGTGCGCACTCGATTCGGCAAGGTAGTTGTACTTTATGAGCCGAAGTGTGAAGTTTTAAGAGTATATTTGAACGTTATAAAGACATAAGCTTGATAGATTAATTCAGGAAAAGTAATATGAGAGTTGTATGAATATTTGAGTTTTTGAAGGGAACAAATGTTGAATTTAGCGGCGTGATGACGTCATAGGCGAGATTCGTTAGGGCAGGCATATGGGCGTGGTCTCATGTATTGATTGACGTTTGTTTTCGTTTTAATTCTACCAAAGATAGGTGAGGTGTATAAAGGCACATTTAAAAGGTTGTACAATGACAGTTTGAGTAATTATCCGATTTTTAGGAACTTTTAATTCAGTAGTTTTGTCAAACAAACGAAGCTTTAATTTATGCAAGGTCACCCGTTGCCTTTCTTTTGTGTTTTTAATATTAGTTTGCAAACGCTAGCTAAGAAGGATGCCTGTTAAGTTGAGAATATATATTAAATGTTTTTAAAGGGTTTCTTATAAATTTAGTCGGGCTTAACTATTTATCTGGTTAATAAAACTTTTTGGCAAGTTATCATTAGGCTCATTCATGATATAACTGAAATTAATAACGGATATATTTGTTTGTTAATTGTGTTATTTAATAGTAAGTTAAGAAATATGATATTGTAAACGGAAAGCTGATTTATTGGAAATTTATGAAGCATTTGACTAAGACTTAATGCAAATACATATGCAAATGAGGTTTATTTCTGGTCTCTTTTCAAGACGTTTTAAAGATTATGTGGATTAATTATAAACCGTTTTTTCTTATATAGATGAGGTTTTAGTATTTGTTTACATCATCCATTATATACAGATGAATATTTATATTTATATTTCAAGTTGTTTTAAAGAAGAAAAGAAGTATTTCTGGTATGTAATGACAACAGATAATTCTTTGTGTCAAATCATTGGACATATGTTTATGATGCTTTTCCGTTTTCTGTCTTTACAGATTGAATAAAATAAGGTAGTGAGCCTGCCTGACAATACAGTTTAAAGCGGCCTTTTCTGGTGTCTGTTATCTCTGAGTCTTCGACGATCCATTTACCAATATCTTTCTTCCTTCTTTTGGGCATAATATTGCTATATTTGGGTGAGCTATATAAACTTCTATATATACTATGAGCTATATATACAATCTTCTTATACTGAAAATAGTGCAGCTTATTTCTGGGACAATTAGAAGCGCTCACTTAATGCATGCAATCAGTTTATTGTCAAGCAATAGCTTCCTTGTGACATAAATGATAGATGCTCTGCATTTGGAGATGACAAACATTGGCTGTGTACAGTAAACCTCAGTCTATATATCACAAAATTGCAGTATTCTGATGCGTATATGGAAGGATCTTGAAAAGAATGATATTGGTAATAGTATCGTAATCGTAGGGGAAGGCGGGGTAAGTTGTGACACTTTTTGCATTTTGCATGTTAGAATTGATATGACTAGTACTATTGTAGAAATAAGTACCTTGCCTTTAAATTTTATCATTGGGAAATGTTTTTCACCTACATATAACTTTCTACCCCCACACTGAAAGTCATCGTGACCGTTGAAAAAACCGATGTCAAATGGCTCATCTTGCCCCATATATGGGGTAAGTTGTGCCACCGTCTGGGGTAAGTTGAGCCACAAAAACTACGTACAAAATGTATGGGGGAGAACCAGCATGTCAATTTTTTGTTTGAAGTCTTTTCACTTGCTAATTCTCTATACATACTAACATCCTTTAAAAGGAAAAGAGCAGTCATGTAAATTTGCTCCTTTCAGCCTGCATTTCAATCGATTTTTATGGTTTGTTTGTTTTTTAAGATACATTACCATAAGAATTACCATGGCTCAACTTGCCCCATGCTGTTTGGCTCAACTTACCCCAGTCCGAACTTAGTGCGATAATTTTGTATCCACACATTTATTATGCATCCATCATATAAAAGACTATGACAAAAATGAAGATCCATACCTGGACCAACAATGTTGTTATCATGTCTTTACTATATTTAAAGATGTGTGTGTGTGAATAAAGTACTTATTTATTTCACACTCTTTTTTACTTTTTTGGCTGAAATTCATACTTTTCCCTCTAAAAAACTACTTTTTGTTTCAAAGTGGAAAACAATGTAGTGGGTTTAGGGGTTATTCTATGGGTCATCAATACATGACACCACCACAATGTCTGACTCATTCATTATTGGCCTGGGGGTGGTGGCTCGATCAACTTGCCCCTATGCTCAACTTACCCCGCCTTCCCCTATATATATATGTATATGAACAGGGAAAAAATTAGTGGTCTTAGGGTACATGTAGGCAATTTTTTTTTCTTCTTCCCATGCAAACTTTGTTTCAATGTGCTAAAGAGATATATTGGTCAGGGGTGCATATATCAAAACTTATTACTTTTATGATTTAAAAAAAAATCATGCACTGTAATTTGTATAAAGCTCTATTACTTTATCCCTCTGAGTGTGAATTTGAATTTAACTGGAAAAGTTCAAATACACTCCACAGACATCAAAACACATAAACTAAGAGGAAGGGCTTCACCAAAGAAAAATACATCTGGCAGAGAAATGAGGAAGAATTGTGCCTTGTAAACCTATCTACAAACTAACCTCAGACACCAAACGAGGGAAAAGATGAGGAAGTGATTCACCAAAGAATACCACATCTGGAAAAGAAAAATATAGAAGAAATGTGAATTATATTCTGATTCACATTCAACAAGTTTCTGAGATTCTATGTGAATGTACATGTATTTTTATTGCATACATGTATATGTATTTTTTAAATGGAATGAATGTGAACAAAGGGGGATAGGTAGCAAATAACAGTGCAAAGAGGTTAAATTCATTTCATCGGTTTACCATATTCAACTAACGATTAAATAATAGCAAATAAGAGAGATTAAATAATAGCAAATAAGAGAAGATAATAATAATAATGTAATTTTTATATAGTGCATTTCAGATCTGTTAGGACTCTCAATGTACTTTACAGAAATAGTATTATACAATAAGACATTACTTACAATAACACTTATACAACATCACCATTAATCAATTACATATGGCAATCAATTACATATACATATAAGATCTGTTGATACCATACAATTTCTATGATGTGCATATCTCCTGACCCACTAAAGCACTGTCTTGATCCTTTCAAATATGCTCTAAAATAAAAAAAATGTTAAATCCCCACTTATTTATCTGCATTACTCCAGTCCCTATGATCTGTGATTAAAATAGATTACATTTGGATATGATGATTTTGGAATAAAAATAAATGCAATTAAACTACACACATACTATTTACTGAACCTCCAATATCACTAATTTACCTGGTTTGATGACTCCTTCATCACATTTTGCACATTTTGGAATTAAATCAGCCATGATTTTTTCTGTAAAGCAACCAAATCGGAGAGAAATCAATATTTATCAACAAAGACAACACAACTGAAGGTCAACAAGAATTAGTGTAATATGATCTACTCTAATGGACAACCATTGAGGGAGCTCTCTGGAAGAGAGTGTTATAAAAATAATAAAATACGTTTTCATAGTACCAATTTTTTCATGTACATTTCATCAGAATCCCCAGTAACTAAAATAAAAGATGTAGCAGTAAAGTACTTCATTCATAGATTTACTGCTGAATTGTAATTTCATGCATAAATTAGCAAAATAAAATATGTGATAAAAGAAAAGGATTTAATGAAATTCAGTACTTCATAGACTAGATTGCAATAATATGCAGTTTTTCTTTATGCTCACACAATCTGCAGCCAAGACCTTAGGGAGCATAATTGTACATGGATGTACAGTGAATAATGGAAGTTTAAATGAAGCTAATCATTACTCTCTAAACTGGCAACATAGTGAAAACAATGAGATATCTACTTAGACATCAAGCTTATCAACTTCAATTGTTCATTTCTACTTTTTATATCCATATTCGATTCATTCAAATTTCACAAATTTTTTGAAAAATAATATTTGCCCATTTGAGGAGTGAGACTGGATCAATTCATAATTGAGAAAAGATGTGATGTTGGCTTACCTCTCATTAACTCTTCTGTGTACTCCTCATTACAGTTCAAGCAGTGACCGGTGTGATAGGATCCATGGGCCTCCATGATCTTTTCATCTGGTACACATGCTATTCGGTCCAGGGTATCAATGTTCTACAGACAACATAGAGAAGCAAGACATACAATGCAAATCAGGCAATATCCATCTTTACTATAAATTGAAACTCTATGGGATTCGTGTGCATCGATCACTTGGGCAATACCAGCATTTCAAGAGTTAATAACGATTTAAAATACACATAGGTTGACAAGTAAGCCTACTCACCCAATACAATTATCATATCCATGGAAATTCAACCAATATAATTTTGAGCTTTTAATACGAAAGAGAGAAAGAAAAAAAAGACCTACCTGAACATGAAAGAATTTCACAAATTGATCAAAAGAGAATAAAAGATGGTGTGAGGAGTAAGGTTCAATCAAATATAGATGCACATAATTTGAAAGACTTTTTTGCAATGTATTTCATGACTTTTTGACAGTAGGCAGAGAGACAAGAACTCTCTAAATTGAATCGGCATTATGCAAATTGAAATGAAAGGTACATGCTCTACACACCTGAGTGTAGTGTCTTAGCAAGATTCCCTTTTCATGAAGCAAACGGATGAAGAAGTGGCTTGGGGTTGGGAAGAACGCTCCTGGAAACAACTCTTTACTCAGGGTAAAGAAAGGTTCTGGATTCTCCTGAATAGAAAGAAACATAATGGAAAACGTAAGAAAGAAAAGTAATTGAAAGAAACGCAACAAACGCATGGACCCTGTTCTGACATTCCTTATGCATTCAATGACAAGACACACAAGGTAAAACAAAATAAAAACAGAAACAAAACTAAACAGATGGGTAAGGGTTAGGATGGGGCATGCAGATTATGACAGGCAAAAAGTATGGTAAACTTTGTCAAGTTTATGGAATTATTCATCGGAAGAGGATTATGACACAATGAACTTATTATATTGCTTTGTATGATACTAATTAATCTTATTATACCTGAAAAATATGTAATATAATACAAAAATTAATAAGTTGAATGAGATTAGGGTTGCAAAGGGCTGGAAATTTTTGAAAATTTCCATGGAAAGTTTCGGGAACTTTCATATTTTCACAAAAGGAGAAAAGAAAAATTTTAATACACAATTATAAAATGATATCCTCAAATATTATACTTTCCATTTGTATTTTAAAGTTTTCTTCATTCTTAACATTGCCAAGGATATAAAATATTCATCAAACTGTACATAAATACATTATAGTACATATATCCAGCAACATGATGGAGCAATGTACAAAATTAAGCTTTTCAAATCATCATGAAAAATAATAAAACTTAGTATTACACTATTTTTCTTTAAATGTTAAGGGGATTTTTTTATGTGAGAACCTGCCTTTATATAATACTAGTAACACTTTAATTAGAGAACATTGCCCCTTACATGAAGTCTGCACGCACAGACCCTTATTGAAACTTTGATCCACAAATGGGTCTTCACACAAGACTAGCACAAACTTTCTGTTGAACACAAGAACCTTCTGTACACAAGTCATTGGCAGAAACCTTCGGCTGCATATTCAGACCACTTTCCTTGAGTGAAGGGTTTGCAATAGTCTGCTGTGCAAAGCCTTCACTCGAGTTAAGGGTCTGAATGTACAGCCTACTCACAGCCTTATGTACTGAAGGCCCTCTCGCTCAGGAAACAGCAAGAATTTATGTGCTAGTCTTTGTGTGGAGACCCACCTGTTGATCAAATTTCAAGCAGGGTCTGAGCCTGCTGACTAGGTTTGCACAGCAGACTAATAATCCCACAAGCAGCTATGGCACTGGCTTGAGTCTTATAAATGGGAAAAATCAGGTCCAGGAACGAAAAATGTTACATTACTAATTTTATTTCTGAGATGCCCCCTCCACCCCCGAAAAAAGGGGCGGGGTTAAGAAAAAAACAATATTATGGCTGACCATCAAGCATCATCTGCCAGGGTAATCCTTTCAATTCCTGTATATAAATATCAGTAAATTGCAACTTTTTTTTGAATTCCCAACATTTCTTGAAAATTCCCGAAATTTGCCGAAAATTCCCAATAAATTCCGTTTATTCCCATGGAAAGTTTCCACCTTGAAAATTCCCGGGAATTTCGCAACCCTAAATGAGATAACAAAATAGATAATACCATAACAAAAGAAAAAAGGGGATATTATAAAGTATATATCTTCAGATGCAATTACATATACAAATGCAAGCTCTTAAAATTTTCACATCAAAATGATGGTTTATAAATCTTATTAACTCTTCATGCGTTGACTTTCCCCCCGTGTGTTACATTACTGTAGTAAGTTGTTGTGAACCCTTCTACGTGGTAATTATCTAGAGGGCTAAACATGTTTAAAGGTGTGTGTTGATATGAACCTTGAACCTTGAATGAAACACCAAAAAAAAAAGAGTTAAATTTTAAACTTTACCCTGAAGAAACCAATTTCAAAGATGACTTGTGGATTTGGGAAGTTGTATTTCTGCAGGTTGTCATACAAACCAGTACCTGGACTTCTGAAATCTGGAATTCCAGCAGCTTAAATGAGAAGAATTAATCAGTTCAACTTGAGAATGTCACTACAAATGATAAATAACTAAATATGGAATGAGGCTAATCAGCACTTTTAAATAAATGTATTCGAAACTAAACATTCATTTATTCATATTATATTATAATAGTGAACATATGCATGTATATGATAAATTCAATGGAAATTCATAAAATAATAATAATGATGATAATAATAATAAAAATAATAAATAAATATATAAATAAATAATAATGATATTTGTAGGATGCTTTATGTTTCAAAGTGCCTGGGTGTGCTGACTTACAATAACAAAGAATTTACATTATTAAAAAATATATATTACTAATGACAGAGATGAGTTTAAAGTATCAATTTGAATATTTCAACAGGATAATTTTGATTATGGGTTGTAAGTTTGTTCAAGAGGGTGGGAGGAAACACAAAACAAGTGGAGCGCCTCTGGCAGTCTCACCTGCATCACACAATTCAATATAGCAGCAGTGCTGACTTTGAAAACTACTATAACATAACTATTCACAAAAACACAATTCATATAATGACGATGTTCAATGACAATGAATGACAGTTGACCTTGATCATGCGACCTAAGACTTGTCAGTGATACTTTGTGCATACTTTGTGCAATGAGCACAAACTACTGATCTCTGTTCTTTACTTAAATAGGGAAATCACTAATTCAAACATAATGTGATCTATCTGAACAATTAAGTCTAGATAAGAGACACAAGATCAATCAGAGTTCAAAAAGTCCCTTTTAATATTTCTGAAAATCAGGACTATGACTGCTCCAGGGAAATGTTCCCAGTTGATAAGTGGAAGACCTTGTTAACAATGTGACATTAATCTTTTAAAGAGTCTACACAACAAATTGAGGAGGGTCTAGAAGTTATCATTCAAATGAGGAAAAAGGCAAATAAAATCACCTACATTTACCTTTTCAGATAGTGAGAGTACATGTACTGTATGATCATGTGATCAGTCATAAGTCATTTATCAGAATTATAAATAAATCATACATTTGTTTCTGTAAATGACCCAAAGTACATCCTGAAATCTACTGGTAGTACTTACATGTGGATATTCCAGCTCCACTCATGACAATCACATTTTTACCTATTTTTGATGAAAAAAAATGACAATAAAAATACATTCACACAATATTTTTGCCTTCTCCTCTTTTTTGTATCGTATATATATATTCTCAACATCTTACAGACATATTTATTATGGAAAAGATGCAGCTCTCTTTGTTTGTGCCAAGTTGTTTTATCATACCGTACCATGGCCGTACAAATTCATTTTCGCTGGGGGGCAGCACGCATAATCTCTTTTTTTTAACTAAAAAGCGAGCAAGGGAGCAAAGCGACCAAGCTTGTCATTGGGGAGAATTTGCAGCTTGTAAAATGAAATTGAAGGATTTTTGTGCATACATTTGGTTAATTTTGTGAAAATTTTCAGTAAAAAAATGTATGTTTCAAAATTGATAGGGGGCAATTTCCCCCTGCGTATGGCCACATAAAGTACAATATATGCAAGTCAACAAAAATGCAACCATAACAAATCATTTTTGTTTTAAGGGAACTATTAATGTAAGTAATTTCATTCATTTCTTGCCTCCTTTTATTATGTGAATATTTTGCTATCATATATTTCATGCTAACATATTGCATAGGATTTTTTTTTCTTCATTTTAATCATAAAGGAAATTATTATTCGAGAAAGTGATAACATGCCAACTTTCTTCTCATTCCTGATTCAAAATCTATGATCAAGGCAAAGATACTCAAATGAAGAACTCACATTTTCCTTCTTTGATAAAGTCCGCAACACCCTGAAGAGTGAGTTCTTTCAGCAGTTGTTCTGGTTTAGGCTTTTCTTCTTGGGCATCACTGCCCTCACCCAAGCTGAATCTTTGAAGGAAACTTCTCAAGCTTTCCACTGTAAACAAAAAAATTACAATTGCAGAGGAGTAAAAGATTAATCAATATACATTGGCAACAAAAGCAATGGAGTCTGTGGATCTAACATTCTTGCTACCATGTCATGCTGGGTGGAGACTGACCATCCCATAAATTAAATGGGCAAAGCCAACCTTGAACTTCCCCAACAACCCTGACCGACCACAGAGAAGTACATCAAATACTGAATATTATAAAAACATTTTGCTACCTACAGTACGTGCCAGGGTTTAGAACTACATCTTTGGAAGGTTTTGCACTGCAGTGAATACTGTGTGTATGCCCACTACAATAGATTACGTGTAGCTACCATTGGGGAGACAGCTGTGTGAATTTAATATTGGGTCTCCCAGATCCAGATAAGGGATTTATTGGTGCTGGTCCCAACTCCTGATGTGTCTGGTTAAAAATTATAAGAGAGGTCGGACTTTATATAGATCTAGCTACATGTGGTCTATGCCTTCAATAATTTTTACAGAACAAACTACGAAGTCAAAGTTTGCACATCTGGGTCATTCTCAGAAAAATGAACCAATTGATGGGGGGGGGGGGAAATAAGTGGAATGCCTCTGGCCGTCTCACCTGCATCACGCGGTTCAATATAGCAGCAGTGCTGACTTTGAATACTACTCTAACTCGCACAAGATGTTCAGTGATACATGGTTACTCTTATGTCCACTTTTTATGAACTAGACCAATAAACTTACAGAGATATGATGGTTATTCAACAAACAAGTGGAATGCCTCTGGCCGTCTCACCTGCATCACGCGTTTCAATATAGCAGCAGTGCTGACTTTGAATACTACTCTAACTCGCACAAGATGTTCAGTGATGGTTACTCTTATGTCCACTTTTTATGAACTAGACAAATAAACTTACAGAGATATGATGGTTATTCAACAAAAAACCCCAACATGGCCAAAGTTCATTGACTTTACATGACCTTTGACCTTGATCATGTGACCTGAAACTCGAACAGGATGTTCAGTGATACCTGATTACTCTTATGTACAAGTTTCATGAATCAGATCCATAAACTTTCAAAGTTATGATGGTAATTCAACAGATACACCCGATTCGGCCAAAGTTCATTGACCTTTTACCTTGGTCATGTGACCTGAAATGCGCACAGGATGTTCAGTGATACTTGATTACTCTAATGTCCAAGTTTAATGAACTAGACCAATAAACTTTCAAAGTTATGATGGTAATTCAACAGATACCCCCGATTCGGCCAAAGTTCATTGACCCTAAATGACCCTTGACCTTAATCATGAGACCTGAAACTTGCACAAAATTTTCAGTGATGCTTGATTACTATTATGTCCAAGTTTCATGAATCAGATCCATAAACTTTCAAAGTTATGATGGGAATTCAACAGATATCCCCAATTCGGCCAAAGTTCATTGACCCTAAATGACCTTTGACCTTGGTCATGTGACGTGAAACTCATGCAGGATGTTAAGTGATACTTGATTAATCTTATGTCCAAGTTTCATGAACTAGGTCCATATATTTTCTAAGTTATGATGACATTTCAAAAACTTAACCTCCGGTTTAAGATTTCGATGTTGATTCCTCCAACATGGTCTAAGTTCATTGACCCTAAATGACCTTTGACCTTGGTCATGTGACATGAAACTCTAATAGGATGTTCAGTAATACTTGATTAACCTTATGGCCAAGTTTTATTAACTAGGTCCATATACTTTCTAAGTTATGATGTCATTTCAAAAACTTAACCTCAGGTTAAGATTTGATGTTGACGCCGCCGCCGTCGGAAAAGCGGCGCCTATAGTCTCACTTTGCTTCGCAGGTGAGACAAAAATGAAGTCTACAGAATGGGTTGAAAGATGCATATTGTGAAAGTACATGTACCATGTATGAGAAAAGGGGCAAGTCGCTGTTGCGTCAATTTGAAGTATTGACCGGATTAAGTCGAGCACTGTATATCATCGTTACGTTATGTAATGTTTCTCGATTAAATCACTTTTGAAATGATTGAAATTGAAATGCACACAATTTAATTTTAGCGTGGTATCAATAATTTCATTTTCTGAAGCAAAAATGTTTGCAAGATGGAAAAACTATTCAATATTGTTTTCAGAAGCAGGACTTTACCAAATAACATATAACAAAAAGTACCATAAAAATCATTGCACATCTTCGTTCAGTTTAATGCTCATAATTTGAATGAGGCAACCTTAAAATAACTTTCATCCATCATGTCCATAACCTGAGATCCTTAGCAATGCATGACCAATGCTGGGAATCCAAAGATAGTTTACCATTAAATCCTCTCGATAGCATTTAACCTTGTCAATCTTCGTTACGGAAGTTAAAATCAAGTTACAAATTGAAATACTTTATATTTGTTAGCTTGGGAACATCCATATCAAGGTATTCGTCTACTTTTTTTTATTTATTAAAGATTAATGTGGAACGCATTGCTTAATCCCCCCCCCAAATGAAAAATGTTAAAAGCAGAACAGGAAGCGGACAACTGTCATTTTTGTTGTCGTTCTTGTTCAAAGTTGGAATGAGAAAACCGAATAATCAGGCCACAGAATTGCAGTTCATCTTAAAGGTTTCTGGCAATAAACAAAATATAACAATTGCAGTCCCGTAACCAGGATGAGTTCTCTGGGTTACAAGGAATCCCGCCGCTGGCCAATAGCCAAAAAAGATAGAGAAAAAAAAGAAGAGAATTAAAAAAGGACATGGGGAAATGAATAATAATAAAGTGAGGTCAATGAAACAAGAGGCTAAAAATTCACAAATACATAAATTTTTGATGAAATCTATATGATCTAATTGTTATTGGTTTTCATTATTTTGTTTCATTGAGATACGCAATTACGCATCCTGTTCGTGATTTAAAAAAAACTATGAATAGCCAAAATGTTTGATTATCGAAATACGTATAATAAATTCCAACAAACCATGAGTTTTTGAAATACCCCTTTTCATGTTTTCATGTCAGTAGGCCTATATCAATTATTTCAGCGCTTTTTCATGAGCATTAAAGGGGTCATCCAGGCTGAAAAATCTGATATGAACAGATAATAATCAGACAAACAAAATACTGCAAATATGATCAAAATCGAACAAGGAATAACAGCGTTATGCCATATGAAAGATATGCATTATTTTAGTGAAACAGTTTGGTCTATGCATATCTTCATGAATATTAAAAGAGTTGATTGATGGTGTACATACATATAATCCCCACTTGTTCTTTTGCATTCTCTTGCATGAAATTATTTTTTATTCAATTTATATCCTCTTTTTTTGAAAGTGTGCTTAAAATGTCTGGTTTTCATATTGGAATGACATATTTTCAGCTCACGCTTCGCACTCGCTGCTTATCATTTCCTTAGCACGACACCCATCCTTTTTTATGATTACAGAAAGTTAATAGAATGTCCCATTTTGGGTTCTAAACCTAAATACGCGCGCGTTTTACCCTTGCAATAATTGTTTATTGGATATATATCTTGTTCTCAAATTAAAACGTCCAAAAAATTATTGTTCTCAGATCAAAATATAAAATATTTACAGTCGCATCAATTAAGATACCCATCCTTGTAATTAGTACAAACAGTGTTTAGAATGTCAAGGTTTCAGTCAGAATACGAAAAAAAAATCAGCTAGCACTTTTTACTTGCATTAATACTTTATTCAGATAACATCCTGATCATTTCTACAAAAAAAAATGCTTAGAATGTCAAGTTTTCAGATTAGACTATTCACAAGTTTTAGCTCGCGCTTTGCGCTCACATTTTTGATCGGTGAAATAACCCTCCTCATGAGTCATTGCAAATAGTTTTCCTTCCTCTTTCCTTGTCCATGAAAGCTTAATTGTTTCTCCTTCCCTTTTTCTCCACCGTTTCTACCGACTTCAGCATTAGACAAAGCCATGTCACCTGTTCTGGAACTAGAATCGTACTATCAATCTCAGCAAAGTACAGCAGAGAAGTTTATTAATAGTCCAGTCAATCTAGCCAGAATAGGGGGGTGACCCGCCACTAATTGCAACACTTGATTTTCCACTGCAATGCTTTCCAGGAAGGTCCCCTTAACAACATACTAAAAGTCCCAAAAAATCCAAGCAGTGGAAATTTATGAAATTTGCATATTATGCAAATTAGCCATAAATAGTTAGAAAAATAAGGAAAATAGTCCAAAGATTACAAATTAAGCATCCAAAACAATTTAATTTGAGCGAAAGGTAATGATAAATAACTGTATTCAATGTTTTTATTCAAAAGCTCAGACAAATCTACCTAATTTGCATATTATGCAAATAAGCATCCTTATATGGAAATATTTCAAGATATTGTAATTGTTCTCATATAGACTGCTTGAAAACTTTTGATTTATGTAGACATTTATATGTTACTATCACTTAGCATGAGAATTCATCACAATACCTGAAAATTAATTTGCATATTATGCAAATTAGCCATTAAAAATAGGAAATAAGGAAAATAATCCAAAGATTATATTATTAAATGTCAAAAGCAATTAATTTGAACAAAATCTTAATGATGAATAAATAAGTACAATGTTTTTCTTTTAAAAAGCTAGCAAATCTGCCTCATTTGCATATTATGCAAATAGGTATCCGCCATATATGGAAAATGTCAAGATATTTTGATTTTCTCACATTGACTGTTGTTCAAATCATTATTCTGCTATCACTAAGCATGCATATTTATCCTAATATAATTTGTATTTAAGGGAAATACTGGAAATTTGCTCTTCACGTCCTAAAGCCATGTTGTTAGTCTGACAAGATGATGCGATTGGCAAGAACAAAGCACATAATTTGAAATTGGTGAGTAGTTTGTTAGAGGTGACATCCCTTTCTTATATGGATGAGAACGACAGAAGGGAGGCAAACTTATGGCAGGTGAGATCTGATGAGTAGTCTCATTAAGAAGTGTAACAGAGATTCCATCTGGCCTAGTAGCTTCATGCAGATTGCTTTCTTTAACAATTTCTTCAGTAGTTTGGCTACACCCGCTTGACTCTGGCCATGTCTGGGTCACAACAGGGTTCCAGGGCTTGCAGAGCAGCGTCATCATCATCATGATCAGTGGTAAATACTAAGATTAAAAAATCTGTTGTCTTCCAATGTAGTCATAGCGCATGATATTAAGGGCTTCCAACATGCTAGTTGTTACAGCCTGGATCATTGCCAATCCGGTCAACAAATTATGTACTATAGGCTTGTCTACAAACCATTCTATGGTCCTCCTTCATGCATTGTAGCTATTCTGAGCTTCACCTTACTGATGCACAACATGCGCAAGTCTTCCTATAAAACTTTTCTTCCGACACAATTTATGTCCAATGTCTCATTGAGGCAACTTGTGTCGGAAGAAGACAAGGGTAATGGTTTGGTTCTTGTCAAAGTCCTCTTGATTGACATTCAATCTCCTATGCTCGACTTGTCGGATTTCAGTACAGAGAGTTGTATGATTGTCCAAAGTACATCTGCATGACATTATGAAATTCAGCATTCCTCCAGAAGACATCCTTAGTCGTACCATAATTTCTGAAAGGTTTAGTCCTCTGTATACCCTCACGGTATACCAATGAGTAACACAAAGTGGCAAACGAATCCTGGAATGGGTACACACTGTTTAATCAATGTTGGATGGTATTTGATAGTGATGTTAACGGTGTTCCGTTATGTTGTGTCCTCTTGTTGGAAAGGCAATAATCTGGTTTAGTCCTTCATCTGTTAACGTCTACTTGGTTGTTCATTGTCTCACTGAGGAATTTCCATTTGCCATAAATATCAGGAAATTGATATTATTTGCATACGATTTGCTTAGAAACTATAGCTACAATATATGGAGATAGTTGCCATCCTTAGGAGATTCATCAAAGAGGAAAGAACAGAAAACGGATGCTTCATCCTGAAGCAGCAACTGGATTCAGCAAGGACGTCTAATCATGATTCCTGTATCTGAAAAGATGTCTATATACACTTTAAGCCTTTATCATGACTTTATGAATGGCTTTCATGTCGCTCGTATGGGCATATGCTCATTGGTATTTATAAACCATGCCCAGGGATCTCGTGATCCAAGGAAGTTACTCATATTCACCACCAAGACAAGTGGTGTGCTACAAGGACCAAATATTCGAAGCTAACAAGCTTTTATTTGTACTGGGTGTGACATCTTGTAATGATCACTTGACAATCAAGGAGCATGCTAGCGTGGACTATACTAGCAAGAAACGCAAAGACTCTACCAAGTCAAGGAGAGAGCAGGACTTGGGTAGAAATATGAAGTTTTCAAACAGTAAGACCCATGTAGAACTGACTCATCATTGCACAATATGAGTGGGGTATCTGCTCCGGTGGTAACAGCTCATGAAAAAAGTCAATATCAACCAAGCAAGGTCATCAAGGTTACATATATATAATCTACGTGGAATTTTAGAGGAAAATATCACAAGTTTTCTTGATTATTCATAACATGCCGGATGCTTATTTGCATAATATGTACATTCCACTTCAGATATTAAGCTGATAATTAATGTACTAAGCATTCTTAGTAGTCATATATTGATCTAGATTCACAGAGGGGAGACCTTTGAAGGGCCTTTCAAAGACCAAAAATTGGCAAGGTCTTATACAGCAGTCTCCAAGATCACTGAATTTGTCATCTCTGTGGAGAGATGAAAGACCCCTCGAAGAACTCTGAAAGACACCTGTCCTATAGAGATCTTTCAATGGTCTTTCAGAGATGTCTATGCATCAAGTGATCCTTCAGAATTCTTTCCATAGACTTTGCCTGGTCTTTCAATTATCTTTTGATGATTTTTCAATAATCTATCATGAGTCTTACAGTAATCTCTGAAAAAATCTCGAGAGACTGCCGAAAGATCATAAAAAGACTAATAAGAACTTTGAAAGTTCATTGAAAGACCACTGAAAGGCCAGCAAAAACAATTTTCCTGTAAGACCGCTGAAAGACTGTTTTGAACCGTTTCAAAAAGTTTTGGACTCACGAGGACCACAAAGACCATTGAAGATCTATCAGGAATCGTGAAAGACATCAGAGATCTTTAAAAGTTCGTTGAAAGATCAAGCAAGTTTTATGGTCTTACAGCAGTCTTTCAGAGCTCTTGGTCTATTTGGAACGAGGGTTTAACTGTTTGTATGAGAAAAATACAAATTTCTGGGTTGTTTTTTTTTTCATACAAGGATGCTCATAATGATATATGCAAATGATGTAGATTTATTTACATTTTTTTTATTTGAAGAATTATTAAATTTGTAAAGGTTATCATGAACTTCCATTCAATTTATATTGTTTTCCGCACTCCAAATTTGGGATTATTTTCCTCATTTGCAAATTTTTATGGCTAATTTGCATAAAATGCAAATTTTGTGATTTTCCTATGCTTGTCTATTTAATGGCTTTTAATATGGTGTTAACTTCCTGTAACTTAAGGCATTGCCATATTCAAATTTCAAAAGATAATCTACTTGCATTTTTTTAGGAATGTATCACCAGTGTGTTTTCTTGAATATTTATTACATGCTTATTTGCATAATATGCAAATGACACTACAGAAACTAAGCTTAATATAAATCTGTTCAACATCCATAGTGATAGCAGCATGTAAATTTCAACATTATAGAAATTTTCAAGCAGTCAATGAGAGAAAACTCACAATATCTTGACAATTTTCCATATAAGGATGCTTATTTGCATATTATGCAAATGAGGTAGATTTTTTTGCACTTTTGATTAAAAACATTGATTAAAGTTATTTATCATGAATTTTCGCTCAAATAAAATTGTTTTGGACACTTAATTTGTAATTTTTGGACTATTTTCCTTATTTTTCTAACTTTTTATGGCTAATTTGCATAATATGCAAATTTCATAAATTTCCAGTGCTTGGATTTTTGGGGACTTTTAGTATGTTGTTCAGGGGACCTTCCTGGAAAGCATTGCAATGGAATATCCAGTGTTGCAATTAGTGGTGGGTCAAACCCTATATTGACTGGACTATAACTTCCGTAACAGTATTGTTACGGAAGTTAATGCACTTTCTATAGCAAAGAAATTTAGAAATTTTAAGTTCTAAAGAAGATTCCAATATACAAAATTTGTAGTATGAATTATTTAAAATTCCAAAAGCATTAAATATCGTATATAATTCTGAGGAAATTGTTTTCGCTGGCAATTTCCCCTCTTTACAAAGTGATGTTGAAAATAAGATGTGCAATAATAATTTTGCAAGGATGAATAGCTATTATTTCTATGGGTACGTAGGTGGAGGGTACCTTATATAATTTATATCTGTATGATCGGGAGTGATGCAGTATAGCACAAATTTGTAGCATATTCAAGAAGAAATGTTACGGAAGTTAATGCGTTACGGAAGTTAATGTTTTTTTTTGCTTTGTGGTCCAACGTGGACCTTATTTAGCAGCCCTACCTTTGAAAACTGGATTTATTATGAAAGGTGTCTCTTATCCTATATAATACTGAATCCTTAACAGAACTGCCAAAGTGCATATTTTCTTAAGGTGCGTTACGGATGTTAAACCTGTTTAGTCATACATTTCATTTTTTAAGAATAGTCCTTTATTTTCATGTAATACAGGAAACACATTTGATACTTCCCTATCAATTATTTATTAATGAATATCACTCTACTTGCAGACACATTATCATGTAATATCATTCAGTTTAAAAGGGAGAAAAAACTTGTGGCAGTATTCGTTACGGAAGTTAAAATGAATTGAGGACAAAGTTAAAAGTGAAATTAATCACAAAGTGATCATCAAATACTAGGATAAGCCCAGTTTGTCAGACGTATACACCATGCTGCCCTCACCAGACATTGATGTAGGTAAGAAATACAGAGTACATATAAAAGAGAATGATAGTAAAATCAAAAACTGACCCGAGACAGTGTATATTCTAACAAAAAGCAAAAATAAAAGGCCTGTGTAATAAATTTAGAGCTTTACTAGTCACTGGTCGCATATAGTTTGTGGAGCTAGTCTATTATTGTCATTTTGTTGATAATATTTTTGTAGAAAATGTTCAGGGTTGTGAAGCTAGCAGGCATAAGATAGTCGAGACACTTTTTTGTGAATTGTAACATTTTTTGAGAATGACCCATCTTTCCTTTTAACATTACATTGGAATATCTGGAGTACATTTTTTCCCCGGGGGGGGGGGGCACTTACATTGACGAGTGGATACCATGCGCGACCAAAAAAACACGTAAAAAGGATGTCTTTTTCACGATAGGGCACGTTACGTACATAACGTGATAGGGTGTCAAAAACACAAAAATAATGAAAAAAGGGTATCTATTTCGCTAGGAAAATTACGTGTTTAGGGTCGAATTTGCGGGGATGATAAAACAAAATTAAAATGGTTTATAAAGGATGTCCTTTTTGCCCCAACACTTCGTGTTTAGAGTCCAATTTGCGCGAGGTGTAGAAGGTGGGGTCGTACTTAACCAAATAACGTAAAGCTGACGACCGAAGGACCCCTAACAATAAAACATTCCTGTACTTGTTTAGGGGTTCATTTCAGGGAATATTTGCCTAGAGTATCGTTTTGTTTCCAATCCTTGTTAAAGGGGAATGAAACCTTTGGAACAAATAGGCTTGTGTAGAAACAGAAAAATCAAAGAATAAGAACAAAGAAAGTTTGAGAAAAATCGGACAAATAATGAGAAAGTTATGAGCATTTGAATATTGCAATCACTAATGCTATGGAGATCCTCCCATTGGCAATGCGACAAGGATGTGTGATGTCACTGATGAACAACTTTCCCTTTGGTGGACTATAAAATACCCTCAAAATGTCTCTTTTTGCTTTTTCTTACGATGATACAAACCCTTTATCCATTATGTATTCTTAAAAAATATGTACGTATTACATGCCCTCATGTAGAAAGAACACATGGATAGATGTGATAAAAGAGGCAATTACAAGTGAAATATATACTAAAGTAATGGTGAGAGTTGTTCATCAGTGACATCACACATCTTTGTCGCATTGCCAATTTGCTATCTCCATAGCAATAGTGATCGCAATATTCAAATGCTCATAACTTTCTCATTATTTGTCCGATTTTTCTCAAACTTTTGTTGATCTGTTTCTTTGATTTTTCTGTTTTCACACAAGCTATCTTGTTCCAATGGTTTCATTATCCTTTAAAGATAGGGTTTCACACGCCAATACTTGTTAAAAGGGAATCCAACCCAAATAAAAATTTGTTTTTATAAGGAAAAGAAAAATCAGACAAGTTGATAGGTGAAAGTTTGAACAATATTGGACAAACAACAAGAAAGTTATGAATTTTTAAAAGTTGCAAATATTGGTAATCACTATACCCATGGAGACTTCAAATTGGCCACATATGGGGTGTCATAGTGATGTAAGGCAGGGACTACTCTTCCATGTACTCCAATACATATTATGACTATAATGTCATTTTTCCCAAAAGTTTTATTTCAAATTATATTTTTCTTTCATGAGGACATAAAACAATATACTACCTGTGTTGTATTTAGATTACTGCCCCAGGGGAATGGGTACTTAGGAGAAAACCACAAATCCCTTATAATAAAGTACATGGCCTATGGGAAAGTTGTCCTTGCCCCTTGTCCTAATTTACTTACCCAGTTGCCAATTTGAAATCTACATAATATTAGTGATCTCAATTTTAATGCAGCTATAACTTTCTTATTACTTGTCGGATTTCTTTCAAACTTTCACCATTCTGTTTAATTTATTTTTCTCCTTCCCAACAACACATTTTATGGCAAAGGCTGGTTTCCCCTTTAAGGGGTGCATTTTCAGAATATGGAAATTACGTGTTTGGGGTGCTTTTCGAGACCCCATGGTCGCGCATGGTATCCACTCGTGAATGGAAGTGGCCCCCCGGGCATTTTTTAAATCTGAAAATGACTGCCCAAGGGTTTTTCCAAGAAAATCCTATAATTCTTTCATTTTTTATGAGCTTTTTGGTGCAAATCATGATTTAATAAATCATAAGAAACATTAACTGAAAGATATATTGAAATAAAAAGAAATTCATGTAAAATCTTAACTCAAATTGTTAGGTGCGCAGACTTGGAGACCACAATCATAGACCCCAAGTTAAAAGATCTAGTCTAATGTTATAGTTTGTCAAATCTGTCTCAAAAATAATTTCAAAAAAAATTTGATCGAAAAATAATTTCATCCATCCATAGCCTATCTAAGTAACGTTAGGCCCTAGAAATATAGATCTAGCGTTAGAACTTCAACTGCATTCAACACGAAATGAGAATGTAATTAATTAGTAGATCTATATAATATGATTAGGCCTATCTTAATATATCATAAATATGTTAACATTCCAGAAACCAGACCCCTGCTGACGATTACCCCCCGGGGGGGCACTCGACCAAAAAAATGGTGGGGGTGTGCCGCGGGCGAGACAAAAAACGGGGGCCTTGGAGCGGGCTTATCGTAAAAAGGAGGGTCCTCGGAACGGGCTTCGGAACTACAATGTTTGTGAAAATGGGGGTCCTTGGAACGGATCGCCAGCGTGTGAGTGCGTATGCATACCTATGGGACGGTCATGTGTACATGATGCAGCTAGCGCAGCCTCCGCTCGGTGCGCTCGCGGAGAGCTGAGGCGATGGTAGGACGTACAGCGCTCTGTGGCTGCTTTTCACCAAAATTGCAGCTCATTGGAGCAGATCAATGCGATCGGAGCGGCGTAAAGAAAAATATGAGATGCTTCCGAGCGGATTTCTTTCTTCTTTTTTTTCTCGATAAGAATAAAATGCCATGCCTTGGAGCGGCTTTCTTTGTTCTTCTTCTCAATAAGACAAAAATGCTATGCCTTGGAACGGAAATTTGAGTGTGAAAATGGGGGTCCCCTCCGCGGCACATACCCACTATGCATTATATACTGAGTGCCCCCCCCCCGGGGATTACCCTGTCCCTGTGTCAGTGTGATTCTTGACCGCATCAACGACCCTGGCGCTGGCCTGAGAGCTACCCGCGGCCGCGTACCCGAGCTCCGGCGACCTACGGGGCAGGGCCAGGGGCGAAGGCGCTAGCTCTCCGAGGCCGAGGCAAATGATGCCATATCATATGCGATGTCCTCGTTTTGCCGTTTAATAAATATAGAAATTAATTATTTGGCAATCCTGTATTTTAGGTTTCTAACTTCAGGCAACAGCTCCACGACCGCTGTTAACGGTAGTTCAGTTGTGCGTACGTACGTGCCGGGTATGGCGGGCCGTTAAAGGACTACTAGTATACAGCTACACATGTAGTAGATATAAAGTTGTATTTACCAATGGGGCATCATCCGATATATATTATAGGGGGGTGGTATAGAAATAGAATAACGGTATACCTAAAGCCGTCGGGGTGTCACGTGACCCGGGACTAGTCATGGCGGGGGCGGGGGGTATGCAAAGGGCATGCAGCACGCCTTGGTTTTATTATTCGGGCATAACAGCTAGGGCCTTGGGGATATTATCTGAGCACTTATGGGTGAAGGATGAAGAGTATAATGGTATATATCAAACATGTACATGATGCAGCTAGCGCAGCCTCCGCTGGGTGCGCTCGCGGAGAGCTGAGGCGATGGTAGGACAGCGCTCTGTGGCTGCCAATGGAGGATCGAAATAGCCTTTTGACGAGGCAACGAGATAAATTTGATTTTTGTCAGCAAACAGGTGAAAAAACAGAAACAAACAATAAAAGAAAAATATACTTAAAAAATAAAATAATAATTGAATATGCGTAATATGTGTGAATTTTAGTAAGTTCGCATGTTCATCAGATTTGGCAATAGCACTAAAGTCCATATAGAAAATATAACTTAAGGCCCCGACAAAAGGCTATCATTCGATGCGTCGGAGAAAGATTACATGAATATTCATGAGTCTAGTTCCGTAAATTCTTGCTTTTCCCTTTGCCTGCAAAACCAGTCAACATACGGCTTTGGTTTTTTCTTTGAAAGAAATAACATATTTTCTTTTGAATTATTTGTTTTTTCTTTCTCCTTCATTTTTTTTCTTTTCTTCTGTTCTATTTTATTTTCCTTTGCCTTTTTTTTATTCTCGTTATTTTGTTCCCCTACCTTCTCTTCATGTTGGGTCGGTTTTTTTTTCTTCCCCTTTTTTAGTTTTTGCCTTTGTTTTTCTTTTTTATTCTTCATTTTTTTTCTTCTCTTTTTTGTCTCTAATTTTCTTCTTGTCTTCTTTGTTTTCGAGAGATAATACTCATGGTGTCGTACTACAAATTTTTTATTATTATTATTATAGAAATCTACAGATATAGGTAAATAAACAAGCGAAGAAATAAATTAATACTCATATATTAAAGGAATATTTTCAGGGGCGTACCCAGAATTTTCCGTGGGGGGGGGCAAATTCGTCTGCCCAAAAATTTGACAAGCAAAAAAAATAAAAGAAATTGTCTTCAACCAGAAATAAATGATTTCGTACCAGAAAAAAATTGACAAGCAAATAAGAAAAAAAGGTCTACAAGTTCAAAAGAGGGAGCACTTGTGGCTCGTCGGGATCAGTTGTGATTCGTCATGGGGGCAGGGGTACGTCCATTGCATGAGTTATGACTCGTCAGAGGGGGGGGCAGTCTACCCCCCCCCCCCCTCTTAGGTACGCTTGTGAAAATATTCGTTGATCAAAATTATTGAGTGATCAGCAAATCATCTCTTTAAGATATTGATGCCCATTTTCTGGAACCCAGCAGCTGAAGGTCTGCGCTGACTTAGCCTAGAATCTAGAGGACTCCGTGATGTGAAATGATTTTAAAGACATTATCACGGAGTCCAATGCTGGCTCCCACATATTTTAATTTTGTTCTTTCTCTCTTGTTATGTTTTCCATTTTATTTATTTTGTATACTGTGCATGCATGAATCATTCTGTCAGTTTGAATTGTATGTTGTATGTTTTAATGAGAATTTGAAATAAATAAATGAAATGAAAATATATGCAAATCTCATTATCATCCAACAATTTTCATATACTATTGATGCTTATATCAATGTCAATTTGTAATTTGTTTGAACGGAGATTATAAGATGATCATGAAATATGATTAAAATTCATATGTTTGTTTTTAGATTACTATGTAATTTTTCATCTTGTTGGCATTCTTTAAGCCTCAATCATTGAGTATATAAATCTCTGCGGGATAAGTATAGGCCTGTAATTACAAAGAATTGAATTGCTCATTACATATATAGGATGCATAAATTCGCCGGGAATCTTGCTTATCTGATTGTTTTCCTGGCATCCAAGAGGCGCTTTTTTCGAATACATCCCGTTCTTTATCTTAATTGTTTTGCTTATAAGAATTAATGAATAATAATGATGACACTAAATCAGCTTATCTATATTTCTACTGCAGTACCACTGAAGTATGGATTCAGAAATCAAATTTTGTGATAGATTTTGTCATAACATCCCAACAAAAGTCAGGCCTTTGTCATGAACCTTTTCCATTTTTCTATAACAAGTGCGTCGCAAGGAGGCGGTGGGGTGGCCTTCCCCATCCTAACGCCCCCCCCAAAAAAAAAGAACATGAGAAATGGTGAGAGCGAAGGGGAAAGCAATGGTGAAAAAGATAGCTTTGCGGGATTTTCTTTCTCTATAAATATTTGCTTCCGCGCAAGTTTGCGAGGAAATCATGAAAATGTAGTTTTCTCCTTTGTTTACCTTTCCCCGTTTTCCCATCTCGGCTTAATGCTATTTTATTTCGTTGTGGCATCAAGTTTTTTAAAAATAATATTTGGGAACGGAACTTGAACTAAGATTACAGGTCAAAGTAATATATTTCTTCAAATTGATCAATACCAACTTTTCCGATCCCTATAGGTAAGGGCGGTAAACTATATAATAACAATGATGTCAATTACCCACAAAGGCTACTTCTTCCGCTTTTCAGCTCTTTACTAGCGAATTTATTTGGGGCCGCAGACAGCCTTATCATGAGCATGTATAAAGGGGCAGTTATAAAAATTGTTAAAGAAAATACAATATTACTAGATGATGGAAGTTCATATGCCATCGATCTCCTGTCGCCTATTTTGCGCCATTAATTCATACAAAGAATCAGAAGTCATACATTACCGTCCTTTTCTGCCATGATGCAAGAAAAACTAATATTGTCTGCAAACGCACAAGTTAATATATCTCTTCCCCTTCAATTCCTACTACGGTACCATATCATGACCTTGTTCATTGATCGAATGAGTGGGTCGTTATATAGTACCGTATATATACGGTAGTAGGGAAGTAGTACAAGTAGAATTGCATTTGCATTATCAAGTTTACGTTCCGCCCATAGAGATGTATATTATTGACATCTCTATGGTTCCGCCGCTTCCGCGTACGATACTCGGGATCCGGGATGGATATGCAATACCGTATCCAGTATTTGTTTTCCAATGAAAAAAAAAAGCCGGGGTCAAAAAAGAAGTTACAACTAGTACGGTACCGGTACTTGTAAGTTGTAGACTTTACTCACGAAAAGACAACATAATTTTATTGATAATTTCATTTAAGTACGGTAGGCCTATTTCAAACGCTAATTATTCTTTGAGGAAAGATTCCCATGTTCTTTTAAATTAACTGCATCTGAACATCTTAACAGTGCGCGTGTATTTATAATTTGAAAAAAAAATACCGTTCTTTTTTTCTGAGATGTCGTTTTATGCATAGGCGGCGGAAGCGGAGGGGACGAGGGGGGGGGGGGCTGTTCCCCTCCTAAATTTGAGGTGGGGGGTGGTCCCCCTAAACTTTGGTTGGTGGCCCCCCCTTAAATTTTGGCTGATAACCTTTTTTTTTGTTGGCTTATCAATTTTGTTCCCTGGCGTCCATCCCAAAATTTCAGGTGCTAGCTCCCCCGGCCCCCCCCCCAAAAAAAAAAAATTGTTTGGCTTAATTCCACCGCCAATGTCTTTATGCCACCATTCTTTTTAAATTGCACTTAAAAACGACTGAATTAAGGCACTAGAAAATGCTTGCTTTCTTCTTTCATCTCTCAATTTGAGATCAAAATAACTTTGTGATATCATAAACTACCCTTTCAACCGCGTGTGTGTCTGTCGTGTGTGTGTATTTGAGTTTTGTCAAACGTGTATCAATCAGATATGATTTTTTACGTCTGGACTGGCCTTTAAAGTCATCATCCGAAAGACGTGACCGGGGCTCGAGTCTCCGAGCCTCTGCATCAATGTAACTTCCCCCACAGCTTGGATTACAGGCGCACGCCGGCGACGCCCGCTCATATTTTATTCCCTTAAAGATACGTTCCGTATAATGCTTTTTCCAATCTACCGGTATTTTAAAATTTGATCGTCAATTGTATAAACATTGATTCGATATGATTACGAATAGATGGATGTAGCATCTTCAATATAGCTCTATATTTTGGGATCCTCTAAATCTTGAAATTCTGGTACAGTCTATGGCTATCACGGCCACCTTTCCAGCTAAGGGTGCCTATATACTAGTAGTTTTTCCTATTTAAATTCATTGAAAATCAATCTATAAAACTGTAAAGGGGTATTACATTTTTTGGAATGTCAATGATGAGTTTGAGTTATAGATTTTCAAATGAATTTTGGATTGGTTCCTTATAATAATCCAAATTTACAGAGTTAATCATCGATATATATATCAGGCACATAATCAAGTCTTTTTTCGTCTTTTATTGTTTGGCGACGTAGAAACAAATCCCGGTCCGAACTATGAATTCCCTTGTGGTCATTGCGAGAATTAGACCTGTTAAAAATAACCAAAATGGACTGTTGTGTACCACTTGTCAAAAGTGGTATCACACTAAATGTCTCGAGATCTCTTTAAATGAATACTAGGCTGTATCAAAACCCAAATGAGAATTGGATATGTTTAACCTGTTCATTGCCGCCATGTTGTGACTCCATTTTTACACAATCCTTGATTGATGTTCAACCCACCTCAACAGTTTAACACACCTACTGGAATTGATAAGGCTGTTTTATACAAATCATTTAATGATATATTTCAAGCAAAAGGGTTGCATTTCGTTTATTTAAATATCAGATCCATTTTACTTAAAATTCCTGAACTACGCGTCCTTCTTTATGAAAGTAGAATTTCAGTAATTGCAATTACTGAAACATGGTTGAATTCGTCAAAAAAGGATGAAGAAATTTATATCGATGGTTATTCTATATTAAGACGAGATCGTGCAGGCGACCATGGTGGTGGGGTCTGCCTTTATATAAAAAATGATATCACATTTAATCTAAGAGAAGATCTTACACCTGATGGTATTGAATCATTGTGGATCGACATTCTATTACCACATACAAAGCCTGTTATAGGTGTTGTCTACAGACCCCCCAGAGACAATCACTTTATTGATTCTCTCCCTGATATATTAACAAAAGATGATGAGGTTATTCTTTTAGGGAACATGAATATTTGTCCCGGGGGGCCACTTCCATTCACGAGTGGATACCATGCGCGACCATGGGGTCTCGAAAAGCACCCTAAACACGTAATTTCCATATTCTGAAAATGTACCCCTTAACAAGTATTGGCGTGTGAAACCCTACCCTTCACAAGTATTGGAAATAAAACGATACTCTTGGCAAATGTTCCCTGAAATGAACCCCTACACAAGTACAGGAATGTTTTATTGTTACGGGTCCTTCGGTCGTCGGCTTTACCTTATTTGGTTTAGTACGACCCCACGTTCTACACCTTGCCCAAATCAGACTCTAAACACGAAGTGTTGGGGCAAAAAGGACATCCTTTATAAACCATTTTAATTTTGTTTTATCATCCCCGCAAATTCGACCCTAAACACTTATTTTTCCTAGCGAAATAGATACCCTTTTTTCATTATTTTGTGTTTTTGACACCCTTATCACGTTACGTACGTAACGTGCCCTGTCGTAAAAAGGACATCCTTTTTACGTGTATTTTGTGTCGCGCATGGTATCCACTCGTCAATGTAAGTGGCCCCCCGGGATATTTGTCTATTACAACAATCAGCACTGGCCAAAAGATACAAGAATATTTTGAATTTACATGGTTTGAGCCAACTTATAACAAAACCCACCCAAACTACACCTACATGCACTTCTTCATTAATATACCATGTAATTTGTAGTAAAGAAGAAAATATTTGTCAAAGTGGTGTCTTTGAAATTGGCCTAAGTGATCACTTTTTAACGTATTGTTCAAGAAAACTTATCAGGCCTGTATTCGGGCAGCATAGAACTGTAAGCATTCGATGTATGAAAAACTATTGTGAAAATGATTTCAATTTTGTTTTATCTCAAATCAATTGGTCTGTTATATTTGAATGTAATGAAGTGAATATTGCTTGGTCACACTTTAAAAGTATTTTCATGTCAGTAGTTGATAAGCAAAGAACAGAAAGATGGATGAACAGTGAAATTATTGGTTTGATAAGACAACGAAATATAGCTTTTAGGAAAATGAAAAAGGATATTGGTAATTTAGAACTCGAAAATTTAAACTATTGCGAAATGTGGTACAAAGGAAAGTGAGGAAAGCTAAAGACCAATTTTTCCAAAATCAAATTGGAGACAATAAACATGATTCTAGGAAATTATGGAAGAACCTCAAAGAGTTAGGTTTAAAAAACAAACCAAAAAATATTCAGAAAAGTGTTATTAATATTAAAGGGGAATTATGTCATGCATGGGTGTTGATCGGTATTCTTGGTTGGGGGGGTGATTATATTGACACAAATGTTCTTGTGGATGGGGATCTTTCAACATTACCCCCACTAAAATCACAAGTTAGGACATTTGGGAGTGGTTGATATGCATGGTGTTCTTGGAAATTCCTTCATTTTTGTAGTGTACTATACTTGTATATTTTTTTTGAAAATTCAATTTGTGTTACAAGTAAGCCTATTCTAAACTCATACCGAGAAAAAATGACAAAAATTGACTGGACCATGTACATAGTGATCTGTTTATTGAGCATGATGTATACACAGGGGCGTCGATCCATTTTTCAGAAGGGGGTTGGCAAAATTATGAATCAACGTTCCAAAGGCGCTCGATCACAAAAAAACGAACAAACTCACCCACACACCCCCACACACATAGGCCTATATATATATATATATATATATATATATATATATATATATAACTCATGAGAAAGAGACACATATCTCACCTTCACCAACAATGCGAGCGCGAAGCGCGAGCTAAATTTTTTTAGTATGTCATGAAAACAGGAAAAATGTACCTGTTTAGGTTTGTTTGTAGTAACTCATGAGGAGGGTCGATACATGTATCTCACTAGAGAGCGAGCGGAAATTTCTTTATATTCTGACCTGAAAGCTTGATATTCTAAGCATTTTTGGTACCAATGATTAAGATGGGTATCGAGAAGAACAATAGATTCAGATTCAGTTTTATTTCCAACAGAAATAACAAATATTGATACAAATCATTTTCATAGATTATAACAAATATTTACAATACATTAATAATAATCATGATAACTAACATATAAAATATAATACAAAATATTTTATAGACAAATAATATATAGTTAGGATAGAAAAAAAAGTATCTGTGGAAATGGGGGATTCACTAAAAAGCATAGCTTGTATAATGTGAATCCCCTAAAGGAAGAGAATAGAGGAGAGAGGGAGAGAGAGAGACGCAATGGTTGCTATTTGCCTACGGAGATTTACTGAGTAAATTAAAAAGAACAGAATAACTCACAGAACAAGACAAAACGAAAAAATAATCCTAACGCCCCCCCCCCAAAAAAAAAAAGAACATGAGAAATGGTGAGAGCGAAGGGGAAAGCAATTGTGAAAAAGATAGCTTTGCGGGATTTTCTTTCTCTATAAATATTTGCTTCCGCGCAAGTTTGCGAGGAAATCATGAAAATGTAGTTTTCTCCTTTGTTTACCTTTCCCCGTTTTCCCATCTCGGCTTAATGCTATTTTATTTCGTTGTGGCATCAAGTTTTTTAAAAATAATATTTGGGAACGGAACTTGAACTAAGATTACAGGTCAAAGTAATATATTTCTTCAAATTGATCAATACCAACTTTTCCGATCCCTATAGGTAAGGGCGGTAAACTATATAATAACAATGATGTCAATTACCCACAAAGGCTACTTCTTCCGCTTTTCAGCTCTTTACTAGTGAATTTATTTGGGGCCGCAGACAGCCTTATCATGAGCATGTATAAAGGGGCAGTTATAAAAATTGTTAAAGAAAATACAATATTACTAGATGATGGAAGTTCATATGCCATCGATCTCCTGTCGCCTATTTTGCGCCATTAATTCATACAAAGAATCAGAAGTCATACATTACCGTCCTTTTCTGCCATGATGCAAGAAAAACTAATATTGTCTGCAAACGCACAAGTTAATATATCTCTTCCCCTTCAATTCCTACTACGGTACCATATCATGACCTTGTTCATTGATCGAATGAGTGGGTCGTTATATAGTACCGTATATATACGGTAGTAGGGAAGTAGTACAAGTAGAATTGCATTTGCATTATCAAGTTTACGTTCCGCCCATAGAGATGTATATTATTGACATCTCTATGGTTCCGCCGCTTCCGCGTACGATACTCGGGATCCGGGATGGATATGCAATACCGTATCCAGTATTTGTTTTCCAATGAAAAAAAAAAGCCGGGGTCAAAAAAGAAGTTACAACTAGTACGGTACCGGTACTTGTAAGTTGTAGACTTTACTCACGAAAAGACAACATAATTTTATTGATAATTTCATTTAAGTACGGTAGGCCTATTTCAAACGCTAATTATTCTTTGAGGAAAGATTCCCATGTTCTTTTAAATTAACTGCATCTGAACATCTTAACAGTGCGCGTGTATTTATAATTTGAAAAAAAAATACCGTTCTTTTTTTCTGAGATGTCGTTTTATGCATAGGCGGCGGAAGCGGAGGGGACGAGGGGGGGGGCTGTTCCCCTCCTAAATTTGAGGTGGGGGGTGGTCCCCCTAAACTTTGGTTGGTGGCCCCCCCTTAAATTTTGGCTGATAACCTTTTTTTTTGTTGGCTTATCAATTTTGTTCCCTGGCGTCCATCCCAAAATTTCAGGTGCTAGCTCCCCTGCCCCCCCCAAAAAAAAAAATTGTTTGGCTTAATTCCACCGCCAATGTCTTTATGCCACCATTCTTTTTAAATTGCACTTAAAAACGACTGAATTAAGGCACTAGAAAATGCTTGCTTTCTTCTTTCATCTCTCAATTTGAGATCAAAATAGCTTTGTGATATCATAAACTACCCTTTCAACCGCGTGTGTGTCTGTCGTGTGTGTGTATTTGAGTTTTGTCAAACGTGTATCAATCAGATATGATTTTTTACGTCTGGACTGGCCTTTAAAGTCATCATCCGAAAGACGTGACCGGGGCTCGAGTCTCCGAGCCTCTGCATCAATGTAACTTCCCCCACAGCTTGGATTACAGGCGCACGCCGGCGACGCCCGCTCATATTTTATTCCCTTAAAGATACGTTCCGTATAATGCTTTTTCCAATCTACCGGTATTTTAAAATTTGATCGTCAATTGTATAAACATTGATTCGATATGATTACGAATAGATGGATGTAGCATCTTCAATATAGCTCTATATTTTGGGATCCTCTAAATCTTGAAATTCTGGTACAGTCTATGGCTATCACGGCCACCTTTCCAGCTAAGGGTGCCTATATACTAGTAGTTTTTCCTATTTAAATTCATTGAAAATCAATCTATAAAACTGTAAAGGGGTATTACATTTTTTGGAATGTCAATGATGAGTTTGAGTTATAGATTTTCAAATGAATTTTGGATTGGTTCCTTATAATAATCCAAATTTACAGAGTTAATCATCGATATATATATCAGGCACATAATCAAGTCTTTTTTCGTCTTTTATTGTTTGGCGACGTAGAAACAAATCCCGGTCCGAACTATGAATTCCCTTGTGGTCATTGCGAGAATTAGACCTGTTAAAAATAACCAAAATGGACTGTTGTGTACCACTTGTCAAAAGTGGTATCACACTAAATGTCTCGAGATCTCTTTAAATGAATACTAGGCTGTATCAAAACCCAAATGAGAATTGGATATGTTTAACCTGTTCATTGCCGCCATGTTGTGACTCCATTTTTACACAATCCTTGATTGATGTTCAACCCACCTCAACAGTTTAACACACCTACTGGAATTGATAAGGCTGTTTTATACAAATCATTTAATGATATATTTCAAGCAAAAGGGTTGCATTTCGTTTATTTAAATATCAGATCCATTTTACTTAAAATTCCTGAACTACGCGTCCTTCTTTATGAAAGTAGAATTTCAGTAATTGCAATTACTGAAACATGGTTGAATTCGTCAAAAAAGGATGAAGAAATTTATATCGATGGTTATTCTATATTAAGACGAGATCGTGCAGGCGACCATGGTGGTGGGGTCTGCCTTTATATAAAAAATGATATCACATTTAATCTAAGAGAAGATCTTACACCTGATGGTATTGAATCATTGTGGATCGACATTCTATTACCACATACAAAGCCTGTTATAGGTGTAGTCTACAGACCCCCCAGAGACAATCACTTTATTGATTCTCTCCCTGATATATTAACAAAAGATGATGAGGTTATTCTTTTAGGGAACATGAATATTTGTCCCGGGGGGCCACTTCCATTCACGAGTGGATACCATGCGCGACCATGGGGTCTCGAAAAGCACCCTAAACACGTAATTTCCATATTCTGAAAATGTACCCCTTAACAAGTATTGGCGTGTGAAACCCTACCCTTCACAAGTATTGGAAATAAAACGATACTCTTGGCAAATGTTCCCTGAAATGAACCCCTACACAAGTACAGGAATGTTTTATTGTTACGGGTCCTTCGGTCGTCGGCTTTACCTTATTTGGTTTAGTACGACCCCACGTTCTACACCTTGCCCAAATCAGACTCTAAACACGAAGTGTTGGGGCAAAAAGGACATCCTTTATAAACCATTTTAATTTTGTTTTATCATCCCCGCAAATTCGACCCTAAACACTTATTTTTCCTAGCGAAATAGATACCCTTTTTTCATTATTTTGTGTTTTTGACACCCTTATCACGTTACGTACGTAACGTGCCCTGTCGTAAAAAGGACATCCTTTTTACGTGTATTTTGTGTCGCGCATGGTATCCACTCGTCAATGTAAGTGGCCCCCCGGGATATTTGTCTATTACAACAATCAGCACTGGCCAAAAGATACAAGAATATTTTGAATTTACATGGTTTGAGCCAACTTATAACAAAACCCACCCAAACTACACCTACATGCACTTCTTCATTAATATACCATGTAATTTGTAGTAAAGAAGAAAATATTTGTCAAAGTGGTGTCTTTGAAATTGGCCTAAGTGATCACTTTTTAACGTATTGTTCAAGGAAACTTATCAGGCCTGTATTCGGGCAGCATAGAACTGTAAGCATTCGATGTATGAAAAACTATTGTGAAAATGATTTCAATTTTGTTTTATCTCAAATCAATTGGTCTGTTATATTTGAATGTAATGAAGTGAATATTGCTTGGTCACACTTTAAAAGTATTTTCATGTCAGTAGTTGATAAGCAAAGAACAGAAAGATGGATGAACAGTGAAATTATTGGTTTGATAAGACAACGAAATATAGCTTTTAGGAAAATGAAAAAGGATATTGGTAATTTAGAACTCGAAAATTTAAACTATTGCGAAATGTGGTACAAAGGAAAGTGAGGAAAGCTAAAGACCAATTTTTCCAAAATCAAATTGGAGACAATAAACATGATTCTAGGAAATTATGGAAGAACCTCAAAGAGTTAGGTTTAAAAAACAAACCAAAAAATATTCAGAAAAGTGTTATTAATATTAAAGGGGAATTATGTCATGCATGGGTGTTGATCGGTATTCTTGGTTGGGGGGTGATTATATTGACACAAATGTTCTTGTGGATGGGGATCTTTCAACATTACCCCCACTAAAATCACAAGTTAGGACATTTGGGAGTGGTTGATATGCATGGTGTTCTTGGAAATTCCTTCATTTTTGTAGTGTACTATACTTGTATATTTTTTTTGAAAATTCAATTTGTGTTACAAGTAAGCCTATTCTAAACTCATACCGAGAAAAAATGACAAAAATTGACTGGACCATGTACATAGTGATCTGTTTATTGAGCATGATGTATACACAGGGGCGTCGATCCATTTTTCAGAAGGGGGTTGGCAAAATTATGAATCAACGTTCCAAAGGCGCTCGATCACAAAAAAACGAACAAACTCACCCACACACCCCCACACACATAGGCCTATATATATATATATATATATATATATATATATATATATAACTCATGAGAAAGAGACACATATCTCACCTTCACCAACAATGCGAGCGCGAAGCGCGAGCTAAATTTTTTTAGTATGTCATGAAAACAGGAAAAATGTACCTGTTTAGGTTTGTTTGTAGTAACTCATGAGGAGGGCCGATACATGTATCTCACTAGAGAGCGAGCGGAAATTTCTTTATATTCTGACCTGAAAGCTTGATATTCTAAGCATTTTTGGTACCAATGATTAAGATGGGTATCGAGAAGAACAATAGATTCAGATTCAGTTTTATTTCCAACAGAAATAACAAATATTGATACAAATCATTTTCATAGATTATAACAAATATTTACAATACATTAATAATAATCATGATAACTAACATATAAAATATAATACAAAATATTTTATAGACAAATAATATATAGTTAGGATAGAAAAAAAAGTATCTGTGGAAATGGGGGATTCACTAAAAAGCATAGCTTGTATAATGTGAATCCCCTAAAGGAAGAGAATAGAGGAGAGAGGGAGAGAGAGAGACGCAATGGTTGCTATTTGCCTACGGAGATTTACTGAGTAAATTAAAAAGAACAGAATAACTCACAGAACAAGACAAAACGAAAAAATAATAGAATAACAAAAAAAAAAAAAAAAACAGGACGACAAAAGGAGAAATAAACGTAAAATAGAATCAGGACAAATTTCGACCGAAAAGAGAGGATAAAACAAAATGATAGACTAACAAAAATAACTTTAAGTCTGAGAGGAGATGATAACGAGCGGGAATTAGAAATGAAGACCTCGGTAGGATTTAAGTAAAACGTTTTTAAGTTTTCTTTTAAAAGAATATATGGAAGGGCTGTTTTTTATATTATTGTCGAGGGAGTTCCAAAATCTAGGGCCATCGAACATAAATGTACTCTTTGCTAATAAAGTTCTAAAACGGGGTAAATGAAATTCGTCAGATTGCCGAGTAGGGTAATTATGAAAAGACCGATTAAGAGGAAACATAGAATCAAATACACGTGGAAGGGTATTTTTGTCAAAGTTGAACATAAATTGTCCTAAATGAAATAAATATAGGTCGCTGATTTTCAGCAATTTGCTATCAAAAAATAGTGGGTCAGTGTGTGAACGAAAAGCTGAATTATGAATAACACGAAGGGACTTCTTTTGCAGTAATAACAGTCTATCTAAAATGGTTTGATGGGTGCTGCCCCAGGCAAGTATCCCATAATTCAAGTAAGGCAAGATCAGGGAAGAATATAGCATTAAAAGTGATGACGACGAAAAATGATATTTCAGTTTATTGATAATGCCAATATTTCGCGAAATAATCTTACATATACAATCTATGTGGTATTTCCAGGAAAGCTTATTATCAACTGTAACACCGAGAAATTTAATGAATGTGACACTTTCTAAATTAGTGTCATCTAAAACAATGTCCATGGAAAGTGTATCAATGGAATTGCTAAATAGCATATATTTAGTTTTAAGTAAATTAAGAGACAATTTGTTGGATCTTATCCATTGTGTGACTTTTAAAAGTTCATTATTAACAGTATTTACTACGGTATATGGATTTTTATGGGAATAAAATATATTAGAATCGTCTGCAAAAAGAATGAACGAAAGAATATCAGATGATTCACAAAAGTCATTAATGTAAATAATAAATAATAAAGGGTCTAACAGACTGCCTTGCGGGACTCCACAATTAATGTACTGCATGTTGGATGCATGACCATTCAAAGATACAAATTGACGTCTGTCGGACAAGTAGCTTCTGAACCACTCCAAGGCCTTCCCGCGTACACCATAATGAGAAAGTTTATGTAGTAAGATATCATGGTTAATTGTGTCGAAGGCCTTGGAGAAGTCCAGAAAAATGCCGACTAGATGTGAGCAATTATCAAAAGCGTGAGCCACTTTATCAACGAAATTCAATAATGCATGTTCTGTGTTGTGTTTTTCTCTAAATCCAAACTGAAAGTTAGAAAAAATATTGTGAGATTTTAAAAAATCAATTGTTTTGCTATAAACCACTTTTTCTAAAATTTTTGACAAGGATGATAATTAAAAAGAGGGCGCTATGGAATAGAAACAACCTATTACAATGTTCGTCTCAAATCGTCATTAATTTTTCTTATTTTGGGACTTCATAATCATCAAGATTAAGTTTATTTCATCAGCATCGTGACATTTGTGACTTTTAGATCAGATATGGATCCTCCACAGGGTAAAAGGCCTCAAAGACAAGCTGCTACAAAGCAAAAAACGTATGTACAATCTACTCGGAAGGGTCAATCAGTCCCAGTTTCTACACGTAACAGCCCGCCAAATTCAAATACACGGCCTACAAGCCCGGTGAGAAGTGCAGCCTCAACGCCAGAAAACAGCGACGGAGAATCACACGAAGATGACGTCATCACCATGGCGCGTGGCGCCACTTCTGGGACCGATCAGCCTTCTACATTGCACTCTCCCCAAGCTGACACCGGATTATCATCTACTTTGGAGGACTATTTTACGAAAACAACGGCAAGATTTGAGCATATGATAAAAACGCAGTGGATAGCTTCGTTGGAAAATTACAGCAATTAGAAGTAAGGATGGAAGCATCGTTTGAGTTTGAGCGTAAGCGTGTGGATGACCTGGTGGAAAATCAAAATAGAATGAAGAGCAAAATAGAATCAATGGAAATGGAAATCAGTGAGCTCCGCTCAGAAGTCCAGCGCAATAAAGTAGCAGTAAATAAAAGTGAAAGGTTCTCTAGAAGAAATAATGTAAGATTAGTTGGTATCCCGGAAGCGCCTCAGGGAGAGCGCGAAGACCCCGTCACCATCGTCGAGGAAATTCTTCACTCCAAATTCAAAGTGAAAACGAAAGTTGAAAGAGCTCATCGCGATGGCAAAAAGGTTGATGGTCGTCCAAGGCACATCCTTCTGAAGTTCCTGTCCTACAGAGAGAAAGTAGATATCATGCGTCGAGCCCGCGAGACCCTGAAAGATGAAAGATACTTCATCACAGATGACCTAACGCCAACAGATCTGGAAGAAAAAAAGAAATGGATCAAGAAAGTTCAAGAAATGTACAACAAAGGAACAAAATTAAGATTCTACTCTGGGAAGTGGCGACAGGCCGGAGGAATTCCCTTCAACTTTCTGTGAGTAATGATCCACATAATAAACATGTAAAATTTGGCTAATGATTATTATACAAACATTAAACTCTGGCCAGTCACTCATCCAGGAACGAGGTTACAGCTAATAAAATAATAATTATTTCTTACGCCTTCAAAATGAGTTTAGAGCATTCTTGAGCAAAGTCATGATGCATTCTGGAAAATATAATTTCAACAAAATATGTTATTATAGTACTTTTAGGAGTACATTTTGATGGTTGTTTCATTTAAGGTTCCGACCATCAGATATACACTGTAGACATGGTAGATGCACATGTCACATATATATGTATGTTGATATTAAAGAAATGATCAAACAGTGTTCGGTAAAATGATTACAGCTAGTACAGGTATAGATTCTATCATTTCTTTAAATGAAGAAAATATCATTCGAACAAGATAAGAAAACAAATTCTAAAGATACATCTTCAATGATCATGCACAAAATTTAGGCTTGCATTTTGCTTTAAACTTAATATCAGCCTTAAACTGATCACTTTTCTACTTTCGTTATGAACGATAAAACAGTGTACTTGTAGATTACCTTCCTCCGAGTTGCGGAGATCTTTATCCAGAATAAAAAATGCTCACATCTCCCTCAAACCTAGAATTTACTTTTTATGAGCATCTCTGAGCAAAGAGATCCTGTTTTTTTCACTTTAAAAGAGTATATTGTGATGGTTTTATTAAAAAGTTCCGACCATTAAATATAGATCATATACTGTAGATGCACATGTCATATGCATGTTTTTTTTTTCTTTTTCTAGGAAATGACCAAACAGTGTTTGTTACAAAGTGATCATAGCTACTAAAATAGATTATGATAAAACATGTGTTATAGAATTTAAAGATATTTTCACCATAGATGATCATACACAAAATGTAGGTCTGCATTTTGTTTGAAACTTGATATATAAGCTTTAAAACTGATTGTTCTTCATGATCTGGCTTTTTATTAGACAGAACAACGTATAATTCTAGTCATTCTTGTACTAATCAATATTTATTGGAAAATCACACAACTGTTACTTTTTTTATCTACCTACAAGTTGAACAACAAAAAACAATTAAATACATTTTTCAACCATATTACATGTTAACATTTCGTCAATAATTGATTATTATATACATGTTGGAACTATTATAATAGCACGTACATGAAATGTGAATTTTTACAATCTTTATCATGTTGATGGAACAATTCATGTCATATGTGCAAATACAAATTCATCTCTTTACTGGAAGTGTTATACTTAATCATCATTAAATAGCTAGTGCATCGTTTATTCAAATTCTTTATTTTGCATTCAATCTTTTATTCATATCGATTTTCTTGGTGTGACATTTGTAACATACCTTTATACAGTCTTCTGTTGAAAAGTCTAGATGCCATCAAGAAAAGAATATTCATACCTAACCTCTAACTTTGGAATGAATAATACTTCCGAGTACCTGTCTTCTCTAGTACAGTCAGTTAGAGGTCCCGTAATCAACAACTAAACTTTCTTGATTGGTTAACGACTTACTTGCTATAACTCTATAAAACCTTAATGTACATCAAAGCAAACGATACATAAAAATGTCTTTCCAACAAAACATCCTATACAGGACCTTGTTCGTTGGATCAACATGATTAATTTGTGCATTACTCCACCTATAGTTCTGTACATAAACAGAGATCAGCGTAAATGATATAAAATATTAAGATATTAAAAAGAATACAGAAAATAACATACATATACAGTTACGTCTAAGATTCGTACCTTTTCGTGATCGGAGTAATTAATACTCTTGTGATCAATCCACATTCTTTTTAGCAATTTTAAGCTGATATAGCAACATTTATCATATGCTCTGTCTACTCTGTAGATTGTAATCTACATACTGTCGTGACTGTAGTCATGGTAGTGGTACATATATCTTTGAATCTCTTTGTTTGATATTATCTTCGAAGTGAACTGTACTGTTTATAGGTCTGTGGCAGTCATGAAGATATCATGTCGATATTGTTCATTAATGACACAATTGATAATACACACATTGTAATCAGCCTAAAGTCTTGGTTTCAGTTTTTCTTTATCAATTTCTAATTTCTAATGCACTGAAATCTATATTATCCTCTCAAATAAAGTATTAAATTGGATAAAAGAGTGAGAACATGTGTAGTTCATAATCCATATCCTCTAATTTGAGTAAATGTAAACTGAAGCGTCTGATATAAAAAACATAAAGTACTATCACGAACAATGTGTGTATTACCATTTTTTTTTAATTGCCATATTATGTTAAGCCAGCGAATTTAACATGTAATAGCTACTGAGGCTTAGGAAACAAATCACTAAACTACCATAATGATAAAAGATTGTACCATTTTCTCAAAGAAGTGGTGGTAGAAATTACAGAATATTACACAACCTAGATAAATGCCACAACTGAGTCGATATCTCTATCATTAATACTCACTCTTTTACCATGTTTACAGAACAGGATAGATTCACTTGAAAATTAAATCATGGATAAGAACATTATTCAACTGTCGCTCTTTCTTTATAGAAATGCTACAGAGCTAGATTTTCACAGGTAATGTGAAACAATGCACTTTGTAAATTATTATCCACAATAGCATGTAAAAAACAGATAAACACTATTTTGACATATCGTTTTCCGAAGTGAATAACACATCCTTTTATGTAAACATAATTTTATGGCATTTTATTATTTAATACATTTTGATATAACGCTCAAGCACAATTGTTCATGCATGGATCGTTGTGTAAGATCAATCTAATCATTAACTGATGAACTGTGTCCTTTTACTCAAATGCATGTTCCGCGTATACATCGATGGTGACTCTCATAGAGATGATGTTAACACGGTCAAGTGATTTCCTCTGAATTGTACTATTTCGTTCCGGATCTCGTACCTGATTCTTTTTTCTTATGGAATGTTGATTTTTTTTTCTCATGCGTTACTCTGTAATGCAATCCACAAATCAATTTAATTATATATCAACTGAATTCAGGTGTATAGAGCAGCTGCCAAGTAACTACATTGTCCAACATTTCCATGATACATGAAGTTGCAATTGAGCTTTAGTTTCGTTGGAGCTTTTTAAGCATGCAAAGATTGCTTAACTTAATTGGTTGACTGATCGCCGGCTCGATATACGTTCTTGTGTTCGCAAGACCAAAGCAAATTCTTATCTATTTAGTCACATTATTTTTGATAATGGAAAGTCTTAATACCACCTTCAAATTATATGCTGTACCTACAGTTCACTGGAGTGTCTTCTTTATTTTACATATTTTTATGTTTGGCAGCATGACGTTTCGTTCTACAGTGCGTATCAAAAAAAAGTTTACACTTAGAAAAAATCCTGTAAAATTATATATTTGTAATATCCTGACGATTTCTCCACATTTTAGCATTGGTACAGATCCATTTAAGCAAGTGATGATAAAACTGTCGAAAAATATTTCCGCTTGAGTGAGCACCAATTACTTTTGAAAAGTTGGTGAAAAATGATTTGCGCAGAACTTTGAAATAGTTATGCGAATAAAAGTAGACCTTAATCATGAAGAACACGTGGAAATTAGCTAGTAAAATTGATTTGAGGATATCTTTTACCTTTTTAAACTTGTTTCCTTGCCCAAAACAGTTCGAAGAGTGCATTGCGCCCCACCCCACTCCCCCACACACCGAATCCATCGTGACGATATTTGCTTTACACTGAGCTGTGATTTACATGAAATGGCTTAGGCTTGATTTTCATTTTTTTAATCATTGCCAAGCTTTGGAAAAGTGTGGAGAAACAAGTATTAAATGAAAAATGAAATGTAAACCAACTTTAAATGATAAAAACTTAGTAAAAAATGCTGGAGATGTCTGATATAAAATTTGTTCAGATTCAGTTATGTCCTCAGATCTAGCTGGCAAAAAAGGGGTAAAGGTTGTGCTTACTAGGTGTTGAAATTTGGGCGGCAAAATTGTTACAAAATGCTTGAATGTATCCATTTTATTTCAATTGGCTAAAAGTGCTAAGGAAATTTATGAGAAATGATTCGCAGGGTTAGTTTGATTTCGCCCTTTCCACTTGATACAGCATGAAAACAAGCATTTCTGCGCAAACAGATTTCTGCGAGCTTTACAAAAATGGACAGTGCTCACTCAAGTGTAACATTCTGTCAAAACTTTTACTTTCATTGGATAGATGAGACCCAAACCCATAATTGTATGTGAAAAAATTACCCACATGTTGTATATTTTTTAATTCCCAGGGCTTTTTCAAAGTGTAAACTTTGTTTTGATACGCACTGTATAATTGCCATAGAATGTTAGGTTATTCAGATGTCCTTCCTAAGCTCCTTTACATTTTTCCCTTTTTTTTGTCTTTAATCATTTAAGTCATCTGCCAAATGGACTAATATTACTTGTGACTTTTCAAGCGAATCCATTTACCTTTTTTCACATGGATATATCATGAATGCGTTGAACAAGGTGAATATGATATCAAATTATTAAAAATTTAAAAATCAAAAGATTAGATTTTATTGAGTTTTGGATTGGAAACGGATTCATTGTTTGGTTGGTCGCTGTTTGCGGCCCCTCAGTGCTGGATTTGTTTTGATCCTTGGTAATATAGGTGTACTTGATTTTAATTCATCCATTATTACTTGTATCATGCTCAATTTATTTTGTTGAATGTTTAAGCATGAAAGGACATTATTGATGTAATACTTTCAAACATGTATATAATTTGTATATTTTTGTGTGGATATGATTTAGATACCCGAAGTCCCACACACAAAAAACAAAACATTTTTGAGACCACATTGTAACTGTTATGTTCCCTAAAATGTTAGAATTGTTTAAACATAACTGCATGCACTCTACACCCCCCCCCCCCGACACATTCCCTCATGCTTGGTCCTTACAGGTGTCACCTACCTTTTAAATGAACTCTAATTTAGATGAAATAGACCAAATAAATAACAGGAATGAAATTCGAAATTGCGCTTATTATACCTCCCAAGAATTTATATCAGCTTTTGAATCAAATGATAACAACATCAATAATCTCAGTCTTGTACATTTTAATTCAAGAAGTTTTAACAGAAATTTTGATTCCGTAGAAACTTTTTTAAATTCCCTAAACATGTTTTCATTTTCAATTATTGGTGTTTCTGAAACTTGGCTGAGTTCACATTCCCCGGACATATACAATATACCTAATTATCGCATGGTACATGTTGATAGGAGAAGAGGCAGAGGAGGAGGTGTGGCAATGTATATCAACTCAAAACTAAAACACAAAGTAAGATCAGACATTTACATTAATGACATAGAAGCTCTCTTTATTGAAGTAGAAAACAAATTTGGTAAAAATATAATAGTAGGAACATTATACAGACCGCCTAATAACAACATCGGCAATTTTATCGATAATTTTGATAAAGAACTTGAAAAGATATCCCGTGAAAATAAACAAATCTTTATAATGGGCGACTTTAATATTGATTTATCAGACATTTTGTACAACAAACCATCTTATAATAACATTAACAATAAAGTAAGGAATCATAATAGCTATAATAGTGCAAACACATTTCTCAATATACTTTCCTCATATGCTTTTCACCCTTGTATCAACATACCTACTAGAATGACGTCCACGTCAGCAACATTGATCGATAATATATTTACAAATTCTTTTAGCAATGATAACAATAGTGGAGTTTTTACGTATGATATTACGGATCATTTGCCAATATTTTTTATTTCTTCAGAATACGAAGTTAATGTTGATAAAGAAAATATTAGGAAAACATATAGGAAAGAAAATATAAACACTATTTCAGCTTTGATTGAAGATTTAACCAATGAGTATTGGAATGACATTTTGGAAGAAAATGATGCAAATGTTGCTTATAAATTGTTCCTAGATAAATTCACTCATTACTATGATAAAAATATACCACTTGTTCAAAGCAAGAAGCGTAAAAATGAGATCAGAAATCCATGGATTACTCGAGGAATTTTACAGTCTATCAAAAAACGTAATAAACTTTATAAATCATTCATTTCTGATAGATCTGAACATAATTTTATCAAGTATAAACAGTATCGCAATACACTCACCAGCGTAATTCGATCTTCGAAAAAAATATATTATTCAAAAGAAATAAAAAACGCAGAAGGGAATTTGAATTCAACTTGGAATGTCATAAACAAATTAATAAACAAAAGTAAACCCCATGATAAAATTGAAAAACTTGAAGTTGAAAATAAATTCTTTACTGAACCTTTTGAAATTGCTCAAGAGTTTAATAATTTTTTCACGCGCATTGGTCCTGACCTGGCTTCAAAAATACAAAGTGACGGTAAAAATTTTACTGAGTATCTCTCCGAGCCCATCTCAAATACAATGTGTTTCATTCCAACAGATCAACATGAAATAATTAAGATCGTTGAAGCCTTAGCATCTAAAAAATCTAAAGGATATGATGGAATCAGCACAAAACTTTTAAAACATGTAATATATAGCATTGTCTTTCCATTAGAACATATCTTTAATCTATCTCTCTCTACTGGCTGTTGTCCCAATTTATTAAAAATAGCAAAAGTAGTCCCAGTTTACAAAAAAGATGACCCGACTAAAGTTACTAATTATCGTCCTATATCACTTTTACCATGTTTATCAAAAATATTGGAAAAAATTGTGTACAAACGATTGGATTCTTTTTTGTCATTAAATAAAATTCTTATTCCAACCCAATTCGGATTTAGAAAAAAATTCTCAACCGATTTTGCAATTACTAATTACTTGATAATGTTGTTGACTCCCTTTCAAAAAGAAGTCATATAATCGTTTATTTATGGATCTAAGTAAAGCCTTCGACACCATTGATCATAAGATTTTATTACATAAATTATATAATTACGGAATACGTGGAGTTGCCTGGTCATGGATTAAAAGTTATCTTTCAAATCGACAACAATTCGTCTCAATTAATGATATTAAATCTCCGTTGTCCTTTCTTAATTGTGGAGTGCCACAAGGTTCAATTTTGGGGCCACTTCTGTTTTTGATATATATTAATGATATAGTAAATTCTTCCCAAATTCTTTCGTTTATTTTATATGCTGACGACTCCAACATTTTATTGTCTCACAGAAATTTAGATGAATTGATCAATACAATGAATTTAGAACTAAAAAATGTTTCGTCGTGGTTTAAATGTAACAAGTTATCCTTAAACATAAGTAAAACTCATTTTGTTCATTTTCAAGCCACTCATAGGAATGACGATTTTCCCAAAGACATTCTTATTAACAATGAGCCAATAGATAAAAAAGAATCTGTGAAATTTCTGGGCATAACAATAGACAAACATTTATCATGGAACCAACACGTAAGCAAAATATCCTCATCAATGGCTAAAGGAATTGGAATATTATACAAATTGAAGTATTTTTTGCCAGAGCACTCCCTTTTAATGATATACAATGCATTGATACTACCATATATTAATTATTGTAACCTTATTTGGGGAAACTGTAGTAAAACCAACCTTGAACATTTACTTTTATTACAAAAGAAAGCTGTTAGAATCTGCACAAAATCAACATATCTTTCACACACTGATCCTCTTTTTTATCGTCTAAAAACGTATAAGATATATGATATAAATACCATACAAATAGCTATTTTCATGTATAAATATCATTACAAACTGCTTCCTTCTGTATTTACCGATTTCTTTTCATATAATAACAACTTACATTCATATCCAACACGGACTTGTCAGAATATTCACTTAGAAAATCCTAGAACACTATTAGCACATAAAACACTTAGACATCATGGGCCTGACATATGGAATACATTGCCTAGTTCGCTGAAACAGTTAAGATTCATTTCTCCTTTCAAAAAAGGTATTAAATCACTATTATTGAATAAATATTCACAAAGTTAATAGGCTATTTCTCTATATCTTAGGAAACACATGTTTGAAAAAACAGGAAAACAACAACTATAAGAATACAAATAAAGCATACATTATGAGGACCAAGCGCCCCCCCCCCCCTCCCCCGTCATTATGCACCTGCACCCTTACGTTAAGATAATGTAGTAAGAATAATTATCATCGTTTTCTGGGGTTGCCACGCAGTCAAGCTCAGCTTATAGTGGCAACCCCTGCAACCTTCTAATAATCGATGTTTTAATAGAAAATGCATTATTATTTTTTTGTATGTTTTGCTTGTCAGTTATATGTATACTATTATTGTATTTTCTTTGTTAATATGTTCATGAAAAAGTGTTGCAGAAACCAATAAATGAAATGAAATAATAAAGAAATTGGGCGATAATTACTGACACTTAACTAGTCACCCTTTTTGTATAATGGAATGACCTTGGCAATTTTCATGCGATCAGGGACTTGACCGGAGGTTAGACAAATGTTAAAAATATATGTTAAAGGATCGACAATTTCAGATATTATACCTTTTAAAATAAAGTTATTGACATCATCATAACCAGGACTTTTTTTATTATTCAAATTAGATACAATGTCAGTAATATCTTTTTTGACTACGGGAGTGAAAAATATTGAACTAGAATTAGGTGTACCTAGGTAATCATAAAAGTGCTTTGTTGAAGGGGGGATGTCTCTAGCTAGGTTAGTTCCTATAGATGAAAAATAGTCATTAAAAATATTAGCTATATCATCAGGATCTCCAATAATATCACCGTTAGACCTTATTTCAGTTATATCGGACTTGTTATTGGATAAATTCATGGCTTGTTTAAGAACTTTCCATGTATTTTGAATGTCGTGTTTATACAGAATTATTTGATCAGTAAAATATCTTTTCTTAGCCAAACGTATTGTTTTGGTTAAAGTATTCTTATATGTGGTGTATTTAGTTTTTGCCTGAAGAGTGCCTTTAAGTTTGGAATTATAATATAAATTATTTTTTCTGTTGATTGAACGCAAAAGTGCTTTAGATATCCAAGGAAGTCTTGGTGATTTTTTGTAGTTAGTTTGTCTATCTTTTACTTTTGGAATATGCTTATCTAATTCACTAATAAAAATATTCAGAAAGTTATTGAAGCATATGTTTACATCATTATTGTTATAAATAGGTGACCAGTCAACAGACTCTAACGAAACACCCAGTCTTGCGAGATTCTCTGGAGTAGGTCTCCGCCTTGATGGCTTGGAAGGATTAATACATGAGTGCTTAAGGGTAAAATGTGACATAATAGGAAAGTGATCAGTCAGATCAGATAATATTATTTTAGAATCAGGAGTCGGCATGACGTTACAAAATATGTTATCAATAAGTGTTGCAGAGCGATCTGCAATGCGAGTGGGTTTTGATATTAATGGCAAATATGAAGATGTTAAAAATGTTTCAAGAAATTCATGGGCATTATTGTTACTATCATGCTTCAATATATCGATATTGAAATCACCTAATATAAAAACATGTTTGTTCACCAACAATGGATTTCTAACCAAGTTAGAAAGGTAAAGTAAAAAATCATTATGATTAGAATTTGGTGGTCTATATATAACACCTATGATTATATTTTTGGAATTTGGGACATTGATTTCGATAAAAAGTGACTCTACATATTCATTCATATTAGTGATTTCGTTGTGAATTTTGTATTCGTAATTGTGGGAAACATATAATGCAACACCACGGCCATGTCTATCTTTCCTGTTATTAAAAACGAAATCATATTGATCTAGTGAAAATGGAATATTGGATTCATCAGTTAACCAAGTTTCTGTAAGTCCAATAATGGAAAATGAATTTCGAGATGAATTATTGTCTAATAGCAGTTGGAACTCTTCGAAGTGTTTATTTATGCTTCTTATGTTTAAATGTAATAAAGAAAAAATATCTTTGGAGAATTGTCTAGTAGTGTTTTTGAATTGAAGTTCAGTGATGTATTCTGATGAAGGATTGCGAATTAAATCATGATCAATGTGGAAATCAAGAAGTTCTGATGATGCATTAATGTTGTTTGCTACAAAGTGGTTGTACACCGAATTAATCTGAGGGTAGCCATTTGAATTACTAGGCGTATTTAAATTGATGGAGAGGTCATCATTACTCAAAGAACAAGTGGAATGCCTCTGGCCGTCTCACCTGCATCACGCGGTTCAATATAGCAGCAGTGCTGACTTTGAATACTACTCTAACTCGCACAAGATGTTCAGTGATACATGGTTACTCTTATGTCCACTTTTTATGAACTAGACCAATAAACTTACAGAGATATGATGGTTATTCACCAAAAAACCCCAACATGGCCAAAGTTCATTGACCTTACATGACCTTTGACCATGATCATGTGACGTGAAACTCAAACAGGATATTCAGTGATACTTGATTACTCTTATGTACAAGTTTCATGAATCAGATCCATAAACTTTCAAAGTTATGATGGTAATTCAACAGATACACCCAATTCGGCCAAAGTTCATTGACCTTTGACCTTGGTCATGTGACCTGAAATGTGCACAGGATGTTCAGTGATACTTGATTACTCTAATGTCCAAGTTTAATGAACTAGCCCAATAAACTTCCAAAGTTATGATGGTGATTCAACAGATACCCCCGATTCGGCCAAAGTTCATTGACCCTAATGACCTTTGACCTTAATCATGAGACCTGAAACTTGCACAAAATTTTCAGTGATGCTTGATTACTATTATGTCCAAGTTTCATGAATCAGATCCATAAATTTTCAAAGTTATGATGGGAATTCAACAGATATCTCCAATTCGGCCAAAGTTCATTGACCCTAAATGACCTTTGACCTTGGTCATGTGACGTGAAACTCATGCAGGATGTTCAGTGATACTTGATTAACCTTATGTCCAAGTTTCATGAACTAGGTCCATATATTTTCTAAGTTATGATGACATTTCAAAAACTTAACCACAGGTTAAGATTTCGATGTTGATTCCTCCAACATGGTCTAAGTTCATTGACCCTAAATGACCTTTGACCTTGGTCATGTGACATGAAACTCTAATAGGATGTTCAGTAATACTTGATTAACCTTATGGCCAAGTTTCATGAACTAGGTCCATATACTTTCTAAGTTATAATGTCATTTCAAAAACTTAACCTCAGGTTAAGATTTGATGTTGACGCCGCCGCCGCCGCCGCCGCCGCCGCCGCCGCCGTCGCCGCCGCCGTCGGAAAAGCGGCGCCTATAGTCTCACTTTGCTTCGCAGGTGAGACTCAAAGAATAAAACGGCATATCAATTAAGGCATTCACGGAAGTACAGTTAGCGTCTCAACATTCACTACTACTTTCGGCATTGAGTTAATAAAAGAAGAGTAATTAAGATAAAAGGTCCTGTGTGGGAACAAATAAGTAACAGATATACAGAGAAACGAAAACACATACATGCACAAACAAATAACGAATTCATAAAGCTTCGAGAGAGGGAAGCATTTACATGATTTAGCAGAAATCTTCGTAGGCAAAGCGGACGAACGCGTCAGAGAGCAAAGACAGTGAAGATACATCGTTGATAATTACTGGAGAGATGCCCAAAGAAAAAAATCAGTATAATAAGAAATGCGAGTGATGAATTATAGTGATACTCCATACAGGTGGACAAATAACAAGATTAAGCATAAACAAAATCAATATCGTGGACATGAAAAGAGGCGCCCATAATTTTTGTATCGTACAATTGAAAATAGATTGTCATTGTTGCTAATTTTGGTATAGACATGCAAACAAGAAAATTACTTTAAAAAACATATACATACATATACATGCACATACATACATATACATATATATATATACACATACATATACATATATATATATACATATATATATACATCAGAACAATGCATAACAAAGAAGAATCGCTACAAATGCATAAAAGCGAAACATTCGTAAGTTGCAAATTTCATCCAAAGGGCATGAAGGGAAGTACATGGAATTGTGAAACACTAAGGCATTTCCAAAAACAAGCAATAAAGTAAAGAGCGCGATACTGATGGTAGAGTCACTAGTTCTTATGGACATTGCTCGGCCTTGGCTGACTGAAGTCACCAAGACCGAGCAATGCCCATACCAACTGGAAATAGGTGTACATGTACATATTAAGCAAATTACCTCCATACATTCTGAGAAACAACAGTCATTGTTACTATTTATAGTCCAGTCAATATAGGGTTTGACCCACCACTAATTGCAACACTGGATATTCCATTGCAATGCTTTCCAGGAAGGTCCCCTGAACAACATACTAAAAGTCCCAAAAAATCCAAGCACTGGAAATTTATGAAATTTGCATATTATGCAAATTAGCCATAAAAAGTTAGAAAAATAAGGAAAATAGTCCAAAAATTACAAATTAAGTGTCCAAAACAATTTTATTTGAGCGAAAATTCATGATAAATAACTTTAATCAATGTTTTTAATCAAAAGTGCAAAAAAATCTACCTCATTTGCATAATATGCAAATAAGCATCCTTATATGGAAAATTGTCAAGATATTGTGAGTTTTCTCTCATTGACTGCTTGAAAATTTCTATAATGTTGAAATTTACATGCTGCTATCACTAAGGATGTTGAACAGATTTATATTAAGCTTAGTTTCTGTAGTGTCATTTGCATATTATGCAAATAAGCATGTAATAAATATTCAAGAAAACACACTGGTGATACATTCCTAAAAAAATGCAAGTAGATTATCTTTTGAAATTTGAATATGGCAATGCCTTAAGTTACAGGAAGTTAACACCATATTAAAAGCCATTAAATAGACAAGCATAGGAAAATCACAAAATTTGCATTTTATGCAAATTAGCCATAAAAATTTGCAAATGAGGAAAATAATCCCAAATTTGGAAATCAAGTGCGGAAAACAATATAAATTGAATGGAAGTTCATGATAACCTTTACAAATTTAATAATTCTTCAAATAAAAAAAATGTAAATAAATCTACATCATTTGCATATATCATTATGAGCATCCTTGTATGAAAAAAAAACAACCCAGAAATTTGTATTTTTCTCATACAAACAGTTAAACCCTCGTTCCAAATAGACCAAGAGCTCTGAAAGACTGCTGTAAGACCATAAAACTTGCTTGATCTTTCAACGAACTTTTAAAGATCTCTGATGTCTTTCACGATTCCTGATAGATCTTCAATGGTCTTTGTGGTCCTCGTGAGTCCAAAACTTTTTGAAACGGTTCAAAACAGTCTTTCAGCGGTCTTACAGGAAAATTGTTTTTGCTGGCCTTTCAGTGGTCTTTCAATGAACTTTCAAAGTTCTTATTAGTCTTTTTATGATCTTTCGGCAGTCTCTCGAGATTTTTTCAGAGATTACTGTAAGACTCATGATAGATTATTGAAAAATCATCAAAAGATAATTGAAAGACCAGGCAAAGTCTATGGAAAGAATTCTGAAGGATCACTTGATGCATAGACATCTCTGAAAGACCATTGAAAGATCTCTATAGGACAGGTGTCTTTCAGAGTTCTTCGAGGGGTCTTTCTGAGCCATTCCACAGAGATGACAAAATTCAGTGATCTTGGAGACTGCTGTATAAGACCTTGCCAATTTTTGGTCTTTGAAAGGCCCTTCAAAGGTCTCCCCTCTGTGAATCTAGATCAATATATGACTACTAAGAATGCTTAGTACATTAATTATCAGCTTAATATCTGAAGTGGAATGTACATATTATGCAAATAAGCATCCGGCATGTTATAAATAATCAAGAAAACTTGTGATATTTTCCTCTAAAATTCCACGTAGATTTTATATATATGTAACCTTGATGACCTTGCTTGGTTGATATTGACTTTTTTATGAGCTGTTACCACCGGAGCAGATACCCCACTCATATTGTGCAATGATGAGTCAGTTCTACATTGGTCTTACTGTTTGAAAACTTCATATTTCTACCCAAGTCCTGCTCTCTCCTTGACTTGGTAGAGTCTTTGCGTTTCTTGCTAGTATAGTCCACGCTAGCATGCTCCTTGATTGTCAAGTGATCAGTACAAGATGTCACACCCAGTACAAATAAAAGCTTGTTAGCTTCGAATATTTGGTCCTTGTAGCACACCACTTGTCTTGGTGGTGAATATGAGTAACTTCCTTGGATCACGAGATCCCTGGGCATGGTTTATAAATACCAATGAGCATATGCCCATACGAGCGACATGAAAGCCATTCATAAAGTCATGATAAAGGCTTAAAGTGTATATAGACATCTTTTCAGATACAGGAATCATGATTAGACGTCCTTGCTGAATCCAGTTGCTGCTTCAGGATGAAGCATCCGTTTTCTGTTCTTTCCTCTTTGATGAATCTCCTAAGGATGGCAACTATCTCCATATATTGTAGCTATAGTTTCTAAGCAAATCGTATGCAAATAATATCAATTTCCTGATATTTATGGCAAATGGAAATTCCTCAGTGAGACAATGAACAACCAAGTAGACGTTAACAGATGAAGGACTAAACCAGATTATTGCCTTTCCAACAAGAGGACACAACATAACGGAACACCGTTAACATCACTATCAAATACCATCCAACATTGATTAAACAGTGTGTACCCATTCCAGGATTCGTTTGCCACTTTGTGTTACTCATTGGTATACCGTGAGGGTATACAGAGGACTAAACCTTTCAGAAATTATGGTACGACTAAGGATGTCTTCTGGAGGAATGCTGAATTTCATAATGTCATGCAGATGTACTTTGGACAATCATACAACTCTCTGTACTGAAATCCGACAAGTCGAGCATAGGAGATTGAATGTCAATCAAGAGGACTTTGACAAGAACCAAACTATTACCCTTGTCTTCTTCCGACACAAGTTGCCTCAATGAGACATTGGACATAAATTGTGTCGGAAGAAAAGTTTTATAGGAAGACTTGCGCATGTTGTGCATCAGTAAGGTGAAGCTCAGAATAGCTACAATGCATGAAGGAGGACCATAGAATGGTTTGTAGACAAGCCTATAGTACATAATTTGTTGACCGGATTGGCAATGATCCAGGCTGTAACAACTAGCATGTTGGAAGCCCTTAATATCATGCGCTATGACTACATTGGAAGACAACATATTTTTTAGTCTTAGTATTTACCACTGATCATGATGATGATGACGCTGCTCTGCAAGCCCTGGAACCCTGTTGTGACCCAGACATGGCCAGAGTCAAACGGGTGTAGCCAAACTACTGAAGAAATTGTTAAAGAAAGCAATCGGCATGAAGCTACTAGGCCAGATGGAATCTCTGTTACACTTCTTAATGAGACTACTCATCAGATCTCACCTGCCATAAGTTTGCCTCCCTTCTGTCGTTCTCATCCATACAAGAAAGGGATGTCACCTCTAACAAACTACTCACCTATTTCAAATTATGTGCTTTGTTCTTGCCAATCGCATCATCTTGTCAGACTAACAACATGGCTTTAGGACGTGAAGAGCACATTTCCAGTATTTCCCTTAAATACAAATTATATTAGGATAAATATGCATGCTTAGTGATAGCAGAATAATGATTTGAACAACAGTCAATGTGAGAAAATCAAAATATCTTGACATTTTCCATATATGGCGGATACCTATTTGCATAATATGCAAATGAGGCAGATTTGCTAGCTTTTTAAAAGAAAAACATTGTACTTATTTATTCATCATTAAGATTTTGTTCAAATTAATTGCTTTTGACATTTAATAATATAATCTTTGGATTATTTTCCTTATTTCCTATTTTTAATGGCTAATTTGCATAATATGCAAATTAATTTTCAGGTATTGTGATGAATTCTCATGCTAAGTGATAGTAACATATAAATGTCTACATAAATCAAAAGTTTTCAAGCAGTCTATATGAGAACAATTACAATATCTTGAAATATTTCCATATAAGGATGCTTATTTGCATAATATGCAAATATGCAAATTAGGTAGATTTGTCTGAGCTTTTGAATAAAAACATTGAATACAGTTATTTATCATTACTTTTCGCTCAAATTAAATTGTTTTGGATGCTTAATTTGTAATCTTTGGACTATTTTCCTTATTTTTCTAACTATTTATGGCTAATTTGCATAATATGCAAATTTCATAAATTTCCACTGCTTGGATTTTTTGGGACTTTTAGTATGTTGTTAAGGGGACCTTCCTGGAAAGCATTGCAGTGGAAAATCAAGTGTTGCAATTAGTGGCGGGTCACCCCCCTATTCTGGCTAGATTGACTGGGCTATTAGGATTGCAACACGGTAAATGTATGGATAACAAATTCATGCAACATAGCATTGAGCGCTCTAAAATAGAAAGTGAATCGCTCAACCAAGAACCGTACAATGCCCATGCCAACAGGGTCTGGTTTTCACATTGATGTTGAACAAATCTATGCATGCTTATATCTAAAAAGGCGTAATAATATTGTGCTATAGATATGAACAACGTAAAGGCATGCACAGAATAAATGTATACAAGTGAAAACTTATATCAAAACATCATGCACTAGATAACAGGAGCATCGCCCAATCGAGGCAATCATGCCCAAAATTATACCAACAGGAGTCATGTGTTCAAGATATATTAGTTTAGTTTGGCGATGGATCGTTCAATGTTGAAATCGTTTAAAACACGCGGGAAATTACTCAATAACAAATAGTTCATAAAACCTGCATTAACGCATTCAAAAATACTTGTGAGTTATTATTTCGCCACCCAAAACGGAACGATATCATACCAACAAGGGTCAGGTATTTACGTATAAACAGATACCCTTAATAGAAGCAGTCTAAAAAAATCAGCATAGATGCGAGCGCGAGCTTAAAATTTTGATCTGGAAAAAAGACACTTTAATGGAAGATATTTATCCAACAAAAGATTATTGCAAATCAAAGTTCTTTTGAGGTTTAGAATTGAAAATTTTATATTCCAATCTGAAAAGCAGACATTTTGAGCACGATTTGAAATCAAAATCGAGTTAATATCTCAATCTCGCTTGCTGATTTCAGTGTAGCATTACAATCTTATTTTATTTTTAGTTGCACATGCGGAATTATTGGGGGAGGGGGCAAAACGATATGTTTGCCCCCCAATATATTCATTGGTGGGGAGATCGCCCCCCCCCCCACCCAGGATCGACGCCTCTGTGTATACAACTTCTCTCTTAAATCTAACCTGACTGGCAATATCTTTATTCTTCTTAATGCATGATGATAAAATGCAGATTCGGACCAGTTAAGACTAGCACAAATTACAACCTGTGTGGCTTCTCGTGCGCCATCTGGCTTACCGTCATTCCTTAGAGATTTATCTTGCCACCCTTTTACTCCCCGGTTATTTTTCCACCCTTTTGAATTAATGATTTATTTAAATTAATTTATTCATCACTGGTGGGATGGAACACCCTATCAACAAAAGTTGATTTTCGTTGGGGTCCTTTTATGTCATGTGTTAAAAAATATCAGATACATAAACATTTCATTCTTTTTCATCTTGAACCTCCACCCATCTGTTTAATAGTCCTGAAAAAGAATGTTTTTATTTAATAACAATATACACAAATTGCGAGGGAAACAAACTGATTGATGGCATACTATAATCATCATGATCAAACTTTTTATTTTTTCATCATCATTATTATAATTTTTCTACTCTAAATTATTGGGGGGGGTGATAATACAGGCCATCCCCCACTTGAAATATTGGGGGGATATATCCCCCCACCCCCCCCCCCCGTGATCGACACCCATGATGTCATGATAATCTAAAGACAGCCAACGAATTTAACAATTATTTCACAACAGTGGCCGATAAATTAGCTTGTGAGCTCCCCATTACGGACAGAAGTGAGTTTGGGGCCGACAGTCCTAATTTAAAAAACTTTACGACAATAAAGGTAAAAAAAAGGTAAAAAGGCTGTTTTAATTTTTCTCCTGTCACAGAAAAGTTTGTATTAAATGAATTATCCAAGTTGAAAATATCAAGTACCGGACTTGACTTGGTTCCTGCTAGATTTTTAAAGGATGGTGCAAAATACTTCTTTATTCCTTTAACTTACATCATTAACCTATCTATTCCAACTTGTACCTTCCCTGATGAATCGAAAATCGCTAAAGTCACACCATTACACAAAAAGAAAGATAAAACTCATGTTGGGAATTATAGACCTATTAGTGTGTTAAGCATAGTATTTTGGAGAAATGCGTGTATTCTCAAATTGAGAAATACTTTAAAGAATACAAACTCATTTATGAATTTCAGTCTGGTTTTAGGAATGGTTATTCTACTGAAACATGTTTAGTTCACTTGTTGGATTTTGTTAGGAATGAAATTTCCGAAGGTCGTTATGTTGGGATGGTTGTTCTTGACTTACAAAAAGCATTCGACACGGTTAATCATGAAATACTCTTAAAGAAATTAGAAGTGATGGGTTTGAATTTAGCATGCTTGAATTGGTTTAGGTCTTACTTGACAAATCGCCGTCAAGTGGTATCCATGCAAAATGTACTCTCATATTCTATGCCTATAAAGTGTGGAGTTCCTCAGGGGAGCATATTAGGTCACATTCTTTTTATGTGCTATATCAATGATATGTGTATTTGTGTCAATGAGAGTAAATTACTTTTATATACAGACGACAGTGTTTTACTCTATTCTGATACAAGTCCTAAGCTGATCGGTGAAAAACTTAGCTTAGAATTATCAAATTGTGTTAAATGGATGACAGATAACAAGCTTAGCTTACATGTTGGTAAGACCGAAAGTATTTTGTTTTGTTCGCGGGCTAGGTCTAAGCATACAGATGATTTCAATATATACTATAACAATCAATTAATTAAGAGACAGAATTCCGTGAAGTATTGGCCTGATGTTAAATAGTGATCTCTCATGTACATGGTTGACTCTATTGTCAAAAAAGCTAATGCTCGCTTGAAATTTCTATACCGGTATCAAAATTGCATGAATACGAAATCCAGACGCATTTTAAGCTTTTCATTAATACAGTGTTTATTTGATTACGCTAATGCAGCATGGTACTGCAGTCTTGGAAAGGTTGATCAAAAAAAAAGTTTATAATTATTCAAAATAAGATTGTTAGATTTATTACTTGCTTACACCCAAGAAAACATGTTGGGAAGAATGAAATCGAAAAAGCTGGCCTTCTTCGCATGGCTTATGTCGAAAGGGTGGGTGCTGTCGCGTTAGGGTGCGTCAACGCGAACGCGAAGATTCGTCCAAAGCCCCCCCCCCCACCCGGTTTAGCCGAAAGGGTGCGTCGGGAGCGCCACGTCGCGTTCACTGGAACGCGCCCTTTCGTCCACAGCCCCCCCCCCCCGGTTTGGACGAAAGGGTGTGTTTAATAATAATGAATAAATAAATTAAGTAGAAATAAAAATATTTATAAGAAAGCTGAATATAAGGTATTTGCCAATTTGCACGTAAAATAGTGGATTTGCAATCATTTAAAGCATTGACAATTTGAGGAAAAGAAAGAAAAGTTCAACTAATAATGATAATAATAATAATAATGATGATAATAATGATAATTATGATAATAAAATCAGATACCCACCCTTGCAATAAGCCACTTGGCGCCAATTTTTCACTCCAAATTCATTTCCATAAATTCACTCTTTGGGGTGAAAATTATTATAATGATAATAATAATAATAATAATTATGATAATAAAATCAGATACCCACCCTTTCAATAAGCCACTTGGCGCCAATTTTTCACTCCAAATTCATTTCCATAAATTCACTCTTTGGGGTGAAAATTATTATTATTATCATTATTATTATTATTATCATTATTATTATGACTTTTCTTTCTTTTCCTCAAATTGTCAATGCTTTAAATGATTGAAAATCCACTATTTTACGTGCAAATTTGCAAAATACCTTATATCAGCTTTCTTATAAATATTTGTATTTTTATTTTTTTTTTATTCATTATTATTAAACACACCCTTTCGTCCAAACCGGGGGGGGGGCTTTGGACGAAAGGGCGCGTTCCAGTGAACGCGACGCGACGTGGCGCTCCAGACGCACCCTTTCGGCTAAACCGGGGGGGGGGGGCTTTGGACGAATCTTCGCGTTCACGTTGACGCACCCTAACGCGACAGCACCCACCCTTTCGAAATAAGCCTCTTCGCATAGACTTGAGGTCGCAACAACTTATACTTTACCATGTTCATAAAATTTTCTATTCAAACGAATATCATTACATATAAAAAAAAACTTCACACGGTCATCTAATATTCACGGGCATGAAACAAGAATTAGTCTGTTTAACTTTGTTGTACCTATATAAGAAAAGGTAAAATTGGCAACACATTTTATTATAATGGTAGGCCTATACATTTTTGGAATTCCCTCCCTAATCATGTTAAATCGGTTAAGACTTTTACACAATTTAAAAGAGTATTGAAACAACACTTAAATAATGTCCCCACTCTGTAATGTTAAATATTCTTTCTAATTTCATGTGTATCATGTAGTCTTATATAGAACTATTTAGTTATGATTTATTTAATCAACTTGTTTTACATTGTTTCATCATCTTTTGTTGTTTGCGTGAAAGTTTGATGTCAAACTTATTTGTACTTTTTCATATCTTAGGTTTTACGATTCATGAATCTTGTATTAGTTACGATGCATTTAGCGCTACTTAAAAACTGATTATAGTATAATTTTCATATGTAACCTAGAAGTAATGATGGTTTACTCAACCCGTTTTACAATTATTTTAATCATATTTTGCGTAAACGGTTTTCATAGCAAACTTATTTGTTTTTGTCTTTTTATATATTAAGTTTTACAATTCTTCGTGTAAATTTAGTGGTCTAGACTTAATTGATGTAGTTTGTAGATTTCTATAGGTGTTTTTTCATAGATGTACATTGTTGTCAATTACTGATGTAAGGACCCCATTGGAAATAAGCCATCTCGGCTTTCATGGGGAATCATGTCAAGGTATACACTACTTTTCATATTTTCATGTACTTGTTCATAGTTACGTGACAAATAAAATCAATCAATCATCGGGCAAGATCCACAATATCACTTTCAGAAGATGCAGGCATAAGGACGCGGAACCAGTAGTTCCCATATTTCAGGAGGGCTGTGCAAAGGGCGTGGTAGAAAGGACACTTGCCCACCTCTCCACTTGGATGATAGATCCGTCCTATTATTTCTTCTTTTTGAGGGGGGGGGGGGGGGCAATACGAGTTTTTTTTTACACCTTGCCATGTGCCCCCTGAAGTTAAAAATAATCAATCGTTTAAAAGACTTGAATAAACAATGAAGGTAATTTTTTTATCGCCCATAATGGGACACTATAAATTTAGGGCATATAGATGGTAGCCTGGAGTCATTCGAATATGCCCCAGTAATATTAGGCCTATCTCATAACTCTGGGAAGTGGGGGTGCTGAAGCACCCCCTTTTCCTCTGGAGTGCTGCGTGTATTATTTTCCATATAGGCAGTACCCCCTGGAATTCTGGTAGGGTAGGCCAAAAGAGAGAGAGAGAGAGAGAGGGAGAGAGGAATATGTAACTAACTGATGCCTTTTTTTGTAGTGAAACCCCCTCTTTTCTTGCTTGTCAAATTTACATCAGCACCCCGAGTAAAAACTCATTCCCAGGGCCCTAGCATAAAATCATTTCATTTTCCTTTTGTGCTATTTTTTCACAGTATAAGAATAATATTCATAAAAAAATAAAAAGAAAAAAATAAAAGAAGAATACTTTAATTTTAACAATATAGATCTTGATTATGGTAGTGATGATTATCATATTTACGACGGGATTTGTACGCACGATGGCTAATCGTCTTTCTTATGTTTTTTGATATTGAAAGAAACCATTCTTTTTGGGAAACTGTTACAAACAGATGGATGGAAAGAAAAAAATCAGGATGAAATAGAATGACATATTCTGTCCGTTGTTTGTGGTTTTATACATGACATTATCTTCTTATTCATTCCCGCAATCTTGAAAGCGCATGGGGTTTCCCCCGGCATCCCGTTGAATATCACGTCATTTTTGTTATTTTTCTTTATTCAGGGTCATGAGAAAGAGCATAAGAAAAGAAATTAGAATTGAAATTTTGAAGAGTGTATAAAAGTAAAAATAACCATGAAAACCAATAAGAATCCTCAAAATGACCAATAGTAGGTCAATATTTAAAAAAAAAACAGCCCTTCCGAGTACCTGGTCTTGGTGGAGACATAATATATCTCCACATATATGTTACAGCCTATAATAGGCTCTAACATTTTTCTTAAATCTTCGGTCTAAAGTCCAGACTAAGGAATACCCCCCCCCCACTTGCGTACAGAAGTGGGTGTTGGGGTCAAGTACCACTCAATACGGGTTTACGCCAAGAAAGAAGGAAACAAAGAAAAATAAAGGAAAAAAAGGGTGAAATATAAAGATGTACCGGGTAATTATATTTTGAAATATCATGTCAATCATAAAATAAGATAATGTGTTAAAAGTCAATTTTTGCCTGATCGCTTTGCTCGCTCGCAGCTTATAAAGAAAAATAAATATTGTGCTTTATGCCATGTCTGCCCCCTAAAAAAATTAGACTCGTAAAGCCACTACATTCTTTTTTTTAAACTAAAAGAACAAATTCCTTTAAATAAAAGAAACAATAATGTATAGATATCAGTCATCCCCTGTCAATGAACATCGATCGACACCCATGCTTATACTGTTTTATTGGTGATTTTAACATTACCTTACATTTGTTTTGTGTATCAATAAAGTGTATTGACTAATTAATAATTCCTTGTTATTCTGTATTCACGTGATGATTCTGATCGAGCACTAAGTCGCTTCGCTCCCAAGCGCATTATTATAAATGTCTCTGAATTGATTACGGAAAATAAAAGTTCCTGATATTGAGGATACAAGTAATGATTATACAGAAACGTGAATTCAACAACAGTATACAAATAGCGAATAGGCATGAGTGCGATGGTGCGAGATTTCGCAAGAGGTGCAATAAAGATGCTCTATTCAACGAGGCCTCAGCCGAGTTGAATAGAGCGTTTATTTTTATTATTATTTCTTTCACCGAAAGAAAGAGAAACGTAGTGGAGGAAGACTTGTATATTATATATATATTTTATTATACATAATGTTTTTAATAACTTTATGAAACATCGGGCCTATTTGTTCATCATTCCTGGTGCTCGCATTATCTGTTTATATATAATCATGTTGTACTGAAACATCCCGTTATCAAATCAATATACACCAAATATATTTCCTCGCACTTCGAGATATAATTGTTTTATGTGGTGACATATTGCCCCTCTTTAAGGACTGAATATAAAACATTTCCAGTCCGTGCCGACGTTCACATTAGTGCATTGGTGAGATAGGTCTGCTCTTCATGATTCCTTAAAAAAAACAATCCTTCCCTCTTCTAGTCTGAATGTCAAAAAAAAATACAAAAAGTGCTTTAGGTTAATTCTAACAAAATCAGCAATTGTTTGGCGCTCGTATTTAGATGACTTTGGTGAGATGTGTTTGCTCTTCATGAATTCCTAAACAAAATAATCCTATAAAATGTCCTTGGTCAATATATACAAAATTTTCAGCTCGCACTTCGCGCTTGCATTGTTTGCTTAGTGAGACAAGTGCGTATGATTAAGAAATGTTTATATATTATGTCCATTTCTTAGGTCTCAATATAAAAAGATTCAACTAGCGCTTCGCGCTTGCATTATTTGATTAGGGAGATAGGCCTACGCATCCGTTCAATGGCACAGTCCTTGAAATGTCTCTTTTATGTCAGTATAGCTGACGATTGAGCTCATTTCGCGCGCCTACTGACTTAAAATTTGTGCTGGTTCCCCCCCCCCCCATATGCCGTGACCCATGACGGTACGCCTCTGCTTGAGTCAATAAAAGCGTAATTTTTTTTAATTGATCAGATGTGATCAGCGTTTCATTGATCTTTGAGCATGTTCAGTTTTTCATCACCAAACTCGCACATTTCTGAAAATTCTAAACCCACCGTCATCTCAAATTAACATCATCATTTTTTTTACATAGGTTCTTCTCAAGGTTACAAAACACGGGGCAAGATTAAAAACATGATTATGCAATATCCTTTTCCAGATTAATTCGAAAAAAAGCTCTAATGTGAGATCGATTGCCAATCATTAAATATTTATTTTACTTGAGAATAGGAGAAAACATGATCCATCAAACAACTAATTTATTGAATGAATATCATTGTTGTTAGTCATCTTGTTTGATTATGCAGATGAATACCGCCGAGAGACACCGAGTTATACGGTTATATTGATTTACTGGTTAATATTAACTCCAATATTCCAAATGTTTACAATCTGGGCTTGCCCCGAGGCTTATCTCCTAATAGCTCTCCAAACTGTATTATAGCAGTCATGAATGAAGACCTTACAAACGGATGATATAAAGTCTATCACAAATGTTAATAAGTAATCATGATTTTTTTATATCTCAAAGCATTTTGATGCTCTGAATTTCAGCAAATGCTAATAAGCGCCTAAGCGTGAACTTTGAGCCGCCAAAACAAGAGATAAGTTGGCATCCATTTTACCTCTAGGAATTCATTCGGATTGAAGAATTTTGGTTACAAATCTTTGCATCTCTTATTCAATATGTCTGGAAGTGTAAGAAAGCCTCCGAAGGATCAGATAGATCCAGTCGAGAGAAGAAGAGAAAGAGATTACAAGAAAGAAGCAGAGGAAGAAAATTTGTGGGAAAGCATAGTACAGCCAGCATTCGCGGAGTTTGCAGGAACCTTTTTTTACGCCTTCATGGTATGCTTGGCCGTTACAGCACACGATTTATTGGATTATGCTATTGCAAGTGGTCTCGGAATAGCAGCACTTTGCATCAGTTTCGTCAATATCAGGTGATATCAAAATAAATGAGCATGTGATAAAATACTGATTATTTTATCAAAATAAATTGCATAGTAGTTACCGACGCAATGATATTATTCCTGACATGTTAGTTCAACTTATAGATCTACGAATATACTTCTTTTGCAATCTTGACGATGTTTTCAGAATCTATTATCGGAAGTCTAAACAACTGATATAATCATTATGGTTCGATTAACTATGTATTTTTATAAAATGGAACTTTTTTAAAAGATACATGCCTACCATAATTACGAAGTTAGTTAGGACCGTTAACTACCATGTGCCATTCAAAATTAGCAAATATATCTTATCCTGCAATGTAATTTCAAGAATCAGTCTAACCATTATTGCCTCTGCGTGAACAGGCGCGTACGCAAGGGGGGGGGATTCAACCCCCCCCCCCCCTTTCGTTTCCTTTTTTTTTTTTTTTTTTTTTTTGCTTGTCTCCCCAGAGGTCGGTCTGGTCAAGGAGTTATCGGGCAAGAGCCTGATAACTCCTTGGTCTGGTTACGGACAGTTCCCCTACCCAATAATGTATATGACAGCAATAATGAACAGAATCTCATGTTTCCGACGAAAAACACAGAAAAAATTTCCGATCGCTTCACTCGCTCCATTTTATTATATCTTTTATTTCCGCATGTCGCCGACATGATCACGGTATCGCCATTAACAATGCCATACATGATTATCATGATGTATACTTATGAATACAAGTGAACCAAGACAAAGACATACGTTTTCTTACAAAATATGTTTTACCAATATGAAAACCAAAATGACGGAAAACGCTAAAATGTCGGTTAGCTCGCTCCGCTCGCTCGTAATAATTTATGAAATTCCATAAGTATCTAGTTTCCTGTTCAAGGCCGTATTATGAGTGTTACGAATAGAAGGACATGTAGCATCGACTAATACTTGATTTACTAACAAACTATTGACAAGAAATGTATGTTTTGACGGGAAAACGCGAAAATTTCGGCTCGCTCACTCCGCTCGCTCGTAATCATTTATGAAATTTCTTAAGTTTCTAGTCTCTTGATCAAGGCCATATCATGAGACTTACGAGCAGAAGGACATGTATCATCAACTAATATGTAATCATTACCAACAAGCTATTGAGAAGAATTGTATGTTTTGACGGAAAAACGCACTAAAACATTTCGGCTCGCTTGCTCCGCTCGCTCGTAATTATTCATGACATTTCTCAAGTTTCTAGTGTTCTGATCAAGGCCATATCCAGGCGCGTAGCCAGGGGGGGCGGTCGCCCCCCCCCCAAAAAAAAAAAACGTCCCCAAAAAGAAAAAAAAAGAAGGGAAAAAAGGAGAGGAGAAAAGGAAAAGGGAAGGAAGGAAAGGGAAGAAAGGTAGCTTTGTGTTTTTTCTATTTATTCTTTATTTTTTTCTCAAAAGAGAAACTCCTTCGCTCTTCTTGCTTTAAATTCATATATGAATTTTGCTTCCGCGCTACGCGCGGTTAAATGACAATATTGAAGTTCTCCATTGTTCCCCCACCTTTTCTCTAACCCTGTTTTTCCACCTCAGCTATGTGCTTCTTGCCAGTTAAAGTTAAAATTGTATACATTAGGGCATGAATTTGAGTAAGGTTAGGCCGAAGTAAATGTATGAAGTTATCTTTTTTTTTCAATTGATCGCGCAACTTCTGGTCTGGTCGGCTCCGAGCGGGTAAAATCTTTATATCAGTTTCTGCCGTCACCTCCATAAAGTCAGCTTCTCCCGCTTTTCAGCTCATTGCTATAAACAACCATAATTTGGGGGCAAACAGGTTCCTAATTTAAAAAGAGGAAGGTATGGAATTCGTGTCGTATTAAATAAAAAAGTACAATATTTTTTTTATCAAATTGTATTAAACTTCATGTCATTTCCCTGTATACATTCATCTCCTGTCCTGTTTTGCGCCCTCAGTTTGAAATTTTGAATGACACTTAAGTTTCTTTATATTCAAAATGAATGAAAAGAATGAAATTTCAAGGCAAGGTACTTATTTCGACAAGATTATTAATCATATAAATTCTAACATGCAAAAAGCAAAAACTGTCACAACTTACCCCGCCTTCCCCTACACCCACACATACACACATAATAATAAATACATCCTATACATAAGATGAGATGAATTTATGGAAAATATTCGGGTCCTGTCCGCAAAATCCCGCCACAAGTATGCCGAAATGTCATTCTGACTGACTAGATCTGTTGACTTGTAAAGTATAACAAAATTTTCATTGTTACACTCACACACACACTCTATCGCCCTTGATATTTCCGCTCTTCCTAGCTCCTCCTGCTCTTTTCCTCTATTTTTTTTCTCTTTCTCATAGTCTTGGATTTCTTTTTTCCTCCCTTCCGTACTATTTTCTGGTTAGTCAGAACTTATTGCTTTTTGTTACTTGTCGGTTACTTGGCCGCATGTATTTTCAATTTTGATTTATCATGATGGGAATGCATGTCATAATACATGCGTCCCCTACATGATTAACAGCATTTCTTTGTGTTTTGCTGTTTCTTATGAATGTAGAATTCGTGTAAATTGAGCGTTTTTGTTTGATGTCGAATGTATTCTTATGTACATTTTTTAAAAAAGGGTTATGCAATTCGGCTTTTTATCCGCTATAGATACCCTTGTTGTAATGAACCGTTATAAATAGATAAATGAATAAATAAATAAAACATATAAAAATAAATTGCAGCAGTGCGGATCGAACTTAATGCAACGCACTTACATATATATAACGCATTCCATTAATATTTCCATACGCTTAAATCTTTCAATCAGAAACCATAATCAGCAGTAGTTCTCTATTTCATTTTTCCACAATACAGTGGTGGTCACTTCAACCCTGCGATCAGTTTGGCAGCCTTCGTGTCTGGTGGGCTTCACATCGTAAATCTCTTATGCTATCTTCCTCTTCAGCTGATAGGTGCCGTTCTTGGTGCAGCATTCGTAAAGGTAAGAATTTAAGCCTTTAATAATATTGATGTTCAAGAGCTCAAACGCTTCAATCTCTGTTAGTCAATTGTTCCATTGAGACCAACTACATCAGGCCCCATTAACCTCTGTCATATTCGATTTATGATTTTTCCAAAACTGACGGCTATATGGAGATGATGATGTTTGCATCATGTATAGATCATACTTCGAGTGGTACTGATATTTCGGCGGCTATTCTTCCTCTTCTTCCCCTCATTTCAGCCTCTTCAAATAGACTTCCTCTCTTTTTCGTCTTCTTTTTTCCTTCTTTTCACCATTCTTTACTTCCACTCTCCTCTTCCTCCTTCTTCTGTGCCTTGTTCCACCTTGTCCTCCTCCTTTCAAGCTTCTTCTACTGTCCTCATTTCCCTTCTTCTCTTCTCCTTCATCTCTTCCTCCTCTGCCATCTCATTTTGATTGTTTCTTTTTTACTCTTTTCTTTCTCTCCTTTTCTTCTTTCTGGATCTTCATTTGCCTCTTCCTCTTCCTGCTTTTTTCTCATTCTTTCTTTCTTGAAATGAGTGAGGAGCCTGATTATTTGAGAATCACCCAATGAATACAGTTAAATAAAAGGGGGAAAAGGGTAATTTTTGCCTATATCTATTTTCAAATTGGCTCTTTTGTGCCCCCTCTTTTTTAAATCTTGGGTCTACAATTGATTTAAACAATAAGTAAATAAATTGATTCTATAAATTAGGATAAAATATATATATATCAAATGGGGACAAGACAAAGCAAAAAGGAGAAAGGTAGATGAATACTGTCCTTGCCACTGACTCTAAATTGTCTTACTGCTCTTCCAGGCCGTCATCTATGCATCATCTTACGAGGAGATCAAGGGCGGAGCCTCGGTGTTCCGTGGCAACCATCTCGTCAATGGCTTCAACGACTGGATGAAGGTCAATAACTGGGATACCTCCCCATACCTTGCCATGATCACAGAGACCCTCCTTGCTACGATGGTTGTCATGGCATATCTCCAAGCCAACGTCGATGATCGCCGGGCAGGCAAGAAGAAGGACCCGATGGTGTATGGCATAGCCATTGCTTCGGTGACAATTGCCTCGTAAGCATTATCTTTATTTCTGTCAATTCCCTTGCCAATCAAAGAGTACAGCAACCCATGTGTATAAAGTTCATTTATATATTTTTTTCTCAATCTACATTACTCATTTTGTCAAAGGAGTGTATTTTGACAATATCAAGGTGAACAAATTTTGACAGTCGAAAAACGGGACACTTTGAAGTCATACAGGTATTATGTATATTATTTAGAATTTGACATCCCTGGCCAAATCCATGACACATGCTCCGGCGACGATTGCTCCGGTGACAAATGCTCCCCAAAATGCGACATTTGCTCCGCGACATTTGCTCCTCGACATTTGCTCCGCCTACATTTGCTCCGCCGACATTTGCTCCGCCGATATTTGCTCCGCCGACTGTTGCTCCGCCGAAATTTGCTCCGCCGACTGTTGCTCCGCTGACATTTGCTCCGCCGACAGTTACTCCGCCGACAGTTGCTCCACCGACAATTGCTCCACATTTAGTGACAAATGCTCCGGCGACAAATGCTACCTGAACGACACATGCTCCAGCGACAATTGCTCCGCCAATATTTGCTCCGCATGTAGGAACAGTTGCTCCACCGACATTTGCTCCGCATGTAGGGACAAATGCTCCGCCAATAATTGCTCCGTCCACAATTGCTCCATCGACAGTTTCTCGGCATGTTGCTTTAAAAGAATAAATATAAGACCTAAATAAAATACCTGCGACAAATGCTCCTCGAATAACAATTGCTCTGCTAACTAGGCCTAAAAGAAGACAAGACACTTGCTCTGACGAAAATATTTGTTACATCCTTTTGCGTTACATACTCTTTTGTATTGTTTTGTTTTACCATTCAAGTTGTTGTGCCACTTTATATCATAGGCGGATCCAGGGGCGAGGGGCCCGGGTCCCCACTATTGGCGGAGCAAAAAAAAGAGAAAAAGGGGGAAAAAGAAGAAAAAAAACAGGGAAAAGAGAGAAAAAAGAAGAAGTGAAAGACTTGGAAAATAAAAAGAATCTTTCATATTTCACTATATAAAATTTTCGCTCGCACTTCGTGCTCGCATTGCCTGTTTGATTTACATAATTATCTTGTTCAATTTGGAGCTTAAATATCAAGTTTGGAAGTCAGTATGCAAAATATATTTCAACGCGGATATCAAACTTTCATTAATTTGATTTACAAATTGATTGTTTTAAAGTGATTTTTAAAAATGTTAGTTTTACGATCTGAACATTAATATTTTCTGCTCGTGCTGCACGCTTGCAAATGTTAACTTATCAGTTACCTTTATTAATTTTGTGTATTCCATAAAGTTTTCAAAGTATCCTTTTGCAGGTCTGATAGTCAAAACGTATCAGCTGGCGCTGCACGCTCGCATTTTGATTGGCAAGTAATGTATGTCTCAATATCGATTATACAACAAGCTCCTTAAATTCCACATTTCGTGACAGTCTACCAAAAGTTTCGGCTCGCGATTTGCACTTGCATTAATTGTTAAAATGTATTCACTCATTCATCTTATTCATAATTACCAAAGTTCTTGAAATGTCCGGTTTTCAGGCCATGATTTCCTGCCCTACTTAGGCATATTAGCTTAAGAGATAGAAGATGGGAGAGGTTGTAAAAGAAATAAGGAACAGAAGTCATGAATGTAGAGAGAGAAACAAATTTTAGTACAGGAGGAGAGAGGGACGGGGGAGAAAGTGGTTTTCAAGGAAAGAAAGGGAGAAATAATCGAGATAAAAGCGTTGATGGGAAATTTAAGTTCAGCCAAACAATAAATTAGAAATGTTAAAAATGTATAGAATAATGATAAAAACCATACAGCTTTGGAGAAGAAGCGTTGTTAGTTTTACACACACACAAAAAAAATTCAGTGGATATTATCAGAGGAGCATTTGTCCCTACATGCGGAGCAACTGTCCCTACATGCGAAGCAAATATTGGCGGAGCAATTGTCACCGGAGCATGTGTCGTTCGGGTAGCATTTATCGCCGGAGCATTTGTCCCTACATGTGGAGCAATTGTCGGTGGAGCAACTGTCGGCGGAGTAACTGTCGGCGGAGCAGCTGTCGGCGGAGCAACAGTCCGCGGAGCAAATTTCGGCGGAGCAACAGTCCGCGGAGCAAATATCGGCGGAGCAACAGTCGGCGGAGCAAATATCGGCGGAGCAAATGTCGAGGAGCAAATGTCGCGGAGCAAATGTCGCATTTTGGGGAGCATTTGTTACCGGAGTAATCGTCGCCGGAGCATGTGTCGGGTTACCTCCCTGGCCAGGCCAATGCCCCTATTTTCAGGTGACACACAAGATTGATATGCTTGAATTAAATGGCCTAAAATAAGTTAACATAATAAATTGAGACAAATTCATATTATCTTCTAACTTTGTATGAAACGGTTCCATGGCATTTGATCCAGCGACAATTGCTCCGCTCTAAATTCCACACACTAATGACCAACTTTAACCCTGGGTTTCACAGTATACCCCACCCTAAACCTAACAAAAATCCTATTGCAACAACCTTGCATCTCAGACAAAATTAAGCCGGGAGTAATTGTTGCAGGAACAAATGGTGTGTAACCAATTACACCATAACATCTGAGTAGCATTTCATGAAATCTGTCTGTTTGTCTTGCAGTTACCATGATAGTAACAGACATCTGTGCTTCTCAGCCAATCAAAATCAAGGAGAGTTGTCATATCTGACAGCTTGTCAGATGTCAAATGTTGATGAAAAGCTCCCCAGATTTACTTTGTTCTTATCCAATATTTTACTTTTCTTCTTGATTTAGACACATAGGTATCTGCTGCTTTGCTACATGTTGCAGGGATTGTCCATAGGGCTGATTTTTTCACATGATATTTTCTTTAATGAAGATGTTTGTCTACATCAATTTTAAGACTTCCAGCTTAGCTTATTCTTCAGTGTAAAATGAAATAGACCCTTGAACATATTATTTTGTTTACTAAGTTGCGGTCTCCCCTCTTGTGAACCCTCGGCTTGGTGGAAAGATCCCATGTAACATGCTTTTTAAAGAAAAGAATTAAGTATAATTATCATCATTTACCAATGGTATTAAAATCATTTCAGTAGCCTCATCATGTCATAATCCCACATCATTTTTGTTTCATTCAGATTCTACACAGCAGGAGGCGGCTTCAACCCCGCCGTGAGTTTTGGTAGCGCCATTGTTTCCGATACATGGGATGCCCATTACATCTACTGGGTTGGACCCATGGCTGGAGCAGCAATAGCTTCACTTTTCTTCAGGTAATTTAACCCATTGCTTCCCCAATTCGGGAGGGCCTGATCAAAGTGTGATTGAAGGAGAAGGAAACGCTGGAGAAATATTAATTTTCAATGAATAGAGAAATTGGTTATGAAATTAAAAAAAAAGTTATCAAGTTTCACCACTATCAGTTAGTAATGAGAAAGTTAGAAAAGTCTGAAATTTCAATTTAGTTATAATGGCGTTTCTGACAATGGAAATGTTTCTTAAAAGTGCAGGTGTAGTAATAAAACTCTCATATATTTTTGGCACAAAATTTAACCCACTTTCTCTCGAGGTGCAGCTTGTCTCAATAGCCCAAGATACATAATGGAAAGATATATTTCAAACTTCTCTTGTGTTCATAAAAAGACAAGCAACACCTTTATGAAATGAGAACTGTAAATTGAGATTTGTTTAACTTTCATAACTTCCTCATTTAGAAAAACTGATTTTGATGGAAAGTTTTTTAATTGCTTGAAACTCTCCATTTTCTCTTTTCAGTAAAATTAACATTTACCCATGGTTTCATTTTCCATTAAGAAACTTAAGAGATTCTCAAAGTCAGCTGGTAAATGAACAATTGAATGTTATAAAAAATAATCTTCAATTGAAAGAGAAGAGAGGTGCAAGTAAAAACAAAACAATATTATTTGTTAAATGGCGGAGTATAAATTTGGAAAATTCTTGATGTAGAATTTGAGGCAATATTCAAATGGAAATATTGCATCATAATAGTAGCATTTAGCAGAGTGCTTTCATCATGTTTCGTACACAAAAACTTGACCATTCCTCAGTAATAACAGAGTGAGATCTCTGCAAAACCAGTCATTTTTAGCAATATTGTAAATTTGGTTAACATGAGGAATTTGATGAGTACACAAAGAGTATTGATGCTTCAAATTTCATAACTTTTTATGGAACTTATTTTTCAAAAATTAGTTATTTCTTCCTTTATCATGTCTAAATAGATCTCTTTTTTTCTGCCAATATCTCATGAAGGGGATATACATGTAAGAGGCTTGAAATTTCTTAAAAAGTTGAGAAAATATAAGCTGATACTTTTGTCAACCCTCTGAAAAGCACACAAAAATGAGATAAAACTGAAGTTTTTATATACAAAATTGAAAAATAATAATCTTTATTAATTTGTATGAAACCTGATATCTTCATTGATATCAAACAATTTTTAATGAGTAAATATCTACACAATTTAAGCCTACACTGTGTAGGGCATGAGACATTCAAATAAAATTTTGTCTGATTTTTGTTACATTCATTAAACATTTATTTTAATACCACGGCGGTGAAAAGGCAGGAACATATTGAGTACTGTCCCATTTCTGATTCCTTTGCATCACTAACATATATAGCAATGTTTTCTTTACCATTATCGGGTGGAAATGATTACTAAGAAATAAAATCATGTAATTCATTTGCATAATTATCATGTCACCAACAGTCACTGTTAAAAAGAGTGGCTGATTTGTTCTCCTTCATCCTCACTCCACTCATTTTTTTTTTTCAATGAGATGAAGTTTTAAGAGGCAATGATGGCTTCTTTTCAAAGAATATCAAAAAACTGTTTTACATACAGGTAAACCCTTCATTTTCTAGAATCTGAAAGCCCCTGTGAAAAACTCACATAAATTAAAGAATAGCAAACTTGGCAGTACCACAAAGACAATATTGATATACACTCAAATTGAGAATAAATTTGGTACAAAATTATAAAATATTTTAGAAAATTTTGTATTTCAATGTTTCAAACAGTGCTAAAAGGTCATAAAAGTATCAAACCAACTGTCTTTTAACTTGGATATACCCCCACCTCCCCCCAAATTTTTTTTTGACTTGGTGCAAACAAAATGCATGGATTCACCTTGAATATTTCAGCCGATTTCCATATTTTTAATGTCAAATCATCTGAAGAGCAGTCCTTTGAAGTTGTCCTTAATTTTCATATTTTTTTCTAAATATGGTGAAAAGAAACATGATAATGACTACTTTTACCTTTCTTGCAACTTGAGTTAGTACCCTTTTATTGTTTTTCTTCAGATTTGTTTCCCAATTTATTTTTTTTGACAATTTCTTCTTTTGATTTTTTTTTTATCTTGTAGGATCTTGCTTGGAGACGAAGATCATCGTTTGCTGTGCTAGGTTGCCCAGAGACACATTGGCCCATATTCTGAACTCTTGCTTAATCTAAACCTTGGTCTAAAGTTGTGGTTTTACTATGGAAAGCTATCGAAGCTATGGAAAGCCAATTTCAAAAAATTGTAGGTTCCATTTGTCAGCACATTTACTACTCAATTCATTCATAACTGTCTGTGTATAATAACAATCAAAGTTTTCTTCACCATTGAGGCATGGGGAAATAAAGTCATAGAACATGACAAACTAAGTAAACAACATTTAGGCATGTTTGGCTTCCAATAATTTTTTGAAGAATTAGACCATGTAATAAGACAAACTGGACTTTGGAATATGGGCCATAGAAATCAAATTTGTAAGCAAGATATCTAAAGGGAAATAAAGTAAAACGGCATACATTCGAAAAAAAACTTATACAATAGCTTTTGCATCACATATAAAATATTTCCCAAAGTTGTAAGACTTGCTAATTGATGAAAATTCAAAGTCGTGTAATATACTTGAATAAAACATGGATGCATATTTATAAGTATTTGAATGTGACACTTGGTGGTGTTGGTAAAAATTATTGGAGCATACAATAAATGAGATATAAAATTAGAACAAGACAAATTCAAACACTGGAAAGTAAGGTTAGTAATATTAGAAATTTTACTGTATTTATATGATAAGGTATTGTACCATGAGTCCACATTGATGATAAATTGTGGTTTTTTTCTTAAAGTTTCCATTCCTAAATTCATGAGTGTTCTAAGCTTACTTCAGCTCCTCTGAAATTGCTATCACATGAAATATAAGAATTCAAATCACATAGTTTTAAAGTTTCATGGACGTCAATACATTATAAACTCAAATTAATACCTATAGACAAAGTATGTAATGTATTATGTAAAAAAAAAATAACCAAGGTTTGTGAATAGCATGATCCAATCTATGCTTTTAATATTAGTTTGTTCATTTTCTTTATTATTCTAGCTTGCCTTGCCTTTTGTAGGAAAACCTAATAAAGTATAAATTAATTGCTACCGGTAGTCAAAACTCAGTACTGTATGAGCAAGCATTGGAGAACTTGGCCAAACCAAGATTGCCAAATTATAAAATGTAAAGCAATCATTTTAATAGATTTTAAAAGAAAGTTAATATTCAAATTTCTTTTAGAATATCTGCTATCTGCTTGTCAACTTAATGGACAATTTACAAAAATATTAATCAAAGTGGAATACAACAGAATTGAAAAAAAAAAATTTTACCTAATTGTTTGAATCTCAGTATATTTCTGTAACATAGTTGTAGCTCTGATAATGTATCATTTTCTACATTAAAGCTTGTACATAATAGCATCTTCTGTGTCTGACCTCAATTGTTGATGTCTGTTTGAGTCCTCTATGAGTCATCTAATTCAGGTGGCCAATCTACATGCACAGCCTGAGGGTAGAAAATAAAGAATGAGATTAGTGGAATATTTGTTCATCAATCATGAAAATAATATCTTGGGATTTTTGAATAATGACTAATACAATGCATTGATTTTATTTGCTTAAACTGCAAACTATAATTATCTCTTTACATTGCTGCGGTATGAATAATATCAAAGAGAAATTCAGAGGAAATTAAAAACAACATAACTGTCTACAATTTTATTTGGTCTTGAATCTACTTGAAAACACGAAATTTGCTGCAAATTTCTCCCATCTTTTGTTCCTGAAGTGTCAATTTGTACCTCAAAGCATACACAAAATACAATACCCGTATTTACAAACTAAAAATGGAATAATGATATTCTATTTCTGGATGGTGATGAATATTTTTAACGTCCCATGCCTATTAAATAATCAGTTATTTTTTTTAAACAGTTCTATACACAGATAACAAGATAAACGGTGATAAATTTTTACATATTTCATTACTGATTAATAACCAGATTTGCGCCATTTCTCGAAAAACCCACAAGGGAGGGGGAGTATTACCTAACGTTTTATTTATATCATATCGTTAAAAAATACGATATAGAATCTCTATGCAGAGGTAAATGAACTTACTGTGACATCCAGCTCTGTGATATCAGCATCTGTATTGAGAATTGTTCCTACATTAGGTTGGGTTCTACCAAGGTCACCATGTACAAACTCCTTAATGTATCTAATGATCCACATTAAGGATAATACAATGTAAGGTTACTTTTAACATCAGTGGTATGAAGTTTAAAGAATATAAATGAAAATTGGTCAAAGACAACATGAAATAATTTATTTTTTTAATGTATATGAAAGTGAATTGTGTCAAATGAATACTTTGACACTGAAATACAAAGCATACTCTTACTTATAACATTCAGCCATTGGCAATTTAAACAAAAGTCCCACTCTAACATTTAAACATATTATAGATTAGTATAGCTTCATCTTTGAATACAAGTCCAATTTGCCTGAGATTTAAGGGCTTTCGGTACATGCTGCTGTATGTTTGCTGCCATTTGTATGCTGCATCAGTTCTAAACCTACTTAATGGCAAAAGAAAACTTTCTTGAACACTATTTCCTCCAACATAAGTATCTTGATCAGATTTCTTTTAAAATCAGTTAAAACATGTAATGAATACATGAAGTAGATAATAAAATAATTCTTTTCTACCATCTGCCACTACAAAGTTTGCAAATAATACATGGGCATGATTTTTTTTTAAGGGAATAGTGGAAGAAATGATCACTTGCACAAACTAATCTAAGAGGATTTCAACAGACACAAACAAAATTGGAGATACAACACATTCAAAGGTTATTTTGGAAGTATAATAGTACTAGTATGCACTTGAATATTTATATACCGCAATAGTAAAATATCTGTGGAATCAAATGAGACCATGAAAGACTCTAAAAACTTTGTGAGATTAAAAACATTTAACAGTATCAGTTTTGTTTTAATGAAATTTGGTCTCTTGTGATACTTCATTCAAATAGTGATGATAGATACTGCCAGCAAATAATATCTTCTCAACCAATGTAGTATTAACATATACTGAAGTATTCTTTTCCTTTTCTAATCATCACTTGGTTGTAAATTCAAAAGGATACGTTCCTGCCTGTGTACATAAAAAGAGTTTAAAGTTGAGGTCATCTACTCTCTCTGTTGTCATGGAATGAACAGAACGTTCCCTAGTGGCAAGGGGGCGCCTGTGAAGAACTCTGATTGGTGTTTTCTGCTTCAAAACTATTTCCTAGAAATATAACAATCCAGTACAAATTACATTGAAAGCAGTACAAATATAATCCTCTTTCAAAACATTCATAAATCACTCTTTCCAAAATAGGGTTACACATTTTGAAATTGCTGAATTTATTTATGGCTTTGTTGAAGTTTCTACAGCAGAAAAAAAATTCTATGTCATTTGACTTGTCATCACACAAGACCCTGATTTGCAATATAAACAACAAGTGGAATGCCTCTGGCCATCTCACCTGCATCACGCAATTCAACATAGCAGCAGTGCTGACTTTGAAAACTACTATAACTCACACAAGATGTTCAGTGATACTTGGTTACTCTTATTTCCACGTTTTATGAATTAGACCAATACACTTACAGAGATAGGATGGTAATTCAACAAATACCCCCAATGCGGCCAAAGTTCATTGATCTCACATGACCTTTGACCTTGATCATGTGACCTGAAACTTGCACAGGATATTCAGTGATACTTGATTACTCTTATGTCCAAGTTTCAAAAGTCAGATCAATAAACTTGCAAAGTTATGATGGTAATTCAACAGATACCCCCATTATGGCCAAAGTTCATTGACCTTTGACCCTGGTCATGTGACCTAATATGTGCACAGGATGTTCAGTGATACTTGACTACTCTTATGTCCAAGTTTTATAAACTAGACCAACATACTTTCAAAGTTATGATGGTAATTCAACAAATACCCCCAATTCGGCCAAAGTTCATTGACCCTAAATGACCTTTGACCTTGATCATGTGACCTGAAACTTGCACAGGATATTCAGTGATACTTGATTACTATTATGTCTAAGTTTCATGAATCAGATCCAAAAACTTTTAAAGTTTTGATTGTAATTCAACAGATACCCCCAAATCGGCCAAAGTTCATTGACCCTAAATGACCTTTGACCTTGGTCATGTGACGTGAAACTCATGCAGGATGTTTGGTGATACTTGATTAACCTTATGTCCAAGTTTAATGAACTAGGTCCATATATTTTCTAAGTTATGATGACATTTCAAAAACTTAACCTCCGGTTAAGATTTTGATGTTGATTCCCCCAACATGGTCTAAGTTCATTGACCCTAAATGACCTTTGACCTTGGTCATGTGACATGAAACTCTAATAGGATCTTCAGTAATATTTGATTAACCTTATGGCCAAGTTTCATGAACTAGGCCCATATACTTTCTAAGTTATGATGTCATTTCAAAAACTTAACCTCAGGTTAAGATTTGATGTTGATGCCGTCGCCGCCGCCGTTGGAAAAGCGGCGCCTATAGTCTCACTCTGCTATGCAGGTGAGACAAAAATCATCTGAATGCCAAGCATACAGAGCAGGTGCACATGAAAATTTGCTAGCTCAGTGTTAAATCATCTTGATTGTTTCTGTAAACATCCAACAAAAAAATCCCTAAATATCCAAAATTTCTTAACCAAAATGAACCCTGTAATAAAATATGAATAAAATTCTTAATAAAAAAAAAGATAAAGGGTGATTTTACTCTCTCCATGTATACTTATTTTAAAATAGAACTAGATTTTTATATTACCTGATCAGTATTTAATTTGTCCAGATCTTCTTGGCATACTGGTGATGCTACCCTTACTAAGGCCATGTATGACTTCTTCTTTTCAGTCTCTCCCTCTTTTAATTTCATTGTTGCATCTCTGTTGATATATCAAGAAGACAGGCTTTTATAAAAACAATATTATTTAGCATATATTATTTGCCTTGGGGATTCTTCCATGTCCATCAAATACACTCCAAATTATCTCTAAATTATGAAATGTAATAATCAAGTTGAAATGATACCTCTGAGTTACAAAACTGTGACAACATAGATTTCATTTTATAAAAATGTACTAAGTCTAGGAAGTGACTATATCCACTTACTCTTGCTATATGAACTGCATAATTGAAGAAATTGCGTTTGCTCATGAATATTGTGTTAAGAGCAGTGGACTGTTATCAATGAATGAACATGATTAATCATGCAAGTGCTGTAATGTTTGACTTACTTGCCGACAATCTGAAGATCCCTCACACCAACATCTGATGTCCTTTTATTAATCTCCTACAGCAAGCACAGAGGAACAAAATAATGTTTTCATAATTTCTCAAATGAAACTATTCAGAAAAAAAGAGTGATTATTCATGACTGACTAGTATTAAAATATATCCATCAATCAACACTACTTATTGTGTTGGTCAGAACCACCCTTCAAGAGAGCATGTGCACAGAGCAAAACATCTTAAGAATTTAGGTACATGTACATTTTCCTCCATTTTAAAAACTGAAATCAATTTGTCTTTGTGTATACCTTGGCTGCTCAAAATGATATTGTGACCACACATATTGGCAAATTCTGACAGAAAAATATCTGTTTCATCATAAAATGTCTGACAAACATGTATTTCCTTGTAGAGCAGAGGCAGCCTAAGCACATGTTGTGCCCATCATTTCAAGTGACTTTGGTGCAAGTTTTCTACATCCCTAATGACTGTACAGAGAAATATAATAATTTAAATAAAACAGATGTTGAGTTTGATTGTTAAACGTAACGGATACATAAAAAGTGCCTCTTATTCAGGGTCTTTTCCCTTCTTAATTCCCCATTGTTTAGTTTGTGTTTAAATGGGACAATCAGAAGAGAAAAGAAACTGAGTGAGATTCCTGACAAATTTCATGGCCAAAGGTGTGTCTAACATTGAATATATGAAAATAAAATACATAATTTGAACCCACCTCCTGGAGTCCTTTGCATTCTTCTACACAGACAATATTCTTACGTGGGTTGACAACCTCTACCACAAATGGCCTCCCTGTAGAATTATAAAATTGTATGTACAAATTCGATCATTTGTGAATTAAATTGAATTAAAGTGCAATGAAATGCCCCATGACACTAATATGTATCACACATTTTTCTAATTATTCAAACATTACAGATAAAAACTTTTCAGCATCTCTTGTCCTACACAGTATTCATTTAATTTTGCTTTAATCGTGGCTTTGAGAATTTTCAAAGTCTTAACTAATCGTAAATATTGAAATTGTAAAATCGCAAAAGGTAACCACAGCATTAAATAAAAAGATATACATTTGACCATATCACCATTTTAAAAAGAAAAAAAATGTGGGAATGACCATAAGATTGCACAAAAGATACTGCAACCCATTCTATTACATGTATTACGGTAAATCTGTAATTAACATAAGATATAATTTTCAAACTCACCTCTGCCTAATGTCCTTACATCAACATCCTCTCTACCAGATGAAGCAAACCGATAATCTGGATGATAAAATAAATCCATAATTAGGACTCAACTACTAGGAACTGTAAAGTGATTGGGAGCATTCCCTTACCTGTTCCAATGTGTATCATTGATTAGACAAGAATTCACATGATATATACAAGACGGAAGTCAGTATAAATATGCCCTGCAGGATCAAACTTTTGCAGAGTAACACAGCCTCATATTTTCCCCACATCAAAATAATTAGCAATTGTGCCTATCAGTATCAGTTTCAGAGCTGCTCCACAGCTGCTGTCAGACAAACAGTTAAGCAGCAACTTTGAATCAGCACTGCATCAAAACCATGTAGGCTTTTTTTTACAAGTTTGTGAAGTTAGCCATTAAGGCTTGTGCTTATCATTCTCCGACATAGGGGTCATGATGTGTTTTGAACGCTTTTGTATGGAGTGACGTGATCAAGTATAAATACACCAAGGCAATTTAATGTAACGTTTTATTGCCCACGACAAATGTATTTGATGCAGGCTTCTTGTGGGATGATCACTCAACAGCAGGCTCGCACTGAGTTGAAAATCCAGTACAACTGCGGTATAAATGAAAATTTAAAAGAAAAAAACAAACAAATCACTACTGAAACAAACAAAAATATGTTCATTGAATGTTTTTATTAAAGAATTTAACAAACCTGCTGCTCTTAATGCTTCTTGAATTGGTTTACATATATGCTCCTCTACAGAAGATTCTGTCTTCCTTTCACCCTCTAGAATCCATGGGGTTTGTGATAGGTGACGAGAATGTTTGGTGTAACGACCTGCATAAGTTAAAAATGTATTTAATGTAGTTATTTGTGGTGTTAGCATGGTGCTCAAAGTTACTTTGACAAAAATCCATAACACTGCTTTAGCAAGAATCCTCAGTATTTTTCACAGTAGCTTTCCCAAATTTCCCATCATCTTGTCTATACTAAAATTAAGGATTAAAAAGAAAAGATGCTATGTAGGATTCCAATTGAAAATCATGGCTCACTCATGATATCACGTACGACGTGCATGCATCCACATAAAGCATCGAAAAGGGTCTGTTTTCAGCCCTTCGACATGAGGAGTTGCCTGCACTTGTAGCTTTGCTATCTCTAACTTGCAACAAAGTCACCCATACAGATGTATCAAACCAATGGCAATTAAATCACGAGCTCTACGACAAGCACCTTCCTCCTGTACTTAGTCCCCATGTGGGCCACGCATCTGATGGAGATTCACAAAACGAAAGTTATAGCCCTGAACAGTACTCAATAGACCATCCTAATTTTGGAATTTCTGCCTCTCTCAAACATGAGCAAGGGATGCCTCAAGTCTACAATCTCATGGAACAAGACTTCATTCACAATACTAAGAAGCTTGTTAGTCCTTTGGATCATCCTAAACAGGAGCTCAATGCAGGTTGAAATATGATTCATATGTCACAGTTGGAGCTACTTCTTGCAAAATGTAATCAAGCAAAGCATGGGCTTAGAAAGGGTGATGTGTTCAAAGGACGGCGAAACTGTGAATCAGTACAGCGGCACGCCTTTCCCAGGGTATGGGAGGCATTATAAATCCTTCAAACTCATGATCAAAAGCCAGTAAATCTATTGGGTACAATAGGTTAACTGGAACTTGTTTGGCAGTATATAGAAATATTCTATTCATACACGGCCACTCTTCAAGAGAGAATAATAAATGCGGCATATGTTGCAAATTTCCTATGGTTGTGGAGGAATTGTATTGTAGCAACAAAAAGTCAAAAGCTTGGTTTTTACTTGCACTCTGCATAGCATGTTTTACTGTACATGTACAAAATTGCTTTGTCTATCCATCACCATTTCTGCACTTCATGACACTCCTTCCCGTGGCTCAATTAATTCATCATCCCAGTATAGCTTCTATATGAGCTGCCAAACGGATTACTACATCAAGTATCATTCTCCTGAAGACGACAAGAACACACTTGTCAGAACATCAATATTGGGTGGTCCCTTTCAGGACCAACACTTGCCCAAGAAAAATACATGGTGTACCGTGAAACCTACTACGCTATACATCAAGTATCAAGACACCATACTCGGCCACTCGTCAGGAGAGAATAATAAATGCGGTGGTATCTGCTTGGCAAAGAGGCTACAAATAGGTAGGAGTAAAGGCACTACAACTGGGTTTATTTTTGCATATCCTAGTTCTATTAATATCATTTATTAACTTGCTTGATCATTGGCAGATCACCAGTGTTTAACCACTTAAAAGGCAGTATTGTTAATGTTTCATTTTGTTAAATGTTCACTTTCCCATGTGTTGATGTTATTCATGAATAATTGAACTTGTTTTATATAAATATATTTTATGATAGAGAAATGTAGTAGGCTCCTTCCACACAGTCAAAGTCTGATTTGAATGTGCAAACTGTTTCCCTGATTATGTATTCAATAATTTGTTTGCATGTGTAGCCATTCATGCAAGATTTTCTGTAGAATTTGTTTATAAAATATATATTGTTAAATGCTATTTTGGTTTTATATTCAGATTTTTTTTATTTTGACTGTTTTTTTAATGATGGCTTTATTACTTTGAACACTTTAAACAAGTTGACAGACAATATGAGGCTCATGCAAATTTTTGCAGGGGCCTGAAGAGGGAGCCTTTGCCCCCCCCCCAGTATTATTTATGGAGTGAAATTGCCCAGTTCAGTAAGGATTAAATGACGATTATCAGTGACTTACCAGCTAGGAAGACTGATTCATGAAGACATTCAATGGAGTATGAGGATCCACTCTGAGGGATGACTGGTGGATGAGGAAGCAATCTAGTGATATATATAATAAAATGTACACTATCATGTGGGTGTGTCATCAAGTATTATCATGTATAACTTTATGAAATAACTTCAATATCAAGGGCCAAAATGTGAGCCCATTGCCTTTTCTAAAAAGTATAGCCTATAGGAATATCTGTAATTGCTATAATTTCATTTACATTCTGGCAAATAATGTGCTTTTTACTAAAAAAATATATTAGCATGAATCAACATCTGAATATTTCAAATTTTATTTCATCAAATTGAAAATGAGTAAGACTCATTTGGGTTGCTATATTCTCGTCATTCGTTAAAGTCATGCATTTTCATTACAACAGATTTATGAAATACATCCAAGATGATTGTTTCATAAAACTAACTGAAAAAATATGTACATCTCAAAAGACTAGAATATAAAGAGCACAATGAGATATTTTTTCTGACGATTTTTCAATAAATCACATCATTTTATGGCAAAAGTTTAAGTCTGTATAATGTATCCCATCTCAATTCTCTCTTCTGATTAAATATGATTGTGTATGACATGTGGCTTCTCATACTGAAGTCATCAACAAAGTCAAAAATAACTATGAACAACCCTTATAACTTGAAATGTTGAAAAATACAATAGATTTTTCCAATCAAATTGCTAAATTTTTGTGCTTGGTTTGCCAAAAACTTATCGCATCACTGGGACTATACAATAATACATCTTCTTTTACCTCTTGAGATGCCTACTAGTCAGCCCTCTAAGTGCACTTCCAATTAGTTGTTTAGTAGGCCCTTCTTTCTTCTTATGAGAATTCTTCCAAAACTGTTCAAAAAGATAGAAAGAGAGAGACATATGGACATGAATTACATTGCACCACACTTTACAAAGGCTGCAACAATAATAAATTACGTATCCTGGACTTAAGCTGATAAAACTATAAATGAACAAGGTGACCAACGTACAGCATATACTCTAAGACAAAAATAGAATACAATGTTTTATCATGTAAACTGAAATATACAATATTTGTTGGTAATGATTAGTGTGCCCATTTTATATATTAGTTTTCATTATTTCACAGAGTTTAGGCTTATGTAAAACTTACTCCATCTACAATTAAATGGCAAATATTAATCTTCATTAAAGTGGCGGACCGTGACCCGGAGGAGACAAAGCATTGGAGGGGCACAGTATTGTTCACAAACAATACGGTGCCCCTCCAATGCTTTGTCTCATCCGGGTCACGGTCCGCCACTGCTTCATTATAAAGACTCCAAATGATATTATTGCTTGTTGCGAATACTCAAGTTTAGGTTTCATATCAGAGTAGATTTCCCTTTTAAGAAAGTAACTGAACCAACCATGATATAAACTTACCTTTTGTCTTTTGTGAGCTGGTTCTTTATCTGTTATCTCATCATATCTGGTAAAAACAAGAAAATTACTAGCGTAAAGGTGTTTTCACAGTTGCCATAAAAATATTTTTTCTTTACAGATACAGCACTGGTCGTATATACGAAAAGAATGTTGGAGATGGGTGATTTCTGATATTTCAACCACCATATAAACAGCAAGAATTTCATTAAAATGGCATCAAAGTCCATGATTTTTTTAAGTTAAATATTTCTGTTGCTATTAAAGAAAATATCTATGGAATATTCTTAATATCCTTGGAATGGCAATTAAGGGAAGAATTGTCAGATGTCATAATTACAAAATTTCATTGGGTTTATAATTATTTCTCTTCTTTTACATGTGCATAGTCAACATGAAATCACTTGTCTCTGATTTTGAATAACAAAGGGTCATACTCATGTCTTGACATCAGCAATCATTCCTCTAATTTTGGTAGACATAAGAAAAACATCCTCCTCTCATTAGTCAATATGGCTGGTTCTAATGATCCTGACACATGATATGAGTATAAAAACTAACATTCCATACTCCTCCATTGACATTTATATTCTAAGTGAGTATCGTAAGTGAAAAAACCTGGTTAGACCTCCATAGTAAATAATAATGACTTCAAAAACCAAATACCCTATAACAAATAGATCACCTAAGATAGGGAGTTTTCCACACTAATTTAAAAAAATTATTTTTTTTTTGCTACTTACAATGTGTCTACTTCTCCTTGTGTTTCATGGTGTTCAAAACTCAAGCCAACCTCAAATGAGCTCTATAAGGAAGGGGTTATAATTCAAAGCAAATTAGTTACAAATGGTCATAGTGAAAAAATACACTGCAGAGAATGTAAGTTACAGCCCCTACCCCAAAAAGAAAAGATAATGAGAAAATAAGAAACAGCACTTGTAGGTTGCAAAGAGCCCAACAAACTGCTACATATGAACAGAACTAGAACTAAAAAAAAATCCCCTCTTCAGAAATTTTGTTTTCCCTTGTATACATTAAAGTACCTATATGCTTCATGTAATGAACAATCATTGCAGAAACTCCCCTTTGTATAGCCAATCTGTACTTCACCAAATAATAATAATAATTTTGAATTCAAACTCAACATTATATTATAAAAGATTATTGAAGTGGGGTGCAAGCACTGGCAGGGATTCAAGAAGCAAACCTTTTGTTAATGGAATGGGTGGGCAGGGTTCCCACATAAATTTGAAAACAGAATTTTATGACTAAATTGCAGCTTTCCATGACTTCCCGTGACCTCCCGGGAGTTATGTAGAATTTGGTTTGTCACAAAACTGGGAAAAATGGAAATCATGAACACCAATTATAATAGCAGAGTATGATCACAGAGTATGAGAGTTGCGAGACATGACAAACTGGAAAGCTGCCATAGCCAAGAGGTAAATGCAATTCCATGACTTTTCCCTGACTTTCCATGACCACAATTTTTTCCTGGATTTTCCAGGATTTGCCATGACTATGGGAACCCTGGGTAGAAGTGGGGGTGATCTATTGCTTTGCATCATCCCCTTCCCAAAATGCTTGACTGATAATAATAATGACTTTGCATGACAAAAAAAACCCCAACATTTCAGAAAAGTCTTTGTTTCTCTACTAATTATCACTTACCTTTGGAGAAAACTTGACCTTGAACCGGTAGCTGAAAAGACGACCACAAACCCACTTGAAGACATCCTTGATAGGTGTGATGTCGGTGGACTTCAAAGACAATCTGAAAAAAAAATACATATGAAAATTATGGTCAAAATGTCATATTTATAAATTCCAGTTGTGCTAATAATCATAAAATGAGCAAGAATAGAATCCAGCAAAAATAACCACTTAACTTTTAACAAATCATTCTAGTAGAAGATAAGTCATAGCTACGTAATAAGAAAAATAAGCATTGAATTCTGTTTGGAAGATGGGCTTTTTTATTAGCTATGCTTATTTGTGTTGACGATTTTAAGCTTGCATGTTTCAGTCTAGATTACAATATTTAAAGCATGTTGTTATGTCAGAACTAAATATATTTTTTTTCAATATACTTCTGTAACAATTACTAAATAGTGAAAAGCCTTTCTCTTCTTATAATTGCAATGAATATTGTTTAATCTTAAATTGCATCTCCTGGAAACATGAAGTGCTAATAGAATCCAATTATCTACTATTAAGCACAGACAAAAATTTGCAAAGCATGATAGAGAAAAATCAGATTCTCATTTCTGGCCAAATATGTCACCAAATCATTCTAAGCACTGTGTTTAGACGTGTATTACAGAACTTTCAAGAGATACACACATAATTTTACATATCTGGTAATAACAAATTTGGACTTACTTGCAGATTTCATTGAGATGAGTTAGCAAACAATGCTGCAGAAACAAAATTGAAATACATATCTGAAGTAAATGAGTAATAGTTTCACTTGACATCTATGACTATATTCAAAAATATATTTTTCATGCTACAAGTAGTTAGGCCCTACATATTAATTCCTCTTTTTTCTGTATTTCCTTTTTTTTCTACCTTTCTTCTAAAAATCCTTCTCAGCTCCCTGTCTCTCTTTGTAATTAACTGCAACAATATATGCGCAGTCGCGCGATGCCAGCTACTGTATTGAGGATACGCCCCATGTGCCCCCAGGCCTTCCTACTGGTTAGAAGGGTTCCCACTTGGAACTAACAATGATTTTGGCTGATTTGTCTTTGAAAAAAATGGGTAGGAATTCAGAGGGACATGACAGGGAAAAGACAATGTTCAAAAATACGGGACTGTGACAATAATAGGGGTGTCACAACTCTACAAGAAATTACAAAATTTATGACAAAAGGAATGATAGTTTTCCAGAATACCAGCCCTGGTTTTTATCAAACAAAACTTGAAATGATATTTAAGAAATCAGGCCTGTACATATTCATCAGAATCATAACAAGTTCCAGTTCAACCTCTATAAATGGTAAGAGTATAACCTAGGACATTAAGAAACGGACAAATGAGTTGAATACATACTAAAGGAACAAAGTGAGAAGAGAGTAAGAAAGGAAATACATGGATGAGATGTGTGTGTATAAATGCGTTGATTTACATCAAACTGCTGGGGAAAAGAAAATTATTTTCAAAAAAGAGACTGATTTTTTAAGACATATTCTCACCTGGAGAATAATTCAAAATTACTAGTATTGATTTTTTAATATCATTTTTAAACACTGGCTCAGATTTTCCATGTTTAAAGCGCAACTTCCCATGGATATTAGTATTTATAATATAAATGAGTCTTTATTGCAATCAAAGATCAAATTTGAGACAATTCTTGGTATATTTAAGCTGCACTCCAAATGTTCTCACTGAAATACTAACTAATTTATCCTAAGAAGTGCATGTACAATTACACAGCACTTAACCCGATGAAGAACCTAAAGTAAAACAAAAAGAATTCAAATACCATTAAAGACTGGCAAATGTATGAAATACCTGTCTAATGTCCAGCTGGAGAGGAAGTGTGAGAGTCAACATATAAGTCTTGAAATCATAGTTTAAAGCCTCCACATCACAGCAAATCTAGTACAGCATATAATGATAAACAAAGCATAAGCGATGTTGTGTCTCGCCCACTTGTGAAAGTAACCAGAAATATCGTGTTATAAGAGGGCACGCAACAGAATTGTATAAAAAGTTCATTGTAAAATAACTGGGATTGAATAACATTTGTCATAAAGAGTCTTGCACGTAAACTTAAATGTTGACCTCAAAATGACCTTCGACCTTACCGTGTGACCTCTGAGCACAATAACATGCAGGTCTCCTAAGTACAGCTTCAACCCGAGTTTGTTTCAAAAGTGACTTAAAGTTGTGGAGTTATGTCATAACAATGACCTCAAAATGAACTTTGACCTTACCATGTGACCTCCGACTGAAACATAACATGCAGGTCTCCTAAGTACATCTACACCCAAGTTGGGTGAAAAGTGACTTACGGTTGCGGAGTTATGTGTCATAAGAAAGTTTTGCACGTAAACTTTAATGTTGACCTCAAAATGACCTTTGACCTTACCATGTGACCTCCAACTGCAGCATTACATGCAGGTCCCCTAAGTACATCTATCATCGAAGTTTGGTTGAAAAGTGACAAACGGTTGCGGAGTTTTGTGTCATAATGTTTGTGACGGACAGACAACAATTGGATCCCTTAGTCTTGCCTTCACCTCTGGTGGGCGAGAAAAAATTAAACAATGTGAAGGTCAAGGTCATAGGTCAAGGTAAAGACAGGTTCATAAAATATGTAAGTGTTAAATAATGACTTTTGACCAAATCAATGAATGAATATGACAACGCAAAAATATTTTGTCAAACAATACCATATCAAAGCAGAAGTAAAGCAGAGTTTTCTATTTCACTAGACATAGTAAAAATAAATTTAACCAAGTTTTTGGAATAGATATAAAATTGAAAAATAATTGGTCTGACAATGTTATACTAACGCAGAACTTTTTCCGGATTTTCGTCACCACAGTGGTTGGCACTTTTCAGAGTCTACCACCACTGAAAAATTCTGATCAGCATTCTATAAACTAAGTTTAAGTCCATACGACCAACTACATGAACATTTTTTTCTAATATCGTTTATGAATACATTAGCTAACTCATCTAAGGAGGAGAAAACAGGGCAAACTCCATAGGTATTAACAGGGTTTCAAGACATTTGCTCCGGCAACAATTGCTCCACTCTAAATTACACACACTAATCAGATGACCAACTTCAACCCTCGGTTTAAAACTATAACCTACCTTGAACCTAACATAAAAACCTACATTGCAACCCTAACCTTAAATCTTTTACGAAATTAAGTCCAGAGCAATTGTCGCAGGAGGAGCAAATGTTGTGTCACCATCCACAGAAATTCAGACCCTTGAGAAAAAGACAATGATAGAATTCCAGCTCTTTAGTGATCATCTGGCCAATGTAATTATAGCTGGATTTATATAGTAGAACGCTTTTTCCAAAAGACAAAATAAACAAATATTATTCCCACCACGGCTGTAGCTTGAGCTACAGCAAGGAATTAATCCTGCAAGGTACACATTCACCTCACCTGGCTTGAGTGTTTGGGAAAACACGCCAATGCTGGCAAATGTGTACATGGTAGAATTATTTCAGCATTATTATTCAGCATATATGCAGCAGACAGAATCCTGCAAAGTTTTAACATTTGACTCATCTAAATCTGCAATATCATTTACACATCAACACAGTTCGGCCTATTGGGTAATTATGGACCATTCCAGCATATATTTTATAATATATGAAGAAGTCAAAATGGAATTTTCACCAACAGCGATTGACTGGCAACAGCTCAAAACTTTTCATTTCTAAGAAGTAGGTCAAAGAGTTCAATTTTTATGGCAGATCCAGCCAGGTTAAATAGAAATTAATTTCACAGGTCATAATTATTGCACATAATCAAGCAAGATGTGCACCAGGATTACATATATTTCATTGTTACACTCATATGAGTCATGTACCTTGTCTACAGTCCGTTCATCACACAAAGATTGTAGTATACCAAGACAAGCTGGGCAGATCTCACCATCTTTGCTCCCTTCACTTTTTAACTCAGACTGTTCAGCTTGATCAGGATTATGGACAACTTCAGAGTCTGTACTGGCCTGCTTTGGGCCCCCCTCTCCGTCTTCCAATTTCCACAAAGATGGACAAGACTATTTAAACAAAATGAAGGATTTGGAAATATTTCCATCCATCAACTGAGAGCAAAACCTACTATTTCTAATTCAATATTGAGTAACATATTAATACTCGGCAATAAATAGAAGTACACAAGAGTGAATATCAAAGATGAGAGCATCATTTCTTTCTTTTTTAAAATTAAGCCAGTCAATTTTTGTAAGTCATAACACTAAATTCTATCAGAGTGCATTCAGCATTTCTTCTGATTATAATATAGCCAGAACATCAAACTAATTCTTCCTTCAAGGTTCTATGATACAAAAATTTGTAACCCTCAAATGTATAAAGTCAATTTATTTCACTTCATTGAAATGACCCTCGATATTCTCAGATTTAGGTAGAAATGATATCAGCATACTCCCCATTTCCCACTTCCCCATTAGTATCCTTTCAACATCAGAGATTTTCTGCATGAAGAGTGGAGACTGCTGACAAGGAAAAGTCTGTTTATTTAAATGACCATTGAATTAACTTTATTAGTAAACTGACATCTCTAGACCATGATTTATAAATACCTCTAAAGGATTAGCGTAGACATGGATATTCTTCCTTCCAAGGTATCGAAGGACACACCTCTGACAACAGCGGAGGCTGCGTAGCATCAACACAGTTTTTGATTCATCATCCTGCATGCATTCAATTATTAAGAATACAATAAATATACGGCTTGCCTAAACTCTCACTCAGAATTTGAAAGGATTAAAATAAAAGATAATAGATACACTTCCTACTGTAAATTGGAAAAAAAATGGGCAACTGCTGATATGAGGTTCAATATAATTAAGCAGCAAGGCACAACACCATCAGGGCCTCCAGTTCATAAACAAGAACTCTCCAAGAAAACAAGGGTATCCTCACACAGATCAAGACAAATTATGTCAGCTGGTAAATTAACATTGTCCTTGTCTTAGGTGGCACCTATGCCTTATTAGTGTGTGTGCTAAAGTAATTGAGTAGATTTAATGCCATGAAATACCCGTAGGGCCTGTTTCATGACTAGATGAGCGATACGTAGGAATGTCCTAGGACCATTCTTCCTAGATTTGGCGACAAATCAGCAACAAATCAGCGCCTTCCGTTTTACGAAGGCAATTTTGTATTCCAAGTCTGCGACATTATTTGATATCGATAGTATTGGAAAAGTATTTACTCTTCATCATCACCTGAACCTTTTATTTCGATATGACGTCTTTTCGTAAAATCATATACTTCAATAAATGGAGATCAAATGATTTTGTATTTCGTCGCACGCACCACGAACCATCCTCTCTGTGCACTTCGATGCGATAGTTAAGCGCACTGTATCTGTTCCACGAACCGTCCTCTCTGTTACGTTGCCCACTGTGGCGTAAATAATTAACTTCAAGAAAATATAAAGATACGGGATGAAACTTTGGAACCTGAACTTTTTAACGAAGACACTGGTAAATAATTTACTCTCCTTGTAGGTGCACTTACTGCTGGTTTAAAAAAAAAATTTCTTTAAATGCATTTTCTGCAAAAGTAACTTTCGCATCGAAGTGCGCAGAGAGGACGGTTCGTGGTGTGTGCAACGATTTATTACTGATTGTATAGTTGATGTATGGAGCTTACTTCATGAGGTAAGAGAAAAAAAACTTTTAAGATTCACAAACGTAACTGAATAAAATAAAAAAAATCATTATTTCCTTAGGCTAATCTAGAACACGGTGCCCTATTAGAGACGCCTTTCATTGATATTTCAACGAAAGAGGTCCGTGTCCGACATAAAAATTTAAGTACTCTAACTAAGTATTACTGACATTGCATTAGTTCAATATTCTGAATTTTTATATAATAATTAATAAATATAATGAGAATTTTGCAAATTATGCCTTAAAAGTTATTTGTTTTTAGATGAAAATAGGGTTTTAATGGAGTAAACAAAAACAACTTCTGGTTTCCACAACACACGACTTTTATAGCTTTATATTTCTGCGGGTGGCGGCATGTAATGAACCCTTGAGTGCCCAGAATGTGCATACAGAGACAGAGTCCACTGTCTAGATTAGTCTTGAGGACGCAATGATGATGACTTTTGATAGAATGAAATATACTTCTTCATCATTGACGTCTTGACACTCTTCCCATATAGGATTAAGAGAAGGTCCAAAACAAAGACGGATTTCCCTTGGATGCATAGGAAGGTTTTAAAAATTATTATATAAAAATATTTTTTAAAATGAAGATTTCTTACCTAACTGATACCGCGTAGACCCCTCGATCCACTTGTAAACAACGGAAATACAATAGCGTTGACCCTTGAACCGCTTATGTATGACGTACTTCCGGAAAGCAATGCCGTCTTAACGAACAATTTAGAGATAAAAATTATTATTTAACAAATATCAAAATTTATTTTGTGATTATAAATAATTAATAATAATATATATAAATCATTTATAATCAAGAAATAACTTATAATATTTGTTAAATAACAATTTTTATCTCTAAATTGTTCGTTAAGACGGCATTGCTTTCCGGAAGTACGTCATTCATAAGTGGTTCAAGGGTCAACGCTATTGTATTTCCGTTATTTACATGTGGATCGAGGGGTCTACGCGGCATCAGTTAGGTAAGATATCTTCATTTTTTTATATTTTTGTATAATAATTTTTAAAACCTTCCTACGCATTTGGCAATTCACATGATTTTGGTTTAAAAAGATGGATTTCCACACTCATTCAATGAACAAGGTTATAATATAACCTTGTTCTCAGTTATATCTCCATGTGTGACAAAATAAGGGTGGCAATGTTTGGCTTATTTTCTCTTTTTCTTTGGGGCATATGCTTGATTTTTTTACACTGACAGTTTCCATTAGACCTGTTAATTCATACTGCTTGGCTCTTATTAGGTGGTCTGTCTTTGACAGATCACCTCTTAATTTCGTCAGAATTTTCTTATTTCTTTCTTACTTTATTTCTTTATTTTTACGGATTTTCTTGTCGCCAAGATATCTCAAAATGGACTTTATAAATTTCATTGAATTTCATGTCATTAATAGGATCTATCATGGACACGTCAAAATAAGCTTTTCAAGGTCATCAGGTCATGATGACGTCATCTAGGCGCCATTTTGTAAAATCACATTATCAATCATATCTCCATTATTAATTATCAAAAATTAACAATATTTACATCACATTAATTTCAGGTCAAGGGTCATCAGGTCATGTCATCAAAGGTCACCTAGAGGTCATGTGCGCGCGCATGCGCGCGCGTCAAAATTTCAAAATGCTCAAAATCACTTTTTTACCAAACGAGAGTATGTTTCAGGTCATTTTAAGCATTTCAAAAATTTGCGCGCGCGCACATATGCGCGCGCGTTTTCCTCGCGTAACACCTTAACACAGTGCAAAAACACCGTTTTTTTTACATCATTTCATTGATAATAAAATTCTGAACAATTTGATACCTTGATCAACCTTCTACGACCATTAATAACGAAATTAACACCCGTTAAAGTTTGCAGCACGTGTGCGCGCGAGCTCTCACTATAGGCCATATATGGGCAAAAACATGCCTATTGAAAATTCACTGTAGCTCTTTAAATAATCCGTTGACCCCCAATTTTTTTTTCATATATCGATAGAGTATGAGTTGTAGATTTGATTTCATGTCACCATTGTCCCTAAATTATATCGTGACGTCATCAAAATGGCGCCTAAACTAAAAATTTCATTTTTTTCAAAAATGACGTCATCAAATTTATGCAAATTTGGTTGTAACTTCTCGAATATAGATCTTTTTTCGCCCAGATTTCGATATGTTGTAGTTTAGAATGTACTCTTTCTCCTTAGTAACTTGAATTTTTGTTTTGAGAAACGCATCATTGCGTAAAACAGCGATGAAAAGAGGCATGTCATTTTTCCTCATTTTGCGTGTAATCTCTATGGGACATGACTTTTTCTCAAAACCAGATTCGACATTCCTCTATTTCGTGAGCCATATCTCCATTTTTTCTTGTCAGTTTTCTTTAAACTTTTAGTATGTTGTAGCTGAGATTCTAAGCTTTCGCACGTGTGCCCTTCATTTTTTGATCAGATGCCGGGAACATGCCCGTATTTCACTTGCAAAATTGGACTTGTAATTCTCAAAATTGCTTACGTGTATTCTCTATGGGGAATATCGTGGCTTTGACTGCTTCTTAAAGGGCGCGGGTTCGAGTCCTGGGGTGAACAAGATGAATTTTTTTTTCACTTTTTTTTCTTTTTGCCACTTCTTACATGATCCTTTATGATAATTTAAAGGTATAAAAGTTTAAATTTAGCAAGATAAAACAGATTATAATTACTTTTTTTCATATCACATGTATTTTGCGTGTAATCTCTATGGGACATGACCTTTTCTCAAAACTAGATTCGACATTCCTCTATTTCGTGAGCCATATCTCCATTTTTTCTTGTCAGTTTTCCCTGAGCTTTGAGTATGTTGTAGCTGAGATTCTAAGCTTTCGCAAATGTGCCCACCATTTTTTGATCAGATGCCAGGATCATGCCTGTATTTCGCTTGCAAAATTGGACTTGTAATTCTCAAAATTGCTTACGTGTATTCTCTATGGGGAATATCGTGGCTTTGACTGCTTTCTAAAGGGCGCGGGTTCGAGTCCTGGGGTGAACAAGATGAATTTTTTTTTCACTTTTTTTTCTTTTTGCCGCTTCTTACATGATCCTTTATGATAATTTAAAGGTATAAAAGTTTAAATTTAGCAAGATAAAACAGATTATAATTACTTTTTTTCATATCACATGTATTTTGCGTGTAATCTCTATGGGACATGACCTTTTCTCAAAACTAGATTCGACATTCCTCTATTTCGTGAGCCATATCTCCATTTTTTCTTGTCAGTTTTCCCTGAGCTTTGAGTATGTTGTAGCTGAGATTCTAAGCTTTCGCAAATGTGCCCACCATTTTTTGATCAGATGCCAGGATCATGCCTGTATTTCGCTTGCAAAATTGGACTTGTAATTCTCAAAATTGCTTACGTGTATTCTCTATGGGGAATATCGTGGCTTTGACTGCTTTCTAAAGGGCGCGGGTTCGAGTCCTGGGGTGAACAAGATGAATTTTTTTTTCACTTTTTTTTCTTTTTGCCGCTTCTTACATGATCCTTTATGATAATTTAAAGGTATAAAAGTTTAAATTTAGCAAGATAAAACAGATTATAATTACTTTTTTCATATCACATGTATTTTGCGTGTAATCTCTATGGGACATGACCTTTTCTCAAAACTAGATTCGACATTCCTCTATTTCTTGAGCATATCTCCATTGTTTCTTGTCAGTTTTCCCTGAGCTTTTAGTATGTTGTAGCCGAGATTCTAAGCTTTCGAAAATATGCCCTCCATCATGCCCGTATTTCGTTTGCAAAATTTGAATTGTAATTCTCAAATTTGCTTACGTGTAATCTCTATGGGGAATATGCTAGCTTAATGGATAACGCATTTGACGTGTTCGTCCGTATTGCTGACGTGTAGGTCCGTGTTGCTGACGTGGTGGTCCGTGTAGCTGACGTGTAGGTCCGTGTTGCTGACGTATTGGTCCGTGTTGAAGACGTGCTCTGCCGGCATGATCCGTGTGAAGCTGCCGTGTTGATGCCGTGTTCACAGTCATCTGGGGCAAAACTATCCCGGACCTCCCCGGATCATGCATGCATTGCCGTGTTGATCCGTGAGGTATAATCATCTATCTTGTATGTATCTGTTTGAAGATGTATGTCTGACGATTGTCATCACCACATCAATAATCGCATTTAGTAATGGTCAAAACTTATTCTTAGGATGTCTACGATCAAGATTATCAATGATATCTAAATGATTTATTTCATACATCAGCCGACACTGAATGACAAATCATGACAGACCACCTAATTCGTCCGCATGACGAATTAAATTCTAGTTCAAATTTAATTCCTTATATCATTTTTTCTTAATTAAAAATAGAGATCAAAAAATGAAAATTTTCTTGCCATATTACTTTCCACCAATAGAGGGCGTACACAAAAATATGCCCAAAATTCAAGTTTTTGAGCGCTCTGGTGAATACAAAAAATTATTCCCACATTACTAATGATAAATAAATTAAAACTGTATGAAAATTAGTAATTTTGGTCACAAAAGTGATATTTTAATGATTTTTTTAGAGTGTGTGCTCTATACAGCATTGGCATACCATAGTCATGATAGTCCTACAGTCTGTAGATTCTCCACAGGCCAGATGGTAGCAGTGAACAAGTGGATTTCCAAGGGAAATCCATCTTTGTTTTGGACCTTCTCTTAATCCTGGGAAGAGTGTCAAGACGTCAATGATGAAGGCGCTAATGCAGTTTCGCACCGGCCGGTTACCAGCATACCTCATCACCAATATTTGTTCCCAAATGTCATGACAAGTCTCTCAGTCACATTTCGATGTCAATATGTCCACCACTTTTCAAAATATCGTGATCGGGAATGGCTGTATTTCGGCTTCGATCTCAACGTCGTTGATCGACACGGCGTAAACATCGCTTCGCAGATCGCTTGGATTCACCGTGCACCGTAATGTTGATATGAACTGAAGTTAGCAACCAAATCATACGAACATAGATTCGCATGCTGGCATGCAGTTTGTTCGCCACATTTTCGCATGATTTGGTTGCTAACTTCAGTTCATATCAACATTACGGTGCACGGTGAATCCAAGCGATCCGCCAAGCAATGTAGATCAACGACGTTGAGATCGAAGACGAAATACAGCCATTCCCGATCACAATATTTTGAAAAGTGGTGGATGTATTGACATCGAAATGTGACTGAGAGACTTGTCATGACATTTGATTTGGTAACAAGTATTGGTGATTGGGTGTGCTGGTAATCGGCCGGTGCGAAACTGCATTAGCGCCATGATGAATAGGTATATTTCATTATCAAAAGTCATCATCATTGCGTCCTCAACAAGACTAGTCTAGATGATCTGGATTGTTTGGACTTTGGTGTTTTGTGAAATTACGCGAAACTTTAAAATGTCATATTTTCCTCATGGCAGTGTATACAGCCACACGCGTGTGTCTTTACCATCCAGCCACACGCGTGTGGTTATATCCAGAACACCTATCTGTGGATAACGCCACACGCCGCCAGTAATAACAGTAAAACACGTACCGTATGTAGGTCTGACCGTCTATATCACGATCAAAATAACCTCATTTCTTCATTAAATTCTTACATTCTAAACCCCTTTGATATCCTTAGATCGTTTCAATTTCATTCTCACCGTCTTCTCTCCTTGCTTTTCTTGTCTTGTTACAAACGGTCGTCTGTTTAACAGCAAATTCTCTTTTTCTACTTGTGTCGATTCTGGCTTCCTTCGCGGTGGCAGACCCATACAGCGTTAGCGCAGGGCAGTAGTAAACGTAAACCCAAACTCTGTATGTCTACTACTGCGCTGCGCTAACGCTGTATGGGTCTGCCACCGCGAAGGAAGCCAGAATCGACACAAGTAGAAAAAGAGAATTTGCTGTTAAACAGACGACCGTTTGTAACAAGACAAGAAAAGCAAGGAGAGAAGACGGTGAGAATGAAATTGAAACGATCTAAGGATATCAAAGGGGTTTAGAATGTAAGAATTTAATGAAGAAATGAGGTTATTTTGATCGTGATATAGACAGTCAGACCTACATACGTGTTTTACTGGTGGCGTGTGGCGGTATCCACAGATAGGTGTTCTGGATATAACCACACGCGTGTGGCTGGATGGTAAAGACACACGCGTGTGGCTGTATACACTGCCTTTTCTCATAACTTTCTTATTTTTCATCCAATTTAGATGAAATTTTCAGTTTTATGTTAGTTGGATTTTTCTCTTTTTTATTCAATTCAATTTTTTGTTAGGGTGGACTTGTCCTTCAACTTGTTAGTTAAAAAAGGCGCGCGCAGCACATGGGACCCACGTCTAACGTTAGGGCCTAACGGGGAAAGCAAGGAATGGGACTGTACATAAAAGGTTATTCTAATAAAAATGGCACAATTTTTCCGTATGGAAAAACAGTCTCATATAACAGAATTTTTTGAAAAACAACTCATAAAAGTGAGCAAATTTATAATTTTATAAGAATTTCACTCAGATTAACTCCTTACCATTGCAGCAAAGACTGTGAGGACCAATTTGAGGCCTCCTTCTCAAATAAATAAAATCCTTTCAATTACTTAGTTTCAGCTAGCTCCGATATTAACTAACTACCTACGGTAGCCTGCATTTAAGAGAAGGGAAATTAAAAAAAATTGGATTTGCCATCATGATCTACCTCTATGATTTGTTCATATAAAGTTTATATAATTACACGTAGGGTCAATATCCTGGATCTATATATAAATAATTGCACACAAACATATTCATATATATGTATATATATATATTTTTTTTTTAATTATACAATATTTCATTTTTTACAGCTGAACCACAATGGACATTTCACATGTTATGGGAGGATAAAATTGTGTTTCACAGCAGAAAAATTAGGAGAAAATATTTCTTTTTTCAGATAATGAAATAAATACGAAAGAAAAAGTGAACGAGTGATGTAATCAGTGCCCTAATTTGCATACAGATCAAGATGCTGGGGCGGAAATCTCTCCCAAAACAAGGGGGGCAATTAAGGTGCTGGAAAATTTGACAAGCAAAAAAAAAAGTTATCTCCCAAAATGTTGTCCTAAAATACATGTTTTAATTCGATTTTGAATGATGAATTTCTTACCATCATAAAGACCAAAAATTTTAGTGGGGACATTTGATACATGTTTCCCCTGCCCCCCCCCCCCCTGGGATTTCCGCCCATGCCAAGATGTGCACGACTTATATGTGATAATATAGCCATCTATATTACTTTTTTATATTAAATCTGAGTTTGATGACATTTTCAGTGTTGTGCTTTTGGGATTTCTTTCACTTTTTTATTCAAACCAGCCTATTGTTGAAGTGGACTTGTCCTTTAATTCGGGATGGGTTCTTATTGCATTCCATTTATTACAATTTTTACGCTCCCCCAACCTCTCCGCTCTCACTCGATTTTTTTTAAGCCCCAAAACATGTGAATAGGCCCATAGGCCTACCTGTACTTTTCAAAGAGCTTGAGGCTCAGGCCAGTTTTCATCTGTTCGTTTATATATTGTTTTTCCCATTGCTGATTCACCTGATCAAATCAGTCGGTTCACATGACCCTATATAGCCTACACTAACTCTAGTATTTCTTTAAAGATTTATGTCCCGAAATTTCACAATACCATGATAAAAAAAAGAAAACAAAATAAAAAGTAAAGCAATAACAATTGCATTCTTTGATTTGGTCATCAAACTATTACTGAAAGTGTGTTTTATAGCACAGGGGCGGCGGAACGTATTTTCGTATGGAGGGGTGGGGGGGGGGCAAAGGTAACATACCTTGGCTAGAGGTTATCTGCTCGGAATTCCAGAAAATTACGGTGACTGGCGTCCATTTCGAGGCCATTTTGGAAAAAAACATAAATTTTAAAAAAAAATTCAAAAGCAAAACTTGCCCCAGGGTGGGACAGGACGAAGCTTCGTCTACGGCAGTGAAAATTTTCTTTACGGCCCATTTTTCACGATTTTCTAGATTCTAGAAGAGCGTGAAAAAAAGGGGAGGACTCGCCCCGCTCTTCCTGGCTAGAAAAGAAACCTGTGAAGGACTGCATTTAGTGACTCATGAATAGGATACATATCTCACCAATCGGATAATGCTGGCGCGAAGCATGAGCCGAAATAAACGGTGATATTCCAGCCTATAAAATTGTGTTTTACTTCAAAAGGGAGTTTCATTTGGAAAAAGGGCATTTTCGGTTTTGAAAAATAGCACTTTTTTCCTTCGGGGATTGTTTTTTTTTTGGGGGGGGGTCACTTCCGCCGTCCCTGTTGTAGTTTGCATTTTTGGCTGTGATTGTAAATTAGTATACATGTAGGCCTAGTGGCCTGCAATTTTTGCACCCCCTGTCAAGATTTTTTTTTTTGAGATACCGTACCGTAGACTACGAAGACGTGATTTTCCAGCTTCATTCAGCTCAGCTCAGCTTCAACTTATAACAAGAACTCCGCTTCTTTTCTGCACGAAAAAAATTCAATAATTTAGATCCAAAATGACTAATCAAACTATGGAAGAGATTTGTGACGATTATTTTGCATCGATGAATCCAATAGCTTACAAAATTATAGAAGAAAAGAGGAAATGCATGGAGAAAAACAGGAGGAATTGGGAGAGATTGACGCAAGCTGAAAAGGACTCACTCCTCGACGAGTGGTTTATTGACCCCGATTTAAAAATTAGGTATGAAATTCGTCTTCAGGGCCAACTCCTAAGCAATAAAGATGCCCCGCCGGAAAGTTTTCCGCGGCTGAATATCCAAGGAGGAACGAAGACTGTCCAATATACTGAGCATGAGGATGGGTCGCAAAGCAAAGGAAATGTAAGTTTGATTTTTAATATTGCCCTGGGATTTTTTTTATTTAGGCCAGGTGATATGACGGAACGGGAAACGCTTGCGACCCGAAACTCCCCGGCCCGCGCACTTCCGGGTTCCGAATGATCATCGCAACGCTGCGGCGGTACGGTAGAGAGAGTGACAGAAAATAATTTCATAATCGTACGCTCTAAACTTTCCAACATCCTTCCAAAAAGGAACTTGAATAGAAAGATGATGAAAAATTGTCAAAATACCTTTTTAAAGTCTTTATATTCTCAAAATAATAAAATGTGTTCAAAATAACTTTTTAGTTACTGTTTTTATCATGTAGGCCTACAGTAGAGGTAGCCTGGGGCGTTTTGGGGAGTGAAAGTTATATACTGTACGTATGGAGTCACTCCCCACTAACGCCTGGGTTTCCTCCCTATACTTCCCCACATACGGGTACAAAACCAGAAACTTTTGCCCCCGAGAATTCTACTTTCCATCTAAAAGATCTAGCCCTAAAACATGTACATGGGGTCCAACTTCATTTCCAACATTTCAGCGATATTGATTTCATTTTTAAAGAAGAATTCATTAAAAAAACGAGAGATTTGTTTTGAAAAGATGGAAAGAGCTTACTTCCGTGTTTACGTCGCCATCTTGATTTCTTTGTCTTCCGCTTGGCGACAGCACGCAAATCGCTGGATTTGCGTGCTGTCGCCAAGCAGAAGACAAAGAAATCAAGATGGCGACGTAAACACGGAAGTAAGCTCTTTCCATCTTTTCAAAACAAATCTCTCGTTTTTTTAATGAATTCTTCTTTAAAAATGAAATCAATATCGCTGAAATGTTGGAAATGAAGTTGGACCCCATGTACATGTTTTAGGGCTAGATCTTTTAGAGGGAAAGTAGAATTCTCGGGGGCGAAAGTTTCTGGTTTTGTACCCGTATGTGGGGAAGTATAGGGAGGAAACCCAGGCGTTAGTGGGGAGTGACTCCATACGTACAGTATATAACTTTCACTCCCAAAACGCCCCAGGCTAAGTAGAGGCACACGGCCAATATGGGAGACTCTCCAATGGGAGACAATCTCCCACATTGGAGACTTGCTTTGCAAAAGGACAAAAGAAACAACACCAACAATAAAAGCATAATTTTTTCCACCCAAAATTTTGTCTCGCTGAGATCAGATGCCCATTTGCTTTGTGTGTGGATGACAACAAAAATCCTTATCAAAGTAGACGGTGAATTTTTAAAGTAGACGGTGAAAAGGTGTAAATTTTCATGAGGAATCTGCTTTTCACATATTTATTTGCCGCCAAGGTAATCCTTTTGCCGCAAATTATGTAAACAAAGGAAATTAGGCTCCAAAACTGGAGACTCTCTGAAATTGGATACCCAAATTATTTACAAAAGTCTCTGATATTGGAGATAATCTCCCACATTGGAGACAGTCTACAATATTGGCCGTGCGCCTCTACTGATATATTGTTTTCTCAAATTTTATAGACCTAACATTCACAAAGTTAGTTCTAGTCATAGAAAATACAATACATGTCCAGAAATACGATACCTTTTTCAAGTGACCAAAATATTTCACATGCAAAGAGGGGTGAGATTGGAAGCTGGTATTGTATAAATGAAATACAATTTCAGCAACATTTTTAGAAAAGTCTATTCATATTTTGTAGGTACCGGTACCGGTATTTGTGTATTTATAATTTATGGTGAAAGTTTGGTGAATTTTATGAGAATAAATGACATATATTTGATATAATCGAATTCATGAAAAGTGTTTGGTAATACAATCCACTACTATACATAATCCAACTTTTAGCCCTCAGCACCAGAATAACAGTCAAAGCCCCCGATCGCGAAATTCGGAAAAGCGGTGGGCATATTGTTTATCGACCTCAAAATGTGACCGAAAGATTTGCCATGTCATTTGCAAACAATTTCCAGTAGGGAAATTTTAATAAGTGCAGAATACCCCGCATGTCGAAATCATGAATGATTGATGTGACCAATGACCTACGATGTGATCAGATGTAGGAACAATATTGGTCTTCAATTGAACATGATATTAAATTCAACATGTTCCCAACGATGCCAACGTTGTGATATATGAATACCAAGCCACTTGATGTATTAGAACGAGACATTCATTGTTGAACATATATGATACCAATCCCTTTTTTTATTGTTAAAAATGAGACATTACATAATTACAAGATTCTTTTCTATTGTTCAGAACAAGACATTACATAATCAATGATTTGAAATTGAATATGCTCCCAACAAGACAACGCTGTGAGATTGAATGCCAATCCACTTTTAAGATTGGAACGAGGCATAACGAGAATCTCTTTTAGTGTTTAGAACGAGACATTACATGATCAACAATTTTTAATTGAACATGCTCCCAACGAGCCAACGATGTGATTGTGAGACTGAACATGCTCCAACGACGTCAACAATGTGAGACTGAACATGATCCCAACGAGCCAACAATGCCAACGCTGTGAGATTGAAAGCCAATCAACTTTTAACTAGATGCCAATCCAAGTGCGCATGCGTATAGGCTCGCCAGCACTCTACCAATCTTCACATCATAGATCTTTGGCCCGCCAATATTGTAGCAGTGAAATGTGCGGGGTATTCTGCAGTTAAGCGGGGAAGGTTGCTTGAAGTTGGCAGGTGAAAAACTGCACTAGCGCCAAAATATTTTCATTCATTTTATTTTCATTTTGGTCAAATTACATCTTACCCTGGCACTGGCTTATCATGCATTTGTAGGTGTTTGGTGGGATCATTATTTTCTTCTGCAGGTGTATAGTAATAAATTTAAACTAAACAACAGATGTGTGACTGGAAATTACAGCTTTCCGTATTAAGGCATAACCAATGATGATCATTTACTGAAATTTTTCCAGCTTTTTCACTTTTTTCGCCTTCAGGCCTTTTCCCATCTTCCTGTTTGTGACTTCTTAATAGTCTTCATTCTAATCTTTCTTTTTTAAAGTTAAGCAACTTTCTTCAATTTGCCATCATTTTCCTCCTTTTGAAGCCTCTTCTTCTTTTTTTTTTCTGTCAAAGTCCCACCCCCCCCCCCCTTCTTCCTTTCTGTACCAATGTATAGACCTACAGGCTACATTATACACAACAGCTAATAGATTGACAACTTCTGTTACATAGATATTTGGTGCTGCTACTTAAGTTCTACACTGTATATCTCCTATGTACATTTTTAACACAAACTTCAAAATCCACTACAGTACATCCTAGAAAACAAAACACAATTTACACAGATACATGTACATGTCTGTAAAGTGTAAAGCTTAGGTGCTCCTTTTTTTATTAAAAAAAGCAAACAAACGTACAGGCTTACTCTATGCATAAAATAGTGTGATTGAGTAAAAATTATTCAAATAAAGTCCTAGGTACCAACAATGCAGGACTTACATGAATTTCAAAGAGAAAATACTAATAAAGTTTATTGTCTGCCCTTTGATTATGAATCAGGAAAAATGAATAAGGAATAAAAAGAAGTAATGCATGCAAGCCATGCAAATCCAATTCAATAAAAAATTTATTCCTGCTCTTCATATACATGTAGCATCTCATCATGCACTTTACAGAATACCGAATGCATGGTTGATCGTCAGCAAAGCAGAGTGTGAAGGAAAAGGAAAATTCAAAACTCTGTTTTCTGTTATTGCAGTCAGCCTAGCACTCAGCTAACTGAACATGTCTTTGATTTGTAAAATTTTTGAACTGGAAGGATAACCTCAAATATAAGTCTTTATCATTTCTCCATTTTCCTTGGATTACATACATGTACATTGTAAAGTGTAGGAGCCTATAGAAGGGCCAAAAATGAACTTTCCAGAAATGTGATTTAGATACTGCCAACCAGATTAATTTTGTTAACTACATGTACTCTTCATTTTAAAAGCATGAATGCATATTACAAGTTAAAAGAGGACCTACATGTAGCTTTGTGTCATTAGGTGGGTTCAGACCGCCTCAAAAGTTTGTTCTAGGTATTTTGCAAATGTGAAAGCAAATTATGTGTAATCTCCCCGAAAGAAAATTCAGAAAACTTTCGCGGGGATTTTGCTGAGGTCGCAGGTATTTTGGCAATGAGAAAGCAAATTATGGGAACTTCAGCACAGCGTGTAGTAGGGCTTGGGTGCCGTGGGTGGCTGTTGAGTTAGCGACTTTGAATCTCATGCCTTGCTACATGTACATGTAGCTTGTTTATCAGACGGTATACTGCGCATGCTTGTAACTTCAGGAATTTATCCCGAAGGGTATATTTCAGGGCAGTGTGAATGTGGGAATAATTAACGGGTATTAACTTGCCTGAAAAAAAGTTCTTGTAATTAAACAGAGATTCTTGTGATCGAGGCAGTTTGAGTTCCACCTAGCGTTTATGATAATTCTCAAATCCTTTTTTTCCTGGCATGCACTGACTACTTACATATACATGTAATAACAATAATAATAGGCATTTATATAGCGCCATCTGTCTAGATATATTCTATTCCGAGGCGCGTTGTTATTATTATTACCCCGGCTTTAGCTTGAGCTGCCTTTCAGCACTCATGCATTTAAGGAATTAATCTTGCCGGGTACCCATTCACCCATTACTATATACCGGTAGGCCTACTCCTTACTTTCTTCATTATTGGAAACACTGGAGTATAGATGGGTGGGGACAAATTTTTCAAGACCAAGCAAGAAAAAAAGAGAAAAGGACAGGGGAGGGTGAAATATGATATAAGTTTCTGAATATGTCAACATATATCACAAAATTTGATTTTGGTAATAAAAATGTCAAAATTGGTCACTCAATTTGCTCGCTTGCAACTTTTGGTAAATTTTACGCGATACGCCATATATATCCCCCTTGAATTGTTTTGCACATTACATACACAGTACACCACTGATTAGAAAGCTTACATGTAGTTTTCATTGAACATTAACTTTGAACAAAAATGGTTTAAATGGGATGAGACCATTAATATGTAAGCAAATAACTAAAAAGTATTTCATCAAAATCATGTAAGTTAAAGAAGTTGTATTTACAACACTTTAATTAAAGTTTCATTTTCAGTGTTCCTAAAAACAGTGAAATACACACCCTAGTCAGTATGCAAATAAGGGAACCAATGGCTACCTTTTATTTTCATATGAAATATTTTTCAATTTTACCTTTCTATTGGAAACAAGTTTTAATTCCTCCTTGAATACATGTATATGTGTAGTGGAAATTGTTCAACTTATTGCGAATCATTTATTAAAGGTGTTTCTTTATTGTCAAATCTGCTAAAATTGAAATATTCATCACATGTATGACATCAATTCTTTCATTATAGTATGTTACCCAATACCTATGTTATGCGTAATTATTTTATTTAAAAAAAAACTTTAATCTTCATAGCTTTCTTCAATTACATTTACATCTACAGGTATCTTATTTTGATGAAATTTTCAGTGTTCTGCTTGTTTGATAAAGTTCAAACCAACTTTTGTTGGGTTGGACTTGTCCTTAAAGGTCAAGTCCACCTCAGAAAAATGTTGATTTTAATCAATAAAGAAAAATCATACAAGCACAATGCTGAAAATCTCATTAAAAATTATGACATTTCGAAGTTTCGCTTATTTTCAACAAAATAATTATATGAACGAGCCAGTTACATCCAAATGAGAGATTCGGTGATGTCACTCACTATTTCTTTTGTTTTTTATTGTTTGAATTATACAATATTTCAATTTTTACGAATTTGACAATTAGGACCTCCTTGCCTGAAGCACAAAATGTTAAAATAACGGAATTCCACATGTTCAGGGAGGAATGAAACTTCATTTCAAATGACAATGACGAGAAAATAAAAATATTTCATATCATAAAATACAAAAGAAATAGTGAGTGATGTCATCAGTTCCTCATTTGCATACCGACCGAGATGTGCGTATTAAACTGTTTTGTACACTGAAGCGAAACTTTAAAATGCCATAACTTTCTTATTTTACATCCGATTTTGATGAAATTTTCAGTGTTATGCTTGTTGAATTTTTCTCTTTTTATTGAAATCAAGTTTTTGTTGGGGTGGACTTATCCTTTAAAAGATAGTACTAAAAAAAATTGAGATATATATGCATAATAATGTATGTTTTGTTATTTTCTTACTTCTATATTGTATGATGTAGATTTTGAAATACTTTTTTTATGTACCCTGTAGCTGCAGGTTCATTTTCTTCCTTAATTTTTCTCTCTCAGACAATTACATGGAAGGATGAGTTTTCAGGGCCCTTCTTATGGGAGACTAAGGTTTGTTGCCTGTCTGGAGTGATTGACTGACGCTTTAGTGCTTGTTGTCCACCTATTATCCTTCTTTGCATGCACCTCTACCCTGTTCACACTTAAAACAGGGAGTTTAGAGAACCTGCTATAAACCAACATTGGTATGAAGCAGGCTCTCAAGCTCCCTGTGTGAAGGAAGATGTACATGTACATGTAGATGCTCAAGTTTACATTAACAGTTTTGAACCTTTTCCAAGTTCCAAGTTTCCACAGATTTTTCCTGGTTGTTAAAAAAATGAGAGCAGTTGAGATGGGCACTCATCTACCCAAAGTAATCACATTCACGGCCTTGAGTTAATCTCAGCCTACATGTACATGTACAGCAAGTGGTATTGTACTTGCAAATTTCAACAACTGCAGAACTCTAAATTAACTTCAAATGACTTAATTGTATAAATTCATGAGTTGTTAGTGTGAACAGGGTCTTGGATAAATCAGGATTAGATTACTAACCATTCTTCCTTTCATACACTGCATTGCTTATCCTTTCATTTACTGTACATATAGCCTTATTTCTTCCTTGAAACCAGGGTTGAAAGTTGAAACAATAAGGAACTAGACGAGAAGATGCAGAAGGGAGCCTGAGCCAAACTAGCTTATGATTGTCACGTCTCAGCACCCCTTTTCTTTTGCTCTTTAATAGACCTCAATTACAAATTTATTGTTTATCTACATGTACCATTGAATTTTTTTTTTCTTTGTTTTTTTTTTTTTGTTTTTTTTTTTGTTTACAGTCAGCTTAATAAAGAAAATCTGTATGTCCATGTACAGTACATGTACATTAGCTTTGTGTGTGTGCGGGTGAGTGTGTTTGTGTGGGGAGGGGATGTAAAGCTCTACAGATGTATTTATTTAAGAATAAATTTGGAACAATGATGGACTTCCTACAGTGTCTACAGTGTAGATTTAGTTCTTTGCTCACAGATTCATATTTTCTATAGATAAAGTGATGAAAGGGGAAATTTTTAATTTTTCAATAAGTTATTTGAAACTATTTGGTTATGGCTATATGCATTTCCATCTAAAAACTTGACCGTCCTGTCTTTTCAAATACTTTATACTGGCAGTGATAAAATAGTGGTTTGATTAAACATTACAAAAAAAAAATTAGTTCAGAGAAACTTTATGAAGTAGGCAGAATGTTGAACAAAATAATCATGAATTCAGATTTTATATTCAGATGGGGGGGGGGGGGTTGCATCCAAAAAGTGTGCAGTGTTTTTCACACCCTCCCATGTACATTTCCAGCACCAGCCCTTTCTTGTACACTGAACACCATGTACATGTAGTGAACATTTATTACAGAAATTGTAAATATGTAGTGTAGAAGAGGTATGTAGAACTTCACATTAGTGATAACTTTATGATTTTATCAACATGCATGTCTGTACATTTTCACCATCTGCATGGTATTGACATTGTCAACATTAGACTGTGCTGGTTTTAATTTTGCATCTTCAGTGTATGTGTTTTTGTTTTTGTTCTTTTTTTTAGTTGATCCAGTACTTTACACATTCTCATCGTAAAATTGTTGAATGCATGCAATTTGAATATGTACTTTGTAAATCACGTACCACAACCCTTTTTCAAATATGCAGTACACCTGCATGCACTGTAGACATGTTCAAGTAGGAAACACAAACACTGTAGAGCCTTAATATCAAAAGGTAATATTTCCATGTTCAGAATAATGTATTTCAGTATACTGCAAATATTTAATAATATTATTTAAATTAATTAGAGAAACATGTACTCTACAAGTATTGATGAAGGTTTGACAAAACTTAAACCAAAAAAAAATATATTTTTAGATACATATTACTTTATGATTTTTATGAGAGTTATCTTTGTTTATAAGAGTTTTTTTTATTTGGATATGCTATCAGCTCCCTCATTATACTGAAAGTGAACATATCATAATTGAATTACCATCAGAATCAGAAAGAACAAGGAATTACATTGTCAACATGATACATATTTCTGGAGTAAATTTACATTAATTATTTCCAAAATATAACAAAAAGCATTAATACCGGTAACATAAACCTCATCTATTATGCTTCAGATAAAATCTAAATCAATCATGTTTGTGAAGTGAATGTACTTCTACATGTACATGTAATTGTGGATAAGCTACATGTTTATAAAAGATTTTGTTATCCAGCTAATCCCCGTCACACATGTACTGTATGTTCATAGTACATGTACTTGAAATGGGAGAAAGCAATTTAGACCAAGGAATCTGCTTTTTAAAGAACTTGTTGAGAAACTCTTTGCAAAAACCATGAGTTTTTTCCCAAGGGGGGGAGTCAGATATATTTTGCTGTACACATGTGCTCATACATTCGTAATTCCGAAGCTTCATAATTCCGAAGGTTCGTCAATCCGAAAACGAAATAAGGTTCGTAATTCCGAAGGTTCGTCAATCCGAAAACGAAATAAGGTTCGTAATTCCGAAGGTTCGTTAATCCGAAAACGAAATAAGGTTCGTAATTCCGAAGGTTCGTTAATCTGAAAACAAAATGAGGTTCGTAATTCCGAAGGTTCGTCAATTCGAAAACGAAATAAGGTTTGTTAATCCGAAAACGAAATAAGGTTCGTTAATCCGATAAACGAAATAAGGTTCGTAATTCCGAAGGTTCGTCAATCCGAAAACGAAATAAGGTTCGTTAATCCGAAAATTAAATAAGGTTCGTATTTCCGAAAATGAAAATTATTCATTTTGGTAACAAAAAACAGTGTTGTCATTACAAGATTACACGATATTATGCAATGATAGTAATAACGATCAATGATACATGCCTGTGTTGTGGCTAAAAGTATGTATTTCATTAAGAATAGGCTCCCTGATCAAGCATATATAGGCTAATTTCGATTTTATCTGAGCAATTGCTGCCTAAGCAAATGGTTTAAAGATGCAGGGGATCAAGTGTGTTGGTCGCGTGCGTGTAACCTCTAGATAATAGGATTTGTATTGGAGGGGATGTCATTTTTAATAACAGCTTCTGCTGGTAATAAAAATAATACTTATAATGATCCTTGTGAGATGCTGAAAGCGCGAATCGCAAGCTCAAACTAGTAGACATTTCATGTAACAAGACGTGAACTTAAATATTCTGAGCATTTTTGTAATCGTGAGAAAGATGTGTATCTTTCTTAAGAATTAACTTGAGGGAGAGCTGTAATTTGTTTATATACTGACCTGGGCCTGTTGCATAAAACTTTTTACCTGAGAAAACTCAGGTTGTTTTTACCGGAGTTTTTGCCCTGTGCTAAAGTCAATGGCGGAAATCAAACTAACCTTAGTTTTCAGTTTTCTCAGGTAAAAAGTTTTATGCAACAGGCTTCTAAGTAATCTTTTAAGGACTGCATTTAGTGACTCATGAATAGAATATATATCTCACGAACTAAATAATGAGAGCGCGAACCCAAGCTTAAAATTTGTGATATTCCACCTGAACACTGGACATTTTATACTTTTTTGTAACCAGGGATAGAATGAGTTCCTCAATAAACAATACCTGATGCGAGCGAGAAACGTGGTCCAAACTTTTCTGATTTTCCAACCTGAAAGCTGGACATTCTAAGCATTCTTGTAAAAAATATAATAATAGCTGGGAGAACAGTTTTCAGAACTGAGTGGCTTCCCATGGGTAAATAATATCTGTATCATTATTATCATCATTATCATTCTAGGCCTACATTAAATTTCCAAAAATTTGAGCACGTGATTCGCTCGCAACATCTCACAAGGATGCCCTTTTAACAGTAATTGACCAAAAAGACGAATTTTACATCTTCAGATTTGATTTCTTTCCCCCCAAACCGCTTGCTCGCTACGCTCGCAGAAATGAAACGTAAATATATAATTTATCAATCAGTGATCACTTAAAAATTTTTGCTCAATTCAATTACTACAAAACACACAACCTCTTTACACAGATGATAATCTCATGGTGAAAATATATGTTTGCACCAAATTGCCCCTATTGGCCCCTTTTTTGGCTTTGCCCCCCCCCCCCAGGAAAATATGTCCCGCCGCCACTGGTTGAAACACGCATCGTCTTCATGGCTAACTGCAAAAACTTCTTAAAATGTCTCCTTTAGATCAGGTCAGAGCTTATATAATTAAAATTTCTGTTTGCGCTTCTTGTTCGCAGTTATTATCTAAATTTATTTACATAGGTATCTCGTTTTGAAGATCACAAACATAATTGCCCATCATATTAAAAAAATATATAGCTCGCGCTCGCATTATTTGAAAAGGGTTTATCACGTTATTACATATTTACTTTATTTTATAAGTATAAAGCTAATTATTGACTGTTAGGACTACCCTTTCAAAGAAACAAACAAAAATCAACTTTAAGCTGCCGATTGAGGAAAATATGGCTGAAAAATATTCCCCCCCCCCCCTATTTGAAGAAAGTTGGATCCGCCGGGAGGGAGGGAGGCAGGGGGCACTTGCACCCCAAAAATGAAATAAAAAACAGGGAAATGAATATTTTCCAAAATGGGAAAGTTCCTTTTTCAAAAATAAATATGCCGTTTTTCGTGTTTTTTTCGAAATAAAATACTCTTTTTAAAGTATACAAGTTAAGTTTTCATGAAGGCTGGAATATTGCAAATTTTCAGCTTGCGCTTCGCACTCTCATTTGATTGGTGAAATATGCATCCTAAAGAGGTCACTAAATGCTTTCTTTAACAGGTTCCTTTTCTGGTCAGTATGTTTAAGCTCGCGTTTTGCGCTCGTGTTATTTTTTTAGTTAGACTCACATATTTCTAATGACAGCAGAAATCTGCTCGGATTTTTAAAAACTTATTTTCATTTTTTAGTGAAATACTTCAAAGTTTTAGCTTGTGATTCACGATCGCAACACCTTGCAATAATGCCATTTAAAGAATAATTGACCCTTAAAAACGTTTTACAACTTCACCTTTGAATTTGTTTTACCAAGCCGCTCGCTCATTATACTCTCTCCCGAAAAATAAAGCCTAAATACATGTTTTGCCATAATAAGAAATCACTTCAAAAAAGGTTTTTCTCTACTTAATCACTATCAAACACACAATGACTTCAAGCAGATGATAATCTTAAGGTTAAAATATCACCAAAGTGTCCACTTTGACGTATGAGTTTAATTTTTTGGCTTTACCCCCAAACAAAAATTCGTTCGGCCACCCTTGCCTTCCCATCCTCAACAATTGAACGGCAACAGTGTCCCCCGCCCCCTCCCCCTTGCCTCTGCCTCTGTTTTCCCGGTTTTTATTTTTCGGATTAACGAACCTTATTTTGTTTTCGGATTAACGAACCTAATTTCGTTTTCGGATTAACGAACCTTCGGAAAAACGAACCTTATTTCGTTTTCGGATTAACGAACCTTCGGAAAAACGAACCTTATTTCGTTTTCGGATTAACGAACCTTCGGAACAACGAACCTTATTTCGTTTTCAGATTAACGAACCTTCGGAATAACGAACCTTATTTCGTTTTCGGATTATCGAACCTTCGGAACAACGAACTTTATTTCGTTTTCGGATTATCGAACCTCGTCCTTCGGAATAACGAACCGTCGGAATAACGCCACAAATGCTCGGATTAACGAACCCTTTTTCGTTTTCGGATTAACAAACATCGAGGTATAGGCAATTTACGTGTTTCGGAATTACGAACCTTCGGAATAAAGAACCTTCGGAACAACGAACCTTATTTCGTTTTCCGATTAATGAACCTTCGGAATAGCGAACCTTATTTCGTTTTCGGATTATCGAACCTCGTCCTTCGGAATAACGAACCGTCGGAATAACGCCACAAATGCTCGGATTAACGAACCCTTTTTCGTTTTCGGATTAACAAACATCGAGGTATAGGCAATTTACGTGTAAAGAACCTTCGGAATTACGAAGCTTCGGAATTACGAAGTGTAACCCACATGTGTGACCAAAAATCATGTTTAAAGGGGTAGGTTTTTTTCAGTTTTGATGCGGGCCCCACGTGCACTTGTTAAGGGTATCAAAAACAGCAATTTTCAAAAAAGGGGTATTTTGATAGATTGGTCAATGGTCAATCGCAGGGTTGACATATTTAGGGTATGTTTTTTTCCAAAGCTTTTTTTTTTTTTAGACTAGCCAAATGTGTTTAGGGTATGCTTTTTTCCCCCAAAGCTTTTTCCCCAGGATCGTATTCTGGCGACAACTTGTTTAGGGGCCAAAACTTGTAAATAAAGCCTGCAAAAAACTTGTTTAGGGGGCTATTTTGCACACAGAGAAACCTGTTTAGGGGGTGTTGGGAAATAATTTGGCCACATGTAAAGCAATACATTTGACTGCCCCCCCCCCCCCCCCCCCCCCCCGTGGGTTATTTCTGTTTTTTATAGATAATTATGTCAAATATATGTGCAAAGTGGCATTTTACATGCATGTTTTCCCTGGATTATTAGGCTTGTACACTAATCCACAAATCAAGGATAAATAAATTGCTCAGTAAATGTGCAGGAAATGAACTTGTCAATGTCATATGAATAGTGCTGAGCCTGGTGTTGAATGTATTGATTTGGTCTTTGCTGTGATCTATCCTTGCGAAAATTTGACAAGTATTAATAAATTTTTAAGTACCGTACCTGTTTGTGAAAAAAGAACTTCTGCTCCTATATTTGTTTCACATTTGTTTGACAACTAACAAAGAAATAAATGCCTCTTTAGTTTGCTGTAAGTTCTTTCTGTGTAATTCCACTTTTGGAATTCTTGTTGCAGTGTTCTGATGAGTATTAACAAGACTTATGGCAATGAGTGTTTTTGTTTTGAGCAGTTGTAATCAAATTAACTAACTACATGTACATGTACAAGTTAAGGGCAAATGGGCAATCCAACCTTGATAATGATGTGTTACAGTACATATACATGTATTGTAAAGTGGAGAACAGGGGGGAAAACAATGTATTAAATGCTTGAAAAAATGGTCAGTAGGATAAGGAAGAAGTTGATTGTTTTGACAAATGACATCCAAGCAAATCTCAAATTTCTAATTTAATGATTCAACCCTTGCAATGTTGTGGATCACTCCTCCTAAATTTTCAAGACTTTAAGAACTTGAACATAATTGCCTTTTACATGTATGCACATTATTATATATTTTGCTTGTAGTAACAAAGGGTTTTTGAACCCCTCAAAGCCAGTAAATTTAATACACATAAATATACTTAGTTTGTCCAAACTTTCATGAAATCTCTTCTCTAATTGTCTGTTTTTCAACTTCGAAACAACTCATAATGAGGGTTGGATTTCCTAATAAGCTTAAATTGCAATTAACTAGAAGGAAAAAAATATGTTCTTGTAAGGCCTACACATGATAAATAAATTTCTATTTTATAAATTGCCTTTACTTCTGATGCAGGGCTGCTTCTTGTGCGATTTTTTTCTTAAAGTCTGCCACTTGGTAACCAAAAAATATATCTGGGCAGAAAAACTGATCAGTTCTCACACTACACGACTGCAATGTACATAATTTGTCGGGATCAATGGATTCATTTGTTTTTTTTTCCCTGTTGCATTGTTATTCTGATGGGAAAGGCTGGTAGGATGTCATTCAAAATTACTCATCCAAATATCACTATTGCATGGCTATTTGACTTTCAATGATAATGATATTCATTAAACTGATCATAAAAAGGGAAATTGTCTACAATTCTCTGTGTACACAGTACCAGCTTTTCTGATAATCTTTAAAACATATAGAGTTGTACAGGCCTTTCAAAAGCTGTTTGAAAAGTTACTCATTCGTTAAATATTTGCTTGGATAAAGTTATTTCCTACTGAAAATTCATGTGTAAAATAACTTTATTTTCATACAACTTCTGCAGATGGTAATAGGTAAACTTTCATCAAAAGTTTTGATGCCTGTATGTTAAGTTTCATAAGTGTATATTTTTCTCTGTCTTGAGGGGGGGGGGTGTTACACCCACAAATATAAGGGGTTTGGGCACTCGTCTTCAAGTACATGTATTAGTCCTTTGAAACATACATATACATGTACATGTAGTAATCATTTGTAGCCCTTTATTACATTAATTATAAAACACTTTGCAAAAATAAATATTTTCTCTTTTAGAGTCAACTCTCTTTGCAATGTTATTTTTTATTTGTTAGATACATGTAAAACATCCCAAAGAATTTGTCACTGCATGTATATTTATTTCATTTGTGTATTCATTTTTTAGGGCATGTCAACAAACAATTTAGATATCACAAGAATAGGATCTTCGACTGTATGGAGCTTAGTGAATATAGTTTCTGTACTCCTGTGCATGTGTGTTGTGCTTTTTGTAAGCCATATCCAATTGGGATGATTTCCACATTTTTCATTGGGTGTCCGTCACCATCCCAATGAGACAAACTTAGAATTCACCATTCTTAGGAGGTTAATATAACATTTTCATGAATTTTCTAACTGTTACTATTTCATTTGCAACCTCAGTGTCAACAGGACCTACCCATGATGTCCCCTGGATCTATCACAGCACAATCAACAAGGAATGGAGAATATCCAGAGAACAGATTCTCTCTCGGTCTTGATGCCAACGATGAGAGCCAGCTCATTGTTAACTCTACAAAGTCCAAGGGGAAGGATGGTAAACGGGCACCGGATCCAGCCGAGAAACCTGACAAGACAAAGCTCAGCAGGAAGGATTCTAAGAAAGAGGAGCGTGCCAAGGAGAAGGAGAGGGCCAGGGAGAAGGAGAACCAGAAGCGAGAGTCTCCTGTCTCCATAGTCCAACAGCAACCGAAGATCGGTCAATCTCCTCTTGCCGATATGAACCAGATCATGATGGACAAGAATGGAAAGGGACCCAAGAAAGACAAGACAGAAAAGGCCAAATCACCAAAGGCCCCTAGAGGACGTGGCTCGGGTAAAGCCTCGCCTAGGAGGGAAGGCAAGAAAGAGAAAAACTTTGACTTGGAGGGGCTCCTGCCTGCATCTGATCCAAAGGAGGAAAGGTCCCTCGAAGGAATCAACTTTTCAATGTCTGGATTGGAGACAACGGAAAGTGATGGACTGTTGTCATCGACCGCAACTACTAGAGGCCTCAGCTCTGGACCTTCGGGATCGGTGCAACATACCCCTGTGCCATCTTCACCACCACCCTCTTCACCTCCTGCTTCAGCAGCAAGTGCTGGAAGTGATCAGGTATGTATTTTGAACACTTTAGACAACAGTCATCATGCCCCAGCATGCAAACTTCACAACAAATGTACATAGAAGTATTTTTTTCTGTTTATTGAATCAACTTGTTATTGTTATAGAGTACCGAAGTGTGACGTCAGTTGCCATGGTGTCATGGCGGGCTGGTTCTCAGCAGTTGCAGCTGCCAATCGTCTGTACACTTTTTTGTGACACTGGTTCGTCTGAATAATATGTTGCAAGTGATCAAATTCCAGTAGCAGCCATTTTCTCCTATGAGAAACACACGCTTTCATTCGGCTGGTCCTTTTGTTTTGAACCAGTCCATCATGACACCATGGCAACTGACGTCATCGCTTCAGTACTCTGTTGGGATGAACTAGGTATTTTAAATAAGTTATTAAATTACTTTATTGAAGTCCTTATTTTTCTTGTCAATTCTTTTTTATAAGATTTTTTTCTCAGAATTCAATTCATTGATTGACTCTTTGGGGATTTACTAATGGATAAAATCAATATTAGGATTCTCTTATTGTACATGTATCTGTAAAAAAGTAATGTTAAAAATGATTTTAGCTTCATGAGATGATCAGTCCCTGGAATATTTTGTAGGCTCATTTGCAATGTCCACAGTAGATTGAAAAAAACATTACATGTCATGTACCCCCAGAGATTTTTTTATTTGAATCAATAGAGAATATCACTGAAAATTTCATCAAATCGGATGTGAAATATATAACAGACATTTTTAACTTCCCCTAATTTAACAGAAAAGTTATGTGCACATCCTGGTTGGTATGGCAATGAGGGGACTGAATTGACTGATGACATCACCCACTAACCATTTCTTTTGTATTTTATTATATGAAATATTCTAATTTATTAATTGCCCTGTGAAACAAAGTTTTATTCCTTCCTGAACATGTAGAATTACCATTGTTCATTTTATGGTTCAGTCAAGTTGGTCCTTATCAAATCTGTAAAAATTGAAATATTGAACAATTTAAACAATAAAAAATAAAAGAAATAGTGAGGGACATCATTGACTCTCTCATTTTAATGTCTCTGAGATACCTGTATGCACATAACTGTTTTATGAAAAATTAGCGAAATTTTAGAACGTCTTATTTTTAAAATTTCCTATTTTACATATGATTTTGATGAAATTTTCAGTGTTATGCCTGTTTTATTTTTCTATATTTATTTTTCTGGGTTAGACTTGGTTTAAAAAAAGGAGGGGGAGTGGAAACTTAATATCTGCTCAAAACTTGATCTTGATAATGTATTACTGTAAGTACTGGTAATAGTCTTATAGCACATATCATGTACCATATCTCAGAGGGTCTTGGAACTGTGATATAATTACCCTGGCCTAGCCTGGCAAACCTTTTACAGCACAAAAAAGTGTAATGATTTAATTACAACAATAATTTTCTTACAATTCTTTGAGAATTGTGGACTTACTACATGATACATGATTATTGCACTATCAAGCTTTATAACAGATTAACTTATAATGTAAGGAAAAGTTTTAATAATTCTAAGTCACTTTGATAAGAAATCCTTATGGTACTTCTAATTACTTGAATTACTTGATAAAGGTAAAGAGTTATACAGGTGTACTTCAGTCACATTTGCTGTATGCCAGCCTTACAGTGAATTGAAAATAGCCATTTTATTCAACCATCTACAATGTACATGTATATGTAGCTGGTACAAAAATGTTAAAAGTGCTGTTTTCAACTTGCCGTAGAGCATTATCTGTTACTTGAATCATTGTTTTTTATTTATACAGTAGAAAGTTGAAACATCCTTTTGCTAATCAATTAGTATTGTAAATGAAAACTTTACAATATCTTCTTGCACACTTCACTTTAGTTGAATCAATTCAAAGAACCCCCCCCCAAAAAAAAAAAAATGTTTGTAATTTCACTTTCATTCCATTCCATAAGTGTATAATTAAATATTTTCCTTCTTTGATTCCATCCATAGGCTACTGCTTCAGAAGGTGGCGGAGGAGCCGAAGGAGAGGAAGGGGCTTCCTTTGATTTCTTATTGTCATGGTAACCAACCATTCACCAGTGGCAGCTAGGACTGGATCAGCTAAGGATTAAAAATATAACATCAGTGGTTATGAAAAGCCATGTAACTTGTAACTTTATCTTTGCCATGATTTGTAATGTACATGTATATGGTTTACGTCTCTATATGAAAAGAATGAACTTGCTGGCTCCAAGTAGTTTTTTTTTTTTTTTTGCTCAATGTGAAATGCCAACAGAGTAGTATCATTTGAAATACATATATAGGCCAAAATGGGTGTTGTAAATGTATTACTGCCTTCCAATGGCATAAGGAAGTAAAAAAATGTATTTGAATTATTAGTATTTTCTTATTGCACTCTTTTAGGGGGTCATATTTGCATTTGTTTTTGCGACACAAAGAAAGAGCATCATTTGTGATGCTTGGACAACTCTTTTTATTGACTGTTGTTACAAGTTCACTGTGGCCAGATGTATGACATCACACAATCTTAGTTCGTGCTGATGGGTTGTTTTTTTTTTCTTTGGATCAGGCATGTTTGCGAGATCTTCAAGGATGTAGAGCTAAATGTCCTTCGTAGATTAAAAAGGAGAATTGTTGAGCCATTTGCTACTAAAGCATCTTTTCCATTTTGGGCATGAACTGCAGATTCTACATAGAGTGTCGAGTGTGCGAGAACAGCCTATTACGTGTACCGTATGTGTATCTCTTGATAAGAGATATATTGTGCAAGATGTAGTATTCCATTGGCATTTGTGTAAATTAGAGATAAATTTTGCTCTTTGGTTGGAAATGTCACATTTTTCACTTGCTTCCTTTTGCCATTAGGCCGATTAAAACAAATAAGTGTATCTCCTGAGGAGAAATCATCAAGGCATATCAAGTTATATAAACAAATTATAAAAGAAAATTGCAAGAGGGGATGAGAAACATTTTTTTTTTTTTGGGGGGGGCCTTTTAGATCAGCGTGGTGTTTTGGCCATGGTGTTGTATTTCTGAATTCTTGCCATTTGTAGACACTTATTAACGGCAATTGTCAGTAGTTATTCAGCTGATTTATGTACAAGAATAGAAGAGTATTATAAAAAAAAAATTATATGAATGTATGCATTATCAGTCATCAAATAATATTGCACTTGCTTTTAGTAGGCATTTTTTTGTTGAAATCTCTGCTGGAGAGAGAAGTTTGGCTCCATGAGTGGCTTCAATCATTAGATATTCATAGATCTGCATTTGTACTGCATGTGGCTATTGCTTCAAGAACTTCTTGAGTACAAATGGGAATTCTGATTGAAGTGGGCCGACCAGGGTGCTCTTCCAAAAAAGCTGTTTGTAAGTAATGCACGATTTCTACACATGGCTGTTGAGCTGATTACGAGTCAAGTTTTCACTGGTATTTAAAAAAAAAAAACAGACCGATGTGTTCATAAACCTCATCAAACTTTTACAAACAACAGTTTGCATTTTGCTTATTAATACAGAGGATTTTTTTAGATCAGATTTCAACTGTAGCTGCAGGGGAATAAAATTGATTGAGAATCTGATATCACCAAAGAAGTGGTCTCCAGTTGCATGTATAAAGTCATCCCGTAACTTCCAAACAACTTCATGAAGCAGTGGCACCCCGTTATATGTTGCATAGTCTGCTCCTCTGTGCACAGGCAGTTGATGTTATTTTTTTTCTGAACTCCCACTTTACTAGGTTAGTTTTGCCCAAGTAATAGAGACAGGGATCTTCAATAGATGGAGGTGCTGCTTTCTCTGTGGTGCTAAGCTGGCAGAGAAGCCATTTAAAGTCTATCCATGGTGTGGCTTGGATAGTAGATACCATACTAGTTGGTAATCAGTCATGTTCTTTGAATCAATGCAAGTGCTACCTGTAATCTTTAGGTATTGTCCAGTAACACAACAGGTGCTATAGATTTCTGGATTACGCCCTCTTCTTTCCTATGCAGTCATGGCTCAAGGGGCTTCAGAATGGAGGTGGACATTGGACCTTTTTGTTGTAAAGATTTGTATTTTTATTAGTTGTGGGGGGGTCATAGGTGTAAGATATCTACAGTATAAAAGAAATGTAGTTTTATTGAAGAGACTGTTATTTTGCTCGTTCTGTACCAGCCCATTTTTTAAACCAACCCTATTCCCATTTCCTTTCCCCTTGAAAGTAAATCTCCAGATTCCAGAGCTGTCTGTTTCATTTTACACAATGCCAATCCTTGAACTGAGTTGTAGAATATAATTAATGCAAAGTGGGGTTTCTTTCTTCATTTTTAATTGAAAGAATATCAAACTTATGGACTTTCTCTTGAGGGGATGTCAAGGTTTCCTTAGTAAGATTGGATGTAGCAGAGAATCAGGAATAAAGATTCCTTTGTTGGAAGAATTGTGTAGGACTGTAAGAAATGGTTGTCTTGAAGGATATTACTCTCTTTTAGACAAACTGAACATGCTCTTTGGTTTATAGGGAAGGGGGTATTTATTGAAGGATTTTGCTGAAGTAACATGGCCACCTTCGGCCTATAAAGAAGATAAGATGGTGGGGTAGTTTATCTGTTTAGCATGCTGTTTTGCAAAATGTGAGTTATCATTTGCATCGATATTAAATCGTTAGATAAATATGTTGTTTGATTTTGTAGAATTGCAGACAGAAGACAGATCATTATCAGTATATTCTGCGTCATAACAAACAATTTGGTTTTGTTGTTGAAAGCAATCCTATTTAAGAGATGGGTCTAATCTCAGGATTATCAACAATGGTCATATCTTAATCCATTTAATCTGATTTAGTATGCTCAGGTACTTTCACACTTCCCCTGTCAAGAAAAGTCACATAAGGCAACAAAATACCTAATGATTATTGTATGTGTTAACACTGACCAGTACATGCAAATTCTCAAAAGATTTAACGTGCGACAATGTGCATGTGCTTGCTGATGTTTTGTGAGATTGAAGTTCTTTTATACTTCTTGTTATTTGTAAATTCCTGTAGCCTATTAAAAGTTCAATTGTTGAGAGGAGAGCACTTCTCTTTCACATTTTCAGGGCTACGTGGCTGTGAGTTGAACAATATGTATGAACAAATTACATTTTTGGATTCCCATTGATTTAACATACATTTTCAAAATTAGGAGAATACATAGTTTCATCATTGGGAAGATGTGACAGCAGATGATCATACTATTTGCAGATTACCTTGATAAAAGATTATTTTGTAGTTCATGTATGTGAGTTGTTTGTAGTAGAATTCGCACTATTTGGAAGTACCCCCATTCTTGTATTCAGTGTAAAAGTGTCCCCAGCCACCCAACTTTTTCTGTATACTGGTAACTGTTAAAATCAAGGCTCAGTTTGCAGTATTTAATGTGAAAGCAGTATGTTTTCTGCTTGCTGTTGGCACTTATCCGAGCTAACCAGTATCAGATTACTCATCTTTCAATTTGCAATGATATATCCAGCCGTAATCTTCAACTGGAAATCAAGAAGAAGCAATTATTGCAATGCAATATTCTTTACATGTACATTTCATACTATTAATAGTTTTGCTATTACTTGCAGGTCTAGGTTTAGACATACATATGCATGAATGTTTTCATATAGTGCAGTATTTATAGTCTACCTGCAATATGATTCTGTTCAATACATTTGTGGTATTAATAAGTACTACAAACCTTCAAATATCAACAATCATATTTTCTTCGGCTCCATTTCCTGAAGCATTATCATTTTTTGTTTGAATAATTTTCAATTTGGAGGAAGTTTGTAATAGATTTTTGCTGAACATTTTCAGCATTCCTATTGTAATTTAATCATGATTTGTGCTTGAAAATATGAGAAACTGACATACGTGCATTTACTACTGCTTATGGTAAGCCATGTATGAAATGTTGTAAGCAATTTTATGGAACACCTTAGATCTATTAGTAATGAGTTTTCATGGTGTGATAGAAAAAAATCAGTCATTTTTTATGGTATTCATGTTTATTGTTTATACAAATGTTCTACCTGTAGTTTCATTGATATCAAAACTTATCAACCACTGATCTGGTTTCATTTGTGAACATAATTCAGTAGATTTTTGCTTGTTTAGGAAATAACCATCAAAACAAGAATCAACAACACAATATTTGTGAAATATGTTGGGGTTTTTAGTGGGATATCATATTCATTTTGTCCCCAAGTACTTGTAAAGTTAATCACACTTTACAACTTCCATTTGAATGGATTATACATTGTAATATATATGCAAATTTATTTAAAGCAGTGCTGATTTAAAGTTAATATTCATTCCTATCCAACTGCAGTCTTTGAATTAGGAATATGATTCCAAACTAATGCAACCAACTTGAATAGCCTACGGTGCAGACACTCCAATTCCCCAAATGTATCAGGTAGTTGGAGTTATAGTCTGTTGAATAGGAGTTAACGATGTGTCAAATCATTGCCAAAAGCTCCAAAAGTTGCTGATTTGGTTGTATTTTATTCAAACATGATGATTTGATTTCATTTTAACTTCATTGGTTATGTGTGGAGTATTCACTTTTGTTATATTTATGTTTAAAATAGAATATATATTTATGTTTAAGACTGAATGTATTCAGGAAGCTCTCTGTGTGCCAAAATATTTATTTATTCATTTATATGTGTGTTTAGTTTGTGAATTTGTTACATCAGCGCTGCAATTTAGCTGTTAGGCACTGTGTATGTGTTTAGATACATCATAATGTCTTGTATTGTTTATGTATTCTCATGTATTAGTTTTATATTTTTCTATTGACTGATTTATTTTTTAGTACCAGTAGGTATAGTGATTTACAAGTATGTGTTGTATTGTATGTTTCGATGCATGTGTCCAAATGTATTCGTTTTCTAGTATCAATAATGTAATATGAGAAGACGCATATTTGAGGAGGGTATGATAAGTAAGAATACAATGCAATTATATCCAGAACAACTCCAGTCTTGTTGACCATTCCATCCACCCCATCTGTGACTCTATTCAGACACTAGACCTGGGGAGTGTTTCATGGCAGGACTTGTCAGACATTTTATCCGACAAGTCCCATTTTATCCGACAGTTACCATAGGAACAGTGCCTCTCAGCCAATCAAAATCATGGAAAGATGTCAGGGGCCCGTTGCAGAAAGAGTTGCAATCAATCGCAACTCTAAAAATCATGCGCAACTTGATTTTTAACCAATCAGCAGCGCGCATTTGGGACTTGCGATTGATTTTTTGGTTTGCGTTTAAACGCAACTCTTTCTGCAACGGGCCCCTGATCTGACAACTTGTCGGATGAAAATATTGATGAAACGCTCCCCTGTAGTACAGGGGCCAGTTTCACAAAAAACTTTTAAATTTGTTAAGGTTACAACCATGATCACAGAGCTCTGGACCCAATCAGAATCAAAGTTTTCATTGTAATTATAATCCAAGTCTTCATGAAAAGGAGATGATGGTGATGTTTTTAAACTTTTTTTTGGGGGGGGAGAATTTTTACCACTGACCAACACAATTTTGTAACTCTCAATTTATCATAAAAACTTGGCACAGCTTTCTTTCACCAGTTCGTTATTCAGTATCAAAAGACTATATTAAGGTGTCATCCACTATGAGATAACCCATTTTCAATACATCTGCTTGCATTTAGGCTTTTGAGAGAGATATGTTTGGGGGTCATTTCACCTTGTCTAAGTTAATTTGGTTTCCAGATCAAAATAATGTCAATGCTTAGGGTATTAGACAAAGATATGATTCTAGTATTTCATTACTCTTCATTGAGCTAATGCCCTCAAGAGGGCGATTTCTCTGAAGGACAATATATTTTGATATTTCATTCAGAGTTCAATCCTTGTCTACTGTACCCATGCTCTTGAGCAAGGCAATCAACAGCTATTTCATCTGTTAAAATTAATAGAAATAAGGCATTGTTGGTGCCAATGTGTGCACATGTTAAAAAAGGGACACATAATGCCCAAACTGATCGTTTATATGCAATTATGCTGGCAAATGTATGTATTTAAGATTGTAGAGTATTCAACAATTTCTATTTTAGTATTTCTTAGCATGATGTATTCCTCTAATACATGTATATAGCTTACTGCATGCTCCTGAAGTTGATTTACTATAATTTTTTTTTCTGAAATAAAGTAGTTAAATGTAAATGTCTGATTCTATTTGAATGTTCAGTAAACTTGTTCATCTGTGAATCATATGCTTGGTGCTTTTTGTCTCGCCCACCAGAGGTGGAGGCGAGACTTAGGGATCCAAATGTCGTCCGTCCGTCACAAAGCTAATGACACATAACTCCACAACCGTAAGTCGATTTTCAACCAAACTTAGATGGTGGATGGAATTAAATTTTTAAGATACTATTATCAGGCAATGGTACCTGACATGCAGTGTGATCGTTGATTTCTGTACATTCTTGCTTTCAGATACATACTGAGCCCGGATACTGACTACTGAGACAGGTATAAAAATTAACATTTGGACATTGTCAGTTTGAGAACTCATATGAAGGACTATTGTGGTCATTCCCGCATACATTCGTAATTCCGAAGCTTCGTTATTCCGAAGGTTCGGATATTCCGAAGGTTCGTATATCCAATGGTTCGTAATTCCGAAGGTCCGTTAGTCCGAAAACAAAATCAGGTTCGTAATTACGAAGGTTCGTTAATCCGAAAACAAAATGAGGTTCGTAATTCCGAAGGTTCGTTAGTCCGAAAACGAAATGATTAATGAATCTAATTTCGTTTTCGGACTAACGAACCTTATTTCGTTTTCGGATTAACGAACCTTCGGAACATCGAACCTTATTTCGTTTTCGGATTATCGAACCTTCGGAATAACGCCACAAATGTTCGGATTAACGAACCCTTTTACATTTTCGGATTAACGAACATCGAGGTATAGGCAATTTACGTGTTTCGGAATTACGGAGTGTAACAGGTCATTCCTATAGACACCTACACAAGCAATGTGCACGGCCCATATGTGAAATTTTGTACATTGTGTACCTTTTTGGTATGCTTTAACAGGTTTACAACTTACATGAGAAAAACCTTTAATTAACAGGAGGAAAAAAATACACACACACACATATATATTATAATTATAATAATTATGTTATATTGCATAAAAAATATTTTTCATAACTTTATGAAACGTAATTTGCTAAGGGCCTATGTCTTCATTGTTCCTGGTGCTCGCATTGTCTGTTTAACGAGATACATAATCCTGTTGTACTAAAACCTCCCGTTTTCAAGTCAATATACACCAAATACATATCCTCGCATTTTGAGTTATTATTGTTTTCTGTATAGTGACATATGCTTCTTTTTCATGACTACTTAAAGGTCAAGTCCACCTCAGAAAAATGTTGATTTGAATCAATAGAGAAAAATCAGACAAGCACAATGCTGAAGATTTCATCAAAATCGGATGTAAAATAAGAAAGTTATGACATTTCAAAGTTTTGCTTATTTTTAACAAAATAGTTATATGAACGAGCCAGTTACATCCAAATGAGAGAGTTGATGATGTCACTCACTATTTCTTTAGTTTTTTTATTGTTTGAATTATACAATATTTCAATTTTTACGAATTTGACGATTAGGACCTCCTTGCCTGAAGCACAAAATTTTAAAATAATGGAATTCCACGTGTTCATGGAGAAATGAAACTTCATTTCACATGACAATGACGAGAAAATCAAAATATTTCATATTTCAAACAATTAAAAACAAAAGAAATAGTGAGTGAATGGTATCATTGACTCTCTCATTTGGATGTAGCTGCCTCGTTCATAAAACTGTTTTTGTGAAATGAAGCGAAATTTTGAAATGTCATAACTTTCTTATTTTACATCCGATTTTGATGAAATTTTCAGTGTTATGCTTGTTGAATTTTTCTCTTTTTATTCAAATCAAGTTTTTGTTGGGGTGGACTTGTCCTTTGCGTTTTATCAATGATTAGTAATTTGTTTTATATTCAAAGGATAAAGCGTACTAAATATACGTATATAGCCTTTATTTTCAAAGCGAGTTGCATTGACAGTACATTACAAACACACGCATTATAGACAATTATGATAATTCTGACAGAGAAAAGTATGAAGATAATAGTAATGCCCATGATGATTTTAGACAGTAGCTACAAAGAATTCTATTTACTCCACTAGGCATACTAAGACTGGTTTGGGTCTCTGTAGACTTGAAGTCACCATACTCATCGTGACACAAATCTGTCTCATTCAGACTCACAAGACTCATATTCCTCAAATACAATGGGTTCATACACTGATACAGATTGACACCTGATAGCAAGAGCCATCTTTTAATCGATGTTGATTCGCAGTCACAGTTCCATGGGTTGGGATCAAGGTAGACGGTCCGCGAGAGAACAGGTAGACTACTTGGTAGAATCGATACGAGATGGTTGTTTCCAAGTCGTAGAATGAATCCACCCCTTTGGTTGATGAACGCAGACTCACTGATGTGATGTATCTGATTGTTTTCCAAATTAAGCTCTCTGATGTAAATACTAGTAGCAAAAGTGTCACGAGTAATACTCTTAATGTGATTGCTACTCAAATCAATATAGCGGATCCTTGGAATACCTTGAAACACTTCTTGTGTTAAAAACTTGATTTCATTCTTACTAAGATCCAGACTATCAAGATCAGGAGCTGTTATTTTAGGAAAATCGATCATACCGTTTTCACTAAGGAAGAGTAAAGATAACCTAGATAAATCAAAGGTGATGTTGTCAGATAAGTTCCTGAACATCGGGATGTTGGTCATGGACAACACTTGAAGAGATGTACTTTTTACCGTCAATGAATATGATAGAGTCAATAGATTTGAGTGAGATAAATAAAGATTGGCCAGATTTGTGAAATACTCACTTGGTAGCTGGTGAATCGGATTCCCTTCAAGTGACAAAATGAAAATTCTACAAGGATTGAACACATCGGCGGAAATATATCGTATCATGTTCCAATCGAGGTACACATAATGTAGATGACATGCAAAGTCACATTGCTCATTACTTGCATTGAAGCACATCGAGGCTCCTTCCAGCGATAAAATGCTATTGTTGGAACAATGAAACGTTTTAGTTGTCAAAGGGAGGCTCATAATCGTCAATCTGCTGCGTGAAAGTTCGGCGTCTGAATTATGCGGTAGTTCATCACCAAATCGGAAACGAAAATTAGAAATCATATTACCATCAGTATTCAAATATTGTGGTTCTCCGATTTCATTCAGTGATGTTAGAAGATTATTTTGCAAGTTTAACTTTGAAAAATATTTTGAACTTGAAATCGAAACATTTCTGATGAAATTATTTGCTACACTAAAATACGACAAGTTGGTTAGATTATTCAAATCTTCTTTTCGGATACGTTCCAAGAGATTTTCACTGAGATCAAGATGAATAATTCTAGGTAAATTCGACAAGTCAGGGATGGTCATCAGATAATTGCCTCGCATATCCAAAATGTTCAAATTGAAAGAACCCTGAAATGCTTCCTTCTTGACCATCCGAATCTGGTTGAAAGATACATTTAAATGGAAAAGGACATCAAGTCGCATGAAGTTCTCAAGAATTTGAAGTTGGTTATGAGACAGTGAAATGTATCGAAGTCTGTTTTGTTGATCAGAGCGTCCCCAGTCCACAGTCTGAACTTTGTTATGAGACAAAGACAAAATCTCTAAACGAGGGAGTTTTCTAAGAAATGTCATATCTGAAATCCAGTTCTGATCGAGATACAAAAACATGAGATTGTGTGGATGATAATGATCATCACTTATCATACTGTCGTTAATGCAATTATCAGAAATGTGGAGTTCTTCGATCTTATTGTTGATCAGAAACAATCTTTGAAGATTAGGCATCAAACACAAGTCCAGTGTGAATGTGTTACTCACACGAGCATCTGAGATTTGAAGAGAGTCCTGTTCTTCTTGAAGAGCTAGGTTTGCATTCAAGGACAGAATCTGTATATATACGTTTTCATTCTGTACCATATTGGGTGTAGTTTTCAAATAATTTCCGTCCAGAAACAATTGAGTGATGCTGCTGTTCTTGCTGACCCATGATTCTGGGAAAGCCGAAAGATTGGCATATCTTATGTCTACTAAGTACAAACTTTGAGGAACGGTTGTAGAAGGGAATATCGCCTGAATTGGGTTTCCAGATAGGATAAGAATTTTGAGCGAAATCAGTCCACTGAGGTCAGGTAGGTAAGTAATTTTGTTATTACTTAGATTTATCTCATTTAATTCATTTACATGAACGATTTCATGAAGGTCGAAGTTTATCAAGCAGTTAGATGTGGCTCTGAGATAAGTTATAGGTGGTGACAATGGAGATAACTTTGTAATGAAGTTGATAGATAACTTAAGAATCAATGGTTTGACATTGGCGACGTCATGAAAATCACCCGGTTCAAGATTACGTATGAAGTTTGATTCGAGGTCGAGGAGAAAAAGATTCGGTAGATTACGTAAGGCTGATACGTCAACAAGACGATTATTCCTAAGAATGAGATAATATAGATGGCGAAGTCCCTGAAAAGCTAGAGGTTCCAAACTAGAAATTGTATTGTAGCCAAGACTCAATCGGCGAAGATACGAAAATGAGGAGAACGTGCCATCCTCAATGATGCTGATTTTATTATTATCTAAGATTAACTTGTCAATATCTCTTGAAAGATTGGAAGTTGGTACTGAAGTCAACAACTTTCCGTAGCAGATGACCGAGCGGGCTGGGCACGTGCATTTATCAGGGCAAGTGGTAATGCATACGACAGAATGGTCCATTACAAAAGAAAAAGTAAGTAGACAAAAAATCCCGAAAATGCGCCCTGAAAACAACCAACAAATGGTACAGGACTTCATCTTCAGATATTCTTCTCGCGACAACGCAGACCTAGTTGTCGACTTGCAATACCGCGATCTGTACTTATCCATGGAATGACCAGTTGAAATGGGTGGATGGAGAAGGTCCTTTGTACAACATATTAATACTTCAGTCACATTTTCCTATTTCAACCACCTATACGTAGCTGGTACAAAAAAAATAAGAGGCTGTTTTCGACTCGCCGTAGGGGGAATGTGACTGAGGTATAAGCTCAGTAAAATTGGAATATTATATTTAATTGGAAAAGATTTAGGCATAAAATAAGGTTGGTACCGGAATAATTTCCAATTAGAAATAGAGGTTTTCAAGAGTGGCACGATCAAAGAATAGCGCTTTTTCTTCTTATTTTCCTCTGTTTTTCTCCTCTTTCTTATATGTTTTTCACTAATTAAAAAATCAAAGTGGAGGCCGCCTTTGCTGTAGTGCCGTGCCTGATCATTAAGCTTTTATCAATTTTTAATGAAATACTAGTCTAGGGGGATAAGGATTCAGAACCTATGAAAAGCGCGCAATGGAAGTTATTGAGCCAAGATAAGCTACATACGGATATATCCTTGCAATGTCCTAACCAGTGGCGGATCCAGGTAGGGGCACAATCGGCCCTTGCCCCCCTCCCCTTGCGATTTATAACAAATATTCGTTAAGGTGAAAATGTCGTGCATGCGCAAGTAAGAATTTTTGGGGGGCGGGCCGGGGCTTGTCAAATTAGTCCTGAACTAAATCGCCATTAATCGGGAGTGAATACCTTTTGGGGACTTGTTAAGTTTTTTCTTTACGAAAATGCCCCGCCCCCCAGCCTTGGAAAATTATGGATCCGCCTCTGACCTAAAAGGTTCATTTAAAGAGGAATCCAGTCAAGTAACTAGATAAAAAAAAAGGATATCCATTAAAAAGGTATGCCTTAATCAGTGACAAAATCATTCAAAATTAGTTATATTCTTGAATTACCCTTTAGACTGATTTTTAAATTCTTCTTAAGGGTGATTCCATGCTAGAAAAATTAGCCATTTTCACAAAATTTTTCAACCTGCTGTTCAAACGAACGAATAATTTCAATTTGCTTTGTGGTAATATTAAAGTACTATTTCTTATTTATTCATTTCAGTTTTATTTACGCAGGGTAGCCCTTTCAGTCATAAAACTGATTTACAAAGAGGCCCTGCAACGATAAAAAGAACATACAGTGTACATATTTTACAATGGACACTACTACTGGGTAGACATGCAAAAAAACTGACAACCAACAAAATTATGTTTTTACATTTTCACCTATAATTTACCCATAATAAATTTGTTTGTGTTGGTTATTAATTTTTCACATGACTACTTACTATAGCTTTATCAATATTTTATTGTTCAAGCATTCGGCTAGGAAACTAGAAGTTGTTGCCAAAATGTCCCCTACGAGACGTATGGAATCGCCCGTTAATGGAATTGTATCAGTTTTGTTCTTTTGAGTAATTTTTACAAAAGATTACCAAAGATGTGGCACGCGAAGCAGAGAAACGAGTTTGACTTATCGCCCTTTTACGCGGAAAAAAATCGTAATTTGAATGCTGATTCCTGCGAATATTTAGCACGTGTGAAACCAAACTAGAACATGATTAGAATCACGAACGCTAATCACAGACACGATTACAATAGCAATCATCATTACATTACAATGATGATTAAAGAATCACGTGTGAAAAAGCCCATACTTTTTCTCAACAGTTTTGTTCTTATAGGAAAAGAAACTCATTATTCATAGAATGACCAAATGAAGTGGATGGATATAGTAAATACTTCGCACAACACTTACTATGGACATGCTGGAAAGAACACTAACCGCCTTTTCACACGGTAAAAAAAATCGTAATTTGAATGATGATTCCAGTGAAAAATAAGGCTAATGACGAATTTTTAGCACGTGTGAAACCAAAATATATATATAGAATCACGAATGCTAATCACGAACAATCATAAATTCAAATTCTACTCTGGTACTGAATTCAAATTACAATACGAATTTTTCCGTGTGAAAGGTCCGATGATTTAAAGACGAATTGCAATCATCATTATGCTGATTCAGGATCAATTATACCATGGACCTGCTATTCTGGTATATCTCACAACAGATTGAAGGTGACCTTCGTTGCCCCTCCCCCTTCCCCTTATAGCGTATTATAATCGCCGCTATTGTTAGACACACGCGTGATAGTCATTCTTAATTTCCAATAATCATCATCGGAATGTAATTAGCAAATGCGTTGTTATTGCAAAGTTTTGACAAATCTCTCTTGTGGTATAGCTCACAATTTGAATTACCCATTTCCATTTACCTTTATCAAAACTGTAATGATGCATAATACATACATGCACAATTCATTGTCTTATGTGCTTGAATATTTCGCTTGTGCTAACAAATTGGGGGTACTGACCCCCCCCCCCCCCCCAAGTTTCATCACCAAGGAAAGAAAACGAGGAGATAAAGAAAGAGAAGAAACTGGAAAGGGATATTACTTTTTGTATTGAAAAGGTCAAAAATTTGGCACGCCGTACAACATGTTTGGCCCCTCATTTTTTTTTTTAGCTCATTACGCTTATGCTAACATATAGTGGCGTAACTACGGGGGGCACGTGCCCCCCCCCCCCACCCCAGTCGACTGGCAAAAACAAAAACGGGGGAAAAGAGAAAAGGGGGAAAGAAAGAGAAACGTATTGAGGGAAGAATACATTATTGTATATTATATTATGTTATAATATCATTATCTATTTTATACTATATTATATTATATTACATTATATTATATTATCTATATTATACGATATCATATTACATGGTCCTGTGGTCCAGTGGTTAGAGCAATGGACTCATAATCGCAAGGTTGTGAGTTCGAATCCCAACTCTGCCATTGTCTCCACTTTAGCAAAAAGGCCCGATAGTGATATCTGCCATCTATAACGTCAGCCACTATGACTGATTAACCTAGACGTAAAATGTTTCATAGGTAATTTGTTATACGTGTATACCAGCTTGGCGTTTACCAGCAAAATGCAGTCCTGTCGAGTTCCTACGGGATTTACCATAAAGATTTGTTTAACTTTATGAAACACAATTTGCTTAGGGCCTGTATATAGGGTCTATATGTCTTCATCATTCCCGGTGCTCGTATCGTCTGATCCTGTTGTACTAAAGCTCTTCACGAATTCCTAAAAAGAATTCGTAAAATGACCCTTTTTCTAATAATAATAATAATAGTGATGTCTTATTGAGCGCACACACCGTCCAGAGACGCTCAGGAAGGAGAACAGAATTTATTTACAAAAATCTAAACGTGATGAAATTAATGCATGCAGTAATTGTTTACATGCTTTGTCAGTCAAGAACCTACGTATAAATCCCAGGTTACGCAATTTATATCTCACTGACTTGGAAATACTAGATACCTGCTGATGAAAGGTCATGTTGCTATCAAATATAACACCTAGGTTACGTACATTTGAGACTGGGTGAATGACTTTATCACCTACATGTAGAACCAACTGATTGTGATTTGCTTTCATTAAGGAGTTCTTGGAGCCCAAAATCATGAATTCGGTTTTATTTTCATTGCTCTTCAGACTGTTTGAATTCATCAATTGCTTCATATCTTTGATGCCATAAAATTATTTTTAGGATCTCATACACACTTTTAGGCATGTGAGAAGCATAAAACAATAACACAAAGTTTATATACTTCACATTGTTTAGCGTAATTTTTCTTTTCACTGATAGGTTTTAAGCAGCCAATCAAAATTTGGTATCAAAGTGACGTCATATGGGCTTTAAATTATGTTCAGTCGATTCTACGCCCCAAATTACCCTTAATGTATATGTTAAAGTAAAAATATAACACGGATATTAATTTTGGCGCACTTTCAACTCATTCTGCATGGTCCACATGCGCAGAACTCCGCTCTATCAACGCTCGAGTCACCGCTAAACCAACGCTCGCGACCGCTCGCCACCGTTAAACCAACGCTAAAGCTACGCTGGCTTCAGCGGTGCACCGCTAAGGCAACGCCCATGTTTTCATTTTTTTCCCCAATTTTGTGAGCGGTGACGAGCGTTGTCGAATTTCGACCCTCTCTCCCTACCGCTCGAGTTTTCTGGGGTAAAAGTTCTTTCGATTGTCGATGCGCAATAGTTTTTGTGTGTATGTGTCTGGGGTTTGTATTTCATTATCTACAAAAGCACATGAAGAAGCAACCACGTAGCCAGTATTTCATTTTTGAGGGGGCGGTAAATGCATGCAAAGCGTGCCAACACTTACATCCCTAGGGGGTGGGTGCGAAGCGCGAAATTTTTGCTGTTTCATAAATTAAAATGAAAATGAGCCATCTCTCTTTTCTCTAGTACCTATATCAGCTCCAATTCAGTTGACGATTTTTAACCTTGTTTTCATGAACCTTTGTTTTCAAAAGTGATTGTGAACTCACAAAAAAGGAATACAATGGAGGAAATTCAAATACTAATAACCCCGCGTGAAGAGCGGATCAGCTAAAGCGTTTTATCAATTTTTTTCCATGAAAAGGGTTCCGAGAAAGGGTATTCTCAAATATATATTGAATACTTCTCTTGGAAAGATCAGATTTGATTACAAACAATTTAGCGACAGTGCATATCTTTAACTCGCAAAACAGAAGAGAAGAAGTGTATTTGTCGGGAGGAAGATATTCCTTCCCGCGCAGAGCAATGAAACTCTGAAATTTCAAAGGGCCGACGTTTCATCAAATGCAGATATCTTTACCCCTTCGGCTCTAATTCACTTGATTTTCTAAGATTATTGAACTTCATTACAAGGAAAATAGTGCGCAAAAATGTGAAACTTCTGCGATTTATTGAAATTATATAAAAAGAGGATGCCTAATTTCTTTGACTTGTCCTGAAGCGCTTCATTTTGAATCAAAGAAACGTAAATGTCATTTAAAATCTCAAACTGCGAGAGCAAAACAGGACAGGAGATGAATGTGCAGGGAAATGACATGAAATTTTATAGAATTTGATAAAAAAATTGTACTTTTTTATTCAATACGACACGAATTTATACCTTCCTCTTTTTAAATTAGGAACCTGTTTGCCCCAAAATTATGGTTGTTTAGTATTGAGCTGAAAAGCGGGAGAAGTTGACTTTATGGAAGTGACGGCAGAAACTTATATAAAGATTTTACCCGCCCGGAGCCCACCCGACCAAAAGTTGCGCGATCAATTAAAAAAAGGAATATACTTCGGCCTAACCTTACTCTAAATCCATGCCCTAATGTATACATTTGAACTTTAACTGGCAAGAAACACTTATAGCTGAGCTGGAAAACAGGGTAAGAGAAAGGGTGGAGGGAATGGAGAACTTCAATATTGTCATTTAACCGCGCGCAGCGCGGAAGCAAAATTCATATAAAAATACAGAGCAGGAATGAAGGAGTTTCTCTTTTGAGAAATAAAAAGAATAAGGGGGAAAAACACAAAGCTACCTTTCTTCCCTTCCCTTTTCCATTTCTCCTCTCTTTTCCCTTCTTTTTTTTTCTTTTTGGGAACGTTATTTGGGGGGGCGACCGCCTCCCCTGGCTACGCGCCAGTGGAGAAGCTAGCTAATATCAAAATATAACATAAATCACATTTTCACAGAAAAAATAGGCCGAGGGAGTCATCACCCATAATTAATGAGAAAGAATAGAATTATGTTGATTGTATCTCATAACCCGAACAGTATAGACACTGAATCAATACCGCAATATTTTTTATCAATATCATGAGTATTATGACATGAATTATGGCACAAATTTACAGAAAAACAACATTTATGCACAGAAAGTGTTCTTACACGCTCGTTAAGCATAAACAATTATAATTGAAAGCAAAATTTGGTAACTGAAATGCCTGAGAATAGAGCCGCCTTTTGAAACTAGGGTGTGAAATATCATATTTCAAGCCACATCCATGGTTTATAATTTTTTTAAACTCTCTCTTTTAATAAATGGCCTTTGTAATTTTCGTTTTGCTTGTAAAAATTTAGGAACATTAATGAGAAGGGTAATTTTCCACATTATTTTTTATCGGAATAATACTTCTCTGTTCCTTCACATTCGGTTTATCTCAATAAGGTGACATTGTTCTTCTACAATATTTGTAAATATTGATCTCTGCATTCAGGCTTATAAGACTAAGATTTAATTCTTCATCAAAAGTTTCGGTTGTACCGAAGTAACAACAAGGGCAAAGGCTATCAATGTGTCTTATTAATATTCTAGCAATGCCCATAGTATTAAACCAATAATTTTGCGCTTCGCGCTCGGAATGTATCCTAAACTGGTTTGTGTGTACTTCACACCCCTTCTCCTCTTCAAAAAGATCTCCTTATGCCTTTAATGGATGAAAGTGCCACACCGAAAAGACAGTTCTTAAGGATGAAAAAATGCCGATATCGCAAGGGCACCACGTTGCAATTAGGTGATTACAATCCTGACAACACAATAATTTGATTAATGGAATCCTCAATTGTTATGGTTAGAGCATTACGTTGATTGAAAAGATGTGTCATAATATGATCGCACTATTCAGCTAGTATTAGAAAATATTACTTTAGACAAATTAGTTTCTAATTATGACATTTGAAGTAAAATTTGATTTTCGGTAATGACTAATTTTTGACAAAAGATTCACGAATGAAGGAATAAAAATCAGAGATATGTAATTTCGTCTGGATTGTTTCCTTCAAAAGATTAATGAATAATCTGAATATATTTCTGTATATTTTCTAATTTTCATTCATATTTTTTATTATCATCAAAATTCAATCCCCCTTCTAGTGGATATATGTCTATAATTCACCTTTCATGTTTCATTTCATAACATAAAAAAGTAAAACCAAACATTCAACTGAACATATTTTACCGAATAAATTTCACAGCAGAAAATGGTATAATAATAATAATAATAATAGTAATAGTGCTCAAGGCGCTTTATAGGAAATTATAAAAGAAATTATAGTATATATTTCATTGTGTCTGTATCATCGAATTTGGAGCTACAACAAACATAACAACATAGCAATGATAATTCATCTACGTCAGTTATCAATTGAATTGTGTCACCGCTTCGTAATCTTCGCATTTTACATTACTTCTGGGAAATCATAACGTTTATAGATACATTGACAAACAAACGAACTCCAACATTTCTATGATCCTTTTTTTCTTCTTGCATGGATACAATAAATATATTTTAGTTTGTTGCTTTTGTTTTTACCGTTTTTATTAATTATAGGTTGAGAGCACGTTAAACCGTAGGAAACTTTCTGCTTGCCGAACGGGGGAGGGGGCATCAAATTCCTTGGATCTGTGTTTTCCTTTTCATGTTTACTGATTTTTTATCTGTTTATTGATTATACGTTTGACGCGTAAAATGTTGAAAACAATTACTTTCTACCCCGTGAGCAGAAACAATTTATCAAATTTACGTAAGATGTATCGACCAAGGTGAAGGGGTCACCAACCACAAAAATAACGGGAATTGTCTTCTCGGAATTGAACACTACCGATTTGCACACTGGTTTAACTTTTAATAGATCTCCCGTGATGCCGTGTGAGCAAAACGGTCTCGGTGTTACTAGGGATACGGCCCCGCCAAACAACCGGAGGGGCTTTCAATGCGAATAATATGACTTCGTCGATAATTCCGTCTCGGTAACAAAGGCGTGACCAGAGGGGTGGAAAAAAGAAGGCCCCCAATCAAGCCGATTTGAGCTTTCGGTACAATAGCTTGAGGAATTGTGAGGTAGTTGTTACTCACTGAGCTGCATAACACAGAAAACCCACAAAATCGATACAATACTTTGGGTAACTTTAATGACGTACATAGAAGCATATAACAGTTTTGGGTTTAGCAGAATAGTTCGTCAATCAAATACTGGATGATCTGCCTTCAGAAAGGTATATACAAGGAAATATATTTATGAATTCAGCTTTATTCTGCAATTTTTTTTCTTCAAGACGACAAGGTTCAGGTTTGCAAATTTGAGATGAACACTTTTCTACAAAGACTTTGCTACGAATAAAGTACATGTATTATAGTTGTGATATATCACTGCAGTGAAACCGGTTGACTATACAGACATAGACCTACATTCAATGCGGACATTCTTACTTCATAAGAGTTCGTTCGGGGGAATCTTCATGTGAGTTGAGGGTGCCAAAATCGACTCCATACGTCGCCAAACAGAGTGGACATATTTTCTTCCATATAACCATCAAGAGAACATAAACTGTCACAATGGGTATCATTTCAATTGCCAAAGGCCTTCTGGCCCGAGTTTTCTTTGCCGTGCATGGGATTCTAGCAACGTGGCGGGCTACAAGTGTATACCAATCAAATATCTACTACGTTCTCCTGGCGCCTCTAATAGTTTTGCCTGTTGAGATGGGTATAACTTTTGGTTGTACTGAAAATGGAGAATGGAAATGGTAAGTTGTAAGATAATTAGACAGTATGTGTGAATTGTAAATTTGATTGAACAGGAGAGTGCAATTAAAGTACATGTAAGGTTTTCACGGAAAATTATAAGTAGTACCTAGGGGAAAAACATGAAAAGTAAAATTTCGCGGTATACCAACAACTAAAAAAAGCGAAAACAACAACAACAACAACAAACGATTAAATGGTCAAAGAATATTCATGAAATAAAATGCTTGCCTGAAAAATATTGTCATATTTAGAAAAGTATATAAAGTGTTGGTACATACATGTATAGGCTTACACAATGATAGCTTTTCAACGTGTCGAGTAGTTTCTTGTCTAGCAGGAGTGTAGCTAGTGTTTTTTTTTTACATAAAATTTATTTCTGACAATTACAATTACCATAAGTGTATAATATGTCAAATGAGAACGATAGAGTGTGTATATAGGTATGTATCTGCGATGACTCTTGTATATCAATCATAAATTGTATCTTCATATTAATGAGTATGTAAAGAAGTGATCTAATATTGCCCCTATCCTCCAATTGATGGTTATACCTGGAATGGATGCATTTGTAAACCCGCAGACCTTTCACAAGATAGAGGTATACAAATGATGGGTTATCGTTTGTTTTGATTGATCGTTTTAATTCATGTACTTATTTTTCCTGAATACCAGTGAAAACGGTATTATAAGGCCAAGATAACACACAATGATGATGATGATGTTAATATAATTTTTACTGAAACAAATTCATGGGTCATAGCCAGATTATAATGTTTAAGGGACCACATATTGAATGGGGGTGCAACCAGCGAGTGAGGGAGAAAGTGTCCTTAATTATGGGTGTAAATAAGAGGGAGTATAGTATATTAGTACTTTAAAGAGTCATCTTTCAAAAGTCTTGCGTAATAATTAAGATGTATTATCTCAAAAAGTGTGCGCGAAGCGCAAGCTGCAATATACATACCCGAAAACCGGAAATTTTAAGCTCATGATACTGAACAGGATGAAAATCATTAAAATAGACTACTCCGCTTATTTGATTCATAATTTGACTTAAATTGGTACAAGTATTGTTTTTTGTAAAAAAATATATATATCATTTCTCATATGCAAACACGTTTTCGTCTTTGTTATTCTAATTTCATTTAACCGTCATATTGCTTTTATCATGTGCAAAATATAGAAATTCCAACTTCAAACGTCAAACATGAAGTAAACCGTAATTCAACATTCTAATTGAGACGCGGTATCACACAGTGTGTTTACATCGTGGACTATAATTATGATGATGCCATGCACGCTATTAAAATGCTCAACAATTAACAGAACAGAATTTTACACTATGAACACCAAGACGGTAGGAGTGTTCTCAGTGCCTATACGTGAAATGTGATTTACCCGGTAAGGGCCGTAGCCAGGAGTTATTGGGGGTTCTGAATTAGAAGAAGTGAACCCTTTTCCCGATACACATTCTGACCAAATACCAAGGAAACTCAATGGCGGCTTCTGGGGGAGGGGGATTATTGGAAACCCTGGAACTTTCCAGTCACCAAGCTAAAATGAAAGACTTTTTCTTTATTTTTTTTTGTTGGTGAGCGTCGGGGTTCCGCGGAATCCAGAAAATCCCCTGGCTGTAGTCATGTTACATACGATACATTGGGTCAACTTCGCTAATTTCGGACCAATGATTAATCAAAGGTCAAGTCTACCCGAGAATTTTATTTGAAGAAAAAGAGACAAATCAAAGAAGCATAACACCAAAAATTTCATCAAAATTGGATGTAAAATAAGAAACTTATGACATTTTAAAGTTTCGCTTATTTTTCACAATTACAGTGTATGCACAACTCAGTGACATGCAAATGAGACAGTCGATGATGTCCTTCACTCGCTATTTCTTTGATTTTTATTGTTTGAATCATACAAGATTTAGATTTCTACAGAATTTACAATAAGGAAACTCTTCTTACAACCACAAAATATTAAAGCAATGATAATTGCACATGTTTAGGGAGGAATAAAACTATGTTTCACATGACAACGCGGAGAAAATTAGAATGTTTCATATTTCATGTAATGAATTACAAAAGAAATAGTTAGTGGATGATGTCATCAGTCTCTCCATTAATTTGCATACTGACCAGGATGTGAATATAATCTATTACGTGAAATTAAGAAAAATAATTAGATTGCCATAACTTTCTTATTTTACCTCCGATTTTGATGAAATTTTCTGTGTCGTACTTGTTTGATTTTTCTCTCTTTATTCGAGCCATCCTTTTTCGGGGTGGACTTGTCCTTTAAAGAACGAAGTCCGAATCTGATGTTTTTTCTTTCAGTTTCGGACAGGCAAATCAATAGCAAAATAATATGAAATAAGGTTTAAGGAAAATAAAAATCTACATTTTGACCAGAAGTAAATGGTACTGAATTACACGTTGTGGATGTCTGATATAGATTGCCGTTAGTTTAATCATGGATCCTACTAGAACATGCTTTAATCGAACGATTCTGATGTAAACATTAATACTCCTTCGCGGCTAGAAATAATGAAAATGAAATCTATTTTTGTGCGACACTTTTGGCATAGACATGGTTATTCTTGCGTGAACTTATCAATAACCATTAGAGATTTTTATGATTGACTTTCCCACGACATCAACAAAACATTAAGATCAGCTATCATGATTATAGACTGTATACATACCCGGAACTGTGGTGTTTTTCTATTTCTTTGATTTTGATTTTATTGATTTCCGTTTCACAACATAAGAATGACAAATATAACATGACAAGGTCGAAAATACTGCAAAACATAATAAAATATATATCACATAATCTTATGCTTAAGGAACACAATTTAACAAATAAAAAAAACCTAATATGACATTTGTATTTGAAAGTAAAACGGAGGGTCTTGCCGAAAAAACTGGTGTTAACCGGTGTACATAGAGGACCACACCAGTTATTTTACACCGGTGTTAAATTGGTGGTGTTAGTTTTACACCTACATGTATAGGTGTTATTACAACACCTTTGGTTGTTATATTTACACTCTTTGGTGTTATGTTCAATCTTTAAGGTGTAATTTTAACACCTCAGGGTGTGGTCCTCTATTATTAACACCAATTGGTGTCAGTTTTAACACCACAGTTTTTACCTCAAACATTTATGTTTGTATACCACCCCCCCCCCTCTCTCCCTCTTCTCTTCTCTTCGTTTTCTTTTCTCTCACCTCTTTCTCCCCCTCCTCCAACCTCTCTTTCCCATTGTAACTGTATCTCTTCATATCTCATTTTAAAAGTTGTTCAAAATAACATACTATTCTGTTCTCGGTGGAACATTGATCGTGAAAGGACTTGTTGGACGTTTTATTCGACAGTAACCATAATAACAGTGCTTCTCATCCAGTCAAAATCAAGGAAAGTTGTCAAATCCGACAACTTGTCAGACAAAACGTTGATGAATTGCTCCCTTTGCAGTTCTCCTGTTGCGTACATCTGTCGTGCCTCTTTTTTTGGGGGGGAGGTGGGGTCGGTCAACATGGCCCTTCGAAAGGTTCTATGACATTTTCCTCCGGCGACATTGCTCCTCTCTAACTAATCGAATAACCAACTGCAACCCTATGTTTAACTATACCCTACCCTAAACCTAACCCAAACCTAACGTAATACCCTATTGCAACCCTATAACCCTACATATTGACGAAATTAAGCCCAGAGAAATTGTCGCAAGAGCAAATGTTATGTCATCCTGGGGGTTGGTTGATATGGGGGGGGGGGTGCTTCGTATGTATACATACATGTCGGCAGCCCCCCTGCAAACCAATCGGTATGCCAAAAAGTAGAAATTTTACCAAAATCACTTTCATTTTTTTGTAGAAAACCCCTTTTTTCTTTTGCTTGTCATTTTTGACAGAGTTCACCTTCATTTCTGTAGTGACAACCTTTTTTTTCTAATTTCTTATTAATTTTTTTGCCCGCCGAATTTGAAAAAAAAAATCTTGTAAATGGGACAACATGGCAACTAAATGTTTTACATTTTCTTAATGCACGAGGTCACCTGACCTTGCACACTGGAATGGAAAATCGCATACTTTATATATAAACAAGGTCATACATGGGCATACATACATCGCACTATTATTTTGTTTGGAATAACCGCAGTATTAATCTTCGATATGTATAGCAATCTTTGAAACAGATATTAAATTAATAAAAGATGCCATGACGATACAGGAAAAGTAAGATGTCACGCTTTTGCCTTTGTCAAAGTTATAAGCAATCATTCATGACCAAATATCCATTCTTTTAATCACCATCCGAATTTAATCCTATTGTTTTCAGGATATAGTATATATATATATATATATATATATTATTGTTTTATGTAGTGACATAATAGTATGCTTCTTTTTATGACTACTTCAAGGTCTGAATAAATAACATTTCCAGTCCGTACTTTCATTCGCATTAGTGGATTGGTGAGATACGTTTGCTCATCATGAATTCCTAAAACAGTTCTTAAAATGTCCCTTTTTCTAGTCTGATATAAAAAAAAATCAGCTCGCACTTCGCGCTCGCATCAATTGGTTAGTGAAATACGTGTGGTCTTAGTGAATTTCTACAATCCTTCATGAGAATATGCCCCTTTTCAGGTCTGTATTTCACAAATTTTCAGCTCGCGCTCGCAATATTTGCTTAGTAAGATACGTATCATAATGATTACAACGATTACAAAAAGTGTTTCATGTATTTAGCAGAGCTGCCTACTAATTTTCAGTATTTAGTACTGAAAAATGAGAAGAATACTGATGGTTTCATGCAAAATACTGATTTTTCAAGTTTAAGTTTTATGTGTTGTCCTATGATATTTCTTTGAAAATACTGATTTCCACGCCAAAATACTGATTTTCAGCTTTAAAAATACTGAAATGTTCTTGTCCAGGTTGGCAGCTCTGATTTAGATGTAATTCTAACAAAATAAGCAAGCGCTTGGCACTCGCATTTGATGACTATGGTGAGATATGTATGCTCTTCATGAATGCCAAAAAAATAGTCCTTAAATTGTCCCTGTTTCGGGTCAAAATATACTAAAATTTCAACTCACGCTTCGCGCTCACATTAGTTGATCAGTGAGATACACAATCATTTAAAGGGGAATGAAACCTTTGGAACAAATAGGCTTGTGTAGAAACAGAAAAATCAAAGAATAAGAATAAAGAAAGTTTGAGAAAAATCGGACAAATAGTGAGAAAGTTATGAGCATTTGAATATTGCAATCACTAATGCTATGGAGATCCTCACATTGGCAATGCGACAAGGATGTGTGATGTCACTGATGAACAACTTTCCCTTTGGTGGACTATAAAATACCCTCAAAATGTCTCTTTTTGCTTTTTCTTATGATGATACAAACTCTTTGTACATGATGTATTGTTAAAAAATAAGTATTACATGACCTCATGTAGACAGAACACATAATTTAAGGATAGATGTGATAAAAGAGGTAATTCTAGTGAAATATATACTAAAGTAATGGGGAGAGTTGTTCACAAGTGACATCACACATCTTTGTCGCATTGCCAATTTGCTATCTCCATAGCATTAGTGATCGCAATATTCAAATGCTCATAACTTTCTCATTATTTGTCCGATTTTTCTCAAACTTTCGTTGATCTGTTTCTTTGATTTTTCTGTTTTCACACAAGCTATCTTGTTCCAATGGTTTCATTCTCCTTTAATCATTTAATGGCACAGTTCCAAAATGTCTCTGTTAGGTCTATATGCCTGGCAATTGAAAAAAACACACACCTACGAGAACAGAAGCAACAAAGGTAATTGCAGCAACTGAAACACAGAAATTATTATATTGTGGACTATTATGTGAGGGGCCCGATTAAATTGCCATATTTTCTTTTGTTCATTAGATATAGCATATAGCAATGTATTGTATTAATTATTTGTTTGTTTGTTTGTCGCCATGTGCTTTCCACACTCCATTGTATCATTTCTTTATCATTAATACAAGCAGGGGGTTAACGACACAAAATAGATAATTGTTTAACCACGCACGTGTTGGTTATTGAATGGCACGATGGCATAAAGAAAAGAAAATGAATTGATTAATTCCAAGTTATTGCCCATTCTGCCGATTCCGCCTAAAAAAGTATATAGGTTGGCTCAGATACGCACGGAATCTTATGGATTTTGTCTCGCTATTTATCAGATCCTTGCTGGGGTCCTGATTGATTGTTCCGAGACCCGCCAAATAAAGTCTTCTAGAATAATAACATTGCTTGGATACTCCAAAGCGCCCAACCAGCGTCTTTCCCTACATCGTGCAGTTATCCCCATCTCCTGCCATATAATATCACGAATAAGAAACACGTACTGTGAGGAGGGGGAATTGTATCGATCATCGATTCAGCAAACAAAATCAAGAGCAAAACAAATACTCCGCTACTTCCCATCATCCCCAGACAGAAATACCAGGTATAATAAACAATATTGGTCAACAATTTCAGTTGAGGCCTCTTTTCACTATTGAATTGCTCAAATTGACCCACCATAAAGAGTTATAACTATGGTAACTGTGTCATTGGCATGTAAGATATTTTTGCAAAAGCAATTAAAGCTGTGCGGTTTTTTTTTGGCGGATCCAAGGGGGCACAGCCGACCCGTGCCCCCCCCCCCCTTTGAGAGCCATTATCAACATTTGTGATGTAAAATACCGGTTTCACCCAAGTGTGCCCCTGTTGCACCCACAAATGTAATAACGCCCACAAATGTAATAACGCCCACAAATGTAATAACACTTTACCCACAAATGTAATAACGCCCACAAATGTAATAACACTTTACCCACAAATGTAATAATTTCACCCACAAATGTAATAATGTACTTTACCCACAAATGTAATAATTTTTGATCGCCCACAAATGTAATAATGACTTTACCCACAAATGTAATAAATTTGAAGGGATTTTTGGCAAATCCGTTTTGAACTAAAATCGTATAGTAATGCGTTCATATAGCACACAAGTGCAAAGTCTCTTTTCCTGACCCGGTTAATTAACAAATTATAACATAAATCCAAAGTCTTTATTCCAGACCCGGTTGTTTAAAATTATAATACAAGTACAAAGTCTTTATTCCAGACCCGGTTATTTAAAAAATAATCATATGAGCCTAAAGTCTTTATTCCAGACCCGATTGTTTCAAAAATGATAATATAAGTCCAAAGTCTTTTCTCCAGACCCAGTTGTTTCAAAAATTGTAATATAAATCAAAAGTCTTTATTCCAGACCCGGTTGTTTCGAAAATAATAATATAAATCCAAAGTCTTTATTCCAGACCCGGTTGTTTCGAAAATAATAATATGAGCCCAAAGTCTTTATTCCAGACCCGGTTGTTTCAAAAATAATAATATGAGCCCAAAGTCTCTATTCCAGACCCGGTTGTTTAAAAAAATATGATATAAGTAAAAAGTCTTTATTCCAGACCCGGTTGTTTAAAAAATAATTATATGAGCCTAAAGTCTTTATTCCAGACCCGATTGTTTCAAAAATGATAAGTCCAAAGTCTTTTCACTAGACCCGGTTGTTTCAAAAATTATAATATAAATCCAAAGTCTTTTTCCAGACCCTGTTGTTTCAAAAATTATAATATAAATCCAAAGTTTTTATTCCAGACCCGGTTGTTTAAAAAATAATAATATAAGTCCAAAGTCTTTATTCCAGACCCGATTGTTTCAAATATTATGATTTAAGTCCAAACTAAGATACGATAATGATGTTCCGGTGGAATAAAAATGAGAATCGAGCCTAGTCTTCTCTCCAGATCCAGTTAATTAAAACTGGTGGAATCAAAGTCTTTGTTGTTGTTTTAAATGATACTGAACGTATTGTAAATATACGCGCTATGAGTAAATTGAGAATCAAGCATAGTCTTTTCTCCAGACCCGGTTATTTAAAACTAAAAACTAAAACCCTATAGTAATGCCTTTATATAGCACAAAAGACCAAAGTCTTTTTCCAGACGCAGTAGTTTCAAAAATTATAATGTAAGTCCAAACTAAGATACCATAATGATATTCCAGTGGAAAAAAAGAAAATCGAGCTTAGCCTTTTCTCCAAACCCTGTTATTCAAAAATTGTAAATAACAATACAACAACAACAACAAAAGACCCCATAATCTTATTAATGCTGGATAACATGGACATATAGCGTAGTCATTCAGCCAGACCCAGTCATTTGTTTTTCAAAATAAGGCTAAGAGTAAAAATATAAATAACTCCAAATCTAACACCAAGCAATCCTTGAACCTAAGAACATGTTTTTAAAAAGAGGTTTAGAATGTTGTCTTTATTCCAGACCTAATCATTACAAAAATTACGAAAAAAAATCTTCTAACATAAGACCCTATCATATTCTCTTGGAATAACATGAGTTGTAAAACGTACTCTTTCCTCCAGACCAGGTTATCTAAGAAATGAATTAAAAAAGAAAATCAAATCTAAAACCAGTTTTCAAAAGTTACACCCAGTAAAAAATATGTCTGTACCCCACACCCACATTATTTTGTATAAAAATACTAAGACCCTACAAAACATTGTAATTATCAATTTGCAAAGAAAACGTCCATTTTCCAGACTTGGTTATTATTTAAAAATAAAATTGTTTAAAACAAATACCCAATAATCTAACTACTGTGGAATAACATGGAGATCGATTGTAGACTTTCCTGCAGATACAATTATTTCAAGAATAAAAAAACAATAAAACCCAACCCCCAACAACGAATCTAAGAACCAACAATCCTCTAAATTAAGACCAGGTACAAAAGCACATGTTTAGAGCGTTGTCTCTATTCCAGACCCAGTCATTTAGAAATTAATTCAAACAATCTTAAAAACATAAGACTTTGTCATATTCTTATTCCTGTTAAATAACATCATTATTATGCTTAGACCTTCGTCTAGACCCAGCTATTTATAAGATAAACAAATATTGAAAAAAAAATCAAAGCTAAGACCAATCTTTAAAATTAAACCCAGTTAAAATGCTTGGGTTTAGAGAGTTGTCTTTACCCCACATCCAGTTCTCTTAAAATACAAATTAAGCAAAAGATTAATCTAAAAACTTAGACACCAGCATCTCCCAAAATATAAAACCCTGTGATAATAAGGCATACCACAAAAACGTCAAATTAATAAAAGGCGTCAATATTCAGATCTGAATGGTACGCGCCTTAAAAACCCAAAATAACAACAACAACAACAACAACCTTATTCTACATCAATGATATTGTGGCGTCTTTGTTAATATTGTTTGTCTGTTTTTATCGTTTCTAATAATTTCCTATTTTGAAATAACTGCATGGGTCTAGAGCAAAGACTACACCATATTTAAAGACTGGGCGTTGTGGCGTGCGCCTGTAATCCAAGCTATGTGGGGAAGTTACAAATTGATGCAGAGGTTCGAGGTTCGAGCCCTGGTCACGTCTTTCGGATGGTGACGTTAAAGGTCGGTCCCAGACGTAATAATCATATCTGATTGAGACACGTCTGACAAAACTCAAACACACACACGTTTGCCCCCTGGAAAGATTAAACCTCAAGATATTGATGGACCTGAATCCACCGACGAGACAGCCTAACTCCGTAACTATAGTACGGGTGTGGGAGGGGCTCTTCTTTCTTTGCCTGTCTCTCTCTCAGTAATTTCAAATCAGTTTTTTTCCTATCTTATCACTTCTTGATCACATAAATCCTCTCTCTCTCTCTCTCTTTACTTATAACCCCAGAAAATATATCTTAGGCCACTGAGATTATTGGAATTGTAAGTAATAAAAAAAATGCTGAATATATTACAAATGGTGCTTGGGACACTGAAAATTTAAAGTACCGAAGAACTTGTTAAAACGTTATCCCCTCTTGTTAGAATGATTTTCTTAATATAATATCTCATAGATCGTCGATCAACAACCTTATCGTTTACGGGAAGTAATCCCCATATTGTGTGCTGATATCTTATTCCTCAGTTTTTTGTTTTATATGTATTTAAAGGTTTTGTGTGTTTTTTTCATAAAAAAAGGAATGAATATACAAGAAATAATAATAATAAACAAGTGGAATGCCTCTGACCATTTCACCTGCATCACGCGATTCAACATAGCAGCAGTGCTGACTTTGAAAACTGCTATAACTCGCACAAGATGTTAAGTGATACTTGGTTACTCTTATTTCCATGTTTTATGAAGTAGACCAATACACTTACAGAGATAGGATGGTAATTCAACAAAAGAAAACAATGTGGCCAAAATTCATTGACCTCACATGACCTTTGACCTTGATCATGTGACCTGAAACTTGCACAGGATATTTAGTGATACTTTATTACTCTTATGTCCAAGTTTCAAAAGTCAGATCATTAAACTTGCAAAGTTATGATGGTAATTCAACAGATACCCCCATTATGGCCAAAGTTTATTGACCTTTGACCTTGGTCATGTGACCTAAAATGCACAGAGGATGTTCAGTGATACTTGATTAACCTTATGCCTAAGTTTAATGAACCAGGTCTATATATTTTCTAAGTTATGATATTTCAAAATCTTAACCTCAGGTTAAGATTTTGATGTTGATTCCCCCAAAATGGTCTAAGTTCATTGACCCTAAATGACCTTTGACCTTAGTCATGTGACATGAAACTCTAATAGGATGTTAAGTAATACTTGATTAACCTTATGGCTAAGTTTCATGAACTAGGTTCATATACTTTCTAAGTTATGATGTCATTTCAAAAACTTAACCTTAGGTTAAGATTTGATGTTGACGCCGCCGCCGTCAGAAAAGCGGCGCCTATAGTCTCACTCTGCTATGCAGGTGAGACAAAAAGAAGTAATAAAAATAATACTTAAAAAAATTGCTACCCTACTTCTCATACAGTGGGTGGCAAAAATAGTCAATCATGACTTATTGCCAAACAAAAACATGGAATGGAATGGTTATCCCCTCTTGTTAGAATGTTTTTCTTTTATATAATATATCATAGATCGTCAATCAACAACTTTATCGTTTTCGGGAAGTAATCCCCCTATTGTTTACTGATATCTTATTTCTCAGGGTTTTTTTCATATGTATTAAAATGTTTTGTTATTTAGGTTTTTTCATAGAAAAAAGGAAGGAATATACAAAAAATTATTTTTTTAAAGGACAAGTCCACCCCAACAAAAACTTGATTTGAATAAAAAGAGAAAAGTTCAACAAGCATAACACTGAAAATTTCATCAAAATCGGATGTAAAATAAGAAAGTTATGGCATTTTAATGTTTCGCTTCATTTCACAAAACAGTTATATGTACATCTCGGTCGGTATGCAAATGCGGAACTGATGACATCACTCACTCACTATTTCTTTTGTATTTTCTTAAATGAAATATGAAATATTTTTATTTTCTCGTCATTGTCATGTGAAATGAAGTTTCATTCCTCCCTGCAACACGTGGAAATTTATTATTTTAACATTTTGTGCTTTAGGCAAGGTCCTAATCGTCAAATTCGTAAAAATTGAAATAATCTATAATTCAAACAATTAAAACCAAAAGAAATAGTGAGTGAGTGACATCATCGACTCTCTCATTTGGATGTAGCTGGCTCGTTCATATAAATATTTTGTTAAAGATAAGTGAAACTTTGAAATGTCATAAATTTTACATCCGATTTTGATGAAATTTTCAGCATTGTGCTTGTCTGATTTTTCTCTATTGATTCAAATCAACATTTTTCTGAAGAGGACTTGACCTTTAATGGTTGCTGGGTCTTTGTTTTGTTGTTGTTGTTGTGTTTTAATGACTTTTATAACTGGGTCTGACAGAAAGACTACGCTACATTTCCATGTTATTCAACATAAATGGGATCGTGGGTCTTTGTTTTTTATAATTATTATAATTTTTTAAATAAATGGGTCTGGAAAAAACACTTTGGACTTATAATTGTTTAATTAACCGGGTCTGGAAAAAAGATTTCGCATTTTTGTGCTATATAAACACATTACTATAAAGTTCCAGCTTTTAGTTACCGGGTCTGGAGCAAAGACTATGCTTGATTTTCAATTTACAATTAGCGTCTGGAGAAAAGACTAAGCTCGATTCTCATTTTTATTCCACTGGAATGTCATTAATGTATCTCATTTGGGACTAAAATTATAATCTTTTAAATAACCGGGTCTGGAAAAAAGATTTTGGATTTATATCATGATTTTTTTAAACAACCGGGTCTGGAAAAAAAGATTTTGGATTCATATCAGGATGTTTGAAACAACAGGGTCTGGAAAAAGACTGGACTTGCATTATTATTTTTTAAACAACCGGGTCTGGAATAAAGACTTTGGACTTTTATTATCATGTTTGAAACAATCGGGTCTGGAATAAAGACTTTTGGCTTATATAATTATTTTTTAAACAAACGCTTCTGGAATAAAGACTTTGGACTTATATTATTATTTTCTAAACAACCGGGTCTGGAATAAAGACTTTGGATTTATATTATTATTTTTTTGAAACAACCGGGTCTGGAGAAAAGACTTTGGACTTATATTTTCATTTTTGAAACAATCGGGTCTGGAATAAAGACGTTTGGATCATATGATTATTTTCTAAACAACCGGATCTGGAATAAAGACTTTGGATTTATATTATTGTTTTCTAAACAATCGGGTCTGGAATAAAGACTTTTGATTTATATTATAATTTTTGAAACAACAGGGTCTGGAAAAAGACTTTGGACTTATATTATCATTTTTGAAACAATCGGGTCTGGAATAAAGACTTTTGAATCATATGATTATTTTCTAAACAACCGGGTCTGGAATAAAGACTTTGGGCTCATATTATTATTTTTGAAACAACCGGGTCTGGAATAAAGACTTTGGGCTCATATTATTATTTTCGAAACAACCGGGTCTGGAATAAAGACTTTGGATTTATATTATTATTTTCGAAACAACCGGGTCTGGAATAAAGACTTTTGATTTATATTACAATTTTTGAAACAACTGGGTCTGGAGAAAAGACTTTGGACTTATATTATCATTTTTGAAACAATCGGGTCTGGAATAAAGACTTTAGGCTCATATGATTATTTTTTAAATAACCGGGTCTGGAATAAAGACTTTGTACTTGTATTATAATTTTGAAACAACCGGGTCTGGAATAAAGACTTTGGATTTATATTATAATTTTTGAAACAACCGGGTCTGGAATAAAGACTTTGGATTTATGTTATAATTTGTTAATTAACCGGGTCAGGAAAAGAGACTTTGCACTTGTGTGCTATATGAACGCATTACTATACGATTTTAGTTCAAAACGGATTTGCCAAAAATCCCTTCAAATTTATTACATTTGTGGGTAAAGTCATTATTACATTTGTGGGCGATCAAAAATTATTACATTTGTGGGTAAAGTGCATTATTACATTTGTGGGTGAAATTATTACATTTGTGGGTAAAGTGTTATTACATTTGTGGGCGTTATTACATTTGTGGGTAAAGTGTTATTACATTTGTGGGCGTTATTACATTTGTGGGCGATTATTACATTTGTGGGTGTAACAGCCCCCCCCCCCCTTTGAAAGTGAGAACCTTTTTTTTTATTTATTTTTTTTTTTTTGCTTGACGAAATGACCTTAAATTTGAGGGGAAAACTTTTTTTTCTTTTTTTTTTCTTGTCAAATTTTTATCGAAAAATCCTGGATCCGCAACTGTAATGTATAACAATTCATTATCAACATTATTTTTGCTAATAATATATTTAGTTCGTATTACTATTATAATAGTAATACGAACTAAATATTCGAAATGTTAAATCAACATTTGAAAGGTTGGAGGAGAGACAACCTTTTCCAAATGTTACATCCAACCTTGTATAAAGCTGAATCCAACATTTTAAGTGTTGGGTAGCACCATTTAAAGTGGTAAATGCAACATTAAGAAAATGTTGTCACTCCAACCTTTCATATTTTAAGTTAGCATTTCTTGTTAGAGTGTAGTCTATCTATTCATTCAAATTTATTTACACGTTCATGAACCAAGATATATACCTAATTTGATTGACTGTTTCGTTTCCCCTCCCCTGTATCAATGCAGGCTCTGTCCTTCAGTTCTCCTGTATCTCCTATCTGTGGTCCCAAGCCTCTGGCTCCTCCAGTTTGATCTCTACAACACAAGGATAGATTACAGAGATGAACAGGGATGGGAGGAATGTTCGGCGGACACAGTCTACAATTCATCATCACTTGATGCAGTACAAGGGGTAAGTCTTGTCTGTTTGAATAAGCTATGCTGCACTATTTTTTCGCTGGACAAATAAAAGAAAAATCCATCTTAATTGTTACATGTTATTAATATTAAAAAAAAAACCCGGATCGGCCAGATTCTCTATAATAATGGACACTGAACAAGAGTATGTTTCAGTGCCTTTGCTATAGTAGGTCAATGCTTATACTAAGAGTTTTGCAAATAATGTTTTAGTTGTGAACATCTGATATTCTATCTGTTTCTCCGACAAAGCAAAGAGTATCAACCATACTGTGACAAGCTCTACCCGACAAGATTATTTGCCATCCCTTTTATACTGATAGGGTTCAGACCTTTCAGAACCATCTTTCACCGAAACCTCGTTTAGCCACATTTTAAGGTCCACGCGCAAACGTTAGTACTCTGCGTAGCTATTGGGTATATAGAATCGGAATGTGAAAATGTTTTTTTTTTCCTGAACCAAGATATACTTAGATCTGGTGGATGTTTCATAAAGCTGTTCGTAAGTTAAGAGTGACTTAAGAACGACTGGTGAACCTTTCTTAAGGCTGAATAATCATCAATTAATCTTTAATGGTGAATATCATTCACCACAACAAAGGATCACCAGTCGTTTTTAAAGTCACCTCTTAACTTACGAACAGCTTTATGAAACACCCACCAGAAACTTTGTGCCATTTGTCGTTACACGCATGATTTGTTCCATATTTTCACGAATATCTCTGTAAAAATTTATCCCCAGTTGCAATACCTACGTCAGGCTTCCTATACTGTTGTCAAACAGAGTCTTTTGATTTATATCCGAAAAACATGGTCATTGTTCAGTAGTTTATGATTTAAAGAATCTGAACATCTTGTCTCTTACACTTTAACTGTATCCGTTTGTGCTTTATGTTGTTTCCAGGTCACCATTCCCGTGGAATTTTCATCGGTTGAATGGGAGCTCATCCTTCAACAGACTCTTTTGTGTTTGCTTATCCTCGGCCGATGGCTCCTTCCTAAAGGTGACCTTACCCGTGACCAACTTTCCCAGCTCCTCCTAGTCTACATCGGTATGGCTGCTGATATCTTGGAATTCAACCTCGAAAGTCTCAAAGACGAGAAGGTATTCTGCGATGTCATCCTTATCGTTCTCATCCTCGGCATCTGGAGCTGGAGCTTGGTGCAGTTCTGTCTCGTGTTGACGTCGGTGGCCGGGAAGCGACGTCGTGTCGTTCTGCAGGATGGCAGCAATAGCTGCTCTGCCGAGTGTTGTTCTTGCTGTTTATGCTGCCGGAATGAAATGTGGTCCATGATGGTCACCCTGATCATGCAAGACGGTCCGTTCCTGGCCATGCGGCTCTACCTGATGATAGAAGTCAAGATCTTCAGTATTATGATGGTTTTCTTCACATGTAAAAACATCCTCGTCATCCTGCTCCAGTTGTATCGCATGATCATTCTCTGTGGACAGAATGAGGTAGAACCAGAAGAAAATGAGGAAGGTAAACCTGATGAAAACAAGAGCAGCGAGGCCCCACCAGATGCTGTTGTAGTTGTGAGTTCTTGATAGGCCGATAAGTCAAATGTGTCCTTGGGATTTGACTAAAAAATAATGTATGATTCATGCGAGTTACAAATTGATATTCAAGAACAATGATTTGAGATACAATTTCGAGAGGAAACCTAATTTATGATCAGAACGATCACTCTTAAATCTCGAAGACTCAACCAGGAGAAGAGGGCCAAGACATTGAAAGACTTAAAGCGATTCATCAATATCATGCATTTATGTGTACTGTAATGTTCTCCCTCTGTTTCTTTCTTTCCGGTGATTGTCAACGATATCTTATCAATGAATTTGATTTCATTTTGTTTACACTTCTTTTTATACTGTATCATAAAAGCACTCTGCTTCATCTTAATTTGAGAATTTCGGCTAAAATTTGTCGAAAAACTTTAATGAAATATAAATGACTTTTGAAATCATTTCGAAAATACAATACAGTGGTGGATCGATGTTACCCCCCCCCCCCTAGCTTTCCTCGTCCATTAGAAAGCGAATACCATTTCTTCATCCAATAGGCGATGAACACTTCAGTTTTAACCCACTTTTTGTTCTGTCACCTTGCATTTTATGTATTTTTTAAGACTTGTAAATCAACATAGCGTACTTTTTTATATATATATATATACATTTTGATTGAGATTGTCAAGAAGAGAGTTTGATGCTAATGTGCCTTACTTGAATAAACGTTGAATCTTGACGTCACGACATATACATTATTTATTCCGTTTTTGCCTTACGCAATCTGTCGTTCTGCTTCGAAACAATTGAAGATATTGCGTTATTATGAATAGAAAATAAGTTCCAAATATTGAGGTGAAATAAGAGGAAGTTATTTTATTTTGTTTTTGATATTCAAACCTGTTAAAATGTGACAGAGACGTGGACAGATTTAAGCTTGTACATTTTTTATGACCATAGCTATGATAGTTTTTTTGGTTGTCCCGGGCTGTCCATCCATCTGCCCATCTCCTTTTCCTTCTTGCGTTTACAAAAGAACAGTTTAGCAGATCAACTTCAAGTTTTGGTCTCAGTCTCTCAGATCAAGGGCTGAACTAAAGAACGATTTTAAAAGTAGGAGGTTGAAAATACAAGATGGCGATTGTCACATTTTTGTTTACGTACTGAAAACTAGTGGAGGCTAAAATGCCCTGCAACCCCCGCTCCCGCAGCATCTGGGTCATCATGTATGCATAGTAATGGCGATTTAATTGATTAGCTTCGATCTGACACTCTGATTACATTATGATCACTTTTGAAAATTTTAGAAATTAAGTGATGACACATTACCTTAGATAAACTGATGTCGGAGAGCGGAGGCATAAATTTATAATGCTCGCAGTCGAGAATCCACCTGGTTAATTTTGTTTCGCAACCCTATGTTAATTGGTATTCTAATTACTTCAGTGTGTGTGATCAACCCCTGTAAAATGTGTAAATACTTCAATATTATATACACGAGGACAAACTGATATGTTGGTTTTATTGTGCCTTTGTTGTCTTGCCTTGCGCTTATTTTGTTTTGATATTCCATCATTATTTTAGTCATATGGAGTGGGATGCTATATAGCTATAGCTATATATATAGCTTTCCATATATTCAATATATTGAATTATCATTTTAGTTACATCGAGTGGGGAGATATATAGCTATGGAACATACTTTGTCAGAAGCCTGAATCGATTTATGTTTAAATTTGTTTTACCTATGCTTTAATTTACACTTTATGTAAAACGAAATTCCTTCTGTATTGTCACTAACACCGTATTCGACTTTGTAATTATCTTTGATAGTATTCTCTTTTTCACCAAAGTGTCGTGTTATTTTCACCTTGAAAATGAAGCTTATTTATAAATTAAAGGACTCAAAATATTTGTACGGATTATAAGTATTATGTATAATTTTATCGTATTAATATTAATGATTATGCGAGGCAACTAGTGTCGGCAAAGAGGAAATGAGCAAGTAAATTTTTTCGGGGAGAAAAAGATAATTGAAAAAGAGGTGGTTATGTAAAGGGTATATACAGACAGGCAAAATAGAGAGAGAGAGAGAGGGGGGGTACATATTGGCTATGAGAAGAAAAGGAATAGAAGAACGTAAACGAGATACAAAAAGAGAGTGATTCGGTTCGGTTTTAGTGCTGGCGTTGGTGTTGGAAGCCGGGGGGGGGGTATAAGGCATACGTGGCATTGGTCGCTTTTTTGGAAGAAATCCCTAAACATGACATGCATGGGGTATGGTTTTATGCTGGAAAATCCCTAAGCATAGCCCCAATTTTAGATACTGGCTTTAAACATGTGTCCATATTCACCTCCAATTTTGTTTTTTAGCCAATATGACCCGTAAATATGTCACTACTGATTTTTGGAAAAGCGCTTTAGAATGTATGGATCCAAATGAAGCTTACAATATTTTTCAAAGACAGTTCTTATTTGTTTGTAATAAACATGCTCCTATTGAGACAAAATGTGTTAAAAAGAAAAAGAAAAATAAACCCTGGATAACACGATGTATTAAGCGTTCAATATCGACAAAGCACAAACTTTTTTCTAAAGTTATAAAATCAAATTATAATAAAGATTGTTTGAATAAATATAAAAAAAATACAGAAATCAGTTAACAAACGTCTTAAGGAAAGAAAAGCAAATGCATTATGAACATAAGTTTGAAGCAGACAAAAGAGATTCAAAGAAAACTTGGAGTCATATCAATGAACTTTTGAATAAAAATAGTGGTTCGAATCTGTATTAAAAAATTAACAAATTAGTTGTTAACCAAGAAAATGAACCTTCCGAAATTACTTCATCTGATGATATAGCAAATTCACTCAACAATTATTTCTCTACTATTGGGAAAATCTAGCTGAGAAAATTGAGGAGCCAAATATTATTACCGAGAGTTCATGGGTCCATACATTAGTCAAACATTTTTCTTCCTGCCAATAACAAGTTCAGAAGTTGAAGAAATGTTATACACTCTTGATCAATCTAAAGCAAGTGGCTATGATGATATATCAGTTCGACTGTTGATATATGCTATGAATTGTATTTGCAAACCTCTTTCGCATATATTCAATCTATCATTTACCACAGGCATTTTCCAGATAGATTAAAAGTTGCAAGAGTTATACCAGTTTTCAAAAAGGGAGATAAAGAAATACCTGGAGATTATAGACCAATATCAATTTTACCCGCGATTAGCAAAATATTTGAAAAACTAGTGAATGCACGATTGATGAAATTCATAGAAAAGAATGAAATATTGTATAAACACCAATATGGTTTTAGAAATGGATACAGTACGAAACTTTCACTGATAAATCTGATTAATCAAATTACAAGATATACTGATGAAGGAAAGGTGACAGTAGGAATATTCATCGATTTTGCTAAAGCTTTTGATACGATTAATCATTCTATTCTCATTAAGAAACTAGAACACCACACTCTAAAAAATGAAGTGCTAATTTAGCTCCTAAAGAGCGTGTATAGTGACTGCACTTCGGAGTGCTGATTTGTCTAGTTCAAATTTGAACGAGAAAAATCAGCACTTAGAAGTGCAGTCACTATACACGCTCTTTAAGAGCTAAATTAGCACTTCATTTTTTAGAGTGTATGGCATTCGTGGTAAGGCAGTAGAATGGTTTAATGATTATTTACGAAACAGAAAGCAATTTGTTAATTATGATGGTAAAAATTCCGAATACAGGTCGATTTCATGCGGTATTCCACAAGGATCAGTTTTGGGTCCAACTTTGTTCTTGTTGTATATAAACGATCTGGCAAACTCCTCAAATTATTTCAATTTCCGACTTTTTGCGGATGACTCAAATTTATTTCATACTTTCAATTGTGATGAACAACATATTGATTTATCAGAAATTAGTCTAAATTTAAACAATATAGTAGCATGGTGCAATGCCAACAAATTGACAATCAATGTTACGAAAACTAAATATATGTTGTTTAAAAATAGACGAAAAAAATATTTTTATATCAGAACAATTGTCACTGAAAGGAAACTTATTAGAGTGTGTTGAATCAACATTATTTCTTGGTATATGTATCGACAAAAACCTAACATGGAAGAAACAGGTTGACATTGTCTGCAATGTGCTTAGCAAAAAAATTGGAATACTTTATAGATTGAGGAATTATGTAACAAAACAATCTTAGTTATGTTATACAACTTATTAATTTTACCACATATAACGTATGGTCTGGAAGTATGGGGTGGGACGTGCAAAACAACCCTGAACCCTATATTATTACTTCAAAAACGAATAGCTAGAATAATGACGTTCAACCATCATACTTATCACTCTGCTCCTTTATTTCATGATCTAAATATTCTCGATATTTTCAAACAATACCAATATTTGATAGGAGTATTTATGCACGATTTAATTAATAATCGGTTGCCACATAGTTCTATTGATTATTTTTCATTTATAGACCATCCTTACAATACAAGAAATAGAGAAAAGCGAAATGTTAATCTTGACAAAAATAATGCCAATTTGGGAAAACAATCAATTTCATTTTCTGGTCCTACTTTATGGAATCATCTGCCAAGTAATATTAGAAACACCCCCATTCGTAAGACATTTAGCAAATCGTTAAAATTAATGCTACTAGAAGATTATAATTAATTTGGTATGGAAAAATATTGCCTAAAAACAAATAATTCTATATAAAGATTTTGTGAATAATTAAGATTTTTTTTTCTTGTAAATAGTGTAAATATGTTCACTGTAAATGATCGAAACTTTCTGCAACAGTAATAAGTAGAATTAGTATTGAATTTGATGTACAATATTGAGATTTGGTTAATTTTATTGTTTAAATTATGATAATGACGTTATTTGGGGCTAACCTCGATTAGCATCTTGCTATTATGTTAGCTCGAATTGCCAAATGTTTTGTTTATATGTGATGTACTATTCCTTGTAATTGTACCGTGATATTTGGTAATTCAATTCAACTTTCAACTTTCAAATATGGGTATGGGTTTTGAACCTTCAGCAGCTCACCCCCGTATTAAAGAATCTAAGCCCCCCCCCCCCCGCCCCGGTTGAAAGCACAATGCAGAATTACATACCCCCCCCCCTGCTCTAACATCACCTAATTTTACGGAGTAAAAAAAGAAGCAAAGCTTGTTAAGACACTGGCCCCTGGAATAAGTAAATTGTAAAGGTATCGAATGGACATGCACAAATTGATGTCTCGAGAAAACATGGAAATGATAGACTTCGATTACAATATGCAGCCATGTCCATAAACAATTCTCGTTAGCAATTTTGCAAATAAAATACACTCCAAAAACATAATGTAAAAATGCTCCATGAGGGTATTATGTGACCAAACAACGTAGGTCAATTTGGGGCATTCTTATTTATCCAGTGTAATGAAATTATTGCCAATTCTAAAGTAATCGCTACTTGTTTTTTAACCTTACTGGACAATATGCTTCCCGCATTGGGTAAAATACTGCCCAAAATTTGTTGGACACATAATTACCCTCTTGTTGGTTAAAATTCTACCTAATATTTCTTACAGTGTGACAAGAGACAAAAAATAAGGACTGGGAAGGACAAAAAAATGAAGTTGAATTATTTATCATTTTAAGGTGAGTGACCTTAAATTGTGATCAGCTATATAGATTCTTTGTTGGACCTTGGTGGGTTCATTGCATCATGGACCTATCACAAAGGTCCATGATATAATATTGTAGGATTGGGTACACACTAATCCGGATTCAAGAAAACTGCTACAATTGAATACGCTAATTGTAAAAAATCTCCTAAGGGCCATAATGTCACATAATGTCATAAATGTTAGGCTGGTTCCACTGGCCGACCCAAACGTATTCATAACGGATACAGCGGACAAGCAAGCTTTCGGGGTGGTGGCTCCATCCGTTTTCATTTGCTCCACACATTGAGAAAAATGGGCGAACAATGAAATTAGACGACTGCTCTATGTATATGTAGCGATAAAGTTAAACGTTTTCCAACGGATGGCAAAATTCTTTTCGGTTTTACATTTTCTCTGCATCCTTAATTGCAATGAGACCAAGCCTTTATTGCCTAGGGGCCAAGATTTAATTTAAATAAAACTTTCACTTTAGTGTTTATTTGTTGTTTTTGTTGTTTAGGGGGATAAAAATGTTATCGTTTGCAAATCATTGTCTTTTGAAAAAATATATCAAAGAAGAAGGGGGCCATCCGGATGCAATGGCAGGGGCACATGTCCTTATTTATATTACTAATATAAGATAAACATCCATGGGCTATTTTTATTTTTAATATAGGTTTTCCCGACCAAGTTCATACAGGAGTCACTTGAATTTATTAATGTGCATTTGAAGTCGTTTTCCCGGAGATATCGGTCATTCAAATTTTAAAATCAAACAATCGAGTCATTTAAAGACACTAAATATCATTTATACTTATTCAAATAAATTTATGATTTGATCCATAACATTTGAGAAAGTACAAAATATCCTGAAATACATGTACTAATACTTTAGCATCATTAGCAAGAAAGGGATATAAAATCAAAAGATATGACTTCCGATGGCACAGGCAGGAATTGCGGGAAAATGGGAGAAAGAGGCAAAAAGAAACGGGAAATGAAGGTAAAGCCACAAGCTAAATTGAAAATCAGAATATGAAGAAAAGGGACAAGAAAAAAAGAAAGAAAAGAACTTAATAACACGACCGGGCTGCCGATTAATACACTTCGTAATTCCGAAGGTTCGTAATTCCGAAACACGTAAATTGCCTTTACCTCGATGTTCGTTAATCCGAAAACGAAATAAGGTTCGTTGTTCCGAAGGTTCGTTAATCCGAAAACGAAATAAGGTTCGTTGTTCCGAAGGTTCGTTAATCCGAAAACGAAATAGGGTTCGTTATTCCGAAGGTCGATCGTTAGTCCGAAAACGAAATAAGGTTCGTTAATCCGAAGGTTCGTTAGTCCGAAAACGAAATAAGGTTCGTTAATCCGAAAATTAAATAAGGTTCGTATTTCCGAAAATGAAATTAAATTCATTTTGGTAACAAGAACGGTGCTGTTCTTGCAAGATAACAGGATATTATGCAATGATAAACTAACGAACGACGATATATGTGTTGTGGCCAAAGCATGTATTGATTTAAGTGCATTTATATGCCAAAAAGGGCATTTTGGTGCAAACGGACATTTTTACCAAAACTTTCAACGAAAACTATAGCTCGCGCTTCGCGCTTGCATTATTTAACAAGGGCTTATGATATTATTACATATTTACTTTATTTTTATTGGCTATTAGGAATACCCTTTCAAAGAAACAAACAAACAAAAAATCAACTTTAAAGCTGCCAATCCGGGAAATTATGGGTGAAAAAAGTTCGCCCCCCCCCCATTGGCGAAAGTTGGAACCGCCGGGGGGGGTAGCAGGGGGCACTTGCACACCTAAAGAAATAACAGGGAAATGCTATTTTTCCAAAATGGGAAATACCTTTTTTTCAAAATCAATACTTCATTTATACCCTTTTTAGACAGGCTAAAATTTCCTTAACCACGTACTATTGGTGGGGCTAAATGGCAATTTAGCTCCACCTATAGTACGGGGTTAAGCTTAGCCCACTTTCGTTTTACACAGCGTTTTTGCAAAGTGGGCTAACCCCACCTATAGTACGGGATTATTTGGCCCTGCAAAAAAGCAGGGTTATCCCACCAATTGCGGTGCTAAGAGCAATAGTACGGGGTTAAGATCGCATGTGTAAAACGAAAGTGGGCTAAGCTTAACCCCGTACTATAGGTGGGGCTAAATGGCAATTTGGCCCCATCTATAGTACGGGGTTAAGGAAATTGTAGCGTGTGTAAAAAGGGAGTGAAGCACTTGTACTACGAATGATCGACAAAAACCACTAGTCCGGGGTTAGCGAGTTTCGTGTGTAAAAAGCAAGCATTCCTTATCCGGGGTTAGCAATAACAAGTTGGCATGTGTGAAAAGGAAAAAAAAAATAGTACGGGGTTAAGGATAGTACGGGGTTAGCGATAGTCCGGGGTTCAGAAAATCCTGTGTAAAAAGGGTATTAAAGTATACATTTTAGATTAATTTTCAGGAGAAGCTCTTATTAAAAATGACATCCCCTCCAATACAAATATTATTATCTGGAGGTTACTCGCAAACGACCAACACACTTAATCCCCCAGCTGCATCTTTAAACCATTTGCTTGGGCAGCATTTGCTCAGATAAAATCGAAATTAAGCGTATGTTTGATCCGGGCGCCTATTCTTAAATCGATACATGCTTTGGCCACAACACACACATATATCATCGTTCGTTAGTTTATCATTGCATAATATCCTATTATCTTGCAAGAACAGCACCGTTCTTGTTACCAAAATGAATTAATTTCATTTTCGGAAATACGAACCTTATTTAATTTTCGGATTAACGAACCTTATTTCGTTTTCGGATTTACGAACCTTCGGAATTACGAACCTCATTTCGTTTTCGGATTAACGAACCTTCGGAATTACGAACCTCATTTCGTTTTCGGATTAACGAACCTTCGGAATTACGAACCTCATTTCGTTTTCGGATTAACGAACCTTCGGAATTACGAACCTCATTTCGTTTTCGGATTAACGAACCTTCGGAATTACGAACCTCATTTTGTTTTCGGACTAACGAACCTTATTTCGTTTTCGGATTAACGAACCTTCGGAAATACGAACCTTCGGAATAACCGAACATTCGGAATTACGAAGCTTCGGAATTATGAATGTATGCGGATTAGGTTATATAAAGAACGAGAAGAAAGGTGGATGGCGTCAATAAGCTTGATAAATTTTATGCAATAATGGTCGCAATCAGGACAAACAAGTTCTTAGCCAAGAGCTAGTTATATATCCCCCTATGTCGATCATAACCCATGAGTAGAGAGCTTTACGCCTGCTAGATTTACCGGACAAAAGAGGCCTCACAATGTTTGCTTTGGTAAATTCTCAAAGCTGTCGTCACATCAGAATTTAATTTCAATTTTTTTTTTAAAAAGGCCAAATTTTTCTGGCTCGCTCCGCTCTCTGGCGACTTTTTTTTCAAATTCTACCATATTTGCTATGTTTTGCCGCCTTAAAATATTTCGTTTATTATCTGTTGTGTACCTCATAGAGATATATACTAATATATCTCTATGATACCCGGGGTTTGATAATAAGGTGGCCATCTGCAATGTTTAAAAATATCACCGTTCCGGGGGCTCTGCCCCAGACCAGTGATGGCACCAAGAGGGAGGCACGGGGGAATTTGCCCCAATGAGTTGACCCCACTTGCCACCCACCCCCCCCCCCCGAAATTCTGAAAAATAATAAAACAAATTATGTGTAGTTTATGTTGTCATAAGCATCCTAATACATCTGCAAAGTTCTCCCAAACAGCTTTTCGTTCTTTAAATTTTGGAAATTTTCTCATCCATTCACTGTTAGTGTTATATGTCAACATAAATCTTTTAGGTCATTATATTATTCAAAATTTCGCTCGCGCTACGCGTTCGAAGTAACTGTTGAATGAGATATGTAGATCGTATGTTTACATGGGGCATAGAAATTCAGTGTTCAAGTCAATAGGCTTCTCGCGATTATAGTTTTCATTACTCGTTTTATGCGAGATACACATCCTGCGTACTCACAATTTTCAGCTAAGCGCTCGCATCAATTGTCTAGTTAGATAGCCGCCCAGTTCATAACAAAACGTGCATAGAACGTCCAGTTATCATCTCAGAATATATAAAATTTTCAGCTCGCGCTTCGCGCTCACATTATTTATTTGGTTAGATATAATCTGCATGATCCCATGCAAATAGCTAGTCTTTTACAGGTCCATTTCAAGTCAGTATAGTGTAGGGGAAGGCGGGGTAAGTTGTGACAGTTTTTGCTTTTTGCATGTTAGAATTGATATGATTAATAATCTTGTCGAAATAAGTACCTTGCTTCGAAATTTCATTCTTCTGAAATATTTTCCACCTATATATAAATATCTACCCCAACCCTGAAAGTCATCGTGACCTTTGAAAAAACCGATGTCAAATGGCTCAACTTGCCCCATATATGGGGTAAGTTTGAGCCACCTTCTGGGGTAAGTTGAGCCACAAAAACTATGTACAAAATGTATGGGGGATAACCAGCATGTCAATTTTTTGTTTAAAGTCTTTTCACTTGCTAATTCTCTATAAATACTAACATCCTGTAAAAGGAAAAGAGCAGTCATGTAAATTTGCTCCTTTCAGCCTGCATTTCAATCGATTTTTATGGTTTGTTTGTTTTTTAAGATACATTACCATAGGAATTACCATGGCTCAACTTGCCCCATGCTGTTTGGCTCGACTTACCCCAGTCCGAACTTAGTGCGATAATTTTGTATCCACACATTTATTATGCATCCATCATATAAAAGACTATGACAAGAATGAAGATCCATACCTGGACTAATAATGTTGTTATCATGTCTTTATTATATTTAAAGATGTGTGTGTTTATAAAGCACTTATCTATTTCACACTCTTTTTTACTTTTTTGGCTGAAATTCACATTTTTCCCTCTAAAAAACTACTTTTTGTTTCAAAGTTGGAAACAATGTGGTGGGGTTAGGGGTTATGCTATGGGTCATCAATACATGACACCACCACAATGTCTGACTCATTCATTATTGGCCTGCGGCTGGTGGCTCAACTTGCCCCTATGCTCAACTTACCCCGCCTTCCCCTATACATTGATAAAAAATGAGCTCACGCTTTTCGTTCGAATTCATGAAATAGGCACACAAAAAAATAGTGTTACCTCCCCCCTCTCCCAAATGTTCTTTCGCATACCCCTATAGGTTAAAGATTCTGGTGCCACCACTGCCCCGGACCCAATCCGCATAGCACTGGCCAAGAAAAAAAAGATGAAAGGAAAGATGTAAGATATGATATTATTATCTGAATACCTCGTCAAAATCATTCTCAACGTTAGATTCTCATGGAAAGGTGATTTTGTTTTCTCGCTAGCTCGGGACTTATATTAACCATCTTTTTGCCGCGCGCGTCATGCATTCTGTGCACCGCTGTGCACCCTCTTTTTTTGTACTTATCACGCATTGAGCTGCTTTGCCCTAATGCCGGGAAATTTGTGGCTCTTACCCCCCCCCCCCTTGCCACCGATCCCTTTAACGCCACTGTCGAGTGTGTCTGAAAGCTATCCTAGCTGTAAAACCTTCATTTTATGAAATTATTGAAATTTGAAATTTAAGCCTTATTACAAATAACTAGAAATTTTTTGACCATTTTGACCAATTACAATTGAGGTATCAAATTAAAGGACAAGTTCACCCCAGCAAAAAGTTGATTTGAATAAAAAGAGAAAAATCCAACAATCATAACACTGAAAATTTAATCAAAATCGGATGTAAAATAAGAAAGTTATGACATTTTAAAGTTTCGCTTAATTTCACACAACAGTTATATGCACATCCTGGCCAGTATGCAAATGAGGGGACTGATGACATCACGCACTCACTATTTCTTTTGTATTTTATCATCTGAAATATGGAAATATTCTGATTTTTTTCACCCATGTCATTTGAAATCGAACTTTATTCTTCCCTGAACTTGTAGAATTATAGTGTTTAACATTATGTACTTCAGTCAAATTTTACATTATTGTCAATTCTGTATAAATTGAAATATTGTATAAAACAATTAAATACAAAAGAAATAGTGAGTGATAGACATCATAGACTCTCGCATTTGCATATCACTGAGTTGTGCTCAAAACAGTGTTTTGAGGAAAATATGCGAATAAATGTCATAACTCTCTTAATTTACATCCGATTTTGATGAAATTTTCAGTGTTATGCTAGTTTGATTTTTTTCTATTTATTCAAATCAACATTTTTCTGGGGTGGACTTGACCTTTAAAGAGCAGATGTTGAACTTTTTACAATTGTGGTTTTCTATTTGAAATCCAGATACTGCAGCCCGCCTAGTGACGTTTTAGTATCCCGTCTTCAAACTGTTTTTGCTCACTCATGCGTGAAGAGGAATAATCATTTGTCTCTTGTTCATTAGGTTATGAAAAAAAAATTGTTGTTAAATCTCGGTTTCGTTCATTTTCTTTTTGTGGGACGCACTGTCTCTTTTTTTTTAAACAAGTGCACACCTAGTTACCAATAATGCATATAGCATTTCCATTTATTTGAAAACAGGATAGAAGAGCATTGTAGATTAAATGCCTTGCTCACGGGCATAGGTGCCGCGCCGGGGATCGAACTCCTGACTTTCCATGTATAGCCAGGCGCCTTAGACCACTCGGCCACGGCACCTCCCTCTGTTTGGCCTTGAATTCTCTGGTTGAGCGCCATCTATTAAACGAAACTTGCCAATGATACGGGCGCGCACGTGGGATAAGTTCTTGTTTACATTTTGATTTGCTACTTGGTACATGCACTGCACTGGTGGATACTGCTTAAATTGATCTCTTCAAAATCTATTAAAACACCCGAAACAACGAGTGGCAACCATTTCGACACATACAACTCAGGGAAAAGCAAACTGATTTCTGAATCGTGAGTATCAACAAAGATTGATTCAACTGAAACTCCTAGTTATTAGTTCATGCCGCCATAATGATAACCGGGCGCGGGAGCTCCGGCCCGCGAATAGCTCTGGGTGGCCTGGAGGCGTCTGGGGAGTAAAGTCTTCTACCTTCGTAGGTCACTCCCCTAACGCCTGGCGCTCGAATATATAGGCTCCCACACACCAAGGGAAAAGGCAACTATAAAAATGCACCAAACTGCTAGTTATGTTTAGAATCTGAGGTTAACACTTCTGTACATGGGTAAAAATATCAGTTGGCAACGTTTGGCAAAAAATGGATAGTTACATGGTTAAAAAATATCGCAGAAATGCGATAGAAAAATAAAAGTAGAAGAGAGTTTACTCACATTTGTTGTCATCGCCATCTTTGATCCATTGTTAATGCAACCTAGTTACATGACGCGTATAGAGGGCGGCAAAATCATGAGCGGTGCTAGATTAAAAAGTGCTCAAATGTCCCGCTTCAACCACTGAACTGAAAATACATATTTTTAGTTCAGTGGTTGAAGCGGGACATTTATTTTAGCAGCTTTGGTGGTCATTTCATTGGATTCTGTACGAACTCATTTTTATATCGTTACAAAAACTATTTACCTTTAACCTCAGATTCTAAACAAAAACTAGCAGTTTGGTGCATTTTTATAGTTGCCGTTTCCCTTGGTGTGTGGGAGCCTATATATTCAAGCGCCAGGCGGTATAGGGCCTAGGGGAGTAATCTACGAAGGTAGAATACTTTACTCCCCAGATGCCTCCAGGCTACCCGCGAAGCAGGCCAGAGCCCAGGACTTGTCCGTGTAATATTGTTAGGCAGAGGATACTCTCCAAAATCCAAAATGGGGTCGCAATAGCACCCCAAATAAAAGGGCAAAAAATAAATTATGCACTAACCTCGATTACATGGATGAAGGTCTATTGTGACTCAGAATCCTGACGACAAGGCACTGGACCCTCAAAAAAAGGAAAAGTTCTGTCTCGTTCGTTCTCCTTCGTTCGGGCATCTTTCAAAATTGAAAACAAAATGGCCGATCGATACCGAGAACGAACATGACATTAGAGGTCTAACTTTTTTTTAGGGTCCAGATTGTGCCTCAATGTCAGGATTCTAATATGTCACGATAGACCTTGATCCATATCATGCATATAATCGAAGTAGGTGCATAATTTATTTTTCCCTCTTTTATTTGGAGTGCTATTGCGACCCCATTCTCCTTAGCCAGGAGGCTTCTAGAGAGTAAAAAACATTTACTAATGTAAGGTTACTCTCATACGAAGCCACGTCTTCTTTTCTATACATTTGTGTGTGCCACCAAAAACCTGAAACTTGCCCCCGAGATTTCTACTTTCTAAAAGATTAGCCCTAAATCATGAACATGGGATACAACTTCATTTCCGACATTTCTACGCTATGGATTTTATTTTTAGACAAGAATTCATCAAAAAATGAGAAAATATCATGAAAATACGGTCCAAGAGACTTGCCCAATGTTTACGCCGCCATCTTGTTTTCTATTGTTCTTCACCCACATTACGCGATGCAAGCGTCCGTATTGTCCGTAATCGGCTATTAAAAAGCCTATTAACGTACTTTATATCCTACACATATCCTTCAGTTTGTGAAAAATCCCATCAGGACCATGCTACGTACCTGACCTCAACAATTTGTTGGTGTTATATGGTTACTTTGAATTATAATTTTTTGTAGCTCTTGACTATCAAGGTGACCATTGAAGATTTGTTCTAAATATTGCCTATTAATTGTTCATCAACAACTTCTATTCTCATCAAAATTCTGTTTTTCAGAAACTCAACCTTGAGACCATAACTACGAATAAACATGGGTGATCGTCAACTGAAGATCTATTTCTGTGGTAGTATCCGTGGAGGCAGACAGGATGCAGAGCTCTACGCTAGGATCATCAAGCAGCTGGAAGCGTATGGGAAAGTCCTCACAGAACATGTTGGCCACAAAGATTGCACAACATGTAAGTAAACATCCACCATATCTATCACAACACATTCAAATAATATGACCTGTCCACTAAAATTCTTTTTGTTTATATTACGTTTTTCCTCAAATGGGTCCAGCCTCCAGGGGCCTTTTGAAGAAAGAGTTGCGTTTGAATGCAAATCTAAAAATCAAGCGTGATTTCCAAATTCATAAAATCAGGTTGCATTTCATTCTTGGAGTTGTGTTTGATCTCAACTCTTTCTGCAACATTTGGGTTCCAGAGGTGTGTCATACAAATGACAGTGCCCTGCATAAACACAAATCTAGAAATGAAACACAAAATTATTTCAAACCAACAAGGGTATTGTGACATGAAGCTTAATGATTGTTATGCTGATTTTTTATGATCGATTTTATATACTTTTCAATGCAATCAATATTAGAAATCAGCTTTGCAATTAATCACTAAGCTTGATGTAACAGGATCCAGAAGCCCAGTGAAAGACCCCTGTTGCATTATACTTTCTTAAACTAGTTTACTGGAAACAGATTCAGGAAACCAGTTTGGCAGATTGCTTTGGTAGCATCCCCACCTGATCACCGAAAGTGGTTTTCAAAACCACTTCACATAAAGCATTCTTGTTGGTACAGGATTGCTCTCAATGAGGTCACATGTTTCATGCAAAATTTGAAACCGTAGCATAGATATTCTACACACAGTGTATTGAGTAGCACTCTCAAAATGTGCGAAGATCGTTTCCCGCTAATGGTTGTGTCTTTTACGCTAAAACCATTTTAACAAGGCAAAACGATCCTTAAAACTACATCGCGAGGTGGTTTTCTGAACCCTTTTAGAAGATCGCTTCCAAGACCACTTCAAGTGTTCTCATTACACTTAAAACAAGTTTTAGGAAGGTAATGAGAATGGGGTCAAAGGAAGTTACCAACTAAGATCAGTGGTGCATTTTGTTCAAAATTCTGACCAGGAACTAATCAGAGTTTCTTCAAATTCGTAATCCCTCAGCAATATTATACTTCATGAGATTATTCTTTTCCAGCTTTATAAACCCTAGGTCTTATGTAATAAACTGTTTTTTAATGGATTTTTTTATTATTGAAAGTGAATAACAACTTCATCTGGCAAATTATACCCAGTTAGCCCAGAGACAGGCCAATGAGGCCATTGCAGACACAGATAGTCAAGAACTTAGTTTTTACTCTTTTTTAGAGCCCAACCTCATATCAAAGAGCTTTCCATTTCTTTTAATGATTTCTCAATCTTAAAATTATTATTTTTATGATACATATGGTTGACAAAATTTTATTCATTTGTTTTATTTTTCCATGGATTTTCTTATTTTGCATTTACTGATCCTACAACACACTGACAGTTCCAACAGGAGGTAAAGAAATTTTTAGTATCTATCCCTCAGATTTTCTTATTTTTTCAGAATTTCATTTCACATGATATGTCCTTTTGTCTTAACAGAGATTGAATGCAATGTGCTTTGACTATTTTATGTGCCTTATAATTATAACATGAAGAGATATCTAATCAGTATTTACAATCAATTATTGTAACTTTTAGTGGTTCATGATCAATCATCATATTTGTAGAATATCAATCATTTGAGCATGACCAGTTCATTGTTTCATTCTGCACATGATCAAAAGAAGGTCATTTGAACTCAAACGGCATGGTGGTTTTAATTTCATTGAGATATGCACACTTTGATGTTTTGATAACATACCTTTGAATCGTGTTTGTCATTAGACCCACTGGAAAGTAAGTAACAAGCACCTTTACAAAGAGTTCATTGGCGTGCTATTGTAGTTACTGAGGGACTGTTTCATGAAAGTTGTCAGCACTGACAAGTTGTCTTTCTCCAACAGTTACCATAGTAACAGTCAGAGGCCAGTGCTTCTCAGCCAATCAAAAAAAAAAGGATTTCACCGAAAGTTGTCAGCACTGACAATTTAGTCAGTGCTGACAACTTTCATGAAATGCCCAAGACATGCAATTTTTGTACCCTGCTATTATCAGGCATGCTTGTATATTACATGTATATATATATATATATTTGGTTAATCTGGCTATCCTATAAAAGGAAAGGTGATTTGAAATAACTTGCCTATGAGTTAAATCTGAACTGTATCTTGAAATGATATTTATCACATGATCATTAAACCAGAGTAATGTCCCCACCACCCCCATTCGACTCACCAGAGTCTAAGGAAGAGGATTATACTCACCTTGTCTGTTTCAATTATTTTAAATGTAATGGCAGTATATTAAAAAGTGCACTGTCTGGAAATCACTGGCATAAATCTGAGCAGTGAATCTGTTGTTCAGGGCCAGATGAACTATTGTTTATCCCCCCCCCCCCCTTGAATAGTATGATGTCACAGATTTATGCCAAAGCTGCAAATGATTTATGGGTTCATGAGGGAAGATATAGTCATCACATCATGCTGCCCATATTAACCTACTGTATGCTAAGAATTATTTTTGTAAATGAACTACAATTTTAAATGTTTGGGAGTCTAGTTTCATCTATCCACCCTTTCAGACGTTATCTAATGCCTGTTTGTCCAATTGCCATCTCGTCTACTATCATATGGTCTACCATCAGTTCGTCCACTCATCACACGGTCAACTTTCATCTAATGCCATTTCGTCTAATAACCAGTTGGTCCAATAGCCTTTTACTCCATATACCATTTGGTCTAATTGGACTAAGTGCTAAATTGTGCAAAATGGATGAAAATGAAATGGATACAAGACCAATTGGTTATGCGAGAAAATGGTCATAGACAAAATGATGATTAGACGAAGTGATGATTGGACCAAATTAGCAATTTACCATCGCTACTATAAATCACTGCTGGTGATGGATGGCTTATTTGAATGCTCCTGTATCGTGATTGGTTATTGATTGTCACTCAGGATCTATCACCATTCATGATCAAATTTAGTTACCAACCTTACCAACTTATGATAAGGTTGGATGTGCGATCAGTCACTATATAAGTATATATACAATGTAACATGGCAGAGCTTCAAGAGTAAATAAAGGATTCCAAAAATTTCCAATCAAATGTGTACTTTTGAAAAAAATGTATATGCTTATTATTTTTTGTTGTTCATATCATTTTTGTACATGTAATTGTGTCATCATGTATCCTTATTTTATTCAGCAAATAGTGATTTTGTTAATTCGGATAGTTGATTCGGTACCATGAACCAGTGGGGCTATTTTCTTTAAATGAAAAACAAGTCTAGAAAAAAATTTCAATTGCAAAAGAGCTGTGGCAAGATCCACACTAAAGGGAACCCTGGTTTCCCAAGTTGCATGGAAAGACCCCTTTTTTTCAAATTTAGTTTTTGTAAATATTTTTAAGAAGACAGGAATCAAGATTATCACTTTGATTATTTTTGTTTTCTATATTTTGCAGCAAAAACTGATGTGGAGATCTATGACCAAGATATGGCATGGTTGGAAGATTCTGATGGTAAGTCTGTTGAAATGAATACTGCAAACACCATGCATTAAAGGTTAAGTTTGCCTCAATACTACAAGTTATTTTAATAAAAGCAGGAAAATCGACCAAGCTCTACTCTGATATCTTCATCAAATTCTAATTTGAAACAAATCAAAGTTGTTTTTAAAGATAAGTTAGTAAGTTCACACTTTTTAAAAATAAGTCCATATTTGATTAAGCTATTGATGAAATCTTTATATAATAAGTCACAGTGGTGCTAATTTCACAAATACAGTTCAAGGTTTAACTTTTGTGAATAAATTATCATATAACTATATCAAATTTCATACATTATAAGGATATCAATTATGAAAAAGTGAGTGTCAACGATTCTCCCGTTGAGGTACTACTGGCGGTTTGTTATGAAACTGATAGTCTGGCAGCATATGTCATGATTTAACAGCTACTTTGACAAATTAGCCAAGTTTAACATTGTTCAAGAAGATGACCATTAGAAATTTGTCACCAAGTTGAAAGTTTTCCTTGTGATGTCACCAATCACATAAAAGTAAAAAATCAGATATGGCCAATTTGTCAAAGAAGATGGCATGTGCTGCCTGACTAAAAGCAAATTGTTACGCCATTACTTTTTTTATTTCTATTTTTATAGTTTTGGTGAATACTCCCAGATCATTTTTGTGCAATTTAGGACTCTTAGGTGAATTTTCAAATCAAAGATACCGTGCCTTTGAGCTGTACATACTAGGCCTGGGAGTAAACATCGATTGATCAAATGGTTTGAATGGCTTGCCTCCGATCGCTTATCGATTAGCAAAATTTACACTGTTCGAATGTTCGGCGGACCCCGATGAGACACTTGGGATAACTATACTTGAGTAATATTATAAAAATGACAAGATAAAAATGACTATTGCTTTTAACTACTTAATACAGGTTTAAAAATGATGTTACCGATGTAATTTGTTGAGCGCTTTGCTCTTATAACCAAAAATGCTATTAATATTTGTAAAGCAAAATTATTCCCTGTACATCCTAATTTTATGAAATTTTCAGTGTTATGCTCCTTGGATTTTTCTCTTTTTATTTTAACCAACTTTTTGTTGAAGTGGACTTGTCCTTAAACTCTTAACATGCCACACACACTACTAAGCCAATGCCACAGTGCTAATCCGATGCTAATCCCCTGTGCCAGCCACAAAACCCCCCTGTGCCACATTGATTTTGGGATCGCGAGTCGTATTCACTCCTTCCAATAGTCATGATTACAATTGCTTGTAACTCTCTAACGATTAGTTTATTCACAAAATATTGTGTAGTAAAGTTGTAGGAAATTTCATACCCCTTATAATGATGTCCTCATAATATGGATTTGTTATTATCTTTACCGCTAAAATATGAGTTGTATCAAGTAGTTCCATTTTGTGGAGTGTTTTGTATGGATCAAAAACCTAGGTCTCTTCTCTCTCAGAGGCGGAGCCATATCTTGTAAAAAATGTAGAAATACTCGACAAAGTCGAATGTAAACCGCGTGAGCAAGTTTATCTGTCAGAAAGCAGAGTTCACACTGCACACAATAGTGCTAATTACGGCGTGCATGCGATGCGCAATACAATGCAAAACGGCGTAACAATGATTGTTATTCCGAATGTGCGCGGTCATGCACGAAGCAGGCGAGGGTAGGAAACAATGCAAGCACAAAGCAATCAATAGTAGGCGTGCGAGCATGAGTGTGGCATGTTATAGTAGGATACGTAGCGTGCACGAAGCACTCAATGAGTTAATCATAAATTCATTACTTTTCAAACTGACTCCCCTAATACATTCCCTGAGAACTAAAAGTAAGTTTTTCCCTTTTCTTTTTTGTTTTTGCAGCTGTTGTAGCCGAGGTAACCCAAGTATCAATGGGTGTTGGCTTTGAGCTAGGAAGAGCTGTTGCATGGAACAAGAGGGTGCTTTGCTTATTCAGACCAGGAGAAGACAGACGTGAGTATATCTACAAGGCAGACAAATATGATTGATAATTCTCTGTATCAGGGCTTTGTTTTCTTCTTTAGTTCATTCCATTAATTAAAGTTATATTGGAAATGTAAATTGTAATTAGAATTATACAATGCAATTGTTCAATTGAATGGTCATGGTCATATCTTTATGAATATAGGTGAGAAAACTCAATTTACATTGACTTTGTACACAGAATCGTGTTTTGGAGCAATTTTGGGTCTGACATGCTCTTACGTAATGTTGCATTTTCAAATCGCATACCTAGGCATCATAAATTTGGTCTCTAAGAAAATGCGCAAGACTTCAAAGTAAAAGTCAGTGAGCGGCCCGGTTGAAAAAATTGTGGGAGCGATTTGGTCGCGGAAAATGTCGAAGTTGAATGTTGAACTGTTTCAAAAGTACCTTGTGTGTGTAATATTGTTACTAGTTCACAAGTATAATATATATGTTTTCTTTGTTTGGCATGCTTGACTAATTCTTTTTTCTCTTTCTGTCTCGACATCTTCCCCCTTAGGTTTGTCAGCAATGGTGCGTGGTGCTGATGATGGAAAGAACTTTTTAGTGAAAGATTACAAGGAAGAAGATGTACCAGGATTACTCAAAGAATTCTTTGGTTATTGATTGATAGCTGGACTGAAGTGAGTTGAATGTCACAACAGGAATAGGAATGCATGGGACTAAATTAATTTACTGGTATATTAGAAGTCAGGTGAAAATCAGCCAATTTTCAATCCAGGTTTTACATAATCATGAGATTGATTTGGAGTCCATATTTGGTTGGGTTATTCACATTAGAGGCAAGGAATTTTACAAAATTGTCAGTAATTGGGAATGTTGCAAAAGTTTGATGTTTGCAGTCAATTTAAATTGTAGCTTCAGTTGTTATTATTTCAAATCAATACTTTCTGTTGCATGAAGTACTTCAATACAAATACCTATTTAGATTCAATATTTTGTGATCAATACGGGACCTGAAATCAACTTGCAGTTGAATTCAAGTTTCTTGCAATATTACCCCCTTAGATATGATTTGTGTTATGAATATCATAGATTACATTCTGATCTTGTGACTTTAGCATCATGGGACACGGGATGAAGATCTCCCTACAGTCTTTGTATGACATGTATTTCATTTATATTGTTGATCTGAACTTGCTCAAAACTAAACACAGTCACATTTTCTACCATGAGTTTTCTAGCAAGAAAAGTTTGTGATATAAGCATACTCAGGGATTCTTCAATTTTATCATGTGAAAAGATTTGGGCCCCAGGTCATCCCAATGAGGCAAGGGTATAATTATTCACTTGCAATGTTATGTGCCTAAAAGTTACCGTATGAGGAATCTGTGGAAGGGGGTCCCGGGGGAAACAATGGATGTTTTCCGTAATTTTGGCAGGGAATGTCAATTTTGGAGGTCCATATTCACTATGTCTGCAAACAGTTGGTCTACTTCTCAATTAGTCCAATACCACATGGGCTAAAGCTATTCAATCTAATTGCCACTTGGTTTGCACTACACTTGGTGTAATCCTCATTTTCTCTAATACTTGACCAGTTGGTCTCATTTCAATTTTGTCTTCCATTTTGTTTTTACTTATGAATGAAAATTTTGTTCACAAGCAGTTAATCTAACCATATAAACTCAGTGGTGATAGACCGAGTTGATATTCAATGAAATGGATGTAGCCTTATGGTAAATTTGACAAAATGGTATTTGGGCTAATTTGGAAATTATTAGATGAAGTGGTTGTAGAAGATCTAGTATTTCACCTTTTGGGGTGAACCCAGACATGTACAAAAGACAAAGCAGGTGTACAAGGTATAAACATTCCAATTTCATTTGTATATATTGCATTTGGGAAAAAATCATTGACTTGAAAATACATTGTTGGTGATGTGCCATATTCAGGCCTGGGGCCCATTTCATAAAAGGTACTATTACGGTGTTAACTTTGTCTTCCAGTGGTAACTGCCATAGAATTCTCATTTTGATTGGCCTTGATCCTTGTAACCATGGTGGTTACCACTTTATGGCAAAGTTATCATAATAGTAACCTTTATGGAACGGACCATGGTCGTATTGTATGTGATATGTTTCAACAGTTTGAAAAACCAAATCTGTTCAATTATATGGGTTGGTGTTTTTCAACAAAAAGACTAGAAAGTGCCCCCCCCCCATAAATCCTGGATATGCTACTGGCTGTGGGTCCCTTTTTGCGAATATTTAGAAAAAATGCAGCTGCTTGGATTCATATGTTAGTAGTTTGGAGTGTTTACTCCTGCTTTGGAAAACCCGGGTCCAGTTAACATTTTGATAGAGCGGACTACCAATTAACAAATCATTCTACATTGTAGTGGAAGTGTGTGATATTTTTTAATGAAAATAAATATTTGCAACAAAATAATGATTCGCTTTGTTTTGGAGCCAAATGTAGAAGTAGATATGTAGAGTAGTTCAGGTGGGGTGATGTCCAAAAGTTGTTAAAGTGAGTTAGAGAGAGGAATCATGATGAATATCACGTGGTCAACTGTGCTTGGATTAATATTGGAGATCGAATGAATCTGTGTCTGAATTCTGTACAGTGCATATGCAGTATTAGTCCAGGGCCCCATTTCATAAAAAACTCTTGCTGGAATGTAAACTGCCATGACAACAGTGAAAATTCTGCTTCCTGATTGGCTCTTCCCATGAAAGTTGACATTTCAGCAAGATTGGACGTTGATCTGGAAGTTCTTTTTCCCAAAGCTAACATGGAGGGCCTTACTCCCAATCCCTAACACAGTGCAAATTCCCTCCTTATCATGAGAGCTTTCATACATCAACGTCCAATCTGGACTAATGTTGCATAAAAGCTTGACATTATTATTAGAGCTTTGATGTTAAAGAAGAAGAAAAAAAGAAGGAGTTGTCTCGCTGTGAAATGGGAGAGCAGATAAAGAATAAGGATAATAGAATAGTGGAAGCAGGAATAAGGAGGGTGAGAGCTATACGAAGAGGAACGATAATGATGAAGAGATTGTGAAAAGTTAAAAAGTAAAGTAGAAAGAGGGGAAGAAGAAGAGGAAGAAAGCACAGTAAAGATTGGATGACTTACAAAAATAAAGTACTGGAATGGAATAAAAGAGGGAGTGGCGGAGGGCAAGATGAAATTTGAGAGTTGAAAGGAACAAAGTTTGATAAAAAAGGAGAGTGATGTTAGAGAATTTGCGTGTAGGATCAGGAAAAGAAAATAGTAACAAGAGGAAGTGATTACTAAGAAAGAAATCGGATAAGAATCGATGATGAAACAAGTAATGTGAAAGGAAGAGACAGGGGTGGGTAGAGAGGTAGATTGCTATGAGAATGAAGGTGTTGAACTCAAGGAATGTCAAAGCTTCAGCGCTTCTCGTGGGAGGGAGAAAATACAATGATATCCTCCATGCGTCAACTCCTGGCACTCCTACCTTATTTTGGTGTGTTCACCGTGTCCCTACTATGGCTTACAGTTTTAAATGTTTAGGTCCTTTCTCACGTGGTTAAACATCCAATATCATTCGGGTTGTTTTTCATTTGAAAAGACGAAAGTGGGAGGTAATATCTTCTGGACGTCGCCAGGGATGGAGAAAAGTACCCAGACTTTCTGCACCCGCAAATTCTGAGCCAGACTGATATAACTAATATGGCACGTCTTCTTCTTTTCACAATGTAATTATAGTTTATCTTGCATGTTCCCATCCCCTCCTGGGTATTGGTTGGGTGTTTGGTTATCATTTCCTATCCTTCCATGCCTTACTGATTTGCATGTAATTATACCCCTCAGTTAAATTGTATCACAAGTCATATTGTATTTAATATTTCAGTAGTTCATGATTTTAATTGATTCAGATGTCGATCTTTTGTATTTAAGTTGTATCTGTTTAGACGATTTCTATATTGTATTTCTAATTAATTGTAGTAATGATATTCTTACTTTCATTATTATTATTTGTTGTATACTATATAATCCTAATTAATTGTCTTATACTATTCGCACTCTTCTCATTTCTTCCTTTCTTAGCACTTTGAAACATTATGTATAAAGCGCTTTATAAATGTTGTGTATTATTATTATTATTATTATCATTATTAAATAATATTTTTTTTAAGTTTTCAGCTCACTTCACGCACTCAATCACAAAATTTCACCAAAAACTTCACCCATTAAATATGTTTTTTTTTTTCATATATTTTTTTTACATCGTTACTCAACTACCAAATTCCATATCATCTACTCCTCACAGGCGAAATAGACTACGTGACGGAGTTAAGATTATCTTAACTCTTCAGCGCGCTCGCTATGCTCATTCAAAATTTGGGGTAAAATGGAATCCTTATATGAAATAATTCCCTGAAATATTTGTCTCAGACTACCGTTCGAGTAAAAAAAAAATCGACACCTCACTAATCCCCAATTTAAGGGGGGGGGGGCATGGACGCATAATCATTTGACTGGAAAGAGTATCTTCTCCCAAATAATTTGATACCATATTTATATATGGTATGTATTCACTCTTGGATAATCAGTAGGTATTCTTAGCGATAATGTAAATTTTGACATTCGCCAAAGTAAGACATAACTACAATGAATGAATCCAGTTGCCAATAATGTCAAAATCCTTAATGAGTTAGTAAACATAGTTGTTAATCCATTTTCAATTAGATTAATTTGGAAATTGATACTAAATGTGTTTATTATAAATTATAATGCACATTGCTGAAAGGTGTTTGAAATGGATTTCAATGTAACCCTTGTAGGATTATGACACAATTGACATCCGGATTCACTATTGCAGTCATGCATTTGGCGTAAATTAAAATCAAAATTTACATCACTGCAAAGAATACCTCCTGGTCATTGAAGCGTTAACACATACCGCATAATTATGATATCAAATTATTTGAGAAAACACTCTTTCAGACCATATGTAATAATTATTGGTACTGCTTTGAATTTCTGAAGTTTTCCTCTACCGAGACTACCAGTGGTGGTCATTCACCTAAAGAGTGCACGCTTCGCGCGCTCAAGTCTTTACTTTTGTCCAGCTGTTAAATCAAACATATTTTGTCTTTTTATTTGAAAGGGTATTGGTCTCAAACTAAAATGGGACTAAAATACGTCCAGGAAACTGCACTGTTTTATTTTCTACGGAAAACATTCCATTCTATCAGTTTAGTAAATCAGACCAATTTAATCAACGTTATTTTTTTGGGGGATCCATTGATCGGTAAAATTTAACGAGGTAGGCCTATTCGTCCAACCTGCAACAACAGCTCGTGGAATCCAGTCTCCATCAATGAATTATTCATGGCTATGTCTGGCATTCCTATTGTAGTTAGCGAGGAAGTCATGGAGAAAACCTTTGTAAAAAAAAAAAAAAAGATATGCGTAAATTGTTTTTGGTCTGTTTGCAAACTGATCCGTTGCATTATCGGGCCAACAAATTGACAGTTCATTTCATTATGCAAGTAGTTTAATCATTATACTTTTAAATTGAACGAAGGTCTTTTAGGGCAGTTAAGATAAAGGGAAAATATTTCCGTGATGTAATAGACATTTTCTTCTGTTTATCTGCAATTACAAAAGTAAGGTTTCCCCCACCGTACGGCTAACTCATATAGAACTTTCCCAGAACGTTCCCCACATTCTATCGATCAGTCCATTGTCCAGCTTATTTTTTAGGAAGGTCTATCTATTGTTATCTCTCGACATTTGCTATTGAAGCAAAACAAACAACATAATATCCAAGAAAAGACATCACAGATCAAAGAACTTTAGCCATTTTGAGAGGCCACTCATACAGAGAGATAAAAAATCCTAAACGGTCAATTCACCGAGAGGTTGAAACTCCTTAGATCGGATACACACCCGTAAATTACATAAAAGCTCTCCAACATTACTGGTGGGTAAGATCCATATGCTGTATTTCAATATTGTTTTGTATCATAAACTGTAGACTTGCGGAAATTCACATTATATTTTTACATAATCAAGCATGTGTATTTTCATGGTATGTGTGGCTAATTATAAAAACTATGGCATCGGAGGTCTATCGTCTTAGTTGAACCTTCTAAATAATCGGAAAATGGATCAGAGCGGAGACAGAGCTATGTACCCATCCTAGGTGCCTCTGAAATCGCGATCACTACCTCATTAGTATTTTCCTCCAATAATAGGTCTATGATAAAGAATGAAGCGTTGTGTGACGGCTCATGAAAACGTGGAGCGACTGAGTCCTATGAATGACCACTAAATTATATTTTTATTTGAGACAGAGTTTTGATGATTTAATTCATAGCACTATCTGACAGCAACACAGGGACCTGATACGGAAGGGTACGGAAACAAGGCCACTTCAGATTGAAAAATAAATGGTATATTGATAATATTCAGCCGGCCCGTCCGCCCCCCCCCCCCCTTGAGAAGCAAAATTAAAATTTGTAATGAAAAATGCCGATAAAACAGAAGTGTGCCCCCCAAACACACTTTGAAAGTGAAGACCTCCTTTTTTTTTTTGCTGATCAAAATTTTTCGGGGACGTAGTATCCTTAATTTGGGGTTAAAAACTTTTGCTTGTCAAATTTTTCATCGGAAAATGCCCCCCCCCCCTTCGGGAAATCCTGGATCCGCCCCTGATATGTGTTTAGATGTCTTTTAAATGATTGTACAGATTTGTATAGGGAGAGTTATAGGTTAGGGTGTATCACATTCATTCTGTCATCTTGCTTTATTTTCATCTTGTTCACATTTTAAAAAGCAAGTAAAAAAATGGGAAGGAAAACCGTTTTTTGCGGGGCCGGGGGCGACGAGCTGACCAATTTTTGACTGATAACACTTTTTTTCAATTATTTCGGAGACGAGTTACCTAAGCGTGTTGACTGATCATTTTTATTTGTTGTTGTTTGTTTTTTGCTTGTCAACTTTTTTCAGCCAAGGTCGAACCCTCAAACTGAAAACCATAGCTACGAATCTGCTCTTTAGGTCCCCATATTCTGTTCCGATGAATCCAGCTTCTTTCTCTGGTGAAACCTCTCTTTCTTCAGTTCATTTCCATTTCTGTTTATTTTTTGCTTGCATTTTAAATATTCTTTCATAATATACAATGTATATTATACAGTAACCCGCATTCAGCCACTTTTCTAGAACGCATGCACGATTGAGAAAAAAAAAATGAATGAACACCATCACATTTTATCTTCTCACGTTTCTATTAAAATTGGAACACTTGAAGATTACTTTTATTTGCTTTACGAAGTGGCATTGTGAAGCTGATCACTCCTTACATTCAAAGAAGATACAGAAATAAATATCAATTCCATTCCCAGTTTTTCGCGTCCAAAAAATAGGCTTCTTTACACAAAGGTATCAAGGTAGAAGAAACCTTCTGATATTATTTCATTGAGGGGAGAGTTGGGGAAGTGATATGCTTTTATTTCTTCATGCTAGGTCCTACACATAATTCATGCATTAATTTGCTGACATTTATTTCAATCGAAGATAAAAAGACAAAATTGTGCATATGATTTAAAGTATTGAAATCCTGAACCACTACTCTATCACTCCTTTATCACTTTCAGCTCTCGTCCCTGCTTTCAGTTAGGGCCTCAAGAGTTTTTCTGCGAGTGCCCTGAAAGGGTGCTTTAGTCTGCGTGGGGTATGCATATTTACTTCGCAAATTAATTGTCAATATTTGTTGAATCACTTTTTTTCTCTCGGAGTATATAGGCATTATTCGATTTGATAATGGTAACATTAAATGGTTCTTGAAATTGCGGGGAGGTATTTTTAATATATTACTGTTATTTGGGGATGACAGCTGCGTATACCCAACGTCGCCTATCACATTTTATCACCCGCTGCTATGCCTTGAAGAAGATAGAGGAACACATCAAGGACAGTCTTGAGTTCTGACGGGATAAGATGGATACCAAAGATTTGAAGATCTATTTTTGTGGCAGCATCCAGGGTGGACGTCAAGATGCGGAACTCTACTCCAGGATTATCCATAAACTCAAGCAATATGGAAAGGTTTTGACAGAAGTCATTGGAAACAAGGATGTCCTGAAGATTGAAGCTGGTAGGTCTTATCTTCACTTCTATTTTTTCGCGTTTCGTTTAATTTTTCCTTTTCATGAATGATGTTTTCAAGGATTTTTAAATCGGGTGTTCAAAGCCTGCATGGTAGGGCCTGCACTGAAAAAGCTACGATGTTAACATGATTAAGATCGATCGACACCATCTGTGAATATACAACACCAAATACACGGATTTCAGTGCTATCTTAGTGTAAAATGCTTGATGTGGTCCTCTCACTCCTCCGTATTATAAACTTTTTTAATACAATATGTTTTAGAGTGTAGAAGATGAGTGTTCTAGAAAAAAACAATTGTCCTGAGAAGATACAACGGTAAAACTAAATTGGATTATATCGAATAACTGGGCGTATCATCCCGCGTATATATATATATATATATATATTGTAAGAAATGTATGAAGAGAACAATGGTAGGCGTAGCTTAAATCAAGGTTCCCCAGAGCTATCTACCCTTTGGAAAAATTGGTGATGCCGAAAAAATGTCTCTGCCGGGAATCGAACCCGGGCCCCCAGCTTTGAACGCCGGTGCCTTAACCACTAGACCACAGAGACGGTAAGTAGCTAGGGCGAGCCCGATCCGATTGACCGTCAGATAGACAGATTTTCGACACTATACCAATTATATATTCCTTTGTCGGGTGAAGGTGAGTTTTGAACAATGAACAATGTTCTCTTCATCCATTTCTTACAATATTTAAATAAAAAAGAGTTGCCAAAAGCTGTTGTACATGTATAACTTTACACACACACATATATATATATATATATATATATATATATATATATATATATATATATATATATGAGCCAGTTAGGCGCAGAATGGGACACCTATGACATTAATTCTTTGAAAATCTTTAGGTTTTAGATGGCTTCGAAATTATTAATGAATATAATAATTTTGGCAATAATTCAAAATCATTTTCGTGACCCAATGTTTCCTACCAACTTTGTTTGTTCAGATATGACAGAAACAGAGATATATCAACAAGACATCGCATGGCTCGATTCTTCTGACGGTACGCCAAATTTATCTTCTTGTTTTTTTAAGTTTTTGAATATTTATGTAATTACCTATTCTATAGTTTGATCGTTTCAGTACTTCTTTTTTGCTGGCCCTCCATATCGTCATTCGTGCGTTTCCTTTTATTGTGTAATCATGTTTTATCGCTAATATGTGAATGAGTTTAATTTCATATTTCATGGTGAATGAATGAGAAGAATTCGAATTTGATAACAAAGACCCCATCATTTTCCGTATAATAACAAATGAAGAATAATGATAAATGGAAGAAAGGATAATCTTAAAAAATGGAGCGAGGCTTGTGTATTCACAATATTTTTCTTTGAAAAAATGCTATCCAAAATGCCCTCATCGAAATACCCTGGCGCCCTCTACTTTTAGGATTGCTTATAATTCGTTCGGTAAATTGCCAACATGAATAAATGGTTTATTTCCAATTCGTCTAATGCTAATGCGTCCAATTGCCAACTCGTCTACTATCTTTTGTTCTTCAATCAGTTTGTCCACTCACCACATGGTCTACTTTCATTTAGTCTAATGCCATTACGTCCATCAACATTTTGTCTAACAATCATTTGGTCCAATAATATTGAACACTTAGTCCAATTAGACCAAATGGTATATGGACTAAATGGTAGTTTTTTTTCTAATGGTTATTGGACCAACTGGTTATTAGACGGAATGGCATTAGACTACTCCTAAATGTAGACCATGTGGTGAGTGGACGAACTGATGGTAGACCAAATGATAGTAGACGAGTTGGCAATTGGACGCATTGGCGACTAATTGGAAATAAACCATTCATTCATGCAGTGTTCGGGATGAGCAGCCAAATAAATACTACTTTTGAACATTCCAAAGAATCCAACCATAATCCTTATACCAAGCACGTGAGAATTTATATTCCTGAAAAATATCGATCTTCATGATTATCATCCATCAATGATAACTTTCTCCCCCACCCCAACCCCCTTCTACTGTAGTGGTGGTTGCCGAGGTTACCCAACCGTCCCTCGGAGTTGGTGTCGAGCTTGGAAGAGCGCAACTTATGAAGAAGAAAGTCTTGTGTTTATTTCGCCCACAAGAGGGGAAAGGTAAGAATGATTTTGACCCATTTTCTAAAACGATCGAGCCTCATATTGTAGCCGGAGTTATCGGGGGCGGTGCCTAGAGGGGAGGGGGGGTGGAAGGGGACGGCCCCGTGGACGACAGGCCGTTATGATTTTTCAAGAAATAAAAAAAATTGGGAAATGGGGCAAACGGGCGAAAGTTAAGCAAGCACGTTTTGAAAGAGGACTTGTTGGACTTTTTATCCTACAAGTCCTGTTTTCTCTGATTCAACCTAGTAACTAGTAAATCAAGGAAAGTTGTACGTCAGATCTGATAAAAAAAAACAACACATACATCAATTACCATGATCAAGTTTTATGAACACATGCACTTAGTCTTCAATTTTATAGTTTTGGCCTTTTTTTTCATTTGTCCATATCTATTGGATAGAAAGTTTATCATGTTTATAGAGTAACAATTGGGCCTACTATAGTTTTGACGCAAGTGTTGTATGAGGCGTGTGCGAGTGTGTTTGTGCTATGGAGTATAAGGGTGAGGGTCAAACTTTTTGTAAAAGGAAAAGTGAGATTCGTTCTCTTCTTCTAAACTTTCTGTATTTTTTTCTCTTTTTCAACTTGTAATTAAAATCATAAAGAACACTTCTATGGTGTTAATGCTATTCAATTCGTCTTCATTCATGTTCTCCCCCCCCCCCCAAGTTCTGTCAGCGATGGTTCGAGGAGCTCATGACGGTGATTCGTTTATAGTGAAGGACTATCGGGAAGAAGATCTGCCCACGATATTCAGCGAATTCTTTTGAAAGAACAATTTTACTCATTGAAACGGCGGAGGTAAAAGAGTTTAATGAGAGATTCATCCTCTTAAATGTCACTTTCAAAATAACCAGAGACTACAAAAAGGAATCAACATGTAACGTTTACACCTAAGACCGGCGATAAAGTGTTGGCATGCACCCTACCCATCTAATAACACTCTGCTTTAATATTTGGGAATATCAAACAAGGAGCGAATGAAAAGAAATATATTCACTCCCTAAGTTGAATATGACTGTCATTTACAAAATCGTCAAACAATTGCTTGGGTGCTCTTGTTGACACGTCACCGTCCATAAGGACTTCACCTTGATCGGGAATTAAACATATTGCGATACTACACATGGGTGTACAGCTGATAAGATATATCAAACCATGGTGCAAACTAGGCTAGAGTATGTGGTCCTCTTTCCTCCTACGTTCATGATATATAAGTGATACGAGTCACTTTCTTGATTACAATTCGAGATCATTGAATTCTTGACAAGTTTCCTCTTTCTTTACCCCACTCTAATCTCCTAAAGGAACACTACGGTCACGGTACTGTTACACGATACTTGTTAGCATCAACCATTTGTCATTCTCTTCTTGAGTTATCATAGAAACAGTGCTTCTCAGCCAATCGAAACCAGACTTCAATGATGTGAAAGCTGACAGTCAATACTGACAGCTTTTACACTGTAAAAACGCTGTTTAAAGCACGTTGTTTAAGCCCAACTACTGTTTAAACTTTATAAACAAGTTGTTTAAAAAGTTTAAACGATTACAAAAAAGTTCAAACAACACGTTGTTAGAGTGACAGGCTTTAACAACATTTCTTTATTTACTGTGCAGAAAATAGTGGCCGGAGCTCCTTTTCATAAAACCTACCGATCTGATTGGCCTATTCTTTGTGCATTTGTTACTATTAGGAAATGGAACCCAGGTCTGCCTATCATAACATATACTATAATAACAAACAAGTCAATACACCCAACAGACAAGGAATTACGAAAAGTACATTTGATCTTTTCAATGTTTTTTATTGTTCTTTGGAACAAATATACACAAATTATGCATGATAATTCCCTAATATTACATACATTAATTTGTGAATAGAGCAAATAATATGATATGCTTGACAACATCTGTATCTCTCTTATTACTAAATTCAAGTACCCAGCAAACTTTCCTTAGTAACAAAATATATTGTTGTTCTTAGGATTGGCAAACATGCCTTATCCTGCCTGAAGGACAAGTCGGTTACACTTCGTAATTCCGAAGGTTCTTTATTCCGAAGGTTCGTAATTCCGAAACACATAAATTGCCTATACCTCGATGTTCGTTAATCCGAAAACGTAAAAGGGTTCGTTAATCCAAACATTTGTGGCGTTATTCCGAAGGTTCGATAATCCGAAAACGAAATAAAGTTCGTTGTTTCGAAGGTTCGTTAATCCGAAAACGAAATAAAGTTTGTTGTTCCGAAGGTTCGTTAGTCCGAAATCAAAATAAGGTAAGTTAATCATTTAGTTTTCGGACTAACGAACCTTCGGAATTACGAACCTCATTTCTTTTTCGGGTTAAAGAACCTTCGGATTTACGAACCTCACTTCGTTTTCAGACTAACGAACCTTCGTAATTACGAACCTCATTTCGTTTTCGGACTAACGAACCTTCGGAAATACGAACCTTCGGAATAACGAAGCTTCGGAATAAGGAAGCTTCGGAATTACGAATGTATGCGGGACGAGTCTACCCCCAACAAAAAGTTGATTTGAATAGGGGAAAAAATCCAACATGCGTAACAATAAAACAATTTCATCATAATTGAAATTTTTTAAAAGTCATGACATTTTAAAGTTTTACTAAAATTGAAATATTGTATAATTCAAACAATAAAAAACGTAAGAAATGGGCAGTGAGAGACATTGTTGCTCTAATGTGCCTATTACCGAGTAATGCATATAACTGTTTTGTTAAGAATAAGTGAAACTTTAAAATGGCATTAAAATGCCTTATTTTACATCCAACTTTGATGAAATTTTTTCGTCTTTGTTTGATTTTTCTCTCTTGATTTAAATCTACATTTTGGGGGGGTGGACTTGACCTTTGTGCACACACTGTAATGTATAAAAGAATGGTCAAGGATGCCTTTGCCCATAGAGAAGAATAATGAAATCTCATTATGTGAACACCGACTGATGTGGACAACACTGGCAGATCCAGAATTTCATTAATATGGCAGCCCATATGGGCCCATGATGAGTGGGTCCATAAAACTTACTTTTAACCAATTATTTCCTCAAAGCTATGCTAAAAATTGGTTTGTTTCACTAATTGTACATATGTTTTAAAAAGAGAAAAGATATGGGGCTTCAACGAATATTACTTTTGTAATGTTTCTATTCGTTATGAAATAAGTTCAATTTGATGGTTTGAGGGGAATGGGTTCCATTGATAAATGTAAGTACTTATATTGGACATTACTGTACATGTTCATGTTTATTCATGATTATTACTTAACATATTTCATACATTTTTAAACTTAAATAACTACAGCATTTTAAATATATAATTTATATGCATACATTAGATTAAATGTATATTGATCAATAAGTTAATCATTAAAAAGGCTAAAATGGAATGTTTGTTATCTCAGCAAAATAAAGTAAAGACAATTTTCACCAAAATCAATTGATCCAAAGAGTATCACCAATCATTTATATTTGTGTTCAAAATAGTACTTAACAGTCATTTTCAAACATTTGTTTGGAATTCATGCAACTATATAATCTCGCTAGAATAATATGCTATTCAATAACTTAATTGAAGGCACCATCTTATTCAAGTTCACACTGTCAGAAAGAAGACATGTCCTTGTTTCATAAATAATTTGAACAGATATCAACAGTTGTCATTGTTACAATCTTGCTTACTGCTAATAAGAGGTAATTTCAGCTAACTTCTTTTTTTTTCATTTTATGAAACAAGGTCATTACTTCATTGTACAATGTAAGACATAATCCCAACACAGGCTATCTAAAATTAATTTTGTACAAAAATAAATTCATTATTACCATAATAAGCCTATAAATTTTGGGTGTGGTATATGTATGTGTCTATGACATGTGTTCATGAATATGCATATTTTTGTTCAAATATGAGGAAAAGAGGACAAAACAATAGTATATAAGACTATACAACAATGAATTATCATAATTTGGTGCTTATGTTCTTATTATTAGGAGTCTAACTTGGTTGCCTTTGGGAATCCTTTATTAAAGGATTATGTATTAATATTCAGCATTCATAAAAGAGGACCCAATCCAATACCAACGTTCAGGAAATAAACATTTTCTTTTTACACAAACCTATACGAACAAAAATAACTAATTATCATTAATTAACACTGTTGATTGTCAAATCCTAAAAGAAAATTCAATTCATTTTGTATGTAATGTGTTCATGGGTGCACATAGGTGCTCTTGCTTGAAGTAATTATTCAGAATTTACATGTGGTCTACCTTTTATACACCCCATGAAATTATTACAAGTTATTGGGTATATTGCATGGAAATCACTTTGGGGATGCATAGATAGACAGGTGCAATGCTCAATACTCTTACTGTACTTTGACTGCGAGAGGGTAAAAAGATAGCAGCATCAAAATTTAATTTGATTTGTTTACAAATACAACATTCATCTTTGATCCAATTGGACAAAAACTAAAATATAAATCAGGTTTAAAAAAATTCTTGTTCACGTAATCATAATGCACACACATTCAGTATCATTCTTTTTTTACAGGTTAAAATGTCCTTCACAAATGCATATACATGTATACTGTCTATTTACAAAAAAAAATATTTGTAATTTCAGGCAAGAACATATATAGATTGGGGAACATGCAACAATCAATAAGCCCCATAAAAATATGAAAATACCAACTTCCTTTGACAACATAATCAGCAGCTGCTTCATTTCGTTTTCAATGATTAAAAATATTTTGTGAAAAAATTTGTTCAATATACATATAATAAAATATTTGAGGCCTGTGACAAAATGCTGTAGCAATTTATTGTACAATCACTACCATACAATTGATTTGTAAAATTGATTGCATGTAAAGTTCAATGCAATCGTAAAATCAACCTTACCATTAATTGCTAAGCTTTGTGTTGTGAAGCACTGGATCCCATGATTCAAAATTACTCAAAGAAATCAATCGTTAACCTTGGAATTGCCAATAGAAATCATTGTTACGTGTGCTTTTTGTTCAAATGAATTACCAGACATTTCAAATTTCAAAACTGATTGCGAATTTGTGTTGCAGTCGAGAAGTTCTCTAGACTTGCGAGATAGGTGTATGTTCTCTTAAGGGCTAACTAACATTCAGTATAATTTTTATTTACTGCTCTGTATGCTCATACGTATAAAGTATTACTAGAGTAGGTGTATGGACATGTGAAGGTCATTATTTTAACCTGTCTGATGTGTCCAACCCATTCAAACATAACCCTATCATTCATTCAATGTTTTGGGTTTAGAATTCGTATCAGTGTATTTTTTTTGTTTTCATTAAAAATTCATTTCAATGTATAAGTATGAATGAGTCCTCAAATAAAGATAAAACAGCAAGAACAAATTATTCATGCAGTATGATTTACAATATGGTTAACAGATTCAATGTAATGTAAATATAAATCTCATGTGGTCATTTCTGCCCAAATTCAATTTATAAACTTGTTCATAGGTGTTAGGTAATGGACGGAATGTAATGCTTTGGTACAGTAATTGTAATTTTTTAGTATTTTTAAAATTTTCTTATTGGATATTAAATAAAAATAAAACTGTGAAAATATCTTCCATCATTTTTGTTTCATTCCATTCCTTCTGATTCTTTTTTTTAAATTGTGGATCAGACATGAAGTCGGAAATATAAAGTATGAAAACTGATATCAGTTAGGACACTAAATGGCCCTATAGTTCACATTAGGTTAGGCAAAGGGCTGTGGGGAGGTGTTTATTTTAAACTATGCTTGCATTATTTTGGCAATTTTTCAACCAGTTTAAAACATGCTCTTCCTTTCCCTTATGCCATGACTTTGTTATGCATTGTTATGACACTGCAAATGAAGCAAACATCACCTGTTTGCCTTTTAGTACCAGGAATTCTGGTAATATGCAACTATCACTACAGTGGCTACTGAACTCACTTTGTAAACTCTGTCAGGTATCTACTAAATTAAGATTAATAAAATGGAAATGTGGCATTTTCTCTTGTCTTTTTACACTATGATGTGTTTCATCATAACCTTCTTCATGATGATATCTGGGGCAAAACATAACTGCACCTTATTTTCAGTAATGGATATTCACTCTCTCAAGAAAGATTTATCACTATTATACTGCAATCAGAATGTATAGTTCCCACGTGGATGGTTAATTAAAAAAAAAGAATCCTAACACACCCCATTAAAAATAAGAGAGCATTTTGGCTCAATTTTAATCCTTCATTTTTATTTGACATTCATTGATTGAAAATGATATCTCCATTAATATAGGATTTATCAACAGAAACGTCTTCAACAACAATGACTTAAGTCCTTTCGAATCAAAATGGGGTGACATTGAACCTTCCTATCCTAGGGGGCTTCATCTCCATGAGGTAGATTGATGACTTTGTTCATAGGCATGATTTTTTGTCAACATGATGCACACTATCCCTTGTCTACTACCTTTCTTGAACATGGTGGCAGCATTGGGATATAACCATTATACAATGTTTCTTCCAACATAGTAGCAGCAGAAGTATAATCTGGTGGCAGCAGTTGGGTAGGATCATTCATTCTCCCTGTTGTAGCAAAACAGCTCACATCAACTACTGCCCAATATTTCATACATACTTTCCAAAATGGTGGCAACACTAGGATATTGTATGGCAGCAGTGGGATATGATCCATCCTGCTGGAGCAAAGCAGCTCACTGCACCTATGGTCCAATATTCACCTCCTACTTGCATCTTCCATCATGGCAGTCCTCGTAGGATATGATGGTGGCAACAGCTGGATATGATAATACCTCCCTGTTGGAGCATAGCACCTCACTGCACCTAATGTCCAATTTTCACTTCTTACACCCAACTTCCAAATTGGTGGCAGAGACAGAATATCCTTGTGGCAGCGGTGGGATGGGCTAGTGTCATTCCATCATGTTGCACTATATTAACATCTACTTAATCCCACAGATATGATGTACTAGTCCTTCCTCATCTGTCAACTCCATGCGCAATAGGCAGCAAATCCACACCTTTCCATATGATCTTGATATCAAAATCATTGTATGCAACACAATTGCTAAGGAAAGGCACTTGGTTCTGTTTGTTTTGGTGAAGAGTCTGTAGCTCTTGGGTATTACACTTTATCAGAACTGAGCTTCCTTGCTCTTTTGTATTGATGGCAGTTGAAAGTGTCCATATACATTCTTTGATGCTGCAGGTTGGAATGCCTGTGAAAGAAAGAGAAATGGGGTCTTATTACCTTGAATTCATTTTTTCCCCAGAAATATTATTACATCACCTTTATGAGTAGTGCAGAACCCCCTCCCCCAATCCCCGCCACATGCCCAGCAAATTATTGTTTTGGTTTAGGTGTTCTACAAAAAGTTTGCCTCCATGTAAGATTTGTTTCAAGAGAATATCAATCTTGGTCATATACGCAATTTTGTAATCAAATTTGTAAATGACACAAGATCACATCCAGGTTTTCATAGATTAAGAGCAAGGAAGGACAGAGAACGGAATTGGAAACATACCTTTGTTGTATGATGATGTTTATTGTAGTGTGTATTGGCTATACTAGGCAGCATACTCTGTTGGTGTCTGTTGTTGGTGTGTAGCTTGGGAAAGCTGGTAGTTCCGAACGTCTGCGTTGGGTAGTTACTGATACTGTGACTGACCTTGCTGTTTTGAACCTTGGGCAGTAAGGTACTGGTAAAGTTCTCACTTTCATGAAGCTTACTTTTCCTCTGTTGAATGAAAAAAACAAAGTTCACAATGAGCAATGGATACAAGCAATAAATATATCAATGATACTAGGCAATACCAATAATGAAAAGCTAACGCAATTTAGGGAAATCTGTCAGATGAGATATAACAAAATCATGACAGTTATTATGATTATTTCATTGAAATGGACCAGTATGCACTTAAAAAGGAAAGATGGTGCCTATTGATCAAAGCCTTTCTTCACAAGCAGTTTTGGGTATAAACAATTATTTCCCATGCTGTACTTGTTTGAAAAAAACAAGTAGACTTGTAAATTGTTAATCTGAAAGCTATATTTATGAATTAAAAAATTCAAGCATTTTTAGAAAAACCAGTTGGAGTGATGTACCTCCAATGTTGTGAGCTCTATGTGATGGGATGGATATATTGCATCAAGAAACCTTGACCTTTTTATTTTTTTTTCAAACCAGATTTAAACATTAATGTGAATGCTTGAAATGTGATGTACATCTACATCAAAGTCAAGAATCAAAGCATTTAAGGATGAAAGCTCAGGATAGCCCAAGCAAATTGAACGCCATAAAAGACAGAAACAATAACATCACCCTAATTCCAGGTGCAGAAAACTTTAAGATAGATTCCTAAGAATTTTTGTCACTTTTCCAGAATTGCCAATCATAAAATTAGACTTGTACATGTCCATTAAGGACAAGTTATGTTTACTAAAAGACTAAGAGAAACTGTTCTCTTAAGAGAGTTATCTACAGATAGTCGTTCTATGCAAGTGATAGCAAGGCACTGTGAATGCACCATGTCATCCCAACACAGCACACCAAACACATTCAATACCCAACATAAAAGCCATAAAAAAGCAAAATGGCGAATGAATACAATATGCTTAGTATATGATTATTAGAAAAAAAAAGTCCAAACTTGCAAAAACTTGTTTTCTTCAATTCTCAATGAATTCATATTTGTTGTTACACTGACTGCCTCATTATATGTCATTCTTAAAATTTTCTCACATTTTGTGTCATTAGGGGTATATTAGAGGATAAATAATTATAGGCAGATGTGGTCCATTAAATGAATTACTTCTCATGCAAGCAAGTATTCAAAATTGACCCATTCTAAGAGCACGTAATACTGATATGCTAAGTTTCTCTCAATCAAAGCGAAATAGGTTTGAGCAACTTAAAATGAACAGTTCATGAAAACTTGAAGAGAAAGCAGAATTTTGGGCTCATGAGAATCTCCCTAAATTGCCACATTTTGTCCACATTTAGTACACCACATTAAATGTTTTATATAATAGGAACCATGAAAGGATAATTGAAAATCAGAATTGTTCATTACAACCAACTATATACTACAAGCCCCAAACACATACACACTCCTCACCTTGTGAATCTTCTTTACTCTTTGAGACCCAAGTTTTTCAGATTTTTTCTGAGAAGAATGTTGCAAGAAATGATTTCGCTTCACAGAAATGACACTTTTTGTCATATGTCTTATATATGAATACCAACTTCATAGTGGTAAAATAATCAAGATGTCAAGTCGCTACTTGCCCTTGTCCTCTCACATTGCAATCATTGATTCCCAGAATACATAGGTATCACGATATTTCAACATATCAAATCAAAGTTCAATTTAATTTTTTTCAACTTATTCATATCAGTTGATCTTATCACTGATTTTATAACCATACAAAAGACAAATGTTGTATGATACAGTGCATGTCACTTGAAATCCAAAGGTGTCATGAAACAATGCTCATAGTCCGATAATTATCTTTTGATTTCAAGTTGAAGTGTTGGCCTATACCAAGGAGGGGGAACTTTATCTTCATTTATGCATAAATAGACTGGCAATGATAAAGTGCCATCAACCAATCACATGGTAGCATTTCTTATGACATCATCAAAACCCAATTAATAGACTTGAAACTTGATTATTGATAACTTTCAATATAATGCTAACAAAAGACAATTGATATAAATGTGAGAAGTTGATTCTCTGAACAAATTCATGACACAATTAGGAAAATACACCATTAAAACCCAGATGAATCTAATATTGATGTCTCACAAGATCCCTTAATCATTATCAACATCATGTGACTTCTCATTAGCGCTAGATTCTGGAAGAATGCCAGTTCATAAAACCCAAGATTTTAAAAGACATTTTCCTTACCTTTGCTTTTCTAAGTGTTTTGTGGTTTTCATTGTCACCATCTTTGCCCTCCACATGACTCTCCTTAGCAGTGTCTTCTGATATGACTGACCCCTGGTCACCGAGTGACATCTTCTTCTTCTCCGCATGCTGTTTTCTCTTGTCTGCATCCCTGTTGGAATATACAGATGAAATTAGATGTTTCAGTTTTCTTTCATCTCTTGAAACAGTGTTTATCAGATATTGTTATCAAGACCAATTAAAGCTTGATGTATGCATATCTGAATACACATGCCATACAATAACTATGATGTATAATACATGTATGTATAATGAATTTGCATTCCAATGCATTATTAAAATCCTTTCTCTGTTGCCATGTAATCAACTAAGATCAAGATCTGTACCAAGTGAAGACAAATATTACTATTGTGCATATATGCACATTTTACATCATGAAACCGGGGGAAAACTGGAACTACTGGATTATTCATCATTGCAACTTTTGGCTTGCAAGTTAGCAAAGAGAAGAATACTGAAGCATTTTTCTAAAATTTAGAAGAAAAAAAACACCATCCATACCGGAGCACTGTATCATGAAAAAATACAACAACCTGTACGACTACCTGTAAGCATAACTGAAAGTCTAGCTTTATATAGTACAGAAGTTACAATCAGTAGTAAATATCAATTGTATCTCTTTATACCACATGCCAGGCAATTATAAATTTGTGCAGAATAAAAAAGAAAAATTTAGCCTAATACGGTCTGTCTCCTAACACAACAACAGAATCAGACTTCTTCCAAATTAGAAGTGCAGGATGGAAAATAAACTTAAATGATAAAAAGTCTTTCTAAAAATGATTAACTTTGGTTCAATTGGCCAAGTCTTCACTGTATTTACTCATCTTGCATGGACCTGTTATCACAAACTAGCATTCGCTGAGTTGAGTTGAAGTGCTACATTCCCCTATTTAAGCCACTTAATAAGTAATCTGACAGTCGTTAGCACGCAAGGCAAACAAACATCTTATTAATATCAAATAAACATAAGTAGGGTAATAGTTTTATTATCACAATTAAGTTTTGAATTATCAAATTGGTTATCAATACAAAATTTAATCTAATAATCCCTTGATAATAGCATGAAGTTTGTAATATAATCTTGTATTATCAGAATTCAATTACAAACCATTTATAATGTTTGACTGCTCTTATATAATGAATGTATGTAAATGTAGTATCTGAAAAAGAACTTCATCATTACTTATAAGAGAACATTGATTGACTTCTCTCAATAGTGAAGAGGGGCACTTGATTATCTTTAAATCACACCTCTGCATAATCATATCAGTGGCACATGTACGCTAAGATTTTAGTTGTATATTAACTGTTCTTGCTCTTAACCGATGAAAGGAAAGATAACAAGTCACATGTATATTGTACAACTAAAAGTCATGAAAAGATCCTGAATTAGGAAGAAAAAACAAGGAACAATGAAAGGGAGCCAAGATAAATTTCTATAAAGATAAGAATGCATAATATTAAAAAACATCACAAGCCATTTGATCTTGTATAGTTAAGGAACTTGGGTATTCCATAAAAAAAACAGTTATTTCCATTGATTACCATTAGAATGACAAGTATATTGTACCTGGATAATTATCAAAGTTTACGATAAAAGCATGTTTCTCTAAAGTATTCAGTGAAAATCTTTGATCAAACCTACCTAATGCAAATTTGATTGTATTGTCACAAAATCCTAAATGGCTCTGTAGATGTAGCTGTTTTCTTTGTTCAAAGTTTATGCTTTATCTATTCATTTGAAAATTGGCCCCAACCAATAATCTTCATGAAATCCTATAAACATCAAATGATTTAATTTCTTGTTTTATTTGTATGTCTACCCCCCTACTAAAATAGGTTTACATAAATCTTTAAATATCACATGAAACTAGAATTATCTGAACAGGAAACTTGTCAGAAGGCATACTTTAAATGATATTATGATAATGCCAATAGCAAGAGTGCTATATATTATAATGCCTACAGCATTTTCATTAAATAATGTAGATAAAAGAGGGATGTAGATAAAATAGGCTAACTTCACACAAAAGCACAAGTGCTATAAAGCCTATAGCATTTTCATTAAATGGTGTAGATAAAACAACTTTACTCAAGAGTAAATGACTGTTATGCCAGAAATAAATCCCTAGACTTTCTATATTTACTCATGTGACATAGACTGCTTGGCTACAGCATTATTGGTGGCAGCAGTGGGATCATGGTTCCAATTTGTTATGAAGAACAAATACAGATTTTTATGACAAATTTGCCATCAATCCATTAAAATTCAATATTTACAGTAGCTTTAGCAGTTACTGCAATTGTGCTATTAAAACAAATTAAATGCAATGGCACCCAACCGAATGTTGTTACCAGGATAATATAGTAAAGAATGAGGGAAATATTTTCCATAAACTTGAGTGTGGAAGTTCAGACAGTAGTGGATTTTTTGTAGAAAAGGATAAAATAAAGAAAGTAGATGTACATGTAATTTTGGTCTAATTGCAAAACAGTGATACTAATAAAGAGTCTGTCTGTCATTCTTGATAATTACATGAAAAATGATTCCTCAAGTTATAAATTTACAAGGGGGCCAAGAGCTTTTAATAAATTGAAAGTTCTTTGGATAATGTCTACATATAGAAATATGATTTTTCTTTATATCATCTATTTCATCATGGTACATACATTGTCAAATTTGAAAATTTCTAAATTGTCTTTACAAACATGTACTCCCCTGAATATAGAAAAAAAAAAAATGCCACAGCATACTTTCACAAGATTGCATCATATTCAAGATATAGATTCGTAGGTTACTTTAACAAAAATATACCTGTGTCATGTATATGATAAATCGTTGCGAGAAAATATAGATCATCTAGAAAGTTTGCTCTTAAATTTTTATGAGTGCATTAAAGAATTCATTTACCAAACTTGGCTTTTACAAAGTTATAACATTGACTGCACATTAATTCCTGTTTAAAAGTCACGTCCACCCTAGAAAAATGTTTATTTGAATAAATAGAGAAAAATCAATCTAGCAGAATACTGAAAATTTCATCAAAATCGGATGTAAAATAAGAAAGTTATGGCATTTTAAAGTTTTGCTTAATTTTTCACAAAACAGTAATATGCACAACCCAGTGACACGCAAATGAGAGAGTCGATGATGTCACTCACTGAGAGTCGATGATGTCACTCACTCACTATTTCTTTTGTTTTTTATTGTTTGAATTATACAATAATTCATTTTTTACAGATTTGACAATAAGGACCAACTTGACTGAACCATATAGTATTCAACAACGCTAATTCCACATGTTCTGGAGGAATTAATCGTTGTTTCACTTGATAATGAGGAAAAAATTGAATATTTCATATTTCTTGTAATAAAATACCAAAGAAATAGTGAGTGGATGACGTCAGTAGTTTCCTCATTTGCATACTGACCAGGGAGAGCATATAACTATTCTGTGAAATTAAGTGAAACTTTAAAGTGTCATAACTTTCTTATTTTTTTATTCGATTTTGATGAAATTTTTAGAGTTGTGCTTGTTAGATTTTTCTCTTTTTATTCAAATCAACTTTTTGTTGGGGTGGACATGTCCTTTAAGGTCTTAACTTTTAAAGAAAGCTTCAGATACTACTTTTTACGAGGGAGTGCAATGTCATCATTCTTTGATGTAGCTCTCAGAATTCATTAAACCTTTTGTATACTACCACTTACTATTCATTGAATCCTAAAATCATAAGAAATTATACATTCAAGAGAAGATTTTCAGCAACATGTAATAATAAATTATTTTTTAATTTTCTTACCTTAAATAATAAGTCAGAATGTGAGGCTCATCGCGGGCCATCTACACAATATGACTTTGCAAGAAATACTGCACCTATAATACTCTTATTACTTAGCCAAGAGGCTAATATACATCTCCATTTATGTACAATTCTTCTCCTCTAGTTCACTATCAAACGTTCAGCAAAAATTCAGCAAAGTACAATGTCTGTCACATGTTCAAAGAAATCAATTTAAAGTGATGAGATGAATTTTTCCAGTGACAGTTGTCTCCAGTAATCTTGAAGGTATTGAAAAAATGCAGGCATGTAAAAATATATCAAAGTTTCAGTCTATTCATCCCAAGGAAATTCACTAAGAGCATGAGTATTTCAAGACTTTCTATAGTTTCGTTACTTTTCCAACATGTTCCAACCTTAAAAATGGAAATGAAGTTCAACCATTTAATAGCGCTAAATGCAATCCAATTATTCTTCCAAGTTACTTCTCCCGCAGCTCCACACTCCAAAATGATATTAGAACTTCTCTTGTAGTTTCTCTATTTCTAAAATGTCCATACTCCGAAAATGACACTAAATCTACAAACTGTCAGGAACAGTAGAAACTAATAAGTAATGGAAATATAAATTTTTCTTGCAGTTTCTTGACTTTTTCAAGTGCTCCCCCACAGCTCTCTTGGAGCAATACTCCTTGCCAACAGCCAAGCTATCTCAGAACACAAATAGATCTGCATGAATAGAACACCGAAACACCCCTGCTTCTTCACGCCCGTCTTCTAACAAAAGAATATTTGGTAGATAGCTGACAGAGACGATACTGGAATCACCCATGATGCTAAAGGTCATGTCATAAACAGAACTAATTGTGTGCTTTGGAGAAGAAACAGATGAGGCTCAATAAAAGCCCTTCCAGTGGTCAGACAATGTCTGTAATTAGCTGTCATTACAGGAACTAATTGAGATAGAATATACAGTGTGAAAACAACAACTATTTCCATGGCGAATGCCTTCAATGGACTGCTTATTTTTCCAACTCGAAAAATGCATTTGTGTCCTTAATCAGGCTAACCTTTTTCTCTTTTTTCCCCCAATCGAAGAATATCCAGGAACATGAGATGGCTTTTCAAAATATAAGTAGAAGCCAATGTAACTTTGTTGAGGGGGCATGCTAGTTTTACCACAAAAGATGAAGAAATTCCAAATCTATTGGAGGAGATATGTCAGGGGTATTTTCACTTTTCATTAAAAAATTGTTCTTCAAGATAAATTTAAATATTTGAAAAATGCTTTACCTTCATTCTGCTTATAGAGGAACATGGAATTAAAGTAGAATGGACAAAATATTGTACTGATACAGGGTGCTACATAACTTTTTAGAAGCACTTGCCCAGTCAGGCAAGTAAATTTTTAAAAAGTTGGAATGTACTTGTCCAAAAATCTATTTCACTTGCCCCCTAAAATCATTGAAATTTACCTCTCCAAAAAAAGTTTTGCAGTTTTATAAACCATTGACCTTTTTCTCTCTTTTGACATGAACTGATCTACTGCGTTATTGCATTCTTTTTCCAAAGTGATTTTATCTTGCCTGCCATGACCAAAATTAGGGTCAATATATCATATCAACCCTAATTTGATCTACTTTGAGAATTTTGCTTGCCCAATTCGGGCAAGTAGTTTTGGTCTTTACTTCATAACACATGCCCGACTTTTACTTGCCCCGGGCAATTGGGCAAGTGCTTATGTAGCACCCTGCTGACAGAATGAGATTGATAGGGTAAAAAAGACAGGGTAGATGATGTACAGATAGTGAGATAAAGGAAAATAAATGTATCACAGCCAATTCAAGTCCTGCTGCAGCACTAATTTAAAGTTGCCATACTCAACCCAGGTGACTTAAATGGGTATCTGAGAGGATTTTTTCAGTAAAATTCTTAAGCGACTCAATGACACTTGTGTTAAAGCCTAGGTAATACCTGTGAAATGCCAGGAGTGTCATATTTGATAGACATTACTCATGATAGGATAGAATACAATACTACTATTTGTAACATACAAGAGCAACAAGGAGATAAGAAAAAACACTGAATTATCTTTCTCACAGGAATATTGATCCTTCTCTTTCATGATTGTTATCTCCTTAAGCAGTATGTTTTTCAGCTTAAATATAGGTTAACAAGATCTAAATGTACCAGCGAACATATTGAACATATTCGCCAAGGCCTTTGGAAGACTGCAAATACTTGAGGCATGCAAGTATGTTTCACAATCCTAATTCTCCATCTCCATTCTATACTACCACAGAGGACAGCTACAGATAGTAAATATTGACACAGACTCAGCTGTTATGTCAATATGAACAGTGTAACAGAAACTTGTAAATGTGAACAATAGTGTTTGTGATGTTTTTTAAGCAGAGACAAGAATTTCATTGCATATTACTACTTGGCAACGGACTAGAAATCGCCATAGATGGCAGTATAACATCCGTCTCAAAAATCATATATATTTTCCCTGTCATTTACAGGTATTCCTCTCTTTTACAGAAGCTTGATTCTATCTTGTAGAATTCCTCTCTTTGATGACAAGAGTCATTCTTTCAATTATTCATTAATATCATTATTCATAAATGTATTTTACTTGTGCTAAGTGATCCTATAAAAAAAAATAAATTTGCTCAAGTCAAATTATTGATGACAAGCCATGTGTGGAATGTTACAATTGATTATTTCTTTGTGCTAAATTAAAAAAGGTGAGCTAAATTTACCCTTGATTTTCACTAGATTGAACAGGCATATATGCACATATTACGCTGAAAGAGACAGATAATGAATGCACATTTCGGATAAATGGCACTTTCTTTATGCTTGTTGTTATGGTTATTGACTTCAACAAAATTAAATGTGGGCAAATGAATAAGCCACAGTTTAGCCTTTTTCATAAACCATGATATCATTGAACACACCTTTGTAAGTTTTAGCCAAATTGAATAAAGAATTATTCTTACCTGAGATCTTTGAAGAAGGCATGTCTGATAACCTGCTTTGCCGTTATCCTTTCATCTGGATCATAGGTACAAAGTTTGTTGATTATTTCTAGGGTCTGCTTCGTGGCATTGGGTAACAACTTCTCTATACCCGAACCCTTCTTGGAAGGGAAGTTGTAGTTTATGCCTCTCGCTTTACTGTAAAAATCAAGGAAAGAAAATAATTTAGAGATGGTTATTTCACCAGAAATCAAAGAAAGCATGAATGTTAGTCGGCAACAAGATGACTATTGCCTTAAGTCTTCTCCAAGAGGTCTAGTAAGTACCTCAACAAAGAGGCAATAGTAGAAATGATTTGGTGCGACAGGATGGACAGCAGGGGAGCGCCACTGTCAACACGATATTTTCCATGTGAAAATTAATTTATGAGGACAAATATATCGAATGAGGAAGAAAATATAAAGAGAATTATTAAAAGACAGGGAGGGGTCAAAGAAATATATATACCCCAATTATTTCATTGATAAAAATGGTTTCACCTTCAGATCCCTCCCCCCACCGACAAAATACAATCACACTGCCCCTGCTCGCATCACTGACCTACCAACTAAGTTTACATACCTCCTGGCAATATACATTTCGAAAAGAATTTAAGTGATATTTTCCAGAAAGTATTTATACTATGTGTATTAAAAAGTAACATGTATATTTTTCATAATATGAAAATGATTTCCAGAAAAAGATTAGCGCATTGAATGAGGTTATCATGTGAATCATATACTAATAATACATTATCATAACATGAAAAAGTACAAAGAACCACCCATGTCCACATGATGTGGACTTTGTACATGCATTTGTTAATCATATACCAAACATTACACTAGTCTAGCCCTAGAATTTATGAGGTTTTTTTTCTAATTCCAAGACACAGTTGTGTATACATGTGGCATAATTTGTAACTTTGGATTTTAGCTCAATTTCATTTTTATTAAGGTGAAAGTTTTTATATGATTTAAAGCCATAAGCAAAAGGGTCTTTATTTGTTCTTAAATGTGCTCTTTAAACAGAACATTTAAGGGTCTCATATCTGACTATCCCAAAACAACTACACTTTCTTGGTACACCTCAATTAACAGTAATCAAATCTACTTTAGTCAAGTGCACTATAAGGTTTTACCAGATCATAAAATGATATATTCTATAATCACCAGGTATCAATAAAGTAATATAGACATATGTATTATCCCAAATGAATAGTTTTCGAATGTCTTGAGCTACGCTGCAAGCAAAATGCACATGGGCAAATTGAATTGTTTCTTTTGATTAAATTGTTCTTTAAAGCAAATTGGGCTGATACATTGCTCAGTAAGCCATGGCTTGGCCCTGCTTGCATTTCCATTGTGAATAGGCTGGCCAGAGGAACTGCCAACACTACCTTGAGTAGTGCAGTCAACAAAGCTAGGTCATGCAGTTTTGTTTCAGACCTAATGAATTTTTACAGTGAATTTATGGCCGGGATTGGCCGCACTTCAATCTACCCCTTTTCACTCGAAATGGGAAACTTTTCATGTCACAATAATCAATATTAATGGGAAATAAGCTGAGTACTTTCATAGTCATTTGAGGGTAGGAGTAATTGATTACTTAGACTACTAGTACTTTTAATGTCAATTTTTCAATATCAATGTACTTACTTTCTAAATTTGTTGAGTACAGTAGCATCAGGTGTGCCCATTACATCATGGATTTTGGCAATCTGGTCGACTTCATTGGCACCAGGGAATAACGGATGTAAACTGAAATGGAAATTTAAAAAAAAATATAATTATCAGGACCGTAAAGATTCAACAAAACAAAGATCTATATCTGTAAAAGATATAAGTTTTGATTCCTGTAGATAGTAAAAATGGGGCTAAATGTAAATGAAGACAAAATATATATGCATATAAGAAACCAACACTGTGCCTGGAATACAATATAAGATGTAAAAAATCACAATGTAATCACCACAGATTTAAATTAGAACAGTGACTGTTCACATCGATACATATAACTACCAGTAAATAAAAGAATTACACAAACTTTACGGCACTTTTCAGGTATACTATAAATTGCATCAATTGGTAAAGCATTGTACATCATAATCCAGCTCACAGATAAGAAAGTGAATGTAATAAAGATAACATGAAAGTCTACAAGTATAAGTCAAAACAATTTACTTGTGGGCACAATTACTCTGAGAATCAATGATATGGAGACCTACCTGAGTATTTCAAAGAAGACACAACCTACACTCCACATGTCCATTTGATATGAGTAGTAGCCATCGGTGAGTAAGCACTCAGGAGCACGATACCTGGAATATCAATATTCATTATGAAACATTAAATACTAACGAAGCGACTTGTTATGGCTATCAATCATAAATATTCCTTACAAAAGAAATGAGTACTTTGAATATGTATCATGAATATCAATTGAGATACTTATGATTTTTAAATGAATATTCAAAAAGATAGAAATCATTAATCTAAATGTTAATCCTTATATGAAAATACACCATTCTTACTATTATCTGTGTTGATATTCACAAAAGGATACCTTTATACAATTATTTATTCCAAATGTCAAAGATTTTTTTATCAATGCAAGAGACAACTGGGTATATTTGAAAGTAGACAAAAAATAATGTATCCTAATATACCAATCAGGAAATAAATTAATATTCTAAATGATTATCATGAAGGAGAATAATCAATGAAAAAGGAAATTATCTGATAGACAATAATTTAATGCAAACATATGTAATAAATGTGGTGCATCTGAAAATGGTACATAGTAGGGTAGGAACAAGACCCACATAAGTTTAAACTTTGGGTACCTACCATCTTGTTGAGATATACTCTGTGAATGGCTGCTTAGAATAGACACTTCTACATGAACCAAAATCTGCTAACTTTAAATGATCATCCTAATAAATAGAACAAAAAAATAGAAGTATAATGTAAATTTATGTCAAACTCGAATTCACAGGTGAGATATAAGGGGTGAATTTTATATAATCTCAGAGTGATGTTGTTCATTTCAATAGTGCAAACACCTTTATTTTGCTATAAGGTGATGTATGATCATCAATGATATTGATAACTACAGCAATATTACTTCCACAATAAAATCAATGATAATTACTGTTATATTATCATAATATGAACAGTAATAATCATATGGTAATCATAACCACATCTGACAGATATAAGCACTACATATAACCACTATTATCACCATTATCAATGATTACTATTATCACCATTATTAATGATACTAATGAAAATAATTAAAACAATGAAACCATTTCAACAGCAAATAGGTACCAAATGCAACACATAAAATTATTGCAAAAATATTCCAAGTGCAGAGGAATCACAGAGGCAAGCCTTTATTATCACAAAATAATGCTGCTTCTTTAATCTTTTCTGTGCAGAGAGCATCCAGGTACCAATTTTTTCCTGGTAATTTTCAATGTAATTATTCTCAGAATACTGTGTGTACACATATGGACTTACAGAATTTAGAATGTACAATACATAATTTGAATTAAATTGAAAAGGAATTATTGTACGAAAGGACCTATAACTTTAACAGTAATTCCAAACATATTCCACATAAATTTGTATCAACATCAAAAATTTGAAAACATCAACATCAAAAATTTGAAACCATCTTTGTATCCAATTAGCAAGGATGTTTAGCATAAACATGGTGATTGATTATAAATAGATTTAACAAAAAGATCATACAAATGTCATTCAAATAACACAATGATCATCATGAGTTACAACTGTCAGATGTTACTATGGGTACAGTAATACAAAAACATTATACAATTCATTGACATACAAATCTATTTACAATGAAACCATTTGTAAGAACACCCTGACTTTAATATCACAGAGTAGAACATGTCAATTCGTTGAAAGCAAATTAGATTACCATCAATTGGTTTCATGCTTGGATAAATTCATGCCTTTGCAATTTGTTGTCTTCCTTTGCAAGTTAATTTGATAAAAGGCCATAAATTGATTCAATGAAACTTTTTACTCATGGCTAGGTTAGAAAGATGAAGGAGCCAATGCAGTTTTCTTATCATGACGGTACATCGATCATAACATTATGTGACAAGGTGAAAATTCATTTCAACAGTGAGGCATGCCGTCAGAGATCAAACAGTGATGGATAGATGCCATGGTGATATTGCTTCATACTTTACATGGATGCGTATTTGATGTTAATTAGTCACTATATCATCATTTAAAGTAGAATAACAAATGGCACAGGAACATTGCTCATATCCAGCAATGACTTATATGTGAATTGTGCTAAATAGGGGTAAGTCTAACATGTACATAATCATTGTAATATAATCCACAAAAAAATACAAGGAAATAAAGAGTGAAAATGCACATTTGTAAAATCTTATCATATCTATCTGTTTACCTTGTTTATGTATTACAGTCACACTAAACATTCTGAAATATTTCTCAAATGTAATGGATTGGGTCATAAGATTACTTGAAGGTACATTTATCATAACACCATTTTTCTTTATCCAGCAAATCAGCTTTCACAAAATTAAAGCCATCAAATGATATTTCTATATCCAACCAATCCCAGTACTAAGGATTACTGGTGTTTCAAAATCTTGAGGAGATATATCAAAGTAGAACCACCCTCAGAGCCCTTTTGCATAAAATAGAGCACTATGTGTAGTTTGATGGTTATTCTAACTACATTTACTTATATGATGAAATAAAAACACTGATTTCAATCTCATCATATCTCTCTGTTTACCTTGTTTAAGTATAACAGACTAAACATGCTGAAAATAGTTTTCAAATGTAATGGATTGAGTCATATGATTACTTGAAGGTACATTAATCATAACACCATTTTTCTTTATCCAGCAAATCAGCTTTTTAAAAAATTAAAGTCATCAAACTATAATTCTATATTCAACTAATCCCAGTACTAAGGATTACTGGTGTTTCAAAATCTTGATGAGATTTATCAAAGCAGAACCACCCTCAGAGCCCTGTTACATAAAATATAGCACTATGTGTAGTTTGATAGTTATTCTAACTACATATATGATGAAATAAAAACACTGATTTCAATTAAAACTACTGGTAAATAACATTTCATGAGAACCTGACAATATGTTTAAACTATATATGTAAGCAAATAGTAGGAAAAAGGAGGAAACCAAAATTATGTAACTTACCCTAATTAGAATATTCTCTGGTTTTACATCTCTGTGAAATATTCCATTCCTGAAATAACAAACAGGACAATCAACTAAATAATTTGAAACAATCACCTATCCCTACAAACTAGGAACACCATTTTCAATATCAAAGATCATGAGACAAGAAAATGATTGAGTTTTTTTACAATAAAAATTGTTCAAAATTTTAATATAAACACTACCAAAAAATCATCAAGTAATGTTGAAAGTAGGAAAAGGTCAGCATGTACAACCTTTACCCTGAAACAAGATTATGATACAAACTTGATGGAAAGGTAATAAGGTGCCAGTTGTTGGCAATTGCTTATATCAAAAGTAAGACTGAAGGCTGCTACATTGGATACCATCTCTTTCTTGTTGGGTAGGAGTTTGTCATGAATACATGTCTGGATTATCCAGCTGAATGCCAGCTCTGTTATCTTACTTCATAATTTTGGTGGCAGCGGTGGGATATATAGTACCCATGCCACTGAATACACACGATTTCAAATATATCTCATCTCCCATACATAGTTTTATGAAGTTAATGTAGTTATAGATACATGTTTCAACATCAGTGTCATTCCATTGCAATATAAATCTGGATATCTATTTGCTACTGGGACCTTCAAAGTTAATTGTCGCCACTGTTTTATTCTGAGCAGCCATTTCAATCATTTCTACACGTAAGCCTTCCTGTACATGTATTTTCCTGAACATCAGATATATTCTTTTAATCAGATCGATGAGTGTGTATACATATTATAATCAATAGGAGGCTGAAAGTTCCTGAGGTACAAAGTTACAAATTCTGCTACAATGTATTTTACATCAAATGTGACCGAGGAGTGAACACAAAATGAAAGTGTGTTCATGGAGGCTGGAGCAGTACTTTTAACCATGATGCATTAGAAATATCAAGACAACATCATCCATCTGTCATAATATAAAATAATCCAAAATGGGTGAAATGTCTGTGTTTCTTGTGCTGAATCCATTCTTATAAGTATAACATTATGCATGAATGATTTCGTTGTATAAAAATAACTTACCGATGCATATGTTCTAACGCCTTGATTAATTGGTAGATGTAGTTTTTCACTTTCTCTTGAGGTAAGTAGTGTCTTCTCCCTGAAAAAGGAAAGGAATATGTAAACAATGTTTACACCTTCATAGGGCTATATTAACTATGAGTAAAATGATGGTGACATTATTTTGAAGATGAATATGGTACATGTAATTGATGTGCCAAAATTGCAAGGTTTACTTAACTATTCATTTAATTTTTCAGTGTTGATGTATTTACACATTTATACAAATTATTTATCTAGTTAATAAACATAACTTATTTTGATTCCCTCCCCCCCCCCCTCTTATCCGCCCATAAATGTGATATTTTTGTAAATAAACCTTTTGATTTATTAACTGTATCAATTGTTTCAATGTCAAGACTGAAAGACATTGATTCCTAGAATGATTGTTTCTCTCTAAGTTTAATATAATATTAGAGTGCTAAATGCAGACAATATACTTTTCTTCTCTTAAATGTGGTACATATTTTCTCAATTCCAATACACCACATGCAATAACCATTAACCTTCTACTTTCTATGAGATATTGATAACAATTACTGTGCCAATTTTTCCAAAATATTCTTGGATGACTTTATGATGAAAGAACCACTTGAATGCCCTATAATGTATTGAAAATGGGTCACCAAATTGTCAGGAAAAACTAATTGAACATGGTGTCATGGCTACTGATTATATGCCCCTGCTCTTAGATTAATCATTCATGGAGTAACGAGAGAAACTCTCATTCATTCTACTTCAGACGGAGCTTTAAGTACTTCAGACGGAGCTTTAAGTACCACTAACTTACCTCGTATTAATTCATAGATGTTCATGTCCATAAGCTCACACACTAATGACAGGTTTCCAGTTTTTCTATCACTGTTGATGATGAAAAATTGAAAGGGGAAAACTGTATTGGTATTTGAATACTTGATCAAAGAATACCAAAAAAAGAGGATCCTTTCACAGATGCTAAATGGGAATTAGAAATGCATTTGTATTCTTAAATGCATGCAGTAATGCATCATCCAGTAAGTCAAATCATGCTTTAGCCGTTTAGGAATAATTGATACAACATAATTATAAATGGAAGTGTATTGGAATTTAGTACTTAAACAAGGCTTCAAGTGACACTAAACCCTTATTTTACGAGGAAAGGGAAACAGAATGAAAAAATAAAGATGAAAGTTTTCTAATATTGTTGTCTAAACCCATCAATTCAAGGCAAAGGCTGAAAGTACATTTCATATGTACTTTCTGTATTTCATTAAAATGATTTAACCAGGACAATCTTTATTCATCTCCAATTGTCACCATGAAGGAATGATTCAATTATTTAAATAACTCAATAAAAAAGACTTAACCAAAGATGAACATTTATTGTAATCGTGAATTATGTTGTAAATATTTGTTTTCTATTATTGCTCGTTGACAAGTAGCATCCAATATCATATTATTTTATAGTGATCTTTAATATCACCAATGGATGTTTTTTTATGTATATTTTTGTATGCAGGGCCTCCTAGTATAACAGTATTGTAACTACTGATGGGGCTACCCTGTTAAATAAAGACATAATAAATAAATAAATATAGATGTATTGTGACCACAGACCTTTGACTTTCAATAATTGAATAGAGTAAATAAGATCTTGCCTGAATTGATTATACGTGTATAGTCCTTTAATAGTGAGACCTTTGCTATTCATAATGACCAAATGGTCATCAAACCAACCATATTATAACACTTAAATAGCCGAGAAGGCCTATCCAAATGATTGGGGACAATAAAAGAATAATACTACAGTACATGTAGTTCAGTCACACTAACAAATCCAAATAAAAACAAAATTCTAAATAATAAAATAGAATTTATTAAAGAGGAGTCAGTTTTCGGAGCAACGGAGAAGCACAAATTAGGGGTTTTGTTACCAGGAAAATGCTGAGTGATAAAGTAACCAAAAAAAAACCAACACACAATCATTTTATAATCATGAGATAATCATAGAGGGAGTGGTAGCAAATGAGAATTGTACAAAGTCAAGAATCCAAATGAAAAGGATCAATTTTTCATATGAATAACTCAAATCCACCACGGCAGAAGTAATCACATCAAAAATTTGATTTTCTAAACTCCAAGGATTTTAATTTTAATTTTCTAACTTTAAATTCAAATCCACAAGGTTTAAATAAATATCTAGTATATCTAGTTTAAACTAGGTTAAATAGGCATACATTCGTAATTCCGAAGCTTCGTTATTCCAAAGGTTCGTATATTTCGAAGGTTCGTATTTCCGAAGGTTCGTAAGTCCGAAAACGAAATGAGGTTCGTAATTCCGAAGGATCGTTAGTTCGAAAACAAAATGAGGTTCGTAATTCCGAAGGTTCGTTAGTCCGAAAACGTAATGAATAACAAACCTTAGTTCGTTTTCGGACTAACGAACCTTATTCCGTATTCGGACTAAAAAACCTTCGGAACATCGAATCTTATTTCGTTTTCGCATTATCGTACCTTCGGAATAATGCCACAAATGTTCGGATTAACGAACCCTTTTACGTTTTCGGATTAACGAACATCATGGTATAGGCAATTTACGTGTTTCGGAATTACGAACCTTCGAAATTACGAAGTGTAATCAAATATATATACTGTAGTTTAAACTGGATTTCAAAATATGAACCATTATACTTAATAAAAATAGAACACCTATGAAATTCAGTGCAATACAAATGATCCATCCAAGTCCCCAATCACTATACAATGTATATCAAAAAAAGTTTACCCTTTAAAAAAGCCCTGGGAATTAAAAAATATACAACATGTGGGTATCTTTTTCACATATATTTCTATTTGTTTGTGGTCACCAAAAATATCAAGTTGATGATTTTGGTGGACTGATCAGGCCAATAAAAAAAAAGTTAGTGTGGAGCCTTGCCAGACAAGGGCGGATATCTCTCCCCAAAGGTAGGGGGACCAGGGGCTGGAAAATTTGATGAGCCAAAAAAAAAAGGTTAACACCCCAAATGTAAGGTCATTTTGACCAAAATAAATCTGAAAAGCAAAAAAAAAAAAGGTCATCGCCCAAAATGTAATGTCATTTCGACAAAAATGAATTTGACAAGCAAAATAAAAAGGGGTATCACCCAAAAAGTAAGGTCAACTCGTCCAAAATACATGTTTTAATTTTGAATGATGTATTTCTTCCATTATAAAAGACCACAAATAGTAGGAGGACATATGATTTTGCCCCCCCCCCCGGATTTCCGCCCATGCATGTAGATGCCCTTACCAATAGAAAACGGAAATACTTACAAGATTACTTCTTTGAGTTCTAAAATGTTGGCATGAGGACTTAATCTCTTCATGGCTTGAATTTCTCTGAGATTGTTCACTTGCTCTAAACTGAAATACATAAAAAATATCATATTTCATTTGACCATCCCCTGTCACAGTGCTTTTTATTCCAAAATATTCTATAAACCATATCACATAATCATTTACAGATATAAAAGATATTGGGTTATATGAAAAGTGTCAGTTACCATTATTTCTAATTAACAATTTTTTTTAATGTTATGAAGCTCATTTAATATTAATAGCCATCTTTATCAATTGTATCACATATTTTGTAGGTTATACATGTACATAACAAAACAAAAAGAAGACCCAGCATCATATTATTTTCCACTGGTGTCGTAAAAACAGAACATAATGTACAGTATAGGCTATAGCTACACACTAAATGGATCAATTCTAAGGCTGAAGAATATAGGCATTTTTATAAATGAAATAATCGAAATTTAGTGATGTTTCTTATCTTTTGGCTTGGTTTCGATTTCAACCTTTCTGTTGAGTAATGCATTTTGAATTATAGAAATTTATAATTTACATTTTTTATGGGGTGAATCACTTTGTAAAAACCATTATGAGGTATTAATAATGATGTTCTCTTTTTATTCTTTCATAATATAATTGTATTTATACTTATTTACCATTTAATGTCTGCTTAATGAGATACATACACACGATGGTTACCTAATTCTTACTACATGTATCATTTCAATAGCCAATTGACTATATGTACGTGTATTAATGGTTTGTTTGGGGATTTTTTTTTTTTTTTAAAGTTTAGAAACAAGTTCCATTATCAGGTATATTCTGTGAAACATATTAGACCTACTACAAAGAAAAAATATTGTCAACTTTTCATGAAGAAAGAAGACTCTTACCTTTGGTAGTTTTGCTTCATTTTCTTACAGGCATAGTAGGTTCCATCCTGTATATGCTGGCACTTGAGCACTTCTGAGAAAGTGCCCTCACCTTTCTTGCCTAAAATCCGGTATTCTAGGTAAAAAGAGAGCAGGAAAAATCTTAATATGATAATTTGTAAGGCTTAACATTCCTGATCTGAGTAAAACAAGCCAGAAGAGTAAAACATACAAGTCAAGAACTGGATTATATTAGATTTGTTATACTGTACCACCCAAAATGGTATGAATGGTTAATGACAATAATGTATTGTATAATAATTGATAGATACTATGAATAATGAATAATGTATTGTATAATAATTGATAGATACTATGAATTAAATTTTAGTTATGTCATTTTAAATCTTTTTTTTAAATGTTGGCAATGTGATTATAAATGTATGATACATGTATATAATCACATTGCCAACATTTTTTATAGCTTACATGGTGTCAGGAGACTAGGTCTATAAAAATATCAAAGCAAAGTGAACAATTCTTTTTTAAGAGTTGTGATCTACATTGTAAAGAAAGGAAAAGAGACATTTTAGTGCATTGTATAAAAAAAACTGATTTTACCACTTCATTATATGATTATTCTAGTTAACCACGTTCTGATTGATAAATGAAAATGGCATCAACAATCATGATAATTGATCAGCATGATCATCATGGGGCCCTAAGGCCTATGAGCACTATTTTCAATTTCATTTAATACAATCATGTTGTGATATAATACCAAACAAAAATCATACAAAGTGCAGCTTACATAATAAACAGAAAAAAAGTCTCTGTGCGATAGGTACATATATCCCTGTGCGTCACACCACAGAGGCGATAGAGTAATTGGTGTATATATGGTTACATTATAATCCTCGTTGAAAACACGGGTAAACATTCGCACGTAACAAGGTACACAATATACTCACTGTGCATGATTTTCACGATATATCACTTGGCATAGCAGAAAATCAAGGGAGTTGATTGATTTAAGACAGAGAAACTAGATATTTCCGATTCAATTCCGTCAAAATGACATCCCTATTTCATTTTATGGCAGAATGCTCCATTTTGCGGGTTCCTCAGCTGAGAGACGAAAGGGTGAAACCAAGAAACTACAATAACTAGTTCACATGTTAGCTGCCGACGTTTCGGATCATCCCCATTCACACAATCACATTTTCTATGGACAAGTTAGAGACACCGGAGCACATAGAGAGGCTTCAAATATATTTCTCCGCGCATTTCACTAGTGACATATCAAATGCCATCAATCAGGCTAAAATTGTAAATAAATGTAAAAAGCCTTCAAATTTAGCGTTTCATGTCGTTAGAATTAGTTAGGCTCGATTAGAATGGTATAAATTTGCTGGTGGCATGGTTTGCAAATGGAACTATACTCCAACTCCGCGCACTGCCATTGCTCGATCCTCCCGAAAAGTTGGTTGCCTGTGGTAACGAGGTACGCTGTCCATTTATTATGGGAACCTCTGTGAGAGAATCTTATTGTTATCGTATTGATTTATCCTCGGGCTTTATAATGTTTGTTAACAGCCTCTTTATTATAAGCATTAAAGAGGTTGCGGAGGATTTTCTCTTGTTTAAGAAGGGGACGGAGCGACAAAATAGTAACAATGACATTGCTCTATATAGAGGAGGAGAAAGAATCCGCCTATTTTGGGATTCTACCCGCACTATACCTGACACTTAGTGAGGGTGAAAGTGTTTGTGTAATGATTTGCGGTCAGGGCAGGGAGATTTTGTTGGTCAGCTAACACCAAATATTGAATTCAGAAACACTTTATTGGTCAATAGAGAAGTACAGTTGTATGTAAATTAACATCGCTTGGTTAAAATTTTGGCTACATATACTAAAGGCGAAAATTTGATTTATTTACTCACTATATTTTCATTTACACAGCTGTAACCGACGCCAGATTATGTATACTGAATGTGTAACATGATAAAGTTCTTGACAACGCCTGTCATTGTCTTTATAATTATTCATTTTCCTAATGTTGCGTGAAAAACATTTTACATCAAACGCATTTAAAATGTCAAACTTTCCACCAGCCAGAAGCACATTATGCACTTTATGTTTCCAAAAAAAAATTATAAAAAAAATAAAAACAATAAACATGACAATCTGCGACAGACCCCAAATCATAATGTATAAACTCCACATGCGCTTAAATGAATGGAAAATGGATTAACATTGATGGTACTTAATCACACATTTGTGCATGGGTTTATCGTGGAACATACAAGACGTTTTTTAAAAAGGCAGATTAAAAATAAAAAAGATTAAACTTAATCTTGTATTAAATTTCGATTTTTTTTATGAGTCATTCAATAAAAAAAGAACAAATATATTTATATATCAAAAACACACACACATTTGAGGGTTATTCCCCATCGTTTAGCACATACGACTCCGTGAATATGATGCACTGTAGAATAAATAATCAAAAGAATCGATAAATCAATGACCGTGTTCTCGTTCTTTTATTTATACCGACTAATTCAACCTTTTTTGTCCTCTGCCATTCTCATTTTCATTTCTCCTTCACTCCCTCTCTCAATCTAACTCATTCCCTCCCTCCCCCTCTCTCTTTCGTTTTTGGGGACGTTTTTATCTCCATACTGAATTCCTTATTATGCCGACGAGACCGAGAAAATAATCAAGCCCAGCGCACAACTTCACGATCGGTTTGCGATCCGAATTTGGAAAAATCTATGATAACGATCATTCCTGCCCTTAAAATCTTAAAGATAAAAAATCCAAATAGTGGTATGAATAATACAATAAAAATTTCAGTTTAATGCGAGCCTCCTTGTAGGAATAAAATCAAAGTTACAAGTTAGTGCAATTTCAAATCTCAGTGATTGATTGATTGGTTGATTGATTGACATCATTGGTACAAGTATTAGAAGGAAAAAAAATGTTTAAAAATACCTTATTAGCCCATGTAAGCCGATGGCGTCCTAATTAACTGGTTACAAAGTTATGAAAACACATATCCATTGAGGCCCTCACTTTGGGCACTATAGTGATCATTCCAGCCCTAAACATCTCAAAGATAAAAATTCCAAATTGTGGTATGAATAATAAAATGACAATTTCAGTTTAATGCGAGCCTCATTGTAGGAATAAAAGTAAATGCAATTTCGAATCGCAGTGATTAATTGATTGATTGATTGATTGCTTGATCGATCGATTGATTGATTGATTGACTGATTGATTGATTGATTGATTGACATCATTGTTACAAGTATTAGAAGGAAAAAAATATTTAACAATACCTTGTTAGCCCATGTAAGCCGGTAAACTGGTTACAAAGTTATGAAAACACATATCCGTTGAGGCCCTCACTTTGGGCACTAGCGATCATTCCAGCCCCCAAAAATAAAAAAATCCAAAAATTCAAAACGCTCTCTCGCATTTTAAGTATTCCAACAAAAATTCATATTATTTTATTAGCATTATGGCAACGGTTAACTTGAAAAAAATTTGTCTCCTTCGTATTGACTGTGGTCGATTAGGATATTTTTAGATTTTAAAAGGGTATTGAATCTGAAGCAACAAATTATTTTAAAATGTCCACACCCATTAACTTCAATGTTTATCATTCTTTCTTAATTTTGAAATTACACATCAATATGTATGAACATAATTGTATCACTGTTGCCATGTTCACAATTTTTCCTGCCAACACTATTGTCCATCATGTTAAGTTTTACCCATTATTGGGTATAAAGGAATCATAATTATGGTTGTTTGCTGAGTATTCTTTACCCCACATTGAGCTATTTCAACGCAACATTGGGTATCTTTTTACCAAACCAACATGCATTCTCCCATTTTACCCAATACTCGGTAAACCTTTTTTAGAGTGCAATTCAGTTATTATTCTCTCTTTTCTTTTTTTTCTTCTCTTTTTACGATTATATCTTGTTAATTTTGTGCTCGAAACTTGTTTAAAGCAGTTTGTAGATGTTACTTAATATGTGTTTTCATAACTTTGTAATCAGTTACTTATAGGAAGCCACACTGTAAAAACTGTGGTGTTAAAACTGACACCAATTGGTGTTAATAGAGGACCACATCCTGAGGTGTTAAAATTACACCCTAGAGATTGAACATAACACCAAAGAGTGTAAATGTAACAACCAAAGGTGTTGTAATAATACCTATAGGTGTAAAACTAACACCACCAATTTAACACCAGTGTAAAATAACTGGTGTGGTCCCCTATGTACACCGGTTAACGCCACGGTTTTTGCTGTGCATCGGCTTATACAAGGTATTTTTTTTACATTCCATGCAAAATCGGATCGCAAACCGATCGTGAAGTTGTGCGCCGCGACAATATATATCCTGAGGCAAAATATAATATATTAAATCGATAAAAGATCTGACAGATGAGCAGAAAAAAAGAGAACATTGAATTCAGAGAAGGTTTAGGAGGGGTATCCACCAATCGAGTTTAACTCCGTCACTATTTCTAATCATGGCACACTTACAAACCAACTTCTAACCGGTACAGCCTACAATTCAACTCTGTGCCGGTTTAAAAAATCATGTTATACGTGGTATACCCGTCAGAAGAATTTTGCCATGTGCCCCTGCCCCCTGACCCCCCCCCCTTGATCCGCGCCTCTAATGGTGGAATCAAGTCGCCGCAGCCGCGATTAGTGGCACCGATTAATTCTCACCTACTCCGGTGCCGGGCTCCGGTGTTAGAAACATGAGGCGATAATCAGTTTTCATATGCACCGATTCTGGAAAAAATAGGCGTCGATTGGGTTTGACCGGCGCCGGTGTTGAAATCAATCGCGCCGATGCGGCGCACTGGTCACTGGCGTTGACATCATTAGGCGCCAATTAGTTTTAACCGGCGCCAGTGTTGTCCAATGAGTATTCACCTATATGCCCGTGCCGCGCCGATGTTAGAATCAAGAGGCTTTAAATAGTTTTCATCGGTGCCAGTTTCTTCTTGACCGGCGCCGACTTAGATTTAGGTGGCGCTGATCGGCGCCGGTTAAAAGCTCCGATTATTCTTGATCGGCCGCGTGTCGATTTCGAACCAGAGAATGCAGATTGTGCTTCAAGACAGGCGCCGACTTAGGTTTAGGTGGCCAAATCGGGCAGCTCCGAATGTTTTTGCTTCAGTATTGATGCTTTTTTCCGCTTTGTTGTTGTTTTTTAGCGGAGGGATGTGGTTATCCTGACACCCTTTTTTAGAAGATTGATGGGTTTAATAAGTCCAGGGTACACAATATGTTCAATGCTTCAAGGGAAACTTATAAATAGTGACTTGTATTGAGGTCCTTTTGTTTCGTCAAATCAATGCCGTTATTATGATATGATTCTATATATCAACGAGAAAGTTAGGTGAATTTCAAGTTGTTCGAATGTTGCACCATACTTTAAAATACTTCAAAGATTAATCAAACCTTTTCATTCTGCAAGCTATTCTTTTTCACTTACTTGAGTAATATCAGTAATATGTATTTCTACTGTTTAGACAAACCCTTTCTGGCTTCATTAATTCAAGTCCGCTGTTTTATGTGGTATTCTCACATTGGGGAAATTTTTTTATCGTGGTCTGTGATGCCACTTTATTCATTTTCAGAAGACAACCTTATTGAATATGATGACTCCCCTGTGGCGTACCTAGGATTCCAAAGGGGGAATTCGTCCGCCAAAAAATTTGACAAGCAAAAAAAAAAAATTCTTTAACCGCAATTAAGTAAAGGAAATTTCACACCAGAAAAAAATTGACAAGCCCAAAAAAAAGAGAAAACAAAAAAATAAGGTCTTCAAGTACAAAGGAGGGGCCACTTGTGGCTCGTCAGGGGGGGGGGCAGTCCCCTTAGGTACGCTGTGTGCTCCTCTCATAAATGAATAAGTAAATTAATGAGTATTTAATTATTTTCTACCCCCCTAAAGTTGTCATTCAGTCAAAGTGACAACTAATTTTCCACTTTGCCAATTATGTATATTTTCATTGACGAAATAAACTTTTCATCGGCATATCCTGCTTGAAATATGATATAGTTAGTAATATTTTAAAAGAGATAATCATAATCACTCATAATTTGAGTCAAATCGATGTCAAAGTCACGGCATTTCTTCTTTTTAACGGTACATACACATTTTGACCTAGAATGTTTAAAGTATCTTTTAAGAGCAGTCGGTGAGCTGTGCCGTTGCCGGGAATCGGACCGGCGACTTTCATATGTCATGTCAAGTGCCCGTCAAGTGCCAGACCACCCTGCCACGGCACCTCAACTAGATTATGTTGTTACCATATTGCACGTCTCCCTCTATCGGTGACGCACAGCGTTGTATGTCCCCTTGGCGACAATTCATTTGCATACGTAATTGATTCAGGCGAACAGGTACTACATGCATACAATGATATGCATATAGACTGTCGCTGTAAATCTCCATGCGAGTAAATATGCGTTAGAACGAAGCTCACTGAAACTACGGAATTTAGTTGCATGAGGGTAGCCTGAGAAATCAACAAAAATGGCAGCCTCCGAAGCGACGAGTTTCCCTTATAAATTAGAACTTGAGCCCCAGAAACAAAGTGTTTTTGTCACGCAGCTAGGAGAGCGAGGGTAAGTCTTATGTGAGTTGACGTCCCGTCCGGTGAACATACTCGTCATCATAATAATGAAGTCTTGATGTTAACGATAAATTGATTATCAGTTCAGTGATTACTTAAAAGTGGAATAAACGTAATATATAAGTTCTAGCTAGCATTATGATTGATGTGATCTGAAAGTTTGGTACTATTTCATGATTTTCTTCATGGAGTATTATAAAATCCAATATTAGATTTTTCTTAATAAAATAATATAGCTAGGCCACATTAAATCATGTTCACATTATTATTATATATATAATTATTTAGTTAAAAATGTTAAAGAATTTAAATCCCAAATTGAAAATTTGTCCTTGGATATTTCAAATTGAAAATCTGAGCCAATGTTAAAAAATTATAGCAAAATAGATTTAACAAAAATTTGAAAATACTACCATTACCTGATTTACTTTGTCTTGCAAAGCTGGTGCACTATCAGTTGCATAATGAACAAAACAAACTAGCTAGGAGACAAGACATGGTGAATCACACAAAGTTTATAAAAAAAATTGGGAGTGTGTGAAGCAAGAGAAAAATGTACAAAAATAAAATTTTGTGATAGATTTTGACATAATATTCAGAAAATGATATATTTCAACTTTCTCTCTTCTGTTTTTTTTTCTCTATTTTAATCCTGGTTGTGAAACTTTTGTAGATGATTTTTCACTAAAATTTGCCCAATGTATTGTGTTAATGCAAGTGTTAATAATTATTGTTTGGATCTAGACAGAAAAATGAAGCTCTAATGTAAATTATTGTCAGACTGTAAATATATGTATTCAGAATAGTTAAGTGACATGTTCTATATTTTGTTGATTTCAATCCAGCTGAGATAATTATAAATTGTTATGAAACGCTTAAAACATTTTGAATAAAAACAGACAGAAGTTGATGTTTTAATATTGTAGTATCAGAAGTTTTATCAACTTTCTGATTCTTCTGATAAAATTACTCAGATTGTCATTATCAGAGCTAATATAGTTCATGAAGTTCATATCACGTTCTATTCAGTTATTATTAATATTAATTAGCATATTTTACTCATCTTTTCTTTTTCAGTGATGAAGAAGATGACAATGTCAACAGATATCCAATTGTGAAAGAGGTGAGTACACTTTAGTTTATAGGCTTACACAAAAAAGGGCATTTATGACATAACATCCATATTAAAAGTTATTTGATTTGTTGGTTTAAATGACACATCAAACAGGTTAAAGGGGAATGAAACCTTTGGAACAAATAGGCTTGTGTAGAAACAGAAAAATCAAAGAATAAGAATAAAGAAAGTTTGAGAAAAATCGGACAATAAATGAGAAAGTCATGAGCATTTAAATATTGCAATCACTAATGCTATGGAGATCCTCCCATTGGCAATGCGACAAGGATGTGTGATGTCACTGATGAACAACTTTCCTTTTGGTGGACTATAAAATACCCTCAAAATGTCTCTTTTTGCTTTTTCTTATGATGATACAAACTCTTTATCCATGATGTATTTAAAAAAAATATGTATTACATGCCCTCATGTAGAAAGAACACATGATCTATGGATAGATGTGATAAAAGAGGCAATTCAAGTGAAATATATACTAAAGTAATGGGGAGAGTTGTTCATCAGTGACATCATCCTTGTCGCATTGCCAATGGGAGGATCTCCATAGCATTAGAGATTGCAATATTTAAATACTCATAACTTTCTCATTTATTGTCCGATTTTTCTCAAACTTTTGTTGATCTGTTTCTTTGATTTTTCTGTTTTCACACAAGCTATCTTGTTCCAATGGTTTCATTCTCCTTTAAGGTTCTTTTGTAAAATCACAAGTGATGGAGGGAGGGGGTCTTATTTGTCTAACCTTGTGCCTCTTGGTGCTTAAACAGTATGCGGGCAAGCTTATGGAGACTGGCACACTTAACAAAGCACTCCACATTAAACAAGAACATCAAATGAGTTGATGTGTTTCTGTGCAAAACACCCTAAATTATGTTTTAGTTATTTTCAGGTAGTGTTTTCTTATATGTTTCTACAATAAAAATAATATTTGTAACTACTATTCTTGGTATTAACAGTCTGCAGGCAAACTCATAGAGACTGGACTCAACACTCTGCAGAAAACTCTACTCCTTAAACGAGAAGTAGAGGTCGATGATGTCACGCAAGAACTCCGGACAAAACGCATCCAGTTCCAGAAGCGAATGGAAGAGTGCGAGAAGAAAAGGGTAGATCTACAGAAAAAGCAACAGTTGGTGAGTATACCTGGGTTATCTCAGACCACACTTTTATGGAGTGCCAATTGTCAACTTATTCATCGAATAAAAACTGTTCTTAACCTGCCGCAAAAAAATTGAGTCATGAAATGGAAAGAATATGAAAAAAATAAGAAAAAATATACTAATGAATTTTAATGATTTGGGTTATTGGTACATAATAATTCCAAGAATATGGAAGAAGTATTATGAAGCCAGTATCCCATATAATTGTGGTTTAATAGTCTAGGGTCAAACCTAGTTTTAATTATCAGAAAACCACACATTAATTGTTATTAGTGTATTGTCTTCCCTGACTTCTAGGAAGCATGAATACCGGTATTTGTAAGAAAAAGGGGGTTGTTTCCCCGGGGGGCCACTTACATTGACGAGTGGATACCATGCGCGACCAAAAAAACATGTAAAAAGGAGGTCTTTTTCAAGATAGGGCACATTACCTACGTAACATATCAAGGGTGTCAAAAACACTAAAATAATGATAAAGGGCGTCTATTTTGGCTCGGAAAGCTACGTGTTTAGGGTCGAATTTGCGATGGTATTAAAAATTTAGACTAAAATGTTTTATAAAGGATGTACTTTTTGCCCCAAGAGTCAACACTACGTGTTTAGAGTACGCTTTGCGCGAGGTGTGGGAGGTGGGGCTGTACTAATGATGATGTAGATAAAGGTAAACCGATGACTGTCTGTGACATAACAATTAAAATATCACTGTACTTGTTTAGGGGTGCAATTCAGGGAAAACTTGCCAATAGTATCGTTTTGTTTCTAATACTTGTTAAGGTTAGGGTTTTACACGCCAATACTTGTTAAGGGGTGCATTTTCAGACTATAGAAAATACGTGTTAAGGGTGCTTTTCGAGACCCCTTGGTCGCGCGTGGTATCCACTCATCAATGGAAGTGCCCCCCCCCCCCGGGTTATTTTACAACAAATTAAGCCTGACTAAAAATTTCAAATAATTTCCCTGTTACACATGGTACATAACATGTCACTGACAAAGTGCACAACTGCATATTCATCATTGAGGTAGCATGTTTAATATCTTGTGTGCATTTAAGAGGATTTTGAGTCACACTTTGAATATTTGTGAAACACCTGAAGACCTACAGTTTTAGAAATTTTCTCCAAAATGTTATTTGGTCGTTCAAAATCAAATTTGTTTCAAACCTTTTGGGTGCGTCGTGATCTAGTGGTTCTGACTCTCCCCTTTCAAACAGAGTGTCGTGGGTTCGAATCCTAGCCATGGCGTGTTTTCCTTCAGCAAGAAATCTATCCACAATGTGTTGCATTCGACCCAGGTGAGGTGAATGGGTACCCGGCAGGATTAATTCCTTGCATGCACTGAGCGCCGGTGATGGTAGCTCGACCTAAAGCCGGGGTAATAATAGCAAGCACTTTGTATCCTCAGGGGAAAAAAGTGCTGTATAAATCCAGCTATTATTATTATTAGTCACCCTGGTTTGAAACTGATTATAAATTGCTTTCATGTGTTTGTACTGAGCACTGTAAAATTGAACCAAAATAAAAAGTTGATAAACCAGGGTCATGTATCAGGGTATTTTTATTTGGAGGAGGGGGAGGGTATAGGAAAGAGTATGTAAATAGTCATAAATTCTTTTATTAATTAAATAAATGAAGGCATGGTATGTTTACTAAACCCAGCTCTCTCTTTTTTATATGTTATTTTTCCTTTCCTCTCTTTTATTTCCCCTTCTTTTTAATTCTAATTTTCTAACTGAAAAAACCATTGGGGTCACCCTTTTAAATGTCTGCAAAATTGATCAGTCTCATCAATTTGCTATTTTTTTTGTAATCCATAGATGAAAGACAGAGTGGAAAAGTTTGACAAATTCATCTCAGAGACGGAGGCCAAGAGGAGAAGAGCAATCCATAAATACCAGCAGGAACTGAAAGTCAAAGAACAGAAACAATCAGAATATGATCTACTTCTTCAGCAGCTGGAAGAGTTAAAAACAAGGTAGTCATCTCAAGTTTGCCGTCTTTGTTTATGATAACACCCAACCTTATTTAGTGATTAGAGATAGTCAGCATTGTCATGAAAATTAGGAAAGAGCAATTTCATCTCTAATGACCATGTGTCCCTATATGCATGTGTGTTACTTTATCAGAGATTGAGTATTAATTGTCTCAATCTCTTTAGGCCTTAAAATAAATTTCAACATTTGTAGGGTAATATAGAGCACAAAAATCTCCAGTGACCGTTTAATTCGTCCAGATTTCTTGACTTGCAGGATCAATTTGAAAGTGATATTTATGTACTGTATAAGATATAGGGGGCATTACACTATTGCTGGTGTTTTTTTTATTTGGGGGTGTAATCTTGTGGGTATGTCATGAAACCTGTCACCACTGAATAGATTGTCTGTGCTGACAACTTCAGTGAAATCCTTGGTTTTGATTGGCTGAGAGGCACTGGCCTCTGACTGTTGCTATGCGCAGTAGAATATATTTATGTAGTGGCTGCGCTGTACAAATTTATCATATTGTATGGTATCTGTCAGAGAAACACAATCTGTCAGTGCTGACAACTTTCATGAAACGGCCCCCTGGTGTTGGTGAGTGCATACCGTTTTCCCTCCATAAACTTGGTTAAAATTAAAGTCCTATCTCTTGTTTAGTTTGCTTGGTGGTGGTGTGCTTCATTACATGTTGGCAGCAGTGAGATCTAAACACAAATTCATATTTTTACATGAAAGATATATTTACAATGAAAAGCAGCTTATTGAATTCTTAATTATCTCAATTTTTTTGGACAAGTGAGGTACTGCATAAAGCAGTTTGATAGAAAGCTGATGTATCTACTTGCTCTCTTATTTAGATTTGGCTTTAACAACCAGCAATGACTTTATATACCTAAAGAGGTGTGCATGTTTTTGTAATGGATGACATATAATAATAATAATAATTCAATATTTATATAGCACCTATCAAACTTTCTCTAAGCGCTTTGCATCACAAAACAATGTACAATGATAAAGCCGTAATGGAGATTTTAAATACTGTTTGGGGAAAAGCTTATTAAGTTGTTTTATATCACAAGTAGTACCAATATTTTGACACCTTACTTTTATTCCTTTGCATAACAGACATAACAAGCTCAATGAAAAGATCAAGAAATACAAAAAGTTTGAAGAATTCCTAATGAAAGTACTTGACAACATTCCAGAGAGTAAGTATATTTTCTTATATGTGCTAAATATATTTCTCTGTGTTATTTTGCTATTGAAAATGCACTAAAATTATTAAAATGATTTACTAGAAGGAATTTCACATCAATTGTGAGAAACAACTGACATCACCTTTTTGTTTCCTTCTTAAATATTTCATTTTTTAAATGATAAAATAAAAATGTACACAAATAGTACAATATGCAAGTAAATTAGAATAATCTTCCAAATGTCATTACTTTAAGGTATAAAGCCCGCTTCGTGAATTGAAGGGGGCAGGTTTAACCCCCCCCCCTCTGCCAATTCATACCAAAGTCTAGATTTATAAATAGCAAGACCTTTTGTATTTTAGCTGGCACTCGGCATCTAGATTGTGGAAGGATGATAACATGTAGATAGATAGATAAATGGTATTTATTAAAATTCTCATATTGCAGTTAACAAACTGAATTGCATGTGAATCACAAAGCTAAAAATACAAGTATACATTTCATTGAATACATTTTACAATACAATGTTCAAGTATGTAAGTAAATAAAATACAGTATACTTTATACCATTGATCTTTATATGCAGCACCTGTTGGGAGAGCAGTTTCATTAACATTGGAAAATAAAAGATTATTCTTATGATCGTAATATTGTTGTTGTTGCTATTATTATCACTATCATAATTGCTATTTTTTTAACAGATTATTTAGAAGTTAATGATGACATGTTGAGAAGCATCATGGACAGACATCGGACTCTGAGTTTTACCAACTATTCCTTGGTCAATAGGGTCCAGTCCATGTACGATGAAGTTGATGAGAAAAATCTTCATTTAGATGAACTCAAGTACAAACATGATCAGAGCATACTGGTAAGATGCAAATACATTCCACTTTTAAACCAGTTAGTTTACTACCAAATTCGGTTCTTCCATAATCTTTGTACAGAAACCACCTGCTTCTGGTATGCAGCTGGTTAATAGAACCTATCCAATGATGTAAAATTCAAGCTGCTTCAGTGACCACTGTCCAAAAGTTCACCATTTCAGAGTTACCATTTTATCTGAAATTCTATTTTTAATTATATTTGAAAATTCTATCTTAGTCTTCAATGTTTTGAATATTCAGTTAACTTATGACGGAGATGACACCAAGAGTTGGGGGTTGAGCACCCTTTATGAGGTCAGAAGGAGTGACCAAAAAAAGAGTATTAAGAAGAAGTGGTAGGAAAAGGGAGAAAGAAAATGGAAAAGAACATAGGTTGTGTAATTACCAAATACATTTGAGAAATTGGAATATTCTAGTGCTGCTCAGATCTTTAGATGCTTTGATTTCAAAATTAGCTAGTTCATATTCAAAATCTGTATTAGATTATGTGTTTCAAGTCATTTGAGAATAATTATATCTTTAATTTGTATTAAAATCTTTATAAACCTGCTTGAAGCAGCAGAAAAATATGTTGTATACCTGTACATATACTTCAAATTCTTTTTGGACAAAATCTCTTCTAATTAACATGTCAAACAGATTTACAGCATACATGTAACATTTCAAAACTTTGAATTGAACTTCATTCAAGCATACCGGATCTTGACGACACCACTCTGTCGCATCACTGCGTCAAAATCAATTTATGAGGAATTCAATCATTGCGTTAAACTAGCCTCACACTAATGGGGTAGAAACACCTGCCTTACTTCCCCCAATCATTGAGATGTCTCCTCCTTTTCCTGTCATTTGAAAACCTCATCAATCTGATGTCACCTATTGCAGCTGTTTGCTGCACAGCAGCCATTTGTTTCATTTGTAACTCAGCCTTACCATGATTTTAACTTTCATATACATATGTAATGCATACATGTACATGTATTTGTTTATTTTGATGCTGTGAAGAATAATAATTGTTAGGGCTTTGTTTGTAATAAATTGGGTATTTAGATGATGTGCAGGAAGTTTGTTATTGCCTCAGAACTACCTTAATTATGATTGTAATATTTTATCATCTTTCTAAAATGCTCTGACTTGGCAACACACCTTGTTATGTGCATAACCCTTCAAATCACCTTTGGATTGGTCCAATCTTAAATTGATTCATGCCCATTCGGACTTGTGTGTCCTGCGTGGTATACTCTTATATAATGTACTACCAGTTTAAATGCACTGTAATTACCATTTGACCTCACAGCCACAGAGACCATTTAACTATTTCATTTGTCCTATATTGTCAACACCCACTTTGATTGATGAATATGATTCAATAAACTAGTTATAGACAAGGTAATTGTAAGGGGAAAACAGAAAAAGCGACTTCTAAGTTACTTCTTAAGATAATTGACAACATATGACAATTAGACCAAATAAGTATTAGATGGATTAAATATATTTTAGCTTCAGTAAGTGGAAGTTTATAACCTTGATCTTTGTCATTTTCTTGATCAGGTGATCAACAAGGATCTAGCAGAAATGCAACATCTACAGGAGGAGAGGATTGATATGAATGCTGAGCTGGAGGAAATGATCTTTAATGATGCATTCGCTTATCGAGACCAGGTCAGTTGGTAGATACATGCAGGTTTAGCCGAGGAAAGGAAACTTAAAGGAAATATGTTGTTTGGCAGATTTAGGATTTTAGCATATTGTAAGCCCAAAAATCACCAGAGAAATTGCATTTGGATCTCAAGGAAGAATAGAGTCATTTTATTAACTGTTCTGAGGTTTATCTGAATAAAGTTCATGATGGTATTTTTTCATTATGTAGATATATATATGTAAAATGACTCTTTTTATCTAGACACGCACATACTCGGACCAAGCCCTCACATGAGATGTAATAGCATGATATATATTTGTATTTAATATCATTATCAGTGTTCTCTTCATTATCATCATAATCAGCATCATCGTTTTCATCACTATTGTTACCACCACTACGGCCATCAGCATCAATATTTCATGATCAGAAGCATTATCACCATTACCGCTGTCACCTACGCTACCATTACCATCATCACTTTGATCAATACCATCAACTCATTATCACGAGTTTGACCACCACCATCAATTGCATCATCGTTGTCATCGATGTCGTCATCATCACCACCACCATCCTAATCATCATCATTGTACCATCTGCATGATCAATGCACTATCTCCATCATCATTATCTTTGTAATAGAGTATTCACCAATATGTTTATTATTAAATGTTACTAGCATTGTATTTGTATATATTTTTTTTTATTCTAGAGTGAGACCTTGGGAAGAATAAAGATGGCAATCAACAACCTGGTGGAGAAATGTCACAAGAAACATGATGAACCAATGGAGACGCTAGACTACGAAGAGAAGCTTCATTTGATCATGGTAAAAATTAATCTCTGAGACAATACCTAACGTTCATGGCTAGAAAGCATCTAAACACAAGTTAGGATATTTATATTTTTTATCTCCAACAAACAGGTGCTTGAATCGTTTGACTACGTAGAGTTTGTGATTAATTCTTGTGAGGGGTCCTGCACCTATATTCAACATTCTCCTTTTTTAGTATCATTTGTCATTTTCATTCATGATGAAACCACAATTTTGATGGGCCTATGGTCATTATTAAGAACATAAGACATTGGAGTTGATTGGTCATTGTCATTTTGAAATTTAGGTGTATTGGCCAATGTCAGATTTATAAATTTTCTGTAATTTTCTAACTATCTTACGACTCTTTTACTTTTGAGACAATATTATATTCTTAATACTGATAAATATATATGAAGTATTAGCAAAAATACATGATTAGAAAATACTGATTGCATTTCGAGTGTTGTATGTTGTCTCATTCGAGATTTTAGGGACAGTTTAATTCACACTTAATAAAGATGAAGTATGAACTTCAACTGTCAATACCTTTTACACTTTAAACTCTGTTAATTGGTAATTCTCAATAGATAGCAGATAGACTATTGAGAATCAAATTTGCTTTTTTTCATTCAGATTCATGTATAACGAGAAAAATTTAGTAACAGTGAGAAATACAATAATTGTTTGACTAGCCTTTTGGAAAATTCGATGCCATTATTGGTTAAAATAATAGTTGTCAGTATTGTGAAAGATTATACATGGAACATGAAATGATTTCTATTTAGTTAATATTTCTTATTGTTTTGTTTATATTCCAGAATTTTGTAGTAGACAAGATCCATGTAGAGAGAATGGCCAGGCAAGGCTTCGTTGTTTCATCCGCATCATCAGGTAAACGAGAGAGATCAAGAACAAAACTAGAGCGAACGTGAGAGAGTACTCCCTTTCAGGCGACCCAGAGTGGTGTCATAAGTACATGTTTGTAATTGGTCAGATATACCATGGGGTATCATGTAGTCCCCTTCATTGGTTCCATGTATAGAGAGAATGATCAGAGGCATGCTCTCCCATGTTGTTAATACTGTCATTTGATTGGCTCATAGCTATTCATGGTATCACTCTTACTATACACCCACCCTGAGATGTCCATTTGAAAGAGGCTCTTCAACCTATTAGAGATTCTTGACTAATATGTGATCGTATTCCATCATTTGTGAATGTGTTTGGCTGTCTGGCTCCTTGGTATGCATCATCATCATCAAAAGAAAAGTTGGTTGCTTATTAGCATCATAAAAGGTGTCAATGTCATTGTATATGGCATCAAATCAAATAATTCTGTGATGAGAAATACATTGAAGAACTGGGACCCATTTTACCAAGCATGATTGATTTAATAATTCTCAACAATGAGCCAACAACATGATTATCTAGAATGCGTGTATGCCTTTCAAATCATGTCCACATGAGAAGTTCTCATGCATTTTCATTGTTTTTATCCATCAGCATGATTCTTCTTGATTACAAAGGGACAAGTGTATACACTTATAGACAAATCCATAGTCGAGGTTGATTGGATCAATCACTTTCCTTTGTGAGACAAGGCTGTGGGTTCGGGGCCCCGTTGTATAAAAGGTACTATTATGGTAACTTTGCCATGCAATGTTAATTTCCCTGAAATCTTTGATTCTGATTGGCTGTTGATCATCGTTACCATGATAGTTACCATTGGATAGCAAAGTTACCATATTGGTAACTTTTATGCAACGGCCGGGGCGCAGATCTCCTCAATCTACATGTACTGTAATTGGCAAAGTGGAACATGATTTGGTGTTAATTGAAAGTCATAAATATTTCTTTGCCTGAAAGCATGATTTGTAATATCACCATTATTTTTTTAATTATTTATAATTTCTTTTTTTGCATTTCTGGTGGTCACATAGCCATGATTGCACGAAATATCAATCATATTTGCTTCTTTATTTTCTTTTTATTTTGGTTAATTGTTATATGCATGGAAAATTGAAGCTCTTTCGTGTTCATTATGCATATCGTAATTATTTTTCAGACCTAGCGTTCAAATTGTAACAAAGATCATGTGTTCCGACAAATACATTACATGTACATGTATGTATCTGTAAGAAGTGGTTTAGCTTCATCATTTAATAAAAAAAAATTTCTTAAATATGTGAAGTTTGAACCATTTCTTTTTTTTTCAGAACACTGCATTACTGCATTGGAAAAAAATGCTCACTTCATTCATTGTTCATATATTTTTACTATACTGCATAAATAAATTTTGAATTCTAATCATGATTGTTATTCAATTTATTGAAATTATTCATATAAAACTGTCCATGTGAAATGCTTGATTGCTGTATTGAAGTGATCAAAGGAATGAACAAATTTATTGTGATCAAAGTATATGTGCATGTATTACTTTAACAAAGCTTAAATACAATCATGAAGCAAATCTTACGATGTAAAAAATCATGGATCAAGAAGTAGTATTGTAAGTCTGTTTCAAATCAATTCAATAAACATGGCAGATATATGGGCGATTTCAGGTGGTGTTGAATATATGTGTCGATATTATCAATTAATTGTATCAGGAGATTTGTTACATTGCACTTATAATTATATTCAAGAAGTAATTCTAATATTTCAAGGAAATCTTCACATTTTGTTTGGTAAAAAAACATGTCAGATGTGTAATACAAGTGGTATTGAGAACAGTGTTATGTTCTGTATTCAAGTTTGGATCCTTCATTTCATTAATATCTTGCATTTGTTGTGACGAATCCTACATTCATTTAATTTCTTACATTGGCAATGAATAAGGAGACATAGAATAATTCTTTTATTGATCAAAATTTTGAAACCACACATTGTTTTTACAGGTGTTATAACTTGAATAATATGTTTCACATTCTTCAATCAAGAAACAATTGCAATTCCAAGTTTAAGGGTATGATTTGATCAAATTAATTTTGTCTTTCTTTTCCTAGAAGAATTTATCATGTAATTGATAGATACATGTAGTTCCATGTTGTATAAGTTGTTTTTTTTAGTCATGTATCAGTAAGTGTACTTTCCTGTAGCTAAAAGTAATAGTAAAGATAACCTTACACTTTAGGGGCCCATCATTACCTTTATATATATTTAAATATTTTCGGTATAAAATAATTAAAACTGGAGTAAGAAAGAGCAAACACAAAGAGCAAACTCGAACTATGCATAATATGTCCATGTAAAAGTCTTGCCAGTACTGAATTGTAAATTTTAAACGTGTATATATGGATGTTTTAGTTATATCTAGTGCCTATATATCTTAAGCATGAGTACTTTATTTGATGCACCAAGTTTGAATCATGTAAAGCGATTTTTGTTAATGTTATTTCTAAGGATATTTTGTATTCATTTTCAGTCCATCCATTTTTCAAAAAATTGTTAGTATGCTCAAAAGAGGAAGCATCTTTTCTTTGTACATCTTTTTCACCATGATCTATTCAAGAGACATATATGTATGTTGGATTGAAGGAGATATGGGGGTGCACAAGGATATGTGCCCCCCCCCCCATCCAAAAATAATTTGCTAAAGATTATCATTCAGTTATCTGTGCCACCCACCCCCAAATTTAAAAGATCCTTGATTCAACTTTTCCATAAAGTTAATAATCTGCCTCTTTTGCAAACTAAACAATAATTCTGTCACAGTTTACCTGATTACCAATTATTTTCACTACCCATAATATGCTTAATTTAATTTTCTTTTCTTTCAAGATTTTTTTTTTCTAAGTCAATGATTACTTAACATTTTGTTTCTTTCTGTTGTATTAGGTGATTTGTCTGTTGAAATAATGTGTAGAAATTATAATGCCCTCCTTTTCTACTTTTTTTCTTTTTCATAATATTGGGAAATCTCACTTATGCCCATTCTGAACAATTCCTTCAAAGGCAACCTGGAATGTTTAATATTATATCTATATATGTAATATTGATATATGTGTCTTGGTATGTGTCACATGTAAAAATAAAGTAACCAATACTTAGATAATGTGAAGGCTTACATACTTGTGATCATTTCTAATGCATTTATATTGTATTAGTAAAGAGGTTGTAGGGAGCCAGGAACAGACAGCTACATGTATATTGAAAGATGGGGAGAGTAATGAGAGTAGATTAATAAAAATATATGAAAAAATATTGAGATAAGAGATACTGAATCTACATTGTAACTTTTCCTTTTTTTCAACTTGCCAGAACTCCAATTTCATATGGAATGAAATAGCAGAAGCATTTAGAGCCAATGATTTAATTATTCATTTCTTTTTCTGAAAAGTAAAACATGAAAGAGTGTATCCAGAGTTTTATTTATCTCGTTCCATATTAAAGTTGGAGAAGAAAAGGAAACAAAAAATAAAAAAATATTGGGTACCCTACTTTTTAGGCATACTAATTTCTTACAACTTGTTTTTATGTAACATTTCATCTTTCATGTATCTGACCATAAATTTAAAATGTAATAATGAATTACTAAAAACTAATCTTACTAACCAAAACTAAACAGGGATACAGTCTTCATATTATGTGGAGTATAACAATAGGGACAAGCCTGATAGACTGCAGTGTCTGTATAATAAACACACCAGTAAACAATCACATATAAATAGTAAAAATGAATAAATTATTTTATTAATTTTGTATATACATATAGAATATACCATAAATAATGAAAATATATACTATTTGATACCTCAATAAAGTTTTTTTTTTGATGTGCAGCATTCACAAATTGCCTATGAAGATTCGATATGACAATAAATTTTATTTATTTTCAATATATTATAATGTACAGTATGAACTGTTTGATGTCATCATGACCAGCTCAGACATTTATAAATTCTATGCAGTTTAATTAAATATAACTGATTCTGGTATCTGAAAGGCCTGGTTTCCTTTTTGAGAAAGAAAAATTAACACATGCACCCAATGCATTAATCACAAATTCAAACCCATAGGAAGATAATAAATGTAAGCCATTGAAAATGTGTTTGCTTATTCATTGATCCAAACTCTCTGAGAAAGCAAATAAAAATATGAGAATTTAAATAAAAAAACAAATGAAAAGAGAAAATTGAAATAAAAAAACACAGAAAATTCAAGTTAAAACAAATATCGATAAACAATAAAAAAAGAAAGAAAACAAATGAAAACAAGCGGAACGTCTTTGGCAGTCTAGACTGCATTATATGATTGAATATAGCAGCAGCCCCGACTAAGAAAAGAATACTTTTTCATAAAAGAGGAGGATAAAATTAATTACTAATCAAAAATTAAGTTTGTTGACCTTGAATTATTTTTCATTTCATATCATTTGTGATATCCATTAACCATCTCATAACAGTTTAATTTTATTTGATAATAATGAACAAATATAAATTCCTAAATCATATTTGACCTGTCCTTGACCCAGTGATCTGAAATTATACTGATCTAATTTCTAATACATGTTAACCATTATATCAAAGTTATTAGTACTAGATTACTTGTGATTTCAACACAATCTTGAAATTAAAAATATTCAGCTTTGGTTATTTTTTTTAACACTTTATTCACCGACAAATGTCCTTTGACCTTTCCCCGAGAGAACTGAAATTACATTTATATATTGGGCAATGGAATATATGTGAGTTTTAATGTGTGTTTTAGGATAAAGGGAATTATACTTTAGATATTATCTATTCTTATGTTGATATAACATGTTCAAAGTCCATTGACCCTATTTGGCCATTAACTTTGATCATGTTACCTTTAACACATGTCGAATGATCAGTGACACTCCATTACCTTTTGTCCAAATTTCATGAAATATGTCCTCATACTTTCAAAGTTATGATGACATTTTAAACACTTAGCCTTGGTTAAGATTTGACGACAACTATGCCGCAATTAGAAAAGCATTGCCTGTCTCACTTCTGCTATGCAGAAAGGTGACAATGAGTTTGTCACATCATAATCAACTCCTTCGCCCAACAGCCTCATTCAATGTTTTTGGAGGAATCCAAACTTCCGATTGGTGTAAATTTGTTATTCATTATCCAATTATGATGGAAATTTTCACATTTTGGCTGGTTTATCTTCATGCTTTCTGCTTTAATCAACTTAATCATGAGGGTGGCCCTTTACACCAGTTAAATCAGACATACACCCAGGTTGGCCTCGTTGACTTACGGTACAGAATCAGAATAAATATAAACAGTATAGTGGAAGTTGCCATTGCAGTAGAAGTTTTGAGAATGGTAGGGCAATGGAAGACTTCATATCTTTTTCAAAGAACCAACCAGACAGGTGAATTCAGTCTGATGTAAGCTAATAACTAGAAAGGGCAAATAATTTTGTTCATACTATATCCTTCATTTGTGGTAAAAATGTACAAATATCTTGGATTTGGTGCCACAATTCAGATAACAGAAATATACTCGGGTCACAAGGAAAACAAAATTGTTATATTATCCCTAAATATAAAATTTGTTCTGCACAGTTTCAAGAATAAAGAATTGTACTCTTTAGATGTCTCTTTCCAAATGTCTGGTCAAGGCAGCTTTTTCAATCTATGCATCATCCATCGTCTGAAAGAGAAACAGAATATTTAAAGTTATTTCAAGAAGATTTAAGAAAAGAAAAAAAAAGTTCACACTTAGTTACCAATACCGATATGTGTCTAACACTTCCATTTATTAGAATGTAGGATAAAAGAGCACTACTGATTGAATAGTTTCAAGTGTCTAGTTGGGCACCTTCACCACTTAACCACAGCACCTCAAGATTTCATGACAAGCCATCAAGCTGCCAAGAACATCAAATTATTTTCTCTTTCAGATATTTTCTAAAGGTTTGGCCAAACAGTCACTGTGAAATAAACAGCAATATGCATCTTAAACAAGATTATATAAAAAAAAAAACTGACAACCATTTATTCCATTTTGAAAATACAGGGTCAATGCAGAAAAGTGGATAACATAAAAATAATTCCCATTGTTATATATTTTCTTGTTCTACTTGTGTCCTAAAGGAGGGTGTATGACATTTGCATTCATATAGAAATATAATTTCAAAAGATATTTCATAGTTCAGCTACTATTTTACAGATTTGTATACATTTTCTTAAGAAGCTTCTATCTTTTTGAAGTGAAAAACACACTGGAACAGACCAAAGTTCATAGTAAACTTACATCTTGAACTATGAGAATGATTTTGTCCAAAGTTCCTTGTTGATTGCGCAAGATATGCCCATTTTGTTCAATAGCAGCAAGCAGTCGTAGGAAGTGACCAAGGTATTTCTTATCACTGTATTATAGGATATAGATGCATTGATAAATCATTAATTTAGATTATTAGAGCAAAATACAGAAATAATATATAAAAAGTGTTCATTAGAAATCAGTGACTTCAACTGCAAAGAAAGAAATCTTTATACTTCACAGAGTTTGGTAACATATTTTAAAACACAAAGTCAGACCTTTTTTTTAAATAAAATAAAAGGTCACTTGTAAGATTCAGAAACTTGTTATCTTTTTGTTTGTCAAATTTTTCTTTGGAGAAAATGAAATCATTTTTGGAATCTTACCATCCACCTTTTTGCTTATTAAAAAAGAAAATTCTGCAAATCAAAATAAAGCAATTTTTTGTGCCCAATACCCTTAAAATAATTTTAGATCTACCGGCCTTTGGAATACTAGAATGAGTTAATTCTTACCTTGTTGTGTAATGGTCCTCATCATAGTAATCATCAATGGTTTTTATCTTGATGTTGGCATTACTTATAGAAGAGACTGCATAAATGGAAATATTGAGTAGAGTACAGTTGCATTAAAAAGGTGCTTTTACATTAGGAGAATAGTCCAAACCTTGTCAGGGGGCTGTTTCATAAAGACTTACAATGTTGGTAACTGTGCTATTGTAACTATTGTATGGTAACTACCATGGAAACCTTGATTGTGATTGGCTGCTGAGCCCCATAACCATGGTAGTTTTCATAATGTCAAAGTAACCATATTAGTAACCAAAGTAACCATATTAGTAACGAAACTGGCTCCTGGATTGCGTTACTACTATATTACATTTACAGCAAACTGAACAAGAACAGCTATCAGAACTACAGTCCAAAATAGTCAAGAAGGTCAATGAAACGTCATTGACGGACTCTGACATTTGATCTAGTGAGAACTCTCTCATCACTCTGCCATCAAGTGTCTTGTCTTCCTGTTGATGCCTACAATCATAAAAGCTTACTATTATAGCGAGTTAAATAAGAAAGATCAATGAAGAAGACACCTGTCCTGCATTGTCTCAAGTCAGAGATCTAGTATCATCCCCCTTATCAGCTAACTAATTTCTCTTTTTTTTTGTCTGTTGCCACTACTTGCCAACTCTTGACACAAATGTGTCAAGAGTGTAATACAATATTACATTGATGACAAAGTAAACATCAATTGAAACTCTGCCGCCAATGGTGAAAATATTGGTGGAAAGCCAATAGAAATACAGGTTTCCCTGATAATATTATAACTGCTGATGGCCAAAGAAAATGAATGGTAACTCTGCTCCCAATGAATCCACAATGGCAGCATCCTTTGAATCCTTTAACAAAGTACCGAAATGATGACATCACAAAAAAATATTTTTGCATTTCAGCATTTTTGATACCATATCCTGGTAGAGCATGATGAAAGACCCCTACTTCCAAAATTTGGTGAGAATCGGTCCATGGGGGCATAGGCGGCGGAAGCGGGGGGATGGGGGGGACAGATCCCAAAAAAAAATTTAGGTGGGGGGATGGTCCCCCCTAAATTTTTAGTTGATAACCTTTTTTTTTTGCTTGTCAATTTGCTTATCAATCTGGTGAACCCCCCTTAAAATGTCTCTTGTTTCCCCCCCTAAAATTTAGGTTAATGACCTTTTTTTTTTTTTTGCTTGTCAATTTTTTTTACATGTGTCCATCACAAAATTTCAGGTAGACCCCCCCTCATTTTTTGGGCTTCCGCCGCCAATGCATGGGGGCCTGAGATATTACCCAATGAATACATAATAAGCCCCATGGATCTATCTATAAGATCCATGCAGAAACCAATGATTCGATTTCCTTCATATTTCACATGCTTTGTGAGAATATTCTTAAAATCCTACACTGACAAACAATATACCTATTCTATTGGTCGTTTTGAAAAGATGTTAGTCTGAATATGATTGGTACTTAATAAATTCCCAGCTATGTGTGGTATATAACCCATCATTGATTAGTCAGATCATGCTCAGGGAACGTGCTATTGAAATTGAAATCATCAATGATATTACACGTTAAATGTTAATTGCACGTTGACACTTAAGCTTGATTGTTAGTTACACTTATCATAACTCTTGTGAAACTCTTCCCTGGTTAGAGACAGAAGAGAAAGAGATGATGTTTACCTGTTGATTTAGCAGCCAGTGGATTTGAATGTGTTCCATCATCAAACAGAGCATCTTCCGCTTCTTTCTAGGAATGCAAGAATTCAAGAAAGGTCATAGAATTTCTGCATTATGCATTGAAGTTTCATTTTGTTTGAGACAATAGCTTAAATGGTGTAATTTAGGAGAGGTAACATGGTGCCATTTCATTTGCTGATATGTATATAAAGAGAAAGTAAAGAGACAAAACAATTGGCTGTGTATATCTGCATTTCAGTAGCTGTTAAAACATTCATTTTCACTTACTGTGTTAAAAATAAGAAAGGAAATGTGTGATCATTTTTTAATTGTCACTTCATTCTATCAAGCTTATACTCAGAAGCTAAACACCGAAAAGGCAAACAATGACAATGGAAAACTTTAAGAGAATCCATATGAAATCTTTAAAGGATGAGGAGGAAAGTAAACAAGATCATCAGACTTCAACTAAGTTAAAGATTATACAACTGGGATTAATAACCTAGATGGAAATTCACCTAGTGAGCTACGTGCCAAGGAGTTTATTTGGATATTAGACCAACTGTTTTTGAAGTGATCTATATGACTTTATTAGGTGAGACCAGATGGGCTTTAGACAAAATGGGATTAGGCTTGTTGGAAAGTAAATATGACTTACCAAGGCTGCTTTTCTGAGAGCCTCCTTTTCACTAGCTGCATCCAAGGTCAGTTGGAAATTATCTACTAATACTGCTACAAACAGACTGGAAATCAAAACAACAAATAACAATAATACAGTAATGAATGGAGTAAATCATCATCCTTTTATGTTTGAATGAATGAACATACAAAAGAACAAATGAATACATACAAAAAAAATCAAAATTAAATGCTTCCCTTCAGTAAACATTAATCCAATGGGTAAATGAATTTTCAGATCAAAAGATTTCCTGGTTAAATGAAATAGACATAAACAAATTTCATAAAGTTACTGTATGATCATAAAATCGAAGAAAACTAAAACCCTTTGACTAGAATGTGTTGTCAAAGAGCTTATTTTACTTGTTTTACAATCTAATCATTGTACTTGTACACATTTAAGCTTGATGAAAATAATATTACCCAAAAGATTTGCAATCTTTAAAATTCTCAATTTCTTAAATTCTATGTTATCACATTGATATTTTTCTTCAAAGTTATATTTTCACATACTAAAGTCTCCTTACTTACTTGAGAAAGATGAAATACTCCAGACCGATGTAGGTTATCAGGTAGAAAATAATGTGAAAGTTATCTGTAAAAAGATACACACATATATAACTAAACTATAAATTGGCCTGTGATCAAACTGAGACTATAATGTTTACACTGCAAGATGGCGCTAGAGACATCTACCAAGGATGATAGAGTGATGCCAATAGAAATTTATTTTGTATATCAAATGAAGCTTCAGATATGAAGTCTCACTTCAATTATTTTGAGACCTATGCCTTTTTTAGTGTGCATACACTTTGTTATAAACAATTTTATTAATAAATTTGTGTTCTAAGTCTTGTCATACATTTTCTCTGCATCTCTATAAATGTGGCTGAATAAATGACTGACATTTCAAGAGTGACTTGTATATGGGAGATCATTGTTTGACATATTATTCTGAATCCCCCGCTGCAAGCAATTATACAAATAACAATTGGTGGCAGCATTTTGAACACGATACATCCCCCCCCCCCCAGAAAAAAAAGAGAAAAATATATGTAGCACACTTTATCATTAACAATCACTGGATATATGATCTTGAATTGGATAAGCCAACACTGGTCATTTAGGATTATCCATTTAGGAATATACATTTAGATTTATCAATCACTGCATGTATATGCTGACTGTTTCCTTCAGGATCAGCCATTGCTGTGTGGTGAATATTACATGTAATATTTTCCATTTTGGATCACTAATTAGACAGTGAATATTATATCCATCATTTTGATATTCCACACCAATGACACATAGTATGTAACAGGTCCTACTTTGGGGTAGCTGCCATTAAGCTCCATTCCCTGGAGCAGTCTTATAAAATCTTACTTGGATCTCTAGCTACGGCATCAGAGTAGATATAGAACCAATCATCCAATGTAAGAAGTTGGAACAGAGTTAGAGCAGCGGATCCAATGTTTCCAAATCTCTCCTTGTCAATCTCAGCATACAAACCACGACCAATCACAGCAAATATATCTGAGGATGGTTGGTCAATGGAATAATCACATTGTTGATAAACACTATATTTCTTTCTTCAGTTAAATTTTTTTCAAGCATTGGAAGTAAATTGTAGCTTTCCAAAAAAGCTAGATTTGTCTATCAAATTATAAATGATAAATATTCTTTTAATTCATGAGAGCAAACAATTTCTTACCCCCTCAAAAAAAAAGAAAAAAAAGAATACTCCTCATTTTTCTTTCAATTTTCTTTTCATCTAATTACATAACATAAAAACTGTATGAAATAATTTCACTTTCTTTTCTGGGATACCACAGAACATCATAGAGAAACGTGACACAAAATCAAATCAAGGAAACATGCATTCCTTACTCTTCCTTTATAATATTTTGAACAAAACTAACATGGATATATCACAACTTCATAAATTAATTGACCTTCCTACTAAGATCTGAAAGAAATATATAAGAAAACTAAGATCCTTGGCCCGAAGCTACCAAATATTCATCTTATTAATGATCTACAATACCAGAAATTCAATGTGCAAACATTATTTGTTGCTATATGTGTGGTATTTGAGCCTCAAGTAAGCTTTTAAATGTAAAGCACCTCTCTTCATAAATTAAGCCTTATCTTAATTTATTGTTGGCAGATTGGGCCCTGTCTTAAAGGAGCTGTGATTGATTTAACATTGATCTCACGTATGGGTAGCCATTTAAAAAGCATAACGTCGACTGGCAGTAGTATGATGCATACACTAGTGCACATTATCTATCCAGAGCACAATGCTCTATATGCTCTTTGCAGATAGCAAATTATGGAGTCATTGCTTTCCATAGTTATGATTTGGATTAGTTGTAACTTATATAACGGCAAACACAGGGTTCCCAGCTTTTCAAGAAAACAAAATTCCCTGATTTTTCCCTGATGAAGTTTAAAAATTCCCTGATAATTAATTAAACCCATACCCAGTTTTGCATGTTTTCTACGTTGTTGCACTGAATTTCATCTAATTTCAGTATAAAAACAAAAATGTTAAATCATTTAGTACCACCATAACCATTCATTCAAAGGATGTTGTTTGGATATGCAACAAAATACAACAGAGTCTGACTGACTACTGTGCTTTTGACTTTTGGGCCAGTTAAAATTCCCTGATTTGAGGTATTTTTCATCAAATTCCCTGACTTTTTCCTGACCGGAAAAAAGTAAGATAATTTTCTGATTTCCCTGATGGGCTGGGAACCCTGAAACATTGCCATTTAGTCTACACTTTCCATTGAAAAGGATACATAGAAAGAGAGAGATGAGCATTATGATGGCTCCCATGGACTGAACTGATTCCAGACAGGTATTCATGATGACCTGCAAGCTTCGTAGAAACCTAGTACATGATAGGGGAGAGAATAATCAATGCTTTCATGTATCAATTATGCACTGGTCAATCCTCAGTCTTCATATACCAGGGCCAGCATTTAATTATTAAAGTTTTTTTGTTGAGTTATTTGCTCAGAAAAATACATGTACTTAGATGGTGTTCAGTTCCTAAATCAGTTATTAACCCTAAGTTTCAGAACACTTCTCAAAGAAACTAACATCAATACTTAAGAAATCTCATTGGCAGATAATGATTTTTTGTTGGCAGTTATAAAGTTATAAAACATAAAGTAGAATTGTGGTGAAACTTGTTAATCATTTAGCAACAACAATGCTTTTCAGGTATTCACACTCAGATTAGACTACTATTGTAAAATGCTAAGTACTGTAACGATCCCGCAACAAGGATCGTGACGTAAACAATCAGCCCTGCGCATGACTATTGTTTACTCATTATTCATAGCTGTCGCGAGAACTCATTCAACCGTGAGTATTATGTCTTTCGGTTATTATTAGAAATTACTTGAGATTTCATATTCCAAATCAGAAAATGATTAATGTATTAGCTAGTTTGTAAATGAGGCCTGAGTTTTTAATGAAGAAATGTTAGGAGATAAGTTGATTTGCAGTTTTTATGATCGAATTGGTGTAGATATAGATTGAATAATTCATCGCTGGCTGTGTTTATGAACGTACATAATTTGCATAAGAGCACAGCCGGCGTATTTGCATAAGTGCGGATGAGCGTTTGGAATGCACAGTACGTCCGATCGCAGCGCTGGTCGATTTTGATAGATTTTTGACTAATTCATATCTTTTTGAGTATTGATATGAACGGTTCTGTATATATTTCAGTGCAAAAAGATATATCCTTTTGGAAACGTATCGACTTATTGAATGTTTTGAAGTAATAAACGAGAAATTGTGAATAAACTGGCTTCGATAAAGCACAGTTCGAGTACTCTGTACATTATACGCTGCGCGTAGACGTGTGTGTGCTATCCAAACCGCTCGGCGCACCGTTTTCACCTACGTCCGCAATTTGTCCATATAAATAAGATACGTTTAGTCGCCGGGGCTGGCACGAACAACGGAAATCTGACTGTTGCTACGGGGAAGACTTGGAAAACTTGGAAAGGTAAACAGACGCAGGAAACAAGCCTATAGCCAAGGCATATAGACGCTGGAAACCTCGATATGAATTGAATTAAGTCCCTATATTGACCCGTATGTTTGAATATGAGAATTCCCCAATAGAGGTCCAGATTAATAAAAGTATAGATCTTGCTATGATATAAATTTTCTTAATAATTATTTTGGGCGAGCGACCTGAAGTAAATAGTCTAGGAATCAATCTCTTCGTATATATCGACGCCGGAATTAACAGACGTGGAAACGAATGTCGAGACTAGACTGGGAAGCTGGAAATAGAAGTTTTTCTCTTAAGCTAGACGCCGGTTATAGATCTGGAAAATTCTTATACTTGGATGCCCAAAATAAAAGTTTAATAATTAGCCCTTATTTCTCTGATAACAAAAATATCTTAGAGCTTATCTAAATATTAGACATTGTTTACCTGTAACAGTGGCGAGTAAAGTACATGTATATATATATTTATGTAATTTGAATAATAAAGTGCACCATTTTTCTTTTTGCCATTGAAACTAAAATCTGAGTCACAAACCCCTGTGTCTTAATTTCTTTGCTGTGTACCCCCATAGTCATATATTTTGACGAAACGACCCTTAATTGCAAATAAACTATAGCGAGCCGCTCTAGCATTTTCTTCCACTCTTTTATTATAATTATCTTGGAAACTGCATGCTCGGAAAATATTGAGATAGACAAAAATGGAAATAGAGAAAAGCTCAGGTGATCCACCACAGACTGAACACCATCCTGACGTAGAGGTCGGAATGGAAGAAATAAGCGAGAGCGGCGGCCGCTACAAAATTGGTGTCAGAAGTGGGATAAACATGGCGGGGGTACCGCACAGAGAGAGGGAAATAGATGAGCTAAGTTGTTCCTCTGAAGAAATAATGTCTAATGCAATAAGCTCAAAGATAAATAGAACAGAGAAGACACATGCAGAGTCGCATTATGAAGCAATTATCAAACTTAATGGCCCAAATGATGAATCTGAGTAAGAAGACAAAAAGAAGGAGAAGACGTGCAGGTCCAGACTCTACCACAGAGGAAATGTCAGACTCCTTGGACGATAGTGAAGTGGAATTCGTTTTTAAACCAACTAGACGACCGGAAAACGTCCAAGAACTAGATACTAAACACGAGGAAGGAAAATCAGATGTCGGGAAAATGCCGGAACTGGAAGAAGCTAACAAACCACAGGCAAATAATAAATCTAGCTTCAACGAGAAGAAAGCTCAGGAAAATAACACCCGTCCACTAATCATGCCGGACAAGTATGATGGGAGTACGGACTGGGAAGATTACAGTTCTCATTTCGAATCTTGTTGTGGAATTAACAACTGGAATGATGAAGAATCAGCTAAGTACCTTGCCGCAAGCTTAAGAGGACCAGCCCTGAGACTTTTAGGAGAACAGAGGGGGAAAAAGTGGAACTTTGAAGAAATAAAGGATGTATTATCATTCAGGTTCTCTTCTGCAAAGCAAGCAGAAAGCTATTTGATGGAACTCAGGAATCGTAGGAGACGTCAGGGAGAATCACTCCAAGAATTAGGTCGTCACATTAGAGAACTAACTGCTAAAGCATACCCAAACTTCGACAGTCAGGGAATTGATAGGTTGGCTAGAATTCATTTTACGGATGCTATTCGCAGTAGTGAGATTCGCATGGGGATATTTCATGCTAAGGCAACTAGCCTAGATGAAATGATTCGAGCAGCAATTACAAGTGAAACGTTTCTACAGACGGAAGCTGAGCGAAATGGGTGGAAGAAGCCTGCCTATAATAGAGGGATCGTCTCTGATATTGATCTGGAAAAGATAATCAAAGATGAAGTTGCCAAAGCCATAGGACATGCTATGGAAAACCGACCCGAGAATGAGAGAACAGTGGAAGATATCAGGAAGATTAGAACCAAACAGATACCAAACCAACCAACGCGTGATGAGAAGATACTGAGATGCTTCTATTGTGATCAACCTGGCCACTTTGCGAGGGAATGTCGCAAGAAACAACGAGATGTACAAAGACAAAACTTAAATCAAGTTGACACGCCTTGGCCAAAACAAACCGGAGCTAATCGTCATTACCAGTCAAACGACCAGTGGTCGTCCCAACGGGTCATGGGTCGGCCAGAAGCCCAGAATTAGACAAGACCCAAAGAAATCAGAAGACAAGTTTCGTACCAAGTATAAATCATAACATTGGTGGTCTCTATGTTCCAATACATATTCAGGATAAAGAATACAAGTTTTTAATTGATACTGGTGCGTCAGACTCTTACATTTCAAGACGAGTCTATGAACAATTAGATGAAAGGCAAAGGCCTCCACTGCAAAATCGAGATGTAGTTGCATTTTTAGCAGATGGTTCGCCATTAGCCATATTTGGAGCAATAACTCATGAGATGACGATAGGCCCTAACAAAGGACTAATAACTGTACTGGTAGCAGATGTTAGTAGCGATGGAATACTCGGTTTGGATAACCTCACTAAGATGGGAGCCAGCATTGATCTTAATAATTTCCAACTAACTACAAAATGGGGAAAAGTCGATTGCAGTAATGAAACTGGCAAGAAGTTATTCTGTCGTATAGTTGCGTCAGAAACCACTACTATCCCAGCGGGTAACGAAGCTGTGATCCTTGGAACAACTAAAGAAAGAATCAAACCAAACACATTGGGCTTAATAGAGGCTGGAAACGCCCAACACCAACTTATGAAGAAAGGTATCATTACTGCGAGGGCATTAATCACAATGGGCGAGGATTTGGTGCCTGTTAGAGTATTTAACCCTTCTTCATCAAACAAGGTCATAATGAAGAATACACCTATCGCTACCATGACAGAAATAGATAGGAATGAGATCCAAGAAGTTCCCAAGTACACCACTGTTAGTGATGGAATGGTACAAGACCACTTAAGAGACCTACTAAACAGAAGTAAAGAAGGAGTGCCAACTGAGTATCATCACGAAATAGAAAAGTTATTGACAGAATTTCAAGATATCTTTTCCAAGGGAGATGACGATATTGGAAGAACAAATCTGGTTCAACACAAGATTGATACTGGAACTCAGAGACCTATCAGACAACGCCCACGCAAACACCCATTTGGACAAAGAGAAGAAATCAAGAAGCAAGTAGATGATCTACTTGCAAAGGAACTTATCGAACCAACTGACAGTCCTTGGGCTTCAAACATTGTGCTCGTCAAGAAAAAGGATGGATCCCAGCGATTCTGCGTAGATTATCGACAGCTGAATGCTGCCACAATCAAAGACGCATATCCCTTACCTAGGATAGACGAAACTTTGGACGCTCTGTCAGGAGCAAAGTGGTTCTCAACCCTGGACTTGGCAAGTGGGTATTGGCAAGTAGCCTTAGATAAAGATGCAAAGGCAAAGTCCGCTTTCCTGGCTGACGGGGGACTCTACTCATGGAATGTGATGCCTTTTGGTCTTTGTAATGCCCCAGCAACATTCGAGAGGTTAATGGACAAAGTTCTAACGGGACTCCACTGGCAGACGTTACTTGTATATTTGGATGACTTGATCATATTTGGAAAGTCCGTAGAAGAGGAACTATGCCGACTACGAGAAGTATTTCACCGACTACGACAAGCCAACTTGAAGTTAAAACCAAAGAAATGCCATCTGTTTAAACGGAAAGTCGACTACCTAGGACATGTAGTCTCAGATGAAGGTGTTTCAACACAAGACGAGAAGATTGATGCTGTGCGATCATGGCCTACACCTCGGAATGTGAAAGAAGTTCGAAGTTTCTTAGGACTTGCATCCTATTATAGACGATTTGTTGAGGGTTTTGCAACCATTGCTAAACCGCTTCATCAATTGACAGAGAAGGGTCGTGCCGGACAGTTCATATGGAGTTCTGTCTGCCAGGCCGCTTTTGATGAACTCAAGCAAAGACTGATCTCAGCACCAATCTTAGCATATCCAAGTACCGAAGGAGAGTTCATACTGGATACTGACGCAAGCAAGGAGGGAATAGGCGGGGTGCTGTCACAAGTACAAGACGGGAAGGAGAGAGTGATCGCTTATGGGAGCAAAGTTCTTAGCAAGGCGGAACGCAATTATTGTGTCACCCGTAGAGAACTTTTGGCGGTTGTTACATACTTGAAGCATTTCAAGCAATATCTGTATGGTAGACATGTCAAAGTAAGGACAGATCACGGAGCATTAAGATGGCTAACCAACTTTAAGCAACCAGAGGGACAGTTAGCCAGATGGCTAGAGGTTATAGCCGCTTATGACACTGAAATAATTCATAGAGCTGGAAGAAGTCATGGCAATGCTGATGCGCTTTCAAGGCGTCCGTGCAGACAGTGTGGAAGAGAGAATGATTGCGGAATTGAGCATTCAGACACTAACTGCAGACGCACTTGTGTTATTCAGATGACCGACGTAACAGGTAATAACAGAGCTGAGATGAGGAAGGCTCAGCTTGAAGATACAGGTATTAAGCCGGTGATAGAAGCATTGGAACAAGTCAGGAAACCTACCAAGGAAGAGATGTCTTCTTTGCCTTTCAGAGCGAAGGTATTACTTGGGCACTGGGGACAGCTTGAGATGGTAGATGGGGTACTTTATCGGAACTGGGAGTCGGAAGATGGAAAAACTTCTAGACGGAGACTTGTGTTGCCAAAGCAAAGAGTACAAGAAGTACTGGAAGAGATTCACGGTGGCAGATTAGGTGGACATTTAGGGTCCATGAAAACTTTGAGGAGTGCCCAGATTCGCTATTACTGGGTGGGCATGAAGGCAGATGTGAGGTCTTTCATTCGACAATGTTTGATGTGTGGGAAAAGGAAGTCCTATGGAAGAAAGAAAAGAGCGCCGCTACAACAGAGACGATCTGGTGGTCCATTGGAAAGGATTGCACTTGATATAATGGGACCCTTACCAACTACCGAAAATGAGAACAAGTACATATTAGTTGTGGCAGACTATTACACAAAGTTTGTGGAAGCATACGCCATCCGCAATGAACAAGCACATACTGTGGCAAATAAGCTAGTTGAGGAATTCATCTGTCGTTATGGGGTGCCAAAGGAAATACATTCAGATCAAGGTCGCAATTTTGAGTCTAAGTTATTCAAGGAAGTATGCCAAATTCTTGGTATAAAGAAGACGAGAACCACCGCTTATAACCCGAAGTCTGATGGGATGGTGGAAAGATTCAATAGGACCTTGCTAGGGATGCTCGGAACGATGATAGATCCTGACAAGCATCAGAAAGATTGGGACAGATATGTTCCCTTTGCGACAGCCGCTTATAGAAGTGCGGTACACGAAACCACTCAAGAGACGCCAAATATGATGATGTTTGGGCGAGAGGTTACTCACCCAATGGACTTGTATGTTGATCAACACAAGGAAAATGAACTTGAAACTGACTACGCAGCCAATCTTCGAGACAGAATGGAGGAAATGTATTCTTCTGTGATGAAGGACGGGGACACCAACTTGAGAAGACAGAAAAGGAACTATGATGCAACTATGTTTGGCGAGACCTTCAACGTTGGGCAATATGTTTGGCTACGGAACGATGTAAGGAAGAAGGGAGTGAGCCCTAAACTCGCAAACAAATGGGAAGGTCCATTTCGTGTGATGAGGAAGATGTCGGAGGTCACGTTTCGCATCCAGAAAAGTCCTAGATGTCGTGCAAAGGTGGTCCACTTCGACAGGCTAAAGGGGTATGAAGGAACCGAACTATGTAACTGGAACCAGGTCACCGACCAGACCAATGATGAGGAAACCACAGACCAGAGTACAGAACGAGACGAGGGAAATGACGAAGAACCAACTGGAAGTGAGGAAGGATCTGGTCGCTATCCAAGACGAAGTCGCCGCCCACCTAACTATTTTTATTGATTGTATGATATATATGTATTTTCGCATTTTATATTATCATATATTTCTCTTCCATCTTTCATCTATTCCTACTGTCCTTCCTCATTCTCCTACTTCCACTACTTTCCCAATCTCTTCATCTTTACTCTATTCTTCCTTTTCTGTATGAAAAATGAATTTGCAAATATGTTCACTTTTGTAACGCCACTGAGTAGAGTAATTAATAAACTTATATTAGGAATTGGATACCAATGATTTCTTCCAAGTTCTAAAATTAATTCAGAAAAATTCACCACTAGAATGAGTGGAGTGAAATTGGTTTTATTTGGCAGAGTCAGATGCTGCTTCTTGAACTATAAGTATATGTGCTGAAAACTTAAAGTAATGTTTGATTGATCGGATGATGATGGTGATTGTATGGTGATGCCTATTTTAGTACAAAAGATTGAGAGAAGAGGTGAGCTATCAGAGTATTAAGAGTTAAGAAGCAATTGCTGACAATCTTCCAAATACCAACTTTTCTTTTGTTTGAATCTTTGTGACTATTCCTGTTAATGAATAAATTTGGCTGATGTAATGCTTAATATTTTACTTGGAAAAAGGACTTGGTTATCCATGTAGGTTTTGAAAATGCGAGGACGCATTTCGTAGAGAGGAGGGCTGTGTAACGATCCCGCAACAAGGATCGTGACGTAAACAATCAGCCCTGCGCATGACTATTGTTTACTCATTATTCATAGCTGTCGCGAGAACTCATTCAACCGTGAGTATTATGTCTTTCGGTTATTATTAGAAATTACTTGAGATTTCATATTCCAAATCAGAAAATGATTAATGTATTAGCTAGTTTGTAAATGAGGCCTGAGTTTTTAATGAAGAAATGTTAGGAGATAAGTTGATTTGCAGTTTTTATGATCGAATTGGTGTAGATATAGATTGAATAATTCATCGCTGGCTGTGTTTATGAACGTACATAATTTGCATAAGAGCACAGCCGGCGTATTTGCATAAGTGCGGATGAGCGTTTGGAATGCACAGTACGTCCGATCGCAGCGCTGGTCGATTTTGATAGATTTTTGACTAATTCATATCTTTTTGAGTATTGATATGAACGGTTCTGTATATATTTCAGTGCAAAAAGATATATCCTTTTTGGAAACGTATCGACTTATTTAATGTTTTGAAGTAATAAACGAGAAATTGTGAATAAACTGGCTTCGATAAAGCACAGTTCGAGTACTCTGTACATTATACGCTGCGCGTAGACGTGTGTGTGCTATCCAAACCGCTCGGCGCACCGTTTTCACCTACGTCCGCAATTTGTCCATATAAATAAGATACGTTTAGTCGCCGGGGCTGGCACAAACAACGGAAATCTGACTGCGGAAGGCTTGCCACGGGGAAGACTTGGAAAACTTGGAAAGGTAAACAGACGCAGGAAACAAGCCTATAGCCAAGGCATATAGACGCTGGAAACCTCGATATGAATTGAATTAAGTCCCTATATTGACCCGTATGTTTGAATATGAGAATTCCCCAATAGAGGTCCAGATTAATAAAAGTATAGATCTTGCTATGATATAAATTTTCTTAATAATTATTTTGGGCGAGCGACCTGAAGTAAATAGTCTAGGAATCAATCTCTTCGTATATATCGACGCCGGAATTAACAGACGTGGAAACGAATGTCGAGACTAGACTGGGAAGCTGGAAATAGAAGTTTTTCTCTTAAGCTAGACGCCGGTTATAGATCTGGAAAATTCTTATACTTGGATGCCCAAAATAAAAGTTTAATAATTAGCCCTTATTTCTCTGATAACAAAAATATCTTAGAGCTTATCTAAATATTAGACATTGTTTACCTGTAACAGTGGCGAGTAAAGTACATGTATATATATATTTATGTAATTTGAATAATAAAGTGCACCATTTTTCTTTTTGCCATTGAAACTAAAATCTGAGTCACAAACCCCTGTGTCTTAATTTCTTTGCTGTGTACCCCCATAGTCATATATTTTGACGAAACGACCCTTAATTGCAAATAAACTATAGCGAGCCGCTCTAGCATTTTCTTCCACTCTTTTATTATAATTATCTTGGAAACTGCATGCTCGGAAAATATTGAGATAGACAAAAATGGAAATAGAGAAAAGCTCAGGTGATCCACCACAGACTGAACACCATCCTGACGTAGAGGTCGGAATGGAAGAAATAAGCGAGAGCGGCGGCCGCTACAGTACTATAAATTGAATATAATTTGAATAATACTTCTTAGGCAAGTAAAAGTTTTGCTTAATTCATATATATATTTTTCTTCCTGTTACTACAGGCAAACTCCTCAATCGGGATATAATTGAATGAGCAGCTAAATTCATCACAACAACACATTTCAACCCTAGAGAGGCATACTCTCTTTAAAAAAGAGTTTGTGTGGCTGCATTGATCTAGGTACTTATTTGAATGATGTTACGAAAACAGAAATGTACATGGGATTTGCACTTTAAAGAAACATTATTGACTTATATACATGTAGGCATGTTGTGTACCGGCAGGAAGAAATTCCTCAAAAAGCTGTGCGCACCAGAATTGGTAGACTAGCTTAGCCAAGGTAATATAGGAGCGCCTTGAGCACCTAGCAAGCCGGATACGTGCGCTATACAAATCCTGTATTATTTATATTATTTATTTGTGCTATTGCCAAAAAAAGATAATATGGACAGCAACCTTTCTTATTCATAAAACATAATGTACTTTAAACAGGAAATCTTCATTATGAGGAGTAGAAGTCAGACAAACCGCTACCTACAAACAACAGACATCCTAAGACCCATTTGAATGGTATTATACAGGAAACTCATAAAGTGGTTTAGATTGTTTGCCACCAACAAGGATTGCCTTCCTTTAATATACTGTGTTAATTGCTCTCATCCACTGTTTAGTCATGTTAAATTATTACACCCTACAAAACCCCATCAGAGGGGACATACAATCATTTTAAAAGACCAGGGGCCCGTTGCATAAAACTTTTTACCTGAGAAAATTCAGGTTGTTTTTACCGGAGTTTTTGCCCTGTGTTAAAGTCAATGGCAGAAATCAGACTAACCTTAGTTTTCAGTTTTTACCAGAGTTTTTCCCTCAGGTAAAAAGTTTTATGCAACAGGCCACAGGGGGTGTTTCATAAAGAATTAAGTAGGACTTAGAATCGCATCTAAAAGTCAATACGTATATGATATGTATCGTGCAATCTTATTGATTAATACGCAGTAGTGCGCATCCTCTTATCGGGATCTGGCCAATGTTGTCATGCCTTTTATACCGCACACACTAGGAATTTAAGTGTGGTTGTAAATCACACTTAAATCTTTGTGAAACACCCCCCCCCCGATCTTTTAATACAAAAGCTTGCTTACAGACAATATACACAAACATTTCTTATTTCCTTATCGCAAATCCTACAATTTTACAATTATTATAACTACTTCTGAAATCTTAGCATATTGACCCAAAGCAACTTTTAACACTAAAGGGGTACTCAGGGTTGCAAATGATATAAATAAATAGATTGATATTCACCAAGCAAAATGCAAAAAAAAAATCATCAATATCTGATGACAAATAAAAAGTTATTGAATTTCAAAGTGTGGCAATATATTGTAAAAATGTAGGCTGTCATGAATATATAATTGGTGGACTGATGATGTCATATCCCCATGTTCCTTTTTCTTATTTCATTACAAGAAATCTATCTTTATACATGTCTGTTTGATATGTCTCTCTTGTAACAAAATAAAATGAAGCAATGATTATAAAACACATAAAATATAAATGTCAGTGCGACTTTTTTCATTCTTGATGGACAAAATTTGAATAAATAAAATTTTATATAATAAAATACAAAACAAGTGGGATATGATGTCATTAGATTGCTTATAGCATATTCATGTAGACATGCAAAGAACTGTGTCACCAAAATAATGTAAACTTTAAAATGTCATAATTTTCTTATTCCTTATCCGATAATGATGAACTTTTCAGTGTTTTGTTTGTCTGATTTCACTTTATCTGTTCAAAAATCATATCATTTTAAGCCTGGAGTACCCCTTTAATTATTAATTATGGAACAAGCTTTTTATATAAAATTGTGCTGACCTGACTGTTCTGAGAACCCTTAGAGCTTTCAATGCTCGCATGGCTCGGAAGATACTCAAGATGGCAAGGATCTGAACATTACCCCCGTAGAAGATCTCGATCCCAAAGTCAGCAACATTGGATACCACAATCAGGAAGTCTGGAAAAATCAACCAAAATCAACGTATAAATCCACCCAGTTCACATTCATAATTTTCAAACAAAAAATGGAATGTAGGCCTATATTGTTGTACAAAATGAAAAGTTGTTAAAAAGTGAAATTGAAAAAATATATAAGATTCTCACCCATGACATTCCACATTTCTTTGAAGAAGTCCAAATGCCAAACATAGATCTTGAGAGCAGACTCCATGAAGTAGATGACAAGAAGAATGTAGTCAATAAACTTGAAATGCCAACCTGTCAAGACAAAAAAAAGGTAATGATAGAACAAACATATTTAACTGTTTTGCAAGTACTTTCATTCCTATTTTTATTGTGGCTTCATGCAGGTGCAGTCATCATGTACCCCAATGATAAAATATGCATCCATGCATGCAACTTGTTCTAAAATATCTGACGAGTACAAGTTAATTTGTCTTTGCCTTACATTTCATTCATTCAGTAATTCATTCTCCCTCATTTCAGGACATTCAACAGTTAAAATGAAATCCATGTCATTTTTTGCACAGAGTTACTTTAGCACCTAAATATTCCAAATATGCACAAATTTAAATGGGTTTTTGCAATCGAGCTTTGAAGTTCACCCATTTGAAAGGCCTCAAGAGATATGTAATAAAAATATTTGTGCAGTTTTAGACCCCACCAGATCACAACATCGACTTTATACCTCTATTACCCAGTCAAAATCCATCTAAATTTTACCCTATTTTATCTTATAGCTCAGAATTATACTTATTTGCTATTCCTTAAATCTTTAAATAAATCTCATTGTCATGAATGAATAGTGAAAAACAGATTATTTTCAATGTACAGAAAATGAAAAATTTAACTGAAAAATTTCAGATTCAATCAATTTTTAGCAGAAATCATATGGTAATTTGACTATTTTTATATCAGGTAGAAACCAAGAATGCCTTGTGTGCGATTAATGATACACCCACCTGCTCTAACTTCAACTACACTGAATGTGAGAGCACACAGTATGAATGTATTGAACAAGATAACGCAGAGGATGAAACCGGTAAAGAGAGGAGACTCTGTCAAATCGTAGAGCTGACGTCGTAAGAATCCCGCATCTCGGAGGATCTTGTCTCTTCTGGCCTGAAGTTCCACCTTTTCATCATTCTCCTGTTTGTTGATGCCATGAGCTTCATAGGCATGTGCACTTCGCATTGAATCTAGTCTGTGAAACACACAAATTAATGAATATTCATATCAGGGCCCCATTTAATTGATACTACTACTAGCATCAGACTTGCCAGAGCATTATACTCTACGAACCCCTCCTGGTCTGCAGAGATAGGGACTCTCTCTGAAACTACAAAACTTGATGACTCTATTCTGTCATTGAATGAGCACACACTTAATACTGGGCTGTTCAGTTTGTTATCAATTATGAGTCAACTCTAAAAGTAAATATGAAACATTATAATACCCTAATATTGTCTATACAGTGTAAACTTAAATATATTTTGTTTCTAGTCTGTGACATCTCTAGATAAAAAGCCTGGATGCTGATATGAGACAAAAGAAAGTGACAGAATGAAAGTTGAATCTTGACCTTAACCATTTTTAGTATTCCATGGAAACAAAGAATAGCAAAGTTATGAAATTTCCATTTCACAAAAAAGTTGGATGCATCTGAATGACATGATTTGAAGACAACTGAGTTTCATGTGCCTTAGATTGAAAAAAAAAATTTATTTTTGTTGTAATTACCAGAACAATAAAAAGAAGATGAATAAAAGTATTAGGGAATATGTGACTAGTTACGATAACTGAAGGGCTAAGTACCAAGGGGCGGGATATGTAAATATGTTCACCTTTATGAGTAAAACCATACAATCTGATGACAAAATCACCATTTCTAAAAAAAAAAAAAAAGGCTCAAAGACAAAGTTAAAAGCGAGTGTGCATTCACGTCAGCTCACCTCATGAGTGTCGCCCCATCTAACTTGTTATCTGAGGGACCCTTTTCCTGAAGATGTTGAAGATGGGCTGGCAGGACTACACTCTGGGGTGCAACCATATGCCTCCTTGCAGCTAATCTTGATACCGGTTGAGCAGCAGCAGCAGCCTTCTTACGGTGATTCCGCATCACATTGCGATGGTAAGAGAGGGACATCAAATAGGTGGCAGAGTTATCATCTGCTTGATCATCTTCTGACACCATGGTTAGAGTTGTGTTTGCATCAATGACTTATCCTCTGACTTGAGATCTATAGCTTTAAAAAAAAATCATAATCATAATCAATATTAAAGTAGAACCATTACCGCTGTCATCTAATTCAATAATGCCTGCCTGCACGGAAACCTACACACTATTTCCACTCCCTGGAAGATTGAGTATTCCAAGCAGTCACCATGTCAGGCATCCAACATGCTGAGTAAACTAAGCACCTACATGTATTATCTAGGAAAACATCTTGAATGTCCCCAATGTAGATTATAAGCCAATTACTTTTTGTTTTTAAGTGGGCAAAAATTATCAATCTATATTGTCGAACAGTTTTGCTTTAAGTCTACATCTACTTTAGATAGTATATTAGTGAATTTGAAGGTGATTTTTTTTCTTTTTACAAACAGAAGACAAGAAAGAATTACCAATTAGTAGTACCTTTTGTTTTTAAGTGAGAAGACTTATCAGTCTATATTATTGAGCAGTTTTTCTTACTATTTAAAGTCTAGATCTACTTTAGATAGTAAATTGGTAAAATTGAAGGGATTTTTTGTTGTCTTTTTTACAAACATAAGACAGGGAAAAATACCAATTACCTTTTGTTTTTAAGTGAGAAGACTTATCAGTCTATATTGTTGAACAATTTTGCTTACTAAGTCTAGATCTACTTTAGATAGTAAATTGGTAAATTTGAAGGGATTTTTTGGGGCTTCTTACAAACATAAGACAGGGAAAAAATACCAATAACCTTTTGTTTTTAAGTGAGAAGACTTATGAGTCTATATTGTTGAACAATTTTGCTTACTAAGTCTAGATCTACTTTAGATAGTAAACTAGTGAATTTTAAGGTGATATTTTTTCTTTTTACAGAAAGGTCTTAAACCACAAATATAGGTCTTCAAGCTTGTCGGGGGGGGGGGGGGGGGGGGGTGGGGGGGCAGGGATACGTCCCCTGCATGGGTTATGACTCGTCAGGGGGGGGGGCAGACTGCCCCTCCCGTAGGTACGCTAGTGTTTGAAGGGGATTTTTTTTGTCTTTTTACAAACATAAGACAGGAAAGAAGGTTTCAATATACATAGTCTATTTTGGTTTTTCAGAATGTTCAAATATTAAATTCTCTATTAAACTTCTATACAGTTATCCACTATACAGTATCCACAACATTCTCGAAAATAAAGTCAATGCACATACATGTACGCACCTACATAATTCTTAACTCACTTTATGCCATAAGCAGCACCTAGTATCCTCTGGACAAGGTGCTATTGAACTGTTAGTTGTAGTAGTAAGTTACACAGTGAGCTAAAACAAGTACATAGAGGTCCAATGTCTGCAGACAGATATATGGGGCATTGCAAGAAAATTGCAATTAATTGTAAGTCAACATGGGGGTCTCAAAAATGATGAAAATGAATTAAGTGCATTTTTTTACAAGATTGCTGGTCTGCTTTTTTAATAAGAAGTAAAAATTAATTTGCTATCGATTAAATTGATCGGTTAAGTTACAAATTATAAATTTTCAGAAATTTGGTTGTGATTGAAAACTTTGTTCTTGAAAAGCCAATTAGGCAGATAAAATCAACATCTTTTGCTCTGCCTTTGCTTCAGGGTTTTCTTTGTAATATTGCTTTTCTTTACTTTTCAATCAAAATTATGAAATTGTTGATGTCCGTGTCTACTTTAAACTTTTTATGAAATAAAGCTTCAAAGTTTTATGAAATTACCTTCTCTTCCATACCCCTGTCCTTGAAATTATTCAAGTTATATAAGGCAATTTTTTTTACAAAGTGAACACCACAGTCATCCACATAAATTATTTTTTTAAAGGCCCTTAACATTTAATCGTGTTTCACTCTCAGTCTACCCTAAACAAGACGGGAATAACTGTCTTTTCTGGTGATTTATTTAAAAATTCCCATCATTTGACGCCAATGTATTTCAGCGGAACAACAGATCATACAGAGACTGAAGCTTTTCCTCTAGGTATATCTTTAACTGACCATTACACTATAAAAGCAGAGAACAATAGATTCATTGAACTAAATCTATTATTGTTCTGTGCTTTTATAGTGTAATAGTGAATTACATAATTATGAAGGGTACATGTGTAGCCAATGTATATAGCCAATGTATATCAGCAAAACAACCAATGGTACAGACTTCAGAGGCTGAGCCTTTAGGTTTTATTCTAAACAATAAGTTTGGCATATTTTCCCTACCATGAATGACATCTAAACTATTTTATTTTACTGAAAGGGGCTACCCTGCTAAAAAAATAAAATTTAAATTTAATAAATAAATTTTCATGATAGAGTATACCCTTTCTATGCACTAAAGGCTGATCAAAAGTTAGCCAGATCAGGGGGGTGTTTCACAAAGATTAAAAGTGACTCAGGGTCGCAATTAAATTTCCAGTTGTATGCAGTATAAAACACATCAATGCAGTGGTCAAGTCATACTATGAGGGCACTTTACTGTATAATAATCAACAAGATTGCGCATACAGATTAAAGCATGACTCTAGGTCACACTTAACCCCCCCCCCCATGCCATGCAGGGCACAAACACTGTCGCTTTTCAACAGCAATTCATGTAATGTATGAAGGAGGGTCCCCATGTCTGTGCATCAAAAAATTGAACAAAAGATTACACATGGAATTCTTTAATACTCCACAAAATTTGCATTTGACATTGTTCCATATATTTTCAAGAGTACTTATTTGTGCCAAATTCATATCACTTAAAACTTTGTTCTTGAAAAGCCAATTAGGCAGATAAAATCAACATCTTTTGCTCTGCCTTTGCTTCAGGGTTTTCTTTGTAATATTGCTTTTCTTTACTTTTCAATCAAAATTATGAAATTGTTGATGTCCGTGTCTACTTTAAACTTTTTATGAAATAAAGCTTCAAAGTTTTATGAAATTACCTTCTCTTCCATACCCCTGTCCTTGAAATTATTCAAGTTATATAAGGCAATTTTTTTTACAAAGTGAACACCACAGTCATCCACATAAATTATTTTTTTAAAGGCCCTTAACATTTAATCGTGTTTCACTCTCAGTCTACCCTAAACAAGACGGGAATAACTGTCTTTTCTGGTGATTTATTTAAAAATTCCCATCATTTGACGCCAATGTATTTCAGCGGAACAACAGATCATACAGAGACTGAAGCTTTTCCTCTAGGTATATCTTTAACTGACCATTACACTATAAAAGCAGAGAACAATAGATTCATTGAACTAAATCTATTATTGTTCTGTGCTTTTATAGTGTAATAGTGAATTACATAATTATGAAGGGTACATGTGTAGCCAATGTATATCAGCAAAACAACCAATGGTACAGACTACAGAGGCTGAGGTTTTAGGTTAAATTCTAAACAATAAGTTTGGCATATTTTCCCTACCATGAATGACATCTAAACTATTTTATTTTACTGAAAGGGGCTACCCTGCTAAAAAAAAAATTAAAATTTAATAAATAAATTTTCATGATAGAGTATACCCTTTCTATGCACTAAAGGCTGAACAAAAGTTAGCCAGATTAGGGGGGTGTTTCACAAAGATTAAAAGTGACTCAGGGTCGCACTTGAATTTCCAGTTGTATGCAGTATAAAACACATCAATGCAGTGGTCAAATCATACTATGAGGGGGCTTTACTCCGTAATAATCAACAAGATTGCGCATTAAAATTATCTGCGCATCCAGATTAAAGCATGACTCTAGGTCACATTTAACCCCCCCCCCCCCATGCCATGCGGGGCACCAACACTGTCACTTTTCAACAGCAATTCATGTAATTGTATGAAGGAGGGCCCCCATGTCTGTGTACCAAAAAATTGAACAAAAGATTACACATGGATTTCTTTAAAACTCCACAAAATTTGCATTTGCCATTGTTCCATATATTTTCAAGAGTACTTACTTGTGCTAAATTCATATCACAAATAAATTGTAACAAATTATACGGTTTTCTTGCAAAAAACTGTGGCCAGTCATTTTCAGATTTAAATAGGCCTAAACATTGCCTCATGTCTGCACACCCATTCACTTTTTACAAAATGCCTGTAATTCAATATCAATTCAATCAGCAGTTTGACTCAGAAAATCAGAATTCAATTAAATGAATATTACAAGTGTACAGAATGTCTTCGATGCATGACTCCAGTTATACACGTATGGTACCTTGCCATATAGAGAGCACCCAATTTTCCTAATTTTTTAAAATTGATAACCTGGGGGATATTCTGAACATTGTCTTTTCTTAAAATTTCATCTTTTTTCAGAGATATGACAAAATTGGTACAATGTATTACAGTATTATGATGGATGTCACAACTTTTGTCCAATCAAAATTGTCATAAATTTTGTCTCTTCTCTATAGCATGCACAAAATAATAAACAAATTCATACATGCATAATCCCATTCCAAGCAAATTATAAAACTTGACAGGGTCTAGCAGTCATAAATTTTGTCATTTCTTTTATTAACATTATATCCTGATACTACACATTCCTGACTGTATGTCAAACACACATTGATATTGTTTGGATTAGATTGTTGCATTTAGTTTCACTTATCATCCATGACACTTTCAAAAATATTTTTTCATGCCTCAAGTAATACATACTAGATCCAATTCCTCTTTTTATCTCTCTTCTCCAGAAATCTTTTCCAGCTTTCTGTTTATACATGTAGTTCTTGAAGTGTCAGCTACTGCATTTAAGGATATGCTCCATGTTTCCTACTGGTTAGAACATATCCCTCTTGGAGCTAACAGTGATTTTGATTTGTTTTTCTGTGAAAAGATGGGCGGAAACTTACATGTACTGAGTTATTGACAGAGAAAAGACAACTGAGAAGAATGATTCATGACAATCATGCATCTCGGAGAGAAATGACAAAATTTATCAGTTTTCCAGAATACCACCATCAATACCATGACCACCCCTGGCCTCCATGCTCATACATAGGCCCATATGTAAAAAACATGCAACCCAATTTAGTTAACCTTTATATTAGATCTAGATCTACATGTTTTTTTTTTAAACAATATAGTGCTGGTGTTGGTGCTCAGCCTAGTGTAAGTAAGTATGGCAATTCCCCCAAGTCTGCGCAGTCCCCCTTCTATGCGCACACGCATATCTGCGCAAATTAGTAAGCGCAACGAACACCGACTTTACACATGCAATACATAGATCTAGACAGATTGGCCTATTCATTCAAATATCTGACTCAAAATTGTGGATGAATAATGAATTTGGGGCATTTCATGTAACGGCCTCAAAATGCAGCCTTAAATTTTCATCACAATCCCCAAATCATATGCAAAGTGAATGGGTGCGCAGTCATGGGGTACCATATTTTGTTTATCTGAAAATGAATGCCCAATGTTTTTTCCAAGAAAATCTTTAAGTAAAACTTTAGGCCTAGACCTATTTCTTTCAAATTTATATGAGATATTTAGTACACTTAAAAAGATGGTCCAGGCTGGAGATATTTATCTCAAATAGAGTAAAATACACAAAGCAAAATGCTGAAAATTTGATCAAAATCGGATAACAAATAACAAAGTTATTGAATTTTAAAAATTTACATTATTCTGGTGAAACATTTCTAGTCATGTCTTTATGACTATTCATTAGGTGGGCTATGATGTCATATCCCCACTTGTTCTTTTGTATTTAGTTTATTCAACATTATTCTACCAAGAACTAAAACAATTGGATTGACAACTGATTAATGCATTACTTATGTATTGCTGAAACTTATTTCATCATAATGGAGACACATCATTGTACACATTTATTAAAATATGAAACAATTATGATTCCATTTTAATAACATAAGAAAAAGTGGGGATGTGACATCATCAGCCCACCTAATGAATATGCATGACAATGCATGATATAGATCTGTTTTCACAGAATATTGATCAACTTTAAAATTCAATTACTTTGTTACTTGTTATCCAATTTTGATGAAATTTTCAGCATTTAGATATAGGCTAAATTTTTTCAGCACAGACTATCCCTTTATTAACTGTTAGTGTTACCCCCGGGGGGGCCACTTCCATTCACGAGTGGATACCATGCGCGACCATGGGGTCTCGAAAAGCACCCTAAACACGTAATTTCCATATTCTGAAAATGCACCCCTTAATAAGTATTGGTGTGTGAAACCCTACCCTTAACAAGTATTGGAAACAAAACTCTTGGCAAATATTCCCTGAAATGAACCCCTAAACAAGTACAGGAATGTTTTGTTACGGGTCCTTCGGTCATCAGCTTTACCTTATTTGGTTTAGTACGACCCTGCCTTCTACACCTCACGCAAATCGGACTCTAAACACGAAGTGTTGGGGCAAAAAGGACATCCGTTATATAACATTTTAATTCTGTTTTTATCATCCCCGCAAATTCGACCCTAAACACGTAATTTTCCTAGCGAAATAGATACCTTTTTTTCATTATTTTTGTGTTTTTGACACCCTTATAACGTTACATACGTAACGTGTCCTATCGTGAAAAAGACATCCTTTTTACGTGTTTTTTGGGTCGCGCATGGTATCCACTCGTCAATGTAAGTGCCCCCCCCCCCCCCCCCCCCGGGAGTGTTACTCATAATATACGGTAGGAACACTGAAAGATTTTGTGAAATAAAAAGAAATGCATGTTAAATCTCAACTCATATTGTTTGATGTGCAGACTTGAGTCTCTCTAAACTACTCTCGGCCTCAAGACAAGACTCAAGAGTCGAGACGATTTCGGAATGTGAGACTGACTGAGCTGAGCTGAGCTGAGTGAGAGTGACAGACTGGTCTGGGTCCCAATAATCAGCTTTCTTTAGTTGTTTCTTACCAAACTCGCAGTTGCAGTTATGGCAGTCAATGATGACGAAGCCGGTGTTTGGAGCAACCCACTGAGTCTTGATTTATTTCTGTCCTCTGAAATGAAGCAAGTGCAATTTAGAATGATGATCTTTTGACTTTTTGTTGTTGAATTAAACACCGGCTGTTATTTTCAAGTCGAGTCAGATCAGCTGTTTGATCAAAACAAATCGAATCTCGCGCGAGCGCGCGCTCTGGTTAGAAAGGTCATCCCTGTCTACATGGGATCATGGGATGAAGCTTCCGCATCCGGGCGCGGCCGCGACCGGTAGGCGCGCGCTGTACTGTGTAGATGACACAACACTGAATGATTGAATGATATCATCATTAAGACCGATCTTCAAATCATTATCGTCATTGACAGATAGTTTAACTTCAAAATTTCCTTAAATTCTGGTCGTGAGTCGTCAACATTAACAATACAAAATCGCTGCAGGAATGGCGGATCACGAAGCCAAAGCAAATCAGTGTATGATTGATGCTGAAAAGAAGCTGAAGTCATCACAGGGATTTTTTGGTTCCATGTTTGGGTGAGTTGAATCTCTGTCTCTGATTCATGAGTCTGATTTGATTTAGCAAAGTCAATCTTATTAACGTTACTGATAGTGGACACAGTTAGTTTTCAATTTTAGTGAGCCTAACGGGGCATAATTGTACTTGATGCCCCCAGGGGACATCCCCGGGGGGGCCACTTACATTGGCGAGTGGATACCATGCGCGACCAAAAAAACACGTAAAAAGGATGTCTTTTTCACGATAGGGCACGTTACGTACGTAACGTGATAAGTGTGGTGTTTGTCCCCACATCATTCCCAAGGCACACGACAAGTTAACAACGGAGACTGATTAACGAAGTACCATTTTAACTTCAACATTTATTAGCACACTTCACAAGGTGGCGCTATACCACATCTCCTCTCCTTCCTCTTGAATGAAAAAAAATACATATCCATGCATTCTGCATATAAGTGCATGTTTGTTTGTTTTTTTTTTTTTTGTACAAACAGTTTCAATCCTGACAAGTCCAGAACTTATGGACATCGCAAGGTTATTTACATACAACAATATCTTATAATGAAAAAAAAAATGACATTCCAGAAAAATACATCCTGGCATTAGAGCAAATAAACTGCAACTGAACTACATGTAAAGTCTGTTGGTTTAAATTTGAAAAGATGGATATTGTACGGAAACATTCTGTCTATTTGACTTCAGTATTAAGTTTCAGAATTGTTGACAGCTTATATCTTTGATAATTGCAAACATTTTAAATACAAACTATTAATAGTCACTAGTGAGTTTAGATATAAAAATCTTGATTTGAGATATTATTATTATTTTTTTTATACAGAGTTTGAGAATAGCAGTCATCTGTTACTCAAAGAAAAACAAGAATTGTAGAAAACTTATTCTTATCATTCATTAGTGTACAAGTACTTGTCATCCACTATTAATCAATAAGCTAGAATGTGCCATCAAAGCTTCATATTTACTGTACTTCCAATATAACATGAAACATATCAAAGGTTAACTAAACACATTAAAATGTCACAGATTTTGCCTGACACAAATGTATATATATATATATACACTTAAAGTTACAAATTTAACCGATCTGGTTTTGTGATTTGACGTTTTGAACGACGCAAGATTTGTTCTTTGTTTGGCTGGTGCTCTGTCTGACTGTTCTGTTGAGTTGGAGTGATTTTCTGAGGTGATTGAGATGTATGTTTCTGTGATGTACTTGGTGTGTTTGGCAAGTCTTTGTCTGTTGAGGTGTCTGTGATTGTGATATGATCTCTGTGCATATCTGTGTTTGGTACCGTTGGTTTGAATGGCTCCAACCTCAACCTGGAATCTACATGCTGTACCATCTTTCTGATCTGATCAACATGCCTTTTCCACAGAAAACTATCAACCGCAACCTGATAAGTCACTGGACCAAGGACTTTGGTCACCACACCTTCAGACCACCTATCAGCATTGATCCGAAAATCAAGAACCCTTACTTGTTCTCCAACCTCAAACATCCTCACTCTATCTTTCTTGGGAGCTCTCTTCTGTTGTAGCTTCAAGCCTAAATCTGGTCTCACTTGACTCAGGCGTGTCCTCAACTCTCTCCCCATAAGCATCTTGGCTGGTGTTTCTTGAGTAACCACATGAGGAGTGGTTCTGTATGACAACAAAAACCTATCCAACTTCAGACGCACATCACCTTCATCTGATCTTGCTTTCTTCATGGCCTTCTTGAAGGTTTGAACAAAACGTTCCACTTCCCCATTAGAAGCTGGGTGCTTCACGGCAGACTTGATGTGCTGGATTCCATTCTTCTTCAAGAAGATAGAAAACTCCTCTGCAACGAACTGGGGTCCGTTATCCGATACCACTTCCATGGGAAGACCATGTCGTGAAAATAGACTTCTCAGAACTCTAATGGTATTTGAAGCTGTTGTAGATTTCATGGGAATGACCTCTGGCCATTTACTGTGAGCATCGACAGCTAACAAGAACATCTGATCCAAAAATGGTCCAGCAAAGTCAACATGTACTCTGTGCCATGGCTGTGAGGGCCATGCCCAAGGATTCACCGGAGCTGCAGATGGTAAAGTCTGCATGGCTTGGCATGGTGCACAAGATTGTACCAATCGTTCAATATCCTGATCAAGACCTGGCCAATACACATGCATCCGAGCAAGACTCTTCATCTTCACCATTCCTTGATGACCTCGGTGGAGTTCTTCTAAGATGTATTGCTGCAGACATTCTGGGATAATAACCCTTGTTCCCCACAACAAACAACCTGATTCCACCGTCATCTCATCTTTCTTCCTTAGCCACGCATCGAAATCTGGTGATAGCTCGTCTCGACGTGGCCATCCATTCAGGACAAATATCCGAACTCTTGACAAGGTCTTATCCTTCTCCGAGGCCTGTCGTATCTTCTCGGCTGTAATCGGCAAGGACTTCAACTTTGCCTCATTCGTCTTAGTAGCCTCTTCAGTCCACTTGACGACAAACTCATCCTGCTGGCTCTCAATCTTTCCAGAACTGGGAAGACGTGACAGAAAATCAGCATTGGCATTCTGCTTAGAAGTACGATATTTAATTTCGTACACGTATCCTGAGAGCAAAATAGCCCAACGTTGCAACCGTGATGCTGCAAGCACAGGAATCCCTTTCTTTGGTCCCAAGAGAAAGGTCAATGGTTTGTGGTCGGTCAGAAGTGTAAACTTCCTACCACAAAGATACTGATGGAAAAATCTCACACCGTAGACAATGGCAAGTGCTTCCTTTTCTAGTTGAGAATAATTTGTCTCGGCCTTAGTCAACTTTCTGGATGCATAGGCAATGGGTGCCTCAGCTCCTTCCGTCACATGGGAGATAACAGCTCCTATCCCGTAGGGTGACGCATCCACTGCGAGAGTTACCTCTTTGCTTGGATCGAAGTAACACAATACTTGATTAGAGCTTAGGATCTTCTTAACCAAGTCAAAGGCTTCTTGGCATTTGTCTGTCCAGACAAACATCTGCTTACTCTTCTTCAGCTCATCTATAGGTTCCAAAATAGATGCCAAATTTGGAATGAACTTTCGATAATAATTGACAATCCCTATGAAGGACTGTACTTCAGAGACATCTCTAGGCGGGCATGCTGATGCAATGGCTTCAACACGGGACGGGGACGGGTGTAACCCCTCTGCATCTACAACGTGCCCTAGGTACTCCACCGACTTCTGAAGAAATACACACTTGGACTGCTTCAGCCTTAGTCCAAACTGGCTAAGCCTCTTTAAAACCCTTTCCAGGTTGGAGGCATGTTCCTGGTCATTCGACCCTGTGACTATGATATCATCCAGGTAGCAACCAACTCCTTGCAGACCATGTAGTATCTTATCCATGCATTCCTGGAATATGGCCGGGGCCGAACTCACTCCAAACGGTAACCTTGTATACCTAAATAATCCTAGATGTGTGTTAATTGTAACATATTGTCTTGATTTTTCCTCTAAGTCAACTTGTTGATAAGCATTCTTCAAATCAAGCTTTGTAAACTTCTTCCCACCTTGAAGGCTAGCAAAAAGCTCTTCGGGTCTAGGCATAGGGTATTCTTTCACTTCTAACTGTGGATTAATGGTAACTTTGTAATCACCACAAAGCCTAATTCTACCATCCGGCTTTTGGACCGGTACAACAGGAGCAGCCCAATCTGAAAACTCCACTGGTTCTAGTATCCCTTCTTTCACTAACCTATCAATTTCCTCAGCTACTTTGTCTTTGAGTGCAAAAGGAATAGGCCTGGGTTTAAAGAACTTTGGCTCTACATCATTTCTCACTTTCAATTTGGCTTGAACCCCTTTAACTCTCCCAACATTATTGTCAAAGACATCACTGTTAGCTACTATCTTCTCTATTCTGTCTTGTGGTGAACTACACTGTGACGCATGGTGGACAGAAAATATTTCTTTCCACTGCAGACGAATTGTCCACAACCAATCTCTACCCAGTAAAGTTGGACCATTATTCTTCACAACAATTAATGGTAATCTCTTTCTTTGACCATGATAGTTGACATCTACCACACATTTACCCAATACAGGTATTTTCTCTTCTGTAAATGTCTTGAGTTTTACTCCACACTTCTGTACCTGTACTTTCTGCTTGAAATGCTTTTCAAACACAGCTTGACTTATGATAGAAACACCACAGCCTGTATCAACTTCCATCGGTATTTTTGTACCTTCTATTTCAACATTGACCATGATAGGTTGAACACTTCTATTTACCTTATGGACTCTAATGTGATATACATCTTCGTCATCACTTGTGTTTGACTCTGAACTTCCAACACTACTTGTTTCTACCTGATCACCCTCTACATGGCTTACCCCTACTCTTGACTTTCTTCTACTCTTATACTTTGGTTTGTGAGACTTTTCTTTCTTTTGCTCTTTCTCTCTACCTGACTTTGACTTAAGACTACTACTCTTATCCTTACAGACTTGTTTCAAGTGTCCTTTACGATGACAAATTTCACAAGTGTAGTCTTTGTACCTGCACTGTTTCTTTACATGTCCTTTTCTTCCACAACAGTAGCAATCATTGGTAGACTTCCCATAGTTCACGTAGCTGGATCTACTTTTCGAATCACCTGGCTGTAACACTTCAGCGTTCTTACTAGCTGCCTCTATACTAAGAGCCAATTTGACAGCCTTGTCGATGGTCAAGTTATCTTCCGACAGTAGACGCTTCTGAATGTTCCGGTCTGCTAAACCACAAACGAATCTGTCTCTCAACGCCTCACTGCGAAACACTCTGAAATCACACGTCTCAGCCATCTTTTTCAGCTCAGCCAGATACACTGCAATCGTCTCATCATGTCCCTGGTTTCTTTTGTAGAATCTGTATCTCTCAAGCATAACAGGGGGTGTGGGGTTGTAGTGCTCTTTCAATACTGCATCAATCTCATCAAGTGAAAGTTCTGGAACTCTCCTTGGCGCTACAAGACTTTTGAGTAACCCATATTCCTTGGCACCCATGACCGATAGCAAGACAGCAACCTTCTTCCTTTCATTGTTAATGTCATTTGCTATGAAATATTGATCAATACGCTCCCTATAAACCTCATAAGGTTCCACATCTGGGTTAAAACTCTCTGCTTTACCCGCTGGAGCCGACGCCATTTTCACAGTCAATGTACGCTTCTTCTCACGAGCAGTAACACCGATAATTGTGCATGGGACTAACTAAGTTCCACGCCACACGAGCACTTTTACAGCAAGACGACACCCACATTCACAGTCATATTTCTCCGATTTACCTGCCTGGGAGCTTCTCACACTTTGGATCCTGATAGGGTACGAAAATCCCGATCCTCGTCGCCATTTGTGGTGTTTGTCCCCACATCATTCCCAAGGCACACGACAAGTTAACAACGGAGACTGATCAACGAAGTACCATTTTAACTTCAACATTTATTAGCACACTTCACAAGGTGGCGCTATACCACAATAAGGGTGTCAAAAACACAAAAATAATGAAAAAAGGGTATCTATTTCGCTAGGAAAATTACGTGTTTAGGGTCGAATATGCGGGGATGATAAAACAAAATAAAAATGTTTTATAAAGGATGTCCTTTTTGCCCCAAAACTTTGTGTTAGAGTCCGATTTGAGCGAGGTGTAGAAGGTGGGGTCGTACTAAACCAAATAAGGTAAAGCCGACGACCGAAGGACCCGTAACAATAAAACATTCCTGTACTTGTTTAGGGGTTCATTTCAGGGAATATTTGCCAAGAGTATCGTTTTGTTTCCAATACTTGTTAAGGGTCGGGTGTCACACGCCAATACTTGTTAAGGGGTGCATTTTCAGAAAATGGAAATTACGTGTTTAGGGTGCTTTTCGAGACCCCATGGTCGCGCATGGTATCCACTCGTGAATGGAAGTGGCCCCCCCGGGGGGACATCAACGTTTTTACCTCGTGGTACTCCTTGATTTCTCGATGATTCTTCGATTCCGAAATGTAAACATTTCTTTTTCTCGCTTAAAAAAAATAATAGAAAGTAGTTCCGGTTTGCACTAGCGCAAATGCGCAAACAGGTGCATCTAGATGAGCGCGCATCCTTGCCTCCTCATCTATCCTCTTATATTACTTGCACTTGATGCCCCCAAAATTGATGAAAGCGGTGATCCGGCAAGTAATCCTAGTCGTGATGTTGACAGAATTAACCTTGATAGCTAGAGAATAAACTCTCTATTATTACTTGTACTTGATGCCCCCAAATTTTCCAGTTATTTAGCAAGTTTATTCAGAAGTTCACATTCCACTAACCCCATTTTCCCCTCTTTTTCTATTTTCTAGCCGCACAAGCCTTCATTACATCGTCGAATCATATTAACCTTGTTGGCTAAATTAACCTTGATAGCTAGAAAATAAACTCTCTTATATTACTTGATGCCCCCAAAAATTTCAGCAAAATTAACCTTGCAGCCAAAATTAACCTTGTTGGCAAAATTAACCTTGATAGCTAATGTAACCTTGAGAGCTATAGCTCGTCTCTCTTATATTACTTGTACTTGATGCCCCCAAATTTTCCAGTTATTCAGCACGTTTATTCAGAAGTTTACATTCCACTAACCCCATTTTCCCCTCTTTTTCTATTTTCTAGCCGCGCAAGCCATCATAACATCGTCGAAACAAATTAACCTTGTTGGCTAAATTAACCTTGATAGCTAGAGAATAAACTCTCTTATATTACTTGTACTTGATGCCCCCATAAATTTCAACAAAATTAACCTTGCAGCCAAAATAAACCTTGTTGGCAAAATTAACCTTGATAGCTAATGTAACCTTGAGAGCTATAGCTCGTCTCTCTTATATTACTTGTACTTGATGCCCCCCAAAACAACAAAATTAACCTTGTAACCAAAATTAACCTTGTTGGCAAAATTAACCTTGATAGCTAATGTAACCTTGAGAGCTATAGCTCGTCTCTCTTATATTACTTGCACTTGATGCCCCCAAATTTTCCAGTTATTCAGCACGTTTATTCAGAAGTTTACATTCCACTAACCCCATTTTCCCCTCTTTTTCTATTTTCTAGCCGCGCAAGCCTTCATAACAACGTCGAAACGAATTAACCTTGTTGGCTAAATTAACCTTGATAGCTAGAGAATAAACTCTCTTATATTACTTGTACTTGATGCCCCCAAAAGTTTCAAGAAAATTAACCTTGTAACCAAATTTAACCTTGTTGGCAAAATTAACCTTGAAAGCTAATGTAACCTTGAGAGCTGTAGCTCGTCTCTCTTATATTACTTGCACTTGATGCCCCCAATTACTTTATTTGTTGCGCGATCAACCGAATCACGCGCGGATGGATATCAACTCGCCGATGGTAAACAAGGTCGGGTCGAGGATCCACGCGAATCAAGGTAAAACGTTGATGTCCCCTGGGGGCATCAAGTACAATTATGCCCCTAACGGGTGCATATGGAACTCTTCGCTTAATATTTTTTGGCCCTACATTACATGTAATCAGGGCTTCAAGTTCTGGCTATTTTTAGTCAACTGTCATTCAAGTACGTGTGAGACCTTAATTTTGAAAGACTGGGCGAACATCCGGGGGGGGGGGGGGGGGGGGCACTCGACCAAAAAGTGGTAGGGGTGTGCCGTGGGCGAAAAAAACGGGGGCCCCGGAGCGGGCTTATTTTAAAAAGGAGGGTCCTCGGAACGGGCTTTGGAACTACAATTTTGTGACAACGGGGGTCCTTGAACAGATCGCACCCCTATGGAACAGGCAAGCGTGCATGATGCAGCTAGCGCGGCCTCCGCCGGGTGCGCTCGCACAGAGACGATGGTCCGACAGCGCTCGGCGGCCGCTTTTCACCAAAATCGCAGCAGATCAATGCGACCGGAACGGCATTTAGGGTCAATGAACTTGACCATGTTTGGGGAATCAACATCAAAATCTTAACCTAAGGTTAAGTTTTTGAAATGTTATCATAACTTAGAAAATATATGGACCTAGTTAATGAAACTTAAACATAAGGTCAATCAAGTATCACTAAACATCCTGCATGAGTTTCAAGTCACATGACCAAGGTCAAAGTTCATTTAGGGTCAATGAACTTTGGCCGAATTGGGGGTATCTGTTGAATAACCATCATAACTTTGAAAGTTTGTGGATCTGATTCACGAAACTTAGACACAATAGTAATCAAGTATCACTGAACATCCTGTGCAAGTTTCAGGTCACATGATTAAGGTCAAAAGTCATTTAGGGTCAATTAACTTTGGCCATGTTGGGGATATTTGTTGAATTATATCTCTGTAAGTGTATTGGTCTAGTTCATAAAACATGGACATAAAGTGTAACCAAACCAAGTATCACTAAACATCTTGTGTGAGTTATAGTAGTATTCAAAGTCAGCACTGCTTCTATATTGAATCGTGTGATGAAGGTGAGACCGCCTGAGGCATTCCACTTGTTGTTTAATCCAAAGACAAAAAAGAAGGCTTCATTTTTGTTACGTGTCCGAACACTCAACCCCCCTTCCTACGTACAGTACGATGCAGGGCTCTCCTCGGCATAAACGCATCGGGTACTTGACCTTGATTTTGCCGTGACCGGCAGGTGCAATACCCAATGTGAACACCCTACTCTTTGATGAATAGTGTATTGGTTTTAACATGCATCTTGTACCTCTCCTATACACGGGACCAACATTTGCGTCCTTTCCGATGGACGGAGTGTTTTCCAACTGTATTCACAACTGCACTGAATACAGTGGTGAGGCACGCTAACACAGAACGCTATAGCATCAGACTTTTTTGAGGGGGTTAGACGCGTTTCGGCATGAGTGGGACTCAAACCCGTCACGTTGAGATCTATGATATTATCCGAAACATACACCTTAACTGACTGAGCTACACTGGCTCGACTCGTCAACTGTGCTACACTGCCTAGATCTAATTGATCTAGACCTATGTAAAAATTTTGCCAAAATCGTTAATCTTTTTTTATGATATCAGCTTCCGATCGAACCCCTATTCGCATGTGAAATATGGTGAAAATGGTATCGTATTACTGAAATGAGTGTTTTCTATGGGAAAATTTGAGAAAACAAAATCACTGATCAGCTATTTTTACAATATTTTATTAGTTTATGAATATAAAGTCTTTGAAAATGTGTTTTGACTTTTTTTCTGTCAATTCAAGTTCCCTTTGGAATGATTTTGCAAAGTTTTGAGCATGTGAAATAATTTTGTGATGCGTATAAGGCACGCGCCCGGTATACAAGGCCGGTCAGTAATACATTCTCCCCTTCTCTCAGTTCCCTTTCTATGTTCTTGCCTCCTTGTTCTTATGTGCACATCAATCCATGTCTCATTAAACAAACATATTTGAGGGAATTGAGAGTTGCTGTGCTCATTTTTTTTTGTACAGGAAACGAAACACTAGTTAACTTGAGCTCATTTTTTTACCTTGAAATAAATAAGTGTTTTACAAGCAACAGTACATGTAGGTGTAAAACTGGCATTACTCTAGGGGTACAGGTGAAGGTGAAACTTTGTGCTGTGAAAGGTGAACAAAACAACTTAAAACAGGTACAATATATCCTTCCAAGAACTGGAGTACCTGCTTAGACTTTCTTAGACATTCACTTGGATTAAATCAAGAGACAAAATGATAAAATCAATTTATATAGAATTCTAGATTAGTCTTGTTAAATGCTTAATTAGTCCTAGAGATCTAGATCTACTTCAGACTTGTGGCCTCAACATGCAGAATTTCTTATCAAAATCCTTGAATCGTATTGGATGTGCATGTGCAGACACGGAGAACAATTGTATTTTCAATCTTTAAATAACTGCATTTAATATTAAGTAATTACATGTAGTAGATGCACTGTGCATGGTCAATATTTGAGAGTCTCTTGTATGGGAGATGATCTCTGGTATATATGGGAGACTAGCTTTCCTAAATCTGGATAAAAGAAACAACACCAATAAAAACAGTTAATATTCTTTACCCCCCCCCCAAAAAAAAAAAAAAACAGTCATGCTCGGGTTAAAAGCCCATTTGTTTATATGTGGATGCCTATGTGGATGATAACAAGGAAATGTTAGGAAAGCAAAAGTAGACAGTGAATTCTAAAGTGAAGAGAAATAATCTTTATGAGGAATTCTAAAAAATCATCTGCAAAAATCTCTGATACTGGAGATAATCTCCTGAATAAGAAAGAATTTCCAATATTGGCTGTGCACCTTCATTTGTAACATAATGAAAACAAAGTACATTAGGCTGGTTCATGTGATGTCTCATGTGAACAACTTTTCTATTACTTTTCTAAATATTTCACTTAAACTGCTTCTTTATCATACATGTATCTGTCGGTAGGTCATGTATTCTTTCTCTAAGACTATAGGAGGGCATGTAATACAGATTTTTAAAGAATATATTATGGATAAAAAGTTTGTATACTATAAGAAAGAGCAAAAAAAAAAACATTTTAGGGGTATTTTATACCATCACAGGGAACGTTATTCACATGCTGACATCACATATCTTTGTCGCATTGCCAAAGGGAGGATCTCCATAGCATTTGTGATCGTAATATTCAAATGCTCATAACTTTCTCATTATATGTCTGATTTTTCTCGAACTTTTGCTGATCTTATTCTTTGATTTTTATCTTTCCACACAAGTCCACTTGTTTCAAAGCTTTTATTCCCCTTTAACTATTCTGACCATGTACATGTACCCACTGGCAGGACATGCAGAGTTTAGATGGTCTAACCTGAATTTGGTAGGGGTAGAACGACTTATTCACCAATGTTTTTACTTTAGCTTATTTGTACATTGCATTCTAAAATCAATGGGATGGAAATTACAAACTAATGTTCAATTTTTATTGAACATCTTGTGCGCATTTTAGGTCACATGACCAAGGTCAAAGGTCAATGAACTTTGGCCATAATGGGGGTATCTGTTGAATTACCATCATAACTTTGCAAGTTTATTGATCTGACTTTTGAAACTTGGACATAAGAGTAATCAAGTATCACTGAATATCCTGTGCAAGTTTCAGGTCACATGTTCAAGGTCAAAGGTCATGTGAGGTCAATGAATTTTGGCCACATTGGGGGTATTTGTTGAATTACCATCCTATCTCTGTAAGTGTATTGGTCTAGTTCATAAAATGTGGAAATTAGAGTAACCAAGTATCACTGGTTATTCACTGGTTATTCACTGAACATCTTGTGCAAGTTGTAGTAGTTTTCAAAGTCAGCACTGCTGCTATGTTGAATCGCGTGATGCAGGTGAGACGGCTAGAGGCATTCCACTTCCACTTGTTTAATACTTCTGTCTTCTAATAACCTAACCAGAATATCTATCCAAAGTGTATTTGATATTTTCTCACTCTGCTTTCCTTCATTTTTACTTGTCTGATAGAGCAAGGTTATTAGGCCTTCTTCAAGTTGCTTGAACTATGAGTTTTGAATTTCACTTGCCTTATCAACAGACCACATCCTCTTCTGTCACACTTGGGCTTTTCTTAGAACTTCCTCACCGTAAACATTGTCAGTCCAAGAGATCTTCTTAATTCTTTATTTTACTTTCTACAGGAAATGTTTTCTAATTTCAGAGGTCAAAGTCCATATTTCACTATCATATATTGCACACCTTACTACATGTACACCATTTTAGAATCTTGAGAAAATTGAAATACAACCAAAGCTGTACATGGCAATAACCTAAGGTAAATATGGAAGTAACATTGGAGTAATGGAAAAATGTATGAGCCTCTGATTAGCCTTAGATACGTAATGTCTCTATCGATCTGTACATGTATGTACAAGTAATCCTTAAAGAACCCTTAAAGTTTGGAGTACATGATGACATGTACCCCCTGACAACACTAACGATCACCTCTTCTTTGTTGAAAAAAAACCAAAAATAACTACCTGTACAAGTTTATACCTCATGAACAATTGAAATTATTTCTCCTTTATAGTGTGTCTGCCTTCTTTTTTCTTTTATTTTTTGATGATTTTAATACATTTGTGCATAAACGTACATGTGCCTACACTGCACATGCTGTACATGCATTAAGTCTGGGCTTTATTTACCATGGTTTATTTTTATTTTATTTTTAAAAAAATCATTTCAGAGGAGTACAGAAGCAAGAGGATGCATGCGAACTGTATCAGAGGGCCGCTAACATGTTCAAGATGGCAAAGAAATGGCAAGGTCAGTTCTTGTATACATGTAGTTCTCATGAAGATATTTTTTTTCATGAATGCATAATACTATGTAAACTGATGATTGATGATGATGGGGGTATTGCTGCTGATGGTTATCATGTGAATTTATTCAAAATTAACCATATTAAGATTAAAATTAGGTTATATTGTTTTGGGGGGTTTTTTGGGGGGGCAAATGGTCTGTGACTGTTTTTCAGTCATAAACAACTTGAAATTACCTGATTTTAATCAGTAAAAGTATTATAAATAATGTACTTAGGGTTAGAAACAGCACGTTTTTGAGCAATTTGGGTCTGTCAAAAGTTGCGTGAGACTTGAAAGAACAAGTCACTCCCCCACCCCCCCCCCCCCCCCCCCCCCCGTCTTTTTAAGGATTAAATTGCCTTGAAAATTAAAGATATTTGAAAAATCAGATTCTTTTCAGTTGCTCTGTTAATATAAATTTCATATTACATGTACCACAAGTTTATGTCTTTCCCATTCAAAATGATGTATTTCATTGTTTTTATTCCAGAGGCCGGCAATGCATTCTGTCGAGCAGCTTCCATCTCTATGACGCTGGAAAGTAAACATGAAGCAGCTACAAACTATGTAGACGCAGGCAACTGCTACAAGAAAGTGGATCATGAAAGTAAGAAATACATGTGATAATGAACATCATATTGATAGTATGTGGCTACAGTATTTTACCAATGATAATGGTGTTCATCAGGGTATTACCCAATGGTAGGGATAGTACTGATGATTAGAGGAAGTAGATGAAGGAAGGGGAGGAGGGAAAGAAAAGAAGATGAAGTAGAAGTAGAAATGAAGGAAGGAAGGAGACAGAACAGAAGAAGAGGAAGAAGGCGAAAGAGGAGAAAAAGAAGAACGATAATGGAATACCGGTATTCATTTTCATTTAGAAAAAAACAAATTATTGAAGGTCTTTCATGATTTTCTATTTCTTGTTCTATGTTTTCAGAGGCTATATCTTGTCTGCAAGAGGCAATAGAAATTTACACCGATAAAGGCAAGTTTACAATGGCTGCCAAGCATTATATCAGCATAGCAGAGATCTACGAGAATGAACTGATTGAACTGGATAAAGCTATAGAGAATTATGAGAAAGCTGCTGACCTCTACAGAGGCGAAGACTCCACCAGGTTAGAAAAATCACCAATCATATTGACAAGTTAGATTTATTTTAGGTTTTAGTGAATAATTTATTTTTTTCTTGTCTTGTTTTATCTGCATTTTGCTATCATTCAGGATTAAATGAGTTTTAAAGGTGTCAAAAACAAGAAACTTACATCACTTTAGGATTAAGCTTAAACAAATTTCCTCCCAATTTTATTTTTGTAATTTTTTATGTCACTGTTTTGCAGATCTTTTTTCCTGCTCCTGCTAGACGTTTTTATTATCAAAACTAACAAAGATTCTTTTGTATTTTCCCCCTTTTTTTGTTTTAAAAGCTCTGCAAATAAATGCCTGTTGAAGGTAGCCATGTATTCAGCACAGCAAATGAATTATGCTAAGGCATGCCAGATATACGAGGATGTAGCCTCATCAGCAGTGGAGAACTCCCTTCTCAAATACAGTGCAAAAGACCATTACTTTAAGGTAAGTACTTAAAATCATTTGTCCACATATACGTATCTCCTACTTAGGCCTTCTTGAGAGAAGAACATGGAAGAAAAGCAGTAATTTAGCTCTCATAGCTATTTTCATCCCTCCACCTCCTATACGTTGTTGCTGGAGGCAATATGATTTTAGGTTTTCGCAATAACTAAAGAACCATTTGACAGATTTGAACTTGGTCCAAGTATACATAAGAGTTTAATATGATATTTGGGGGTATCAGTGTGTAAAAGATCACAGATTTCATTATATATTGAAATATCTTGTACTTGTTATAACTGCATAATGGTCATTAGTAGAATTTTGCTTTAAATGGACGTGCATTAGGAGCTTTAGATTTTCTGCCATGATGCAGATTTCTTTTAATTTGGGGAAATCAGCTTTACTTACTGCTCTTGAATAAAAACAGCACAACATTGAGGAAAAGAAATTTTGCATCATGGGCTAAGTTTATTTGTGAAATCTAAAGGTCTCTATTGTCTTCTAGAAGATATGAAGCTGAATATAATTTTGACCAAGAGTAGAAACGTTCTACCACTGATTAACAACACCTCATGATTATTTAGATACTCTGTGTAATATCACATTCATTATTTCTTCTGTTCCAGGCCGCACTATGTCACCTGTGCATAGATCTTCAGAATGCACAGATTGCATTACAGAAGTATCCAGAAACCTTCTCTGCATTTGCAGATAGCAGGGAATATAAACTTTTACAGGTAAGTTATATTGAATTTTTATACTTTGTGTTCTTGCCTACTGTCAATGTTGTAGGAAAGAAACTTCATTGCAACAATATCTACTTACATATATATTTGTAAAATTTGTTGGTTTTGTTTTACCATTTTGCTTACTTTAAGTTTACACTGATAATTAAAATCAATTTTTGTATTGCCTACATAGCATAGCAAAACTATAGGCACAACTTTTGTGAATCAGCCCCCCCCATTCTTATTATGGTTATTATTGCTGAAGATTGAATTCATTACTATATTCCCAGTTGTACAAAATATATTAGCGTTAATGAACTCACGATGGAAGTATAAAATTTTGTTTTCAGAGACAGTAGTAGAATGCCTCACTAAATAATCAAATTCTTTATCTTTCTTTCAATCGTAAATTGATATACTGCATCTTTATCTACATGGGACTACAGAATATTAATTTGTGAATAGGTGGATAATGATCACATATTCTTTCCTGCATAAATCAAGCATTTACATTTGATACACAAGTGTTGGATTGGCGTGTTTGGCAAACTTAGTATAGAAAATTTCTGGTAATTGGGAACTCCATCTAACCATACAGAGATTGCGTATATGAATTAACTGGCTTATTGGAGTAACTGAAATTGTTTTGGAAGTATCTTATTTAAGTTAATATCTTTGGATTGTTAAGCAAATTTGAATACATGTAACATGATATGGTGATTTTGCACTACATTTTTACCTTTGTCATTCCATAGAAATTAGTTGCTGCTATAGAAGACCAGAATGAAGATGCATACACTGAAGCCGTAAGTAGTCACTGAATCTTTTCTTCTGTTTCCCTCTTCTATTTCAAAAGTTTGATAGATTAATATAATCTAGAATACTTTGATGAATTAGTGTAAATTTAAAAATATATAAGTTTTCATTACTTAAAAGCACAATAGATAAATGCTTTCTTTCACATTTATGATATGCCTGTTTTACCAATCCAAGACTGATTGTGAGGTCAGTTCTTACATTTAAAGTGGAAATAAAATTTGCTTATATTTTAAATTATAAGTTTCATCATCTTTAATCAATCAATCAATCAAGTATTGATTTATTCAACTGGATTGTTTTGTGTTGGGTTTTTTCCAACAAATATTTAAATCATTGAATCCTTGTAAGAGGATCTGTTCATGATTTGTCTAAAATATTGATATGATTTAAAACAAGAAAAATTCAATATATATAGTATTGTGTTTCAGTTTGTAGTATTTTAGTTGACATTTCATTTACCCAACAATGACCCATGTCTGTACGTTTCTTATTTTCACAATTTACCTGGCAGGTTAAGGAGTTTGATTCAATCACTCGCTTGGATCAGTGGTTGACAACCATTTTATTGAGAATTAAGAAGAGCATCAGTAGCGATCCAGATCTTCGGTGAGCTCACCTCACAAATCCATCATCTGAGGCAAATAACACTTCATATATCCTTGCATGTACAATTGAGTTTGTTTGCTGCAGTCAGTCTCATTCTGTTCTCTTTTATGTGTATGTATGTGCATATTAAATATCTATATATATATATATCAATGACAAATTATGCCAGGAGGGGTGTTAACAAAGAATGAAGTGTGACTTTAAATTTCACTTAATTTCTCAGCTGCTTGTGATATTACTGTGTTGGTCTGATTGTGCTCACAGGATGCATGCTACTGAGTATTCATCAATGAAATGTGCATGATTGGCATTAAACATGATTTAAAGTCACACTTTCCCCTTTGGGAAACGTCTCCTATGTTTATGAACATCAACAATCACTTGCTTAATTTCCTTTACTGGTAGTTGTAAGGATTTATAAGGGGGGGGGGCTTTGGTTTATTTTGTTTCTTTCAGTCTGTTCCAGACCCCCCCCCCCCCCCTATATTCCTGAGCTACCCCCTTTGATTTTTATCTCGGCCGAAAAGACATTGTCCACTGGCAAAATAGTAATAAGATCAATGCAATGGATGCAAAGAGAAAAAATGGAAAACATTTTCAATAATGCACAGTGACTTGTGAGGTCCTTTGAAATAGGTTACGTGAGTGGTGTTTATTATATTACTTTACCAAAAACCTGTGCTGTAGATGTATGGTTTGGCCATTGAGGAAATTTGTGGAAATTATGTAGAGGAATTATGTAAAGGAAGTGTGCACCAGTATTAAGCAGTGAGACCTGATTTTGAGTGATGCTGATGTCACTGTTGTGATCAAACAATTTTGGTTACTTTGTGTATTGGGTTAATGCATATTTTATATATTTACTATTGTCATTGTCAATCATGATGATATGATGAATTCCATAAACGCTACCAGAAAAAATGAATGATGTGATTTTCATGGGCCTAACACTTCCCTTTTAGCTTTAGTTACTAGTATAGATATAAAAGTATTTGTTCATCTCCATTAGATCACTTATCTAATTCTGTTATGATTTATGTTGGCCAAAAATGTTCTGCCATATTCACATATATTCTTTGAAGAAGTTTTGTGATAAAGACATTTTCACGTTATCTAATCATGCTTGTTGGAAACCACTGGACTACTGCATTTCAGTAAATCCAGTGATTTCTTTTAATTGGGTAAGATAAGTATTAAGTTTTTAATGTCTTGCCAATCCCTTTTTCTAGTTACATAGTTGATAACATGAATTCTTGTAATGACTTTAATATGGTATCGTAAAAATAGATTAGTGAAATATAAATTTATATCGTTGTTTTATGTGTTATGATGTCCCATCTTATGGAAGGACAGAGTTTATAATCGTGGTATTTTATATTACATGTAAATTGACGTCTTCATTTATAATCAATTCTATAAAAATAGCTTAGCATGTAATGGAACATAGGCTTCATTCTTGTTGATGAACCCCATGCAATGAAATTTTAATTTCGACTTGCTTTCTTAACTCCGGTTCATGTTGCTTATTATTCCAGTATTATCAACCTAGTTTGGGCTTCTTTTTTTATGTTGCATTTTGAAAAAGAACTTTGTAATAGATATTATAGATAACTGGTATTTTTCAATACAATTAATACAGTATTGCTAAAAGTTCAAATGTTGTTCTAGCAGCTACAATTGAAAGTATGGCAAATTGGAAACAGTAATATGCTCTGTGTTTCCTTGAGCATTTAGGTTTTCTTTTTTTATTTTCCTTGCTATCAGTAGTATGGTCATGCAGAAGAACCCATCTAAAAGGGCCATGCAGCATGTTCATTTCTCCATGCCGCTCTTTTCTCTCCCCCCCCTAACAACTGGTGCCAATTTGATTCGGTTATTCTAGTTCTTTTTGTCTTGTTTCAATCAAAAGCTGACTGGACATTCTTTTTTCCTTTACTTTTACTTTATCTCATATACAAAGGTAGCATTAAATATCATATAGAGTGACAAAATATAAATTGTATTCATTAATTTGACTGATTAATGCTTTTCAGGGTTATTTCTTGTAAACGTTGCCTCAGTCATAATATGTTATGAATTAATCTGCATGTATCGATTTACTTTGGATGTAGATGTAATATGTGCTTTGGTATTTATTTTTTCCTGATTGTAGTGATCGCCAAACTGTTTATGAATAGTTATTGGAATATTTCATATTTTGTACAGCTCTGTATATATGTGGGAGATTACTTAAGATTCCTCATCAATAGATTTTGCAACTGTATATCCAGTATATCCTTATGAATAGTGAAACTTTAATAGGGAACTCTGTGACCACACAAAGTACATTTCTTGTCACTTATAAACTCCTTAAGTGTGAAAAGATTGAAGTGCATGATTCTGATTTAAATAGTATAATAGTCAAATGAATCAAACTTTCATACTTCGAATTCCTTTAGTAACACAATTTTTCTTATCGTTACATCTCTCATCATAAATATCATTGAATATCTACCATGTCCATTGTATGACAAATGCAGCAACAAAAAAGTAGTATTGATCTGTACTGACAAATGAGGTAAATCCCAAGAGATTACTAAATTTCAACAGGATTTTTCTTGTACAAGTTAGTTTGTCATTGGTACATCACGCCACGGGTCTGTGGCATAAAAGAAACCTAGCAAGCAATTATTTTGCCAGAGTTTTTCAATATGTTAGAAGTGTCATTAGCATGATTTTGTTTGCCATGAGTTTTTGTTTATTTTCCGAAGTTTCTTCTGGCAGAAGGGTTTCTGCAACAGGCCCCATGTGGATCTTTATTGCAAAATTGATTTGCATTGTTGGAGGGTATTAAGATCGTAAAAGGCTCATTTAGAGATGGTGCCACAAAGCTCAGTTTTGTTTACAAAATCAATGGGATATGAGGCATCAGTGGACCAATTTAATTCTTTTAGATTAGCTCAGAGATTAAAAATGTTGGCGCAAATATATTTTCATAGTCAGACTTGCACAGGCAAACCAATGATATAATAATGAAATCATTGTTTATGTTTTTTCATTGCATGAATCATAACATGAAATCATTGTGGTGTCAAAGAGTTTGCCTGTGCATTATTTTGGGAACTGAAGTATATGGCTAATTTATTAGCATAAAATGTTACTGAGTATTGTCACAACATAAGAAATCTTTACAAATATTAGCCTCGGAAAATTATGGGGTAGACTACAAAAAGGAGGGTGTATACACTTCGTGCTCTGTTAGCCCATTTATTCTGATGTGTTTTTTTTCATCGTTGCTGATATGGATCTGTTATAATACCCACTTTTAACCTCAGAAATTGGGCAACAAGAAAATCAAGAATGAAGTATACACGAATGCAATCCTCCTTTGTGTCAAATTGTGTGCCCGATATAAATTCTTAGCATTTTTTATATTTAATGGACATTTATAACAACATGCAAATATCTCCCTGAGTAAGAACATTATATGTATAAGGACATAGTTATCTATTCATTCCAGGTGTTATTTAGGTACATGTACTTTATTGTGCAAGTGTTGAGCATGTATCATGGTATATCATTATGTTGCCTGTTGATTTTATAAGAACATGTACAATTATAACTGTATATACGAACTAAGAGAAGACATGAATGTGGACCTCTCTTGCTGGATCAAACCAGTCAGTGACATTTGCAGTGATTGTTGTCATTGTCAATCATATGGCTTGATCTCAGTAGCTTATAACACAAACTTGTAAGGCAACTTGTCAAAAATTTACTGTCACATCCTTAAGCAGGAATTCTGCTATGAGGTTCTTCTGCATCTCTTCATTGCAGCTTTCCTACAGTCTGTGATTGATAATTGAAAAGCTGCTTGATTCCTGCGGGAAAGATGGATTCTGACGAAGTGCCTAAAAGCGTCCTCACACCTTACAATTGGTCTGCGACCCGATTTCAGAATAAAATGTAGAAGAATTTGATGCTGATATTGAGACATACAATATCTGACTGTGTAATGTTCTAAATCATCGTACGAATACCCATGTTCAAATCTGTGACTATGCTCTGATCCTTCTTAGAATAAAAGCAATTGAACATCTAGTCGTAATGACGTCATAGCAGTCAGACGATCGGCTACGATTTGAAAGTAATTTGGCCTTTACTCCAAAATAAAAGCTTGCAATCTTTCAAAATGGTTATATTAGTATTCTTTCAATTGATTTTAACCTCAAAATGATATGTTCCATTCACATTTTCAGAAAATGAGCAAAATGCGATTTGTTCCAAAATCGGATCGCGAACAGTCGTAAGGTGTGCAGTGGCCTTAACTTGAAATGGTTAAGTTTAGTGAGACAGGTCCCTGATATATGAGAAACTGCAGAATTTGATTGATTTTTTTGTTTTAATTCTTCATTCATATAAAGATGTCTTCTATGAATCAGTGTATGGGTAAAACTGTGCAATTGGAAGAAAATATCAATGTACATTAATCTCTCATCACTGTGCTACTTAGGCATTTATCAACAAAGACAATTGAAAGTAAGCTTGGGAATGGAACCTATGATGTTATGATTTACATATTGTAATCACATCAATAAATTCATGAACGAATGCAGTCAATTCATTTGCTTTCTTAATCTGTTTATTTATTCATATATCATACAATACTGTGTAATCTATATAAAGAAGCAGATGTAAAATAATCTTAAAAATACATAATTTCAGCTTTAATAATGATACAGTACCAGACACAAACCTTATCTGACATTTGCACATAAGTAGCACCAAATTCTTGGTGCTACTGCTTCGCCATGCTTTTGATTTCATTTTAACATTCAATTTAACATTCATATAGTAAGAGCGGTGATATATGAACCACAAGTCTCACCTGATTTCGTGATCAACAAAATATGCAATATGATCTTTTGAGTCCAAGATGACCTATGACCTTCTCATCCTCGAGACCACTTGTGTGGTATTACTGAATGATTATTTGTACCAAGTACACACAATTGATGCAGATATAAAGAAATGAGGGCAAGTTGAACAAAAACTTGGAAAAGGATGGACATGACCTCATATTATTTGACCTTTTGACCCCCTAGATGATCTTTGACCCCATCATTCTCATGGGTTCACATGTGGTATTACTTAAGAATCTCTCTCTGTACCAAGTATGGACATAATTGATGCACAAATAAAGAAATGAGAGCAAGTTGAAGTAAATCTTTTTGGAACAGACTAACAGACCAACATGAAAAGTGATTACTAGGTCTCTTCTGAACTTAATTCAGGTGAGAAAAAAGATAACGTGACTGTATTTTCATCTAATTCAACAAAATACCATTGGTCATTATTTTCACCTGAAAAAGAATGTGGTTGAAAGTAAATTGACCTTCAGAGGCCTGGAAAAAATGTGTCTTCTACACATGTCAAAATTACATCGTAAATATTTTAACCAGCTATTCAGCAGAATGGCAAACAATAAAGCTGTTCCTAAAGTTATGCACAACTTTACGAACAACTGGAACATGTTCTTATACATACCGGGTAAGTCAGCTACATAGGGATATATCATATAGCACAAGAAAGGATCACCAGTCGTGCATAAAGTCATTCGTAACTTACGAACAGCTTTATGAAACGGGCCCCTGGTAAGGAGACGCGCAAAGCACACAAAACCTCTTCTTAATCATCTTGTGAGGCAATTCATTGATTTGATGATGGTAACACAACAGTTAATACAACCAACTCTATATCTTTTTATACAAGACAAGGAGCTCAATTTCATCCAAATATACAAGATTTAAAGAGGACTATATCAAATGGACCAAATAGCTTCTTTGAGATTTGTGTTCCATCGTAGAACCAGAGGTCATAGCATGAAATTTAAGAAAAACTGGTGCAAATTGCAGATGGAAAAATGCCTTTTCAATCATATAGAAATGGAATGCTTTACCAGAGAAAGTAATTTCTCCATCTAGTGTGAATATGTTCAAATCAACTATTTAGAGGCACTGGAAAAACCATCCACTAAAGTTTTTACCTTACCAGAGACTCTTCAATGGGACGAGGGGTAAATAAACTACATGCTTTAAACATCTCTACATTCAAGTATATCCAAGTGAGTAAATTCACAAATTAATCAATGGCCTGTCAACATATGATTGAGAACTGGGAGGAATTGACAGGTCACTGTTACCTACTTGTATGCAAGCCGGCTGAATACACTATACTTTTGCATGTCTTAACAACAACCAAAGGTGTTCAACACAACTTGTACAGAATGAGCTTTGGAATGTAGAAATAATCCAGGCATTCTGTGTCTTGCATGTAAAAGCATTAGTCTACTGCCATAATCACACCAATACAAGATGTTCAGTGATTGAGCCATTGTATTGCCCATACCCATATGGGGCATGCATGATTATGAAAAAATATCATTGTTTGTTTGCCATAACCCAACTGACCCTTGTAAAACTTTCCGAATTTTGTTCTTTTTGTTTTCAAATATGACCCCCAAATATGCTCACCGACCCTTATTTTCATTGTTTTACCTACTTTACCCCCAAAATACCAAAAATGTCATTAAAATGAGTAACTAAATTCTGCCAGCAGCACATTCATCTTTACTTAATAATAGTGATCATTGAAAAAGGCTTCTTCATCATTTTGGTGAGCAATAAGCTTTATCAGGACATACCCGACAGTCAAACTGACATTAAAGAAAACGTAAATGTAAAGCTGGAGTAGCATTTTCAATTACTACAAACACATTGGAACATAAAGAAATAAATATATCACTTCACATGTACAAAGTATACAAGGCCAAATAAACAAGCAAAATAAATCCACTGGAAAGTCATACAATCTATATTTAGGCCATGAGTTACACCTTTGTTTATGATGGTTTACACTTTTTGTAAACATGTACATCCATACAACATAAGAGACCTACTAGCTCATTCTAGTTGAATTTTAGCCCAATCATTTCAATTGTTTTCCCTACATACATGTACAATGTAGAGACCTCTTGAAATTCCATCATGCTCCAAGCCGCATTACATTGCATGCAACTACCTTGTACATACTCAAATGAAATAACATTACTCTAAAGAAACATTTCTGATAATGGCAAGAATAAAAAAATCAATGTCAAATAGGAATTTGTAATCATTGTACTTACAAAATCAAAGTGATTTCAACAATGAGAATAACAAACTGATGCACAAACATGAACATCTCTAATAAAACATACAACATGCAATTCAAAGTGTATGTATATAAGACACTTTCTGCATTTGATCATGAATACATAAAGCATTATTTGCCATCTAAAAATAAGACATTTATTCTATATTTTTATTTTATAAAAAAAATATATATATACCTACAGAATCTGATACAATACCAACCTATGTATCCCAACATATATGGTTTCTCAGGTTCTAAAAGTTTTTATGTCCGTAAAGAGAAATTCATGAATATTTGACAATAAATTTAAGGAAGCTGAAATAATTAGAAAACTGTAATCAAAATATGCAAAACTGAAATGTGCCATAAACATTTGGGTTGGGTTGCTGAAATTTGAGTGTGTTGATTGGTGGGATTGAGTGAGCTCATGTGCTGTGACAAAATTGATCCCAATCTACCGTAAAGCAATTTGGTCACTCAGGGAGTCGATATTGAAATAAGGCTGGGACAAAAATTGATCTTAGGAAGGTCATGGCTTGCAATTCGTCAGTACCCCCCCCCCCTCCTTTAAGGAGTTCCAACCATTTCTTACCATCCTTATATATACTCTACTGATTTATGCTGAAGCTCTTTAATGATTAGTGTGGAGTCCATGAAGACACTCAAATATTCCAACATATTTCTGAAGCAATTCTCATTCTCCCCAAGTATTAAAGCTGATACTCCTTATACCATCATAGAACTATCATTCTTCTCTTTTTCTTATATATAAATAAATAACTGTACAATGTTCTACATGGATAAAGGCAGAAGAAAATAAAGAGTATTTGCGAGGAATCTGCTTTTAAGAAACCTGTTAAGAGAACCTTCCAATATTATGTAAAGGTCATCAATAAACATTCCTTCAAAAAATAAAAAACAATGTTGGAAAAATTTCAAAATGAATTTTAACATAGAGTGTGTATGTTAGTGTTTTTACAGATGGGTATCAATCGGTTAATAGTTTATATTTAGGGCAATTAACTTAACCAAAAACATGACTACCACTCAAACCATGGCCCTCTATAAGCTGGTAACTCCCACATGCTGCCATGGCTTTACATGCATATGCCACTAATGTTCATTGACATAAGATCACTGGATGGAAGTGAAATTCAATAGGGCCTTCCCTTGATGAGATGCTAGAGTATTCAACCATGACATCTCTCCTATAATTTCTAAATGGAACATCACATCAAATCTGACTCTTCACAATTCTTGTGATTTTTACCCCCTTGGTGGCTACTGGAATTAGATAGAATTCTTCACTTGGAGAGTAGATGATCAAAATTTATAGCAGCTTGGTCAGGTTCTTGGATTGTCCCATGCCACAATGGCTTACTTAATCCATGTCGCATATAATAACATGATCTAATTGCCAGTTGGTCCACCATCCATTTGGGCTGATTATCATGTTCTGTAGTAATCAAACAATATAATTGGCACTACCTCTACCTCAATTTCTGTAATATCAAAAATTTCACAGTCCATTACTAGAACATCTCATCAATTGGTGTTAGATCAAGATGACCATAGCATAACTTGCACTATAAACAAAGTGCTACGAGGAAGTACGAACTAGATCAAATGGTTCTTGTACTACCTAATTGCAGACAAGATGGGACAGGACAGAGTGAGGTGAGACTAAAAAATAGCCGCCAGACAAAGTTGTATAAGACCAAGTGGTAATTGACCATTTGAAGTGGTCAAGATCATTAGTCTGGTCAAGGAGCTTTAGGATGAACATCATGGTAGTCCTTCCCGTGAATCTCTGGTGAGTATGTCAACAAAACAATCATCACCCACAGATGAAGCAGAAACTGGTTAAGTAAAAGATAAAGAAAACATTTTCAAACAAATGTTAGTATACATTTTTCATATCTATTTCTCATTTCATATTTGGCTTCCTATTAAATTGCCGGCAGTGGTCTTGCAATAGGCAGCTTAAGTTCAACGCAAAGTTGATGAAGTTTTACTTGTAATATGGCATTAATCTTCATTACCAAGGGTCCATGGCAGCAAGAAATGGAATCAAACACCAATTAAAAATTAGATGCAACTTGATTTTAAACTTATTTCATGTTCCGGACTTGAATTTGATTTTGTTACATATAACAAGTATTCTTTGCACAGTCAAGTGAGATTATCATCACATTTACAAAATTACAAAGAGACTAACCAGTGTGACAAAAGGTATAGCAAAGGAACTCCCACATATGAAAAAAAAAAGATTGCAAAAAGCATAAAAATTGAATACATCTACCATATAGCATATGGTATAATTTCTCGTCATTGGGTAAAACTCACCATGTAACATATTACAAAAAGCCTCGCAATGGGATATCTTCTGAGGAAGACACCTAGTCTGATGCTGAACTTATCAATAGTGCTAGCTGCTCGCTTTACTTTCCTCGTCATACCCCCATCATCAGGGGTCTCCTGCATGAAGAGTGGTAATCTCTGTCTGGTGCCTGCAGTAATTTGAAAACCAAAAGAAGTATAAGTGTCATCATTTTCTTCAATGGACATCCAAGATTTTACCCATGAGGGCTCTAAATGAAAATATGAAAGATTTCATATTTGAAATAGAAAACCAAAGAAATGGGTATATCAATAATATTGATATACAGTGAAATGAAATAAATATGTCCATGTCAAAACACATAAAAATGTAATGAAAAAATGAAATTTATAATCAAATCAAAATAAAAACTACTTTGAAGACTAAACCCCTACCACATACCTAACCCTAAACTTATACTTTCAGAGAAATTAAGACCAGAGCAATTGTAGTAGGAGTACATGTGGGGGTCATTTAAAGTTTATCATATTACACTTGGCTTTACACAGGTCTGGGGATCTGTTCTTGTGCCAAACATATTCAAATAAAAAATATATATAATTGAAATAGAAAGACAATATTGAAATTAGTATGGTGTCCGTATTTCTGTACAATGGTTCCATAAAAATGCCTAAATGAAGTATCATGACATTGATGGCATTTTATAGTTGTGTTTAATTAATTTACCCCGGTAATCAATCGCAGCTCTCAACCGATTGTACATACCTTCTTCATCCTCATATGATCCTATGTTGACGGTGTGTGTTGGTGTTACTCGGGCTGTGGCTTGAACCTCCTTATACTGCCTCTGCAAAATGGTAATAAAATATAAATATTTCAGGTGAATCTTAGGTCTCATCGTGATTTCTAGGGGAGAACGAATCCATCTCAAAATAACTGTAAAGTTATCTACACCTTAGAACTGTTATTAGTGGTATTATAATTTCCAAAATGACTGTTTCATGCAGCTCGATTAAAAGTCACATGTAACACACACAGACAGGATTGAATGGCAATGCAAAAATATTGCCATCGTGACAATTTCAAGTTGTTTCATGAATGTGACGGGCATTTGAAGTGAATTCCTTTGCGGTGCAAGATTTGTTATGACATTCTCCATAAATTTCATTACAATAATCTAAAATCACACTACTTTCACCATTCCTATAACTGGATTATCACATGAACATACTGACTAGTGAATTCTTTAATTTTCTCTAGATGACTATATTCAGGTTCACTCTTGAAGAAGAAACAAAATTGAGTCCCTGCAAATTAAGAATACGAAGTAATTTATTTAATTAGCTGCTAATTCCATCGTTTTACAAGTACACCTTTTAATCTCTTTAGCCCATATTCATATACAGATCAGTTAACATTAGATAGTCATTGATCTTGGATGCTAAAATCATAAATAAATATTTCTGGAAAAAATGAATAAAAATATGTGGGGGTTTTTTTTAACCATAAAGAACACAACTGGGAATCTAGTAAATATAAGGAACATAACAGCATAGCAACATTTTAAAAAGTATTTATAGTAAAATCACAGATTTAAACCCTAGTTTAACTAATAACACCTTGGTATTTTGGGCCTTTGATTCAAAATAAGTTCAGTGAAAATACCTGTAGCCTTTCAAGTTGTAATCCAAGGGAATTCTTCTCACTACTTAGGGTTTCCAGCATGGTCTGCTTCTGAATAAGGCTTTCGGTTAAAGAATGAAGACGACCTTCAAGTTCACTCTCGGAGGAACTACTCAAACTCTTGGTTTTTAACTGAGGAGAGAAAGAATGCATAATCATCTCTTAATTACAATGTTTTATATTCTGAATAAATTCGCATGCAGCATAACATGCTTGTGATTGGAAAGAATGATAAAGTAGACCATTGAAATTAATTTTGCAAATTAACAGCACCATCTTAATAGAATTTCTTATTACATTGGGAAACATCTGTGGATATTGGAAAGCATCATGCATTTTAACATAATTTTAATAGTTTACTCATCAGGGGTTTTCTAGTACACATCATTGCAGAAATGCCCTAAGCACCACATTATCCACCCATTGAATTGAAAGAAAAAAGGGCGTACTGTATCTTTTAGGAGAAATCCCCTTTAAAGGTTCTAAGCATCTAGAAGCATTATATAGTCCTGATACAAGTTGTGCCAATTGCTTATAAATAATCAACTAGCTGCATTACTAGATTACTGATGATAGAGATGGCACATTTTCACAAAAATCTCTCATAAGTTTTCAAACCTGGTTTCGTAAACGTTGAATATCATCCTCCCTGTCCTTGATCTTAGCCTGAAGATCCAGCCTTTGTCTGTGCATCTCTTCCTCTGAGTACCTTAACTCCTCAGATTTCCTGGCAAGGTCAGCTTCCATCTCTCTCAGAGTCTGACGACCTTGGCTTGCTTGATCTTCAAGATCTCTCAGCTGCTCCTGCATGCTTTCAGATTCCATCTGCTGCAGGGACTCCACCTCCTATAAACATTTGAAAGATCAAATGAAGCATGTGCATGAAGACTGCTAACTACAGGAGACAATACAAGTAATGACAGGGAGATAGTAAGAGGTAAGGTTACAACTCGACACCTTGTATTACATGTATATGAAGAAATATCTTCAACTCATAACAAGTGAAATGAAAAAAAATTATGTCCATGTCAAAACACACACATGAATAATGAAGCAATAATATCTATAATCAAGTAATTTAAAACAATTTTGAAGCCTAAACCTCTACCACACACCAAACCCTAAACTTAATACTTTCAGAGAAACAGAGAAATTAAGACCAGAGCAATTGTGGCAGGAGTATATGTGGGAGTCATTTTAAGTTGTTTGTATCACACATGACTTCACACACGACTGGTGACATGTTCTTGTGTTAATTTATATAACCCTATGAAGTTGACTTTGCATCTAAAAACATTTTCCAGTCATGCTAATAATTGTGCGCAACCAACTCTAACACAACTTTATGGAACAGCAGCCAGGTCACTGCCTAAGACCACAAGTGCCTTTCTCTATATTTGCACATATTTAATCACACCATTGTCAATATATTGATTCCCAACCCTTTTGCAATTATTTACTGTTGTGTAGAGTATAGGTGCTGACTCTAAAACATCATGCATTGAAGTAATTTGTATTAAAAAAAAACAACTTTGACCTCCATTTCAAATCAAAAGTAGGTTGATCTTCACTTTACCTGCAAATCCATTTTCAGTTGTTCCATCTTGATATTAACCTGTTGTAATTCTTCCCTCAACATGTCTCTCTCATTCTTAATTTCCTCCAGTTCATAAGAGACAGCTGCTGATCCTTCAATCCCGACTGCCCCTTCTTTCAGACTAGAGATAAGCTTGTCCTTGGACTGAAAATTACAATGTAATAAATTAAATTACCAAGAGCAAATGCCAGATAATCATGTATGTTACGTCCAAATCCTACAAGTACATCCAAATGGTTAACCTTTGACACAGTGGCCCATATAATGAAATCTGGATGAATCATGTCAAGGTCTACTTTGCTAAAATCATACAAAGCCCAATATATATTTGTTCGCACTTTATTTGATTTAAGTCACTTTTGTCCCATGCTTCAATGGTTTTAATAAACTTCTGGCTGAGAGTACTGCTTAATTCACATATGGAATTTGTGAGTACAAAAAGATCTCAATTTTACTTGATTTCATTGCTTGTATATTTTCCTATGAGTGGAGAATAGTCATCAATTAAGTTCAGTATTAAAAAAAAAAATTACCAGTGACTTGCAAAACTAACCTGAAGAATTCTTGTGGCCTTTTGTTTGTAGTCTGTTAGCTCTCGTTTTGCTTCTTCTGCACTGTTCTTTATCGTTCTTAGCTGTTCTGTCAGCTCTTTGGAATGTGCTAACAGGTAGGGACAGAATGATTACAAATTATTACATTGCTGGAATGAAATAGCTCAGATTAATTTAAATAACTTGTGAATCTTTAAAAAAATGGGGGACCAATCTTAAAGTTACATATGACTTTGGGCATGACTTGAACATGTTGTGCCATTACTCTACATAGACTATACCATATTTAACACAAGAGTCATCAGTCCATGTCGTTCATATGTAATGCCAGTGTTATGAACAGCTTTAAAAATTGGCCTGGGGGAAGGGATGATTCACAAAGAATTAAGTGTAACTTAACTTCGCACTTTAGACCTTCTTTCACGTAATATATAACCATATGCATCAGATCGTGCTTTGGGAACATACTCAACAGTGTAATCATCAATGAGACAAACATTAAATACCATGTGCATGATTGGCTATCGCAATCTATCAGAAATTTCCTGTTTAATGCCATTCCACAAACCTCGTCTGTTGAGGCCAGCGTTTTCAAATAATATTTTGTTTCCACCTTGTGTTTGTGCAAGATATTTATTTCATTGAATCAAAATTCAGGAAGCATATAACTATGGTATGTTGTAAAAGTGACCAAATAAGAATCACTACCTTTTTCATCAGCAAGTTTCTTCTGAGTTGAGGAAAGGGAATCTGCTAATGTACGCTGCTCCATTTCAATCTTTCCTTGCCTTTCCATGAATTCCGTCTACAAAAAAAAAAGATTTCATAATGAAAATGCAGTCAGGGAAAAAATATTACAAGTTGAAACAGCCTGCTTTCTAAGTTTCTTGAAAAATCTACTGGAAAGCCCTCTAAAATGCTTTAAATTACTGAGAAAATATGGTTATATTCTTGAAACAGTCTCTGAGTAGATAGATATTCAATTCCATATTTCCTATTGCAAAAATACAAAGATGGTAAAAGCTACACTTACTGACATATGAACTTGATTTTATGCATGAGTAATATATCTGAATCTTTAATCTTTTAACATAATTTCTATATCCCAGCCATTCATTAATAAATTTGAATTGAGTTTACATTCTTATTCAGATTCAGTAGGACTCCTGACGATCATATTGGCTGTTACTCCACCACAAAATGAGCAGTAAGTATCAATGATACTGAGAGGCATAACACAGAACTAGTGATTCAATTTTGATATTTGGACATTTATAACAGGTAATGAATCATATGAGGCATAAATGAGTATACTTACTTGAGCCAACCTGTATGATTCCTGTTCTCTTTTCAATGCCTGCTCAGATTCTAAGAGCTTATCATTGATTGAATCTAAGGCATGACTCTGCATCCCACTGGAATCGCTGTGATCTCGTAGTATTCTGTAACAAAGTTAAAACGTGATGAAGATTAATACTCTCAGTGTATACAATATATCTCTTTACACAGGGTAAATTTGTCATACATGATTATCGGTGATAATTATCAGAATACAATTCCACTTTGTTACAATTTTGGAAAAATATGCAACAAATCCCATCGATTCTGTATATAACTATGTTGCTTAGGAGATTATAAAGTCATTGTACCTTACACACAATGTTAAGAAACACAGTCATGGACCTTGCTTCGTAACGCTTGTTTAAAGATAAATACCAGTTGTGGTTACGATCTCAAAAAGAATCCAATGTAATTACCGGTACCACCAAAGTGTTTGTATGTATAAATGAAAAATACGTGCCAAATAGCTTTGGAATTCCATCAATTGTCAGGTATTTTTGAAGCAATATCAATACACTGTCCCACATATGCTTTTCTGTGTTAGTGATCATCAGAATTATTGATTTTGAGCTAACATTTCATAGTTACAAAGATAAGTTTACATTAATGTACCAGATCTAGATGAATAATTTGACAATTAATCTTGATTTAAAAGACTTTCTCATGAAATAATTTTTTGCTGCAACTATTGTCTTTTACCTTTAAAATAGAAAGTTACAGGGTATGGTTAAAAGTGGAATTTTATTGGCTGAAAACACGTTTATCACTCTGTAAATCTTGTAATCATTATTGAAAAATATGTTTGCGAAATTTTCTACAATATGATTTTGATGCATAAAAGAATTCAATCTTAAACACATTACGATAAAATAAGTCATAAAAATAAGCATGAAGAATATTGATGCACAAAAAGTAACAAAAACTTTTTGTTATTAATGATCTTATCTTTAAAGTATGAGGTGAAAATCAATGTTCAACAAATCATTTCAATGTTGTAACAACAAAATCAAGCAAACTAAATAATATGAAAGCTCTGTCAGTTTATGAAATAAGCCCTCAAATATAATAGTGTACCTCTGCTTCTCCTCTTGTAAAGTATCTACAAGTTGTTGCTTCGTCTTGATAGTTTGATCAGCTTCCTGTAATCTCACTCGAAGAACAGCTAATTGGGAGTTCTTGGCACTAATTTCTTCATTCAAATCATCCTCATGAAGACGTAACTGACGCACTACAGCATCAGAGTTGGCTATTTGGGTCTGACGACGTTTCAACTCATCCTTAAGTTGGTTCAATTCTACAAATTAAAAATAGAAAACTCCTCAGGATAGTTAATACGATATTGAGTATTGAATACACTACAGCTAGGGTCATTCATCTTTTATAGTTAATTGTTAATTGTACAAGCAATTCATTTAGAGTCATGCTAAGCCTTGCTATTGAACAGTGAAAATCTATGTGTTCAAATCTTTTTTTATTTAGATATTAGACATGGGGACCTCATTTCATAATAATTTCCAATATTAGTACCCCTAGTATTTATAATCTCATTCAGGAAATCCTTGAATATGATAAGCTGATGAGTAAGATCATGATGGTTAATTGTAAATTGATGGCAGTATTTATTTCAAAATGTGTCTATAAAGGGGCCAAGATGGAGTGATCATCTACCATGCAAAGCTCATTTATCTACATTTAGATTTAGACTTAAATGGGTGTTCCTTCGTAAACCAGATTGTATTTCCAATACTGGAGCGCACAGGGCCTTACCAATTTACATGAGTAGAAAACAGAATGGACTAAACAATGGTTGTTGATAAATTTCACTATTATTGTCTTTAACCTGCAAATTAATCAGGATTGTGGTCATTACAGACTTCAGTATCTTATCAAACAGCCCTTGCGCCAACAATCAGAACACAGGACAAGCTGGAATGCGGGGCTTACCACTGTTGGCTTTCTTGGTGCGCTCTAGGGCTGATGTCATCTCATGATTGAGAGAAGAGACTTCTTGACGAAGAAGCTTATTCTCAAGCTCCAACGATGAGAGCTGCTGTGACTGAGGATTTTCATGGAGTGGCCCTGGTATGGTCTCTGCTGGTACTTCACCAGGCGAGGTATCATTGCTGTTCGGCTCACTGGATTCTTGGTGCTCTTCTGTAAAACAGGAAACCTTTAAATGAGGCTTCTGACAATTGCTACATGTAGAACAAACCTTCAAAATCTGAGAAAAAGAACTTCCCAAATGCACTAATTTTCAAATTCTTCAGTTTCTTGCACACTCGTGCCTAACCAAATCATGTGATTGAAATTATTCCATGATATTTTCAGAAAAAAAAGTGGACAAATGCCTCTTATTTGAGGTTCAGAAAAATCAACATGATTATTATAGTTAATCATCAGAGTTTTTTAATGATATCACTACGATTTGGAATACTTCAATTTTACACCTTCAAGGTAGCCAACAGGAACACAGCATTTTATTTTTGGTATTCTCTCAAATCTTTTTAACAGTGTAATTTTTACTTATTCAGAGCTTACATTTTTTTGCAAAATTAAGTGAAAGATTGAATATTATTTATATATTTAGCATGCATCAAACGCAATCAAAGAAAACTAAAGCACTCAGTACATTAAAGGATAAGGCTGCCTCAAAGTTGATTTGAATAAAAAGACAACAAAATCGAACAAATATAACACTGAAAATTCAATCAAATTTGGATGTAAAATAAGAAAGTTATAACATTTTAAAGTTTCCAACAAAACATTTATATACACATCTTGTCAGTATGCAAAAGACAGGATAATGACATCACACACTCACTATTTCTATTGTATTTCATTAAAGTGAATATGTAATATTTTATTTTTTCCTCACTGTCATGTGAAACAAAGTTTTATTGCTCCCTGAACATGTGGAATTACCATTTTGTGGTTCAGTCAAGTTGGCCTTTTTTTGCCAAATCTGTAAAAAAAAATGAAATTTGCATTTTCAAAAATAAAAAACAAAATAGTGAGTGAGGGACATCATCAAATTATTTCATTTGCATACCACTGAGATGGAGTTGTACATACATGTACATCTGTTTACTGAAAAATAAGCGAAACCCCAAAATGTCATAACTTTCTTCCAAAACATCCAATTTTGATGAAATTTTCAGTGTTACACTTGTTTGATATTTCTACTGATTCAATTTCAAATCACCATTTTTCTAGGGTGGACTTAACCTTTAACCCTTTCTAGGCCGGGGTATTTTGGGAGTTCATATGGCCGGGGGGGGGGGCCTAGGAGGCCCCCCCCCCTAAGATCTTGGCCGTCGAACGCGCCAAAATTGGCACGCGGATTGCCTGGGACATAATCTACAAGATCGTATAGTAATTCATTTCATGCGAATTGCTATTACGTGATTATGCTAATTATGCATAATTAGTATGCGAAATCATACTTTTTCCTCTAACTCCTAAATAAAACTCCAAATGTACTAATTCTTGGTATAGAAACTCTTTGTGGTGTTCTTAGCAAGTGTACATGAAAAAAATTGCGATATCAAATCATTTTCTTATGTATTATATTGTTTTTTGCAATTTCTTATGTATTTCTTTGTTTTTTGACCTTTTGTTTTTCATTGTTTTTTCAATGAAATTTGTTGGGGACTCTTCTGTGATCATAAAAAGCATAAAATAATCACATTTAGACCTGCAAAACTAAAAATAATCATGCATTTATGAATTTTGGTTGAAAACACAACTTGCATTGTACACAAAATCACGTTTTTGAGCAATTTTTGGTCTGACATGCACTTACATAATGTTGCGTTATTTCGGAACCACGTACCCGGGTGACGCAAAATTGGTCTCAAAATGTGCGCAAGACTTGAAAGTAAAATGTCAGCGAGTGGCGCAGTCAAAAAATTTCGCGCGGCAAAAATATTGCACAATTTGTTGAGGGGGCCCCCCCGGCCTAGATAGGGTTAATCAAATATTTGAAAACAGATCATTCCAGATAAAAATAGTTACCTTGCTGGTGATGTGGAATGACAACAAAGCCAGCGTTGGTAGCAATGCTACTCTCAGTTCTAGCACTTTTAATAGAAATATTTGAAGAGGTGCTGGATTGTCTTGAATGCCGGCCGCTCGTATTCCCATTAGATTTCTTCCTCTTCTCTTGAGAAGACGTGGAAGGGCTATTTAAGAATTCAAAAAGTTTTTCATCATCGTCTTCCTTCCTTGATTTACTGGTTGCAGAGGTTGGAGTCCTTGCTCTTTGTGCCTGCTGCCCAGCTAGAGGGGATGATGATATTGCACTCTCGCTTGAAGTTCTTTTTATGTTAGCACTGCCAGCTAGGTCTGTAGCAGAAAGGTTCATAGGTGTGATGGGACTTTGTGAAACTGATGCCGAAGAAGCAGATGAGAAGTGTCTGGAATCTGCTGGAAGACTCTGATGCATTAGTTGTCCCTGTCTGGAGCCTTTTTCCTCATCTTTACTTCCTATTGCTTGGGATGCGGACTGATCCAAGTTGTTGAGGAAGGTTTCTGCACCTTTTAAAACCCACGCCATGCTCAAAAATATTTTCAACTATTGCCCAGCTTGTTGTACCTGTAATAAAATAATGAAATTAGAAATTAAAAATCATTGCATTTTTATGGATGGAAATCAAGTAATTTTATAATTATACACATCAAAAGATTTAAAAAAAAAACATTCAAGGGATATACAAATTGAAATCATACAAAGAAATATTATTCATAGCTAATATCTGGACATTCATTAGATATGATGAAATTTTTGCTAAGATACAGCCTTGCATAGACACATCACATGCACCAGCAAAAAGTTTGAATTTTCACATTGACCGCTGAGACATGGATTGATGAGCAAGTATTCTTTATCTGTAAATATGGAGAACTTTATCATCTTTGCTGAAAAATTACCATGACAAAAATGCAATGTGTCATTTGCACAATACAGTCAACTTTATCTGCCAAATATACACTGTAGTGCTCAATCATGTTGACCAAAAAATGGTCAACCTTTTGCTTTGACTGAGTTAATTGCAAATCCAACAGTTTCTATAGGTCTTGATTGATTTAATTGAATGGTCATGTAATATAGTGAATTCTGGTCTTCTTTTTTTTACAAACCTGCATTAAATATCACTGAGAAAGAAGAATATTGGGAAAATAGGAAATGCTCATTAATTCTTATGAAAAGTTCATAGATTAGCCAATTTAGGTGATGGTTCGTGTACGCTACACTTCCTCGAGCCAACAGGGTAAATCCTTAGATACTTGACCATCAATTTACAGCTTGAACACTTTGTTAGGAAATAAGTATGAAGGGGGAGGGGGGCCATGTCTGCACACCTAAAAATTTAACTTTACATCAAACATGAATTTCTTTTTATTCCGCAAAAAATTTCAGATGATTATGTTCCTTATAAAGTGTGCCAAAAATCTTATAAAAATTGAAATGATAGTTGTTGCATGTCTTCTTTAATAAGAATTATGCAGATACAAGTGTGTGCAGATTGAGGCACTGCACAGACATGGGGCACCTTACCTACCAAATAATTGATTAAAAATGATCTTATCAGGCATTTTTAAGAAGTAGTGATAAACAACTAGTAACTCTTTTTCCATGGTTCTATCAGCCTAAAAATTTAGAACCCATACAGGGTACGGTCGCACCTATTCCTTTGCTAAGTTGAAAAGATCACAATGTGTGCGTGGCCGGCAGTCATGACATGGCAATAATTGTGACTGCGAATGAAATATTTTCATATCGGTGAATGAATTTATAGATTATAGTTGGTCTAGATCTATTGTCTATGGACTCATAACTAATGCATGAAGAAATAAGCAAGGGTTTCAAATCATTGATTTCTAGGCATACAGATGCACGAAAAAGGAGTGACCTGGAGCTGGAAATGACAATATAATTTCTAATGCTAGTATTTTTTTGTGTGCTTATCTTTGAAAACTGACAGTTTAAATCATATTTCATGGCTATGCGGCGATCTCCAAGTCCCGGCTCTGATGTTATACCGGTATGGCAGTGTATCCTATTGCCAGACACCTATATTTCAGTGCTTTAAAATTGAAAACTATAGGAAATACATTCAAGAAAAATTCGCGATTGCTGTTCCAAATATTATGAAAATTATGAATATGATAAAATTATTTTATATTTACCAACCTTTTTCTTTGCATCGCATTTGCCACAAACCCCTCCATGAAAAACAATTATTTTTGTGCATGACAAATTACAACATGATTCCGGACATGCGCCGGATGCGGGATGGGTAAAAATATTCTTGATTAATAATGATGTAACTCATGTAAAAAAGTAGTTTTTCTTCATATATCATATTATCATGAGTAAATTCTAAATGTTTGATTGCTTTTTTATAATGCATCTTGGCTAAATAATTCTATTTTTTATTTTTAACTGCATTTTCCATGGCACTTTCCAATATTAAGATTGTACATATCATGACATTAATCAAGTTCGTCGATCGTCAACGGCTCTTATCACGGTAAACCTCATGCACTGGTACTTTGGCTTAAGAACTAGCCGTCGACGATCACCCACAATACACCTCAACATTTGATCGAAAGAGTGGACGAAAATTAAAATTTGGCAAATCAGGCCCATGTTTCCGTCAGAAACTATATCAATTGTTAAGGCAAAACTATGTTTTATGATATGCATTTTCTGTCATTTTAGACAGGGTCTAAACTCTAAAGTACTATTAGATTAATAGAGATTGATATAGATCTAAATAAAGTAAAACTAAAAGTTGATTTTTTTTCGCCTTGTTTTTGCAATCTGTTTCTATTGACTGCTCTGTAAAATTGAACTGCGAAAGTCTAATGGTTCGAAATTGTTTTTCATACGCAGTTATATGCACGTCCAGAATCATGACAGTGTCCGGTAATACAAAACGTGACTATTCTACGTCTTATGCCTGGACATGATTCACTGATCGATGGAGACGGGAATTATCGGAATAGGATGCAAATTGCAAGAGAGATCATCTGAAAGAGAATAGTCCCTAACAAGTCACTAGTTATGCTAACTTGTCACATAATGATAAAATTCTAAGCCTGTAAAAGGCTGTATGTGATTTTGATCTTCCCCCCACAAGGTTTAAATAAATCCACACGAAAACCGTCACGACAAAAAAAACCCCATCTCAGTGGCATCACACTACCACAGCTCAGTCCCACCCGTCTGCAAATGTGTCGCGTTATGTTCAACACCAAAACAAAAACAACTCTCACTCCCGACAGTTCGACTTCTCTCTCATTAGTAAATTCACATACCTTGTTGCCCTGTCCTACTTATTTCATTTAAAAATAAATACAATATATATTTATCTACCTCGCTCATAAAAATCGGTGACGGTGGCCGCCAAGGATGTTCTTACACGCAGTTGTTTACTCTCTGTCTTGCACTGTCAGTGTTCAAAATAATGACGTGATGATTTTGAATCAGGGACAACTCGGACCACGGGACATCTCGGACCGCGGGCCGAGTTGTCCCACCCAGTACGAGATTTTTTTTCCACAAGTTTGCGTCTATTTTTCCGTAATTTCGAAATTTCTTGTAAAGATTTTCTAGAGATATGGTCTGATGGTAATGTTCTTCACTTTCTATTACTTTTTTTTCGCTGAAATAAAAAAAAAAGTGTAATTTTAGGCGTTTTTCGACAGCTCGCGATTCCCATAGGCGCGCGTGTATTAACTGTGTCGGTGCTCGGCTCGGCCCCGCTCAATAACTGACTTGATTTTGTGATCATTTCTCCTCAAAGTACCACTTTTATCGCAAAAGATGGACTTTGTTGTATTCCATTACCTCCATTTTCTCATCACAAGGATAAAATTTGGTGTATTTGCACGATTTTGATCAAGTTTTTCACCTTTTTCTCTCTGGTCGCAAGAACGAACAACCGATGAACGGTCCGCTGCTCTTCATCGTAATTCTCCGTAGCTCGGCCGCCTAAACTGGCGGGGTGGGATTCAGACCGAATCCACAATGGAAGTGGGCGTGCACAGCAAAGAGCTGAGCTTGACTGAGTGAGAGAGAGTGAACTAGAGTTTGAAGCTTGGCAGTGTCGTATAGGCTCTGCCTTTTTTTGTAAATATATATTTTTCAATTCTTTCTATTTGATTTTTCCTGGTTTCGAGCTCTAATATTGTAATGATATAATTATGCTTCAATTTCTTTGACTGAGTGTGACTGGTGTGGATGTTTGAGTTGCTCAAAAATATTTTTACCTAAAAATGATTCATTATTTTGTTCTCCATGAAGAAAAATAGTAGGGTGGACATTTGGTATTGTGTCCCCTTATTTTTGGTAGGGGGACACGTCCCCCCCCCGATTTCCTCCCATAATCATCCCTCACATCCTCGTCCTTCTCACCATCTCATGCACCCCTCTTATCAAGAGTCATCATCATCATCTCTCTTATTTATATCCTTCATGCACCTCCTCTTCCCTCTCATCATCAAGGCCCACCCCTTATCATCGCCATCCCTTTATCCTCATCTCCATCTCTTTCCCTTTGTCCCTCTCATCATTGCCCACCCCTCGTTATCGCCGGTATGCTATATCATCGCCATCCCTCACATCGTCGTCCCTTTTACCCTATATCCAAAACTCTGCTCTCTACACAAAGGAAACTTAATATAAAAATTAAAAATGAAATTGGCATGCCCACACAGATACACCTAGAACATTTTCACATTTCGGGGGCAGGAGTGAAAATGCTCGGAGCCCCCATCCACATATTTTTTGTTCGGCTCAAACATCCACACCACAGTCACACTCAAAATCAAAGAAACTGAAGCATATTAATAATTATTGCAACTTAAAACTCAACTCTCTACACCAGGGAAACTCAATATGAAAAATAGAATGTACAAAAAATAGGCCTAAAAATAATAAATTTAAAGTGAAAAATTAAGCCCCCCCCAAAAAAAACATTTTTTTATTGAGGGCTACCCTCAGCCCGGCATGCCCACACAGCTACTTCCCGAATAGTTTTCGCATTTAGCAGGAGTGAAATCGCCCCAAGCCCCCACCCACGTAAAAGTATTTTTTGTTCGACTCAAACATCCACACCACAGTCACATTCAAAGTCAAAGAAATTAAAGCATATTGATTATTGCAACTTAAAACTCAACTCTACACCACGGAAATTCAATATTAAAAATAAAATGGAAAAAAAAGGCCTAAAAATGATCAATTTAAAGTGAAAAATTAAGCCCCCCCCCCCCTCTCCAAAAAAAAAAAAATTATTGAAGGCTAGCCTCAGCCCGGCATGCCCACACAGCTACACCCCGAATATATTTTTTTCGCATTTCGGGGCAAGAGTGAAATCGCCCCGAGCCCCCACCCACGTAAAAATATTTTTGAGCAACTCAAACATCCACACCATAGTCACACTCAGTCAAAGAAATTGAAGCATAATTATATCATTACAATCTTAGAGCTCGAAACCAGGGAAAATCAATATAGAAAGAATTGAAAAATATATATTTACAAAAAAAGACTGCCAAGCTTCAAACTCTAGTTCACTCTCTCTCACTCAGTCAAGCTCAGCTCTTTGCTGTGCACGCCCACTTCCATTGTGGATTCGGTCTAAATCCCACCCCGCCAGTTTAGGCGGCCGAGCTACGGAGAATTACGATGAAGAGCTGCGGACCGTTCATCGGTTGTTCGTTCTTGCGACCAGAGAGAAAAAGGTGAAACACTTGATCAAAATTTTATCCTTGTGATGAGAAAATGGAGGTAATGGAATACAACAAAGTCCATCTTTTGCGATAAAAGTGGTACTTTGAGGAGAAATGATCACAAAATCAAGTCAGTTGTTGAGCGGGCCGAGCCTTAGGCCGAGCCGAGCACCGACACAGTTAATACACGCGCGCCTATGGGAATCGCGAGCTGTCGAAAAACGCCTAAAATTACACTTTTTTTTTTATTTCAGCGAAAAAAAAGTAATAGAAAGTGAAGAACATTACCATCAGACCATATCTCTAGAAAATCTTTACAAGAAATTTCGAAATTACGGAAAAATAGACGCAAACTTGTGGAAAAAAAATCTCGTACTGGGTGGGACAACTCGGCCCGCGGTCCGAGATGTCCCGTGGTCCGAGTTGTCCCGTCCCCATGATTTTGTATACGTCACCATCGACTTGCGATACGCGATATGCGATCAATGAGCAACCCGAGAACCCCCCCCCCCCCCCCCCGAAAATAGAGCCATTGGGAATGGAATGGAGCCCCGGAGTGGGGCTTATGACTTGTATTGTCGATATAGCCCATCTATCTATCCATCCATCCATCCATCCATCCACCTACCTATCTATATATCTATCTATCTATCCATCCATCCATCGATCCATCCATCTACCTATCTATCTATCTATCTATATATCTATCTATATCTATATCTATCTATCTATATCTGTCAGTCTATATAGGCCTATCTATATCTCTGTCTAGTTGGGCCTGTATATAACTACTTTTTTCTTTCTTATTTCTGTAATTCTTTATTAATTCTTTCTGTAATTCTTTTTCTTTCTTTAAGTTTAAGTTTTTAAGTTTTTTTCTTTCTTTAATTCTTTCCTTCATTCCGGGACAGCCCGACCACCGGACAGCCCGACCCTGGACAGCCCGACCCGCTGCCCTGGACAACTCGTCCCGGTCGAGTTGTCCAGGGTTGGCTCTGAATCGGACAACTCGACCACTTGAATTCTTCTTCAAAATTTCATGAAATAAAATTTCAAACTTTACTTCAAAAGTATTTTCCCGCATAATCCATGTTTCTTCAATACATTCTCGACAGAAAAATTGACATTTCAGTGCATTTTGAGCTATTTTGAAAGAAAATAAAGCGAGTTCCCTTGCAACGAGAATAATCCGATACCGCCGGCCGGCGAGCCGTGTTCATTCAACTTACAACTTGCAAATTTGAGTTGATTTTTCCGTCACTTTACATATTTTAATGGTGAGTGTGTGCTATTTTGTATTTTCATATTCCGTTTTCACATTTCCTGTACTTATTTAAAGTTATTGCATTTCACAAAACTGATACTTAATGCAAACTTTTTGAGATAGTTCACCTGGAAAGGACACCGATGCGGTGCTTCGCCTCGCCGGCCGGCCAGCTGGGCGACCGGCTGTGCTGTGATTGTGACTGAGTGAGGCAGTCAGCTCAACTAGCTATGCGAGGTCAACTTATTTTAGTTAATTTTTCCGTCTCTTGACATATTTCCCATTTTCCAATGGCGAGAGTGTGCTATTTTTGCATTTCTACACTTCTACTTATTAAAAAGTTTTTTTAATGTCACTATTAAGCTGATTTTAGGAAATTGATTGACTGCGTGGTCGGAATGCCGTTCCCAAATTTTAAAGTAACCATCCTTGACGCCCCTTTGTGGGGGGGGGGGGGGGGGGGGGGGGGGGTGCTTCCAACCAACATCTAAACCAATTAAGGAAATAGATTTGAAAATGTCTCAGTTTGTAAGTTATGAAGTTTACAATATGGAATAGTTTATTGAAAAAAATGTTTTTATCAAAATCTAAATTGTAAAACTTGCTTTTCGTTATCGAAAAACATGTTTCTTATTTTTTTACCTGTCAGTATCTGTCACAGCTTTTTTTAGTGCAAATTCCACTGGAAACAACGGGTCTTCTGGAGGATACAAGCACTTGGGCTGGTCCCAACAACCTACACCCGGGATGAGGAGAAGAGGTTTCATACTCGACAAGCGATGGCCTTTCCATTTCTTTCATGAGCAGAAATGATACCGAGTTCTAATGACTTGGGCATCAGAGCAGCAGTCCCTTGATCGATGAGGTAAGTACAGCTTCTTAGATAGTATCAAATTTGTGAACTTCATGCAGGCACATCAAATTTCAATTTTTATTTTTTGGTATTTTCAAATTCTTTGAATGAAAGAAAGAACAATTTTTTTATATACATTGTATTCATAAAAATTTAAAATTGCTTCTTAAAAATGTAACTACTACATGTTTAGGTTAAGTAGAAGTTGTAACATTCTAAATTAATTTTGGGTATGTAGGGGTTATGCTTAATTCATGAGGAACATTTATGTCGTACACATCTAGATGATACCAAGTATCGTTCAAGTGAGCTTGAAGGGGAAGTTCACCCTGACAAAAAGTTAATTGTAAAAAACAGCAGAAAAAATAAAAAATATTGCCAAAGGTTTGAGGAAAATCCATCAAAGAATTGAAAAGTTATTAGAATTTCAATTATTGGATTTGTGATGTCATGTGCGAGCAGCATTTCTGCATAATAAATGGTAAAAAGTCAAGAAATTGTAATTTTCTAAGAAAATTGAAACTGGTTTTACTATGCCTTTTGTATATATTCAAAAGACAAAACACTTCACACCCAAACCTGAAAAGAAAAGAAAAATAAGTCATCAGGAACCATTGAAAAAAATTGAATTCATGAATTTTATATTACAAAACATATGGGGCAGCTGCTCGTTTATGACGCCACAAATCTAAAACTTAAAATTCGAATAACGTTTTGAAACTTTTCCTCATACATTCACCAATATTTTTTTGGTATTACTTTTCTGCTATTTTTACGACCAACTTTTTTTTCAGAGTGAACTTTCCTTTATTATTGAATTAGTTGCAATTAATTTAACTTTAATATATTTAAAAAATGTATTTGCTTCTAAACTGAAGGTTGAAATGGTTTGATTTGTTTCAGTAGCAAAAGAGGTGCAGAGCTTCAAATAGTTGAAATTACTTTATTTTATTTCTATCTTTCCAGCTCTTTGAGACCACCTGAATTGCAAGCTCTGTATGGCCAGTTTATGTGTGACAAAATAAGAGATGAGGAAGGGTTGAAAATCCCTCCAGCTAAGTTAGGGATCATGTAATTGCCATGGAAACCAAATAAAGTAACGTATAACAGGTTGTATATTCCTGAAAGTGCAATTGTTGGATAAATGTTAATTTATATTGGCACTAATGTAATTTTAAGATCGTCCTTAGCTTTACATAAACACCAAGAGCAGAGGATATTGTTCCCAGTTGGAATTGTGTCATATTTATACTACATAAGAGTATTATCATAATTGTGGTAATGTAATCCTATTTGAAATTTTGAACCAGTATAAATGTAGGATATAATATGTTTTATATACACTGAAGTTCAATATGTGTTACTATGTAATTTAAGATCTGATCAAGTTTACCTTAATGTTACTTAATAAAACCCACTTAACTCCAAAGAAGTATTTTGAATATTTGGTTCTTGCACTATTTTGTATCTCTTTTCTCGCTGAATATTTACCTTTTATTGAGAGCTGCGGTGACGGGTTCCATGACATTTGCTCTGGCAAATTCCACACCATAATCTTATGAACAGCTTCAACCAGCAAGGTCTAAACCTAACTTAAAACCATATTGCAACCCTGAACCTCTATCTTAAGGGGCTTTCACAATTGCTCGTGCGATTGTTTGCGATCACTTGGTCACAATATATGTTGCACAGAATTGCAACTGTGAAGGGTCGTAAGTAGTTGCGCAGCCAATTGTGAAAAGGGCTTTAGACAAAATTAAGCCTGGGGCAATTGTCGCAGGAGCAAATGTTGTGTCACATGGTAATCAGATGGAGATGATTGGAGAGATGAAGATGGGGGGGGGGGGATGGAGATGAAAGGTGGGATGGTCATGACGAGGAGTGATGGAGTTGAGAGGGGTGTGGATGATGAGTGGATGGAGATGATGAGAGGAGGGATGGGATGAGGCAAGGATGGATGGAGATGATGTGGAAGGGTTGACAGGAGTAGGGGGTGGAGATGAGAGGAGAGATTGAAATGAAATAGGGATGGAGATGCGAAAATGGTTGGAGAAGACGGGAATGGAGATAATGGGGGTGGAGATGTCAGGCGGCGTGTTGATAATGAGAGAAGAAAGATAAAAGGGCAGGGGGGGGGGTGATCATCATCACAAACATTGCCTCCACCAACTTCATCATCAATATCATTACCATCATCGTCATTATGACATCATCATCACCACAAACTTCATCATTATCATTGGCGTAATGAGTGAAAGATTTTGAGGGGTAAGATATGGCCCATCATGCCAAAGTTATTTTTTTTTTAATTGTGAATGAGTAAAATTTTTGACATTTTTATTACACAAACTCATTTTTTTTATTATGACATCATACTAAAACTCTTCTCTCTTTTCGTTTCTCTTTCATTCTTTTTTTGGTATTTTATCTTCTTTTTTGAGGGGGGGGGTGCTCTTGCCCCCAAGACCATGATCCCCCACCACCTGTATTCCACTGTTCATTACCAACACCATCTACTATCGTCATAATCAACACCACTAGATTCATTACCATCATCGTCATCACTAACATCACCACCACCATCACTATCATCACCACCTCCCATCTCATAACAATCACCAGTCCATAATTATCTTTATCACATCATCATCATCATCACCACAACAGCTTGATCGTCATCATAATTATTTTATCAGTGATTTCATACACAGATACTAGTACTTATGTCACATTATTCATCTCTTACTGTAAGATGGACTTTACATATCACCCAAAAAATGACATTTCAATCATTGTTAGTAAAAATGAATGAATAGGATTTATATCTCCCTTATCAAATCAGCGCGTGTTGAAAACGCTTTGAAAAGGGAACCAGATAAATAATAATGTATTTCATAACTATTAATGAGAATTAATGAAAAGTAAAATGTCAAGATTCAAAGTCGCAGCTTGCATATTTGCGATTGACAAAAGGAATATTTCAAGCTAAAGCTGTTTGTTGGAATTCTTGTAGAGAGTTGGTATGATTATCATTAAAGGGGTGGTCCAGGCTGAAAATATATCTTAATACACAGAGTAGAATTCACTGTGCAAAACGCTGAAAATTTCATCAAAATCGGATAACAAATAATAAAGTTATTGAAGTTTAAAGTTTAGCAATATTTTGTGAAAACAGTCGTCATGAATATTCATTAGGCGAGCTGATGATGTCACATCTCCACTTTCTGTTTTCTTATATTATTACATAAAATCATATTTTTTTCATATTTTCATACTTGTGAGAATAATATGTCTCCCTTATGATTAAATAAGTTGCAGCAATAAATATCTTATGTACTAAATCAGTAATTGTTGTCAATACAGTTTTTCTATTTCTTGGAGGAATAAACATTTATTTGAATAAACCTAATTTCATATAATAAAATACAAAAGAACAAGTGGAGATGTGACATCATCAGCCCACCTAATGAATATTCATGACGACTATTTTTACAAAATATTACTAAACTTTAAAATTCGATAACTTTGCTATCTGTTGTCCGTTTTTGATGAAATTGGCAGTGAATTCTACTCTATTTATTAAACTCTAAATACCTTCAGCCTGGACCACCCCTTTAATCAAAAAGTGGCACGAATATTCATCTTTTGATAAAGACATGCAAGATTCATTTTCTAAATGTGTTGGAAACGGCATTACCATGGGAATAACAAGACAGGGTATTAATTTCCTTCAGTTCAGTGGTATCCCTTTTCTGCACTTTTATTCCTTTGCATTATTTTTTCATTTCTTTATTTGCGCCCCCTGAATGTGCCCCCTAGATACGACCCTGGGTACAATACTAGTTTTATCTACTTGATGGTAGCTCCCCAAAATCTATCAACTTTTGACATGGCTGCCGAATAAAAAATATATTACTTGGGGGGGGGGGACCTACATATACGATAAAGCCAACTTTCAAATGACACCAAAATGTGTTGAGCGAGCACTTCCCACTTAAACATAGGGTATGAAAATTTGGCTGGACAGGAAACAGACTTCCAATTTCAGTCAGTTTTTGAAAGGCAAATCCGTTAGAACCTGCAAAGTTAAGAGTGTTGTGATAAATTAATGATCAATCGTGGCCAGTTTTGGTTGTTAAAGCAAATTTCATAAATTATTAAATTGAACTTTAATGCATGAGTGAAGTTCAACACACATTGCATTTTTGGGGGCAGCATTTTAACTTTATTATGTGGATCTCAGCAATGTGTTCATGGGAGTCGGGAGAATAGAGGGTGAGATGGAAAAGTAGGTTGATGGAATAAGGTTCAACAGAACATTTAGCCCCCCCCCCAAAAAAAAAAAAAAATAATAAAAAAACCTCCCTCTCACCCGCCCTCCCCTTCTGTTGAGAGACTGATTGCTCTTACATGTACGTATGAAGTCCAGAGCAGAATTTTCGGAATTTAATGATAAGTTCCGAAAATTGGGGCAACAACTTTTACCTATCAATCCTTCTGTCAAAAATTTATCAATAAATCAATTCAATCAATGTGCAATATGCTTGATCAAACATTCATTTTTTCAATGAATTATTCAATAATCATCATCAGCCTAATCAGTCAATTTCTTGGTAATCATTTGGCACCCCTTAGTTCAATCATCAATCCCCCCCCCCCCCTCTTAGTTCAAACATCAATTTTGCACTCCTACATGGATAGAACATGGCAGCGGATCAGGTTTTAATATCAATGACACCCTTAAGAATGTTATGAGGGAATGTGGTGACCAGGGAGTAAATCTTTGAAGAATTTGAATAGTAAAAACGTAATTGATTCTAGAGCAAATTGATGACATGAATGGAATAGTACATTAATTCATATTTATGGCCCACATATATAGCGATTATTTTCCTTTGTGGTCGAAAAATCTTGGTAGGGCTTGAGCGAAGAAGAGAAAAGGGGAGGGAAAGAAATAGAGAAAAAGTGGAAAGACAGAGCGAATGAAACAGTGGAGTGGGGGAGAAAGGAAAAAGAAGGGGAAAAAGAAAAAAAACAGAAAAAAGCGAAAGAGGGAAACTAAGAGAGTAACGGTCCTACTTTAGGCCTTTTGAGATAACCTAATCGTGTTTTTGAGAATGAATTATGATTTTCTTAAACTTTGGTCTGCAGGACTATCCCCACAACATATTTATCTTGGTGCCCCCTACAAAAGTTCAAGGCCCCCAGTGCACCCAAAGCTGAATAAACCCAGCTACTTCATGCACTGATGAGATCGAGTCAATGGATTGCATCATTTCCAAGAGGTTCTCAATAACATTCCTGAGATGATGAAAAGGATGTTGGTGGCGATGGTGATAATGATGAACATTGGTGATGACGGTGACGATGATGATATTGGTGATCATGATGATGATGCTGATGATTATGATGGCGATTATACTGGTGATACGATGACAATAATGATGGATGATGTTGTGATGATGGTGGCGATGATGGTGATGTGATGAAAATTATGGTGATAATAATGATGGCGATGATGATAGTGGTGATGGCGATGATTATGATGATGGATGAGAATGATGTTGGTGGTGATGATGATGATGATGGCAATGATTGTGGCGATCGTGATGGTGGCGATGATAGAGATGATGTTGGTGGTGAACTGGTGATGATGTTCCATTCCTCCTCTACATCCCCTCATCTCCATCGCCTCCTCATCTCTGCTCTCAGCTTCATCTCTCATCGTCATCCCCTCCATCCTTTCCCTCATAATTTCAATCCCTCCTCTCATCATCTATTCCTCTCATCTCCATCCTTCCTTTCATCTCCATGCCTCCTCTCATCATCTCTATCCCTCTCATCCCCATCCCTCCTCTCATCATCTCCATCCTTCTTCTCATCTCCAACCCACTTTTCATTACCATCCTTTTCACATCACCGTCTCCATCCCTCCAATTTCAACTTCATCTCTCCCAAAATGTCCACCTGATCACCACAGCACTTAACAGTGAAATGTTCAGCAGAAAAAAATACATGGGAGTAATAGAACCCAATATTCACAATACTTTTTAGTAGACTCTTTATTTTCTATGTAACAATGTGATAAACTTGATCACAACTAAAATTACTAAGTAACACATAATTTTCTGTTATATCTTACAAACAGTATAGGCTTATAGCATAACAAAACATGGTCTTGTTATGCTGTTGAAAAAAAAACATACATAAAGAAAATCAAATAGTGCACCATTCCTGGTATATCTGTTTACTATTTATATATTCACAAATTCATGTGTGCCCAGTCATACTTTTGCCTCTTAGTATAAAAAGCAATTGCCAGTTCAACTTCAGACAAATAATTCTTGCTATACTTCCTTAAAGCCTGCTATATTTGTATACTATTTGTACATAGTCACATATTCATGTGTGCCCATACTATATTTGTTGATTTGTAACTCTGATTGAGAACAATATCCTCTGCTTTGGGTGCGAATGTAACAATATAGACAATCTTAAAACTACAATAGTAACCATACAAATTAACATGTAATAATTAATTGCCCCTTTTGGTTTAAGAATATACATTTCAAAATTTATTGCATATATATTTGATTACCATGACAACTAACTTAACCCTAACTTACGTAGAGGGCTCTTTCAAGGTTAAGTCCACCAAAGAAAAATGCTAACTTGAATACATAGAGAAAATCAAACTAGTATAGTGCTAAAAATTTCATCAAAATCGGATTTAAAATAAGAAAGTTATGACATTTTAAATTTTCGCTTATTTTTCACAAAACAGTGATATGCACAAATAGGTGAGTAAGTCGATGATGCCCATCACTCACTATTTTTTTTTGTTTGAATAATAAATATTTCATTTTTTAAAATAGATTTGATTTGACAATAAGGACTAACTTGACTGAACCATATTAGCATTAAACAATGATAATTTCACATGTTCAGGGAGAAATTAATTGTTGTATCACTTGACAATGAGAAAATTAGAATATTTCATATAATAAAATACAAAAGAAATAGTGAGTGGATAATGTCATAGTCTCCTCATTTGCATACCAGCCAGGATTTGCAGATAACTGTTTTGTGAAATTAAGCGAAACTTTAAAATGTCAAGACTTTCTAATTTTACATCCGACTTTGATGAAATTTTCAGTGTTATGCTTGTTGGATTTCTCTCTTTTTATTCAAATCAACTTTTTGTTAGAGTGGACTTGTCCTTTCAGCCTTACAATTTTTTTTTATAAATAAAAGCAAGCTAAGTACGGTTTGCAATCCATGTTGTCTCAACTAAGTCAAACAGCTGGAAAGATGAAGGGGTATGAAATGAATTATTGACAAAATTATTGTAATTTCAAATATTTGAAGATCTGCAGTCTGCACCTCTTAATAAAAGAAATTAGACCATTTTCAATCTTCACCTTGTCTTGAACAATTTAGAAGCAAATACAATTTTAATATATCTCAGTTACATTAATTTGCTAAACACACTAGAACCATACCTGGTATCTTCTGGAAGATTTACATAACATAAAGGATCCACATAAATTTCGCATTACCAATACCATACCCAAAAATTAATTTGAAATGTTATAACTTTTTCGAAACCTATAAGTAAATTTTTTGTTCAATTCAAACAATGTATAAAGAAAAAAAAGTAAATTCATTATTCAATTGTCCTTTCTTTCTTTTAAAGAATTTGACAATACAAAAAAATTAAATTTCACTTTGATATGCCTGCATGAAGTGCGCAAAAATTGATTTATTGTATCTATAAAGCTGTATTTACCTCATCGATCAGGGGACTGCCGCTCTGATGCCCAAGTCATTGGTACTCGGTAATATTTCTGCTGTGAAAGAAATGGAAAGGCCATCGCTTGTCGAGTATGAAACCTCTTCTCCTCATCCCTGGTACAGCCCAAGTGCTTGTATCCTCCAGAAGACCCACTGTTACCAATGGATGTTGCATTAAAAAAAGATGCGACAGAAATCGATAACGAAAAGCAAGTTCTTAGATTTTGATAAAAAGTTAAGTTTTTGATCAATTTCGGCAGAATACATTTCATTTTTCAATAAACAATTCAAGTTTGATAATTATAAATACCCAATCTATTGTCAGTTGTTAACCCCCCCCCCCCCCCAACTGCCCTTCAAAACTTCGAAAACAATAAACAAAAATAATAGTTATTCAAGAACAAAAATAAACAATGACTTTCCTACAAAAATTGTAAACTTCATAACTAGTTACATGTACATATGCCGGCTACTGAGACATTTTCAAATCTATTTCCTTTTAGTTAGTGACATAAAAAAATTAATATGTGGAAGAAGCGTAAAAATACAAAAATAGCGCATTCTCGCCACTGGAAAATAAGCAATATGTCTAGAGACGGAAAATTAACTAAAATAAGTAAGTTGACCTCGCATATAGCTAGTAATTGAGCTGACTGCCTCACTCAGTCACAATCACAGCACAGCCGGTCGCCCAGCTGGCCGGCCGGCGAGGCGAAGCACCGCATCGGTGTCCTTTCCAGGTGAACTATCTCAAAAAGTTTGCATTAAGTATCAGTTTTGTGAAATGCAATAACTTTAAATAAGTACAGGAAATGTGAAAACGGAATATGAAAATACAAAATAGCACACACTCACCATTAAAATATGTAAAGTGACGGAAAAATCAACTCAAATTTGCAAGTTGTAAGTTGAATGAACACGGCTCGCCGGCGGTATCGGATTATTCTCGTTGCAAGGGAACTCGCTTTATTTTCTTTCAAAATAGCTCAAAATGCACTGAAATGTCAATTTTTCTGTCGAGAATGTATTGAAGAAACATGGATTATGCGGGAAAATACTTTTGAAGTAAAGTTTGAAATTTTATTTCATAAAATTTTGAAGAAGAATTCAAGTGGTCGAGTTGTCCGATTCAGAGCCAACCCTGGACAACTCGACCGGGACGAGTTGTCCAGGGCAGCGGGTCGGGCTGTCCAGGGTCGGGCTGTCTGGTGGTCGGGCTGTCCGGACCCCGTCAACATCGACTTGCGATACGCGATATGCGATCAATGAGCAACCCGAGAACCCCCCCCCCCCCCGAAAATAGAGCCATTGGGAATGGAATGGAGCCCCGGAGTGGGGCTTATGACTTGTATTGTCGATATAGCCCATCTATCTATCTATCCATCCATCCATCCATCCATCCACCTACCTATCTATATATGGGCAATTCCATGGAAAATGTTCACTTTAGAGAAAAAATGAAGTTTCAGATTTCACTCAAGCAGTCAAATTTTCTTAAAAAGTAATCTATAAAGTCTCAATTTCCAATAGAAAAATCGCAATATTGATAAAATTTTGTAGTTTTTTCCATCATCAAAAAAATAGAATAGTATATTGCAAAATGTAAAAAATGTGGCTATTTTTGAACAATTCATCTTTTCTGTCTCTACTAAAAGCAAACAAGGTCCCAGAGGTCTCTTTTAACTTTTGAATAGTTGATTAATGTTTAAATCAACAGAAAATTATTGTTACATTTTATGCCATTCATCAATTTTACAGAAATCTGTCATCAGATTTGTGTGATTTCTTGACCATTATCAGTGTCATGTCCGTTACGTTTTTCACTTAAAGTTTTCACAGCTTACAGGAAATTTGTCTAAAGGTACTGCAGATTCAGATTCTATGTTAGAATTAAACCCCCTACCATGTGTAGCAATCATTTTCCCTTACCATTTCTCATTTTCATAAAAATGGCGTAACGGACATGACAATTCGCGTAACGGACATGACGCCTTATATATGGCAAATGGCAGCATTTACAAAAACAAAATATTAGACTCAGTGTCACAGACTGAGGTTAGTCTCAATTGTTTGAGGATAGCTGAATGTAATATTTCCTAGAATCTGCATGTCATTCAAGCTATTTTTAGAAGTTGGTGAATGATGAAAGTTCAGCTCTTGTTCTGGTAGATTTTTCTGAGAATTAACGGTATGTTACATAATATTAGGATAAGATGCAGCTAGATCTGGCAACATACTCAGATCACAATCTGCATCATTCGTGTTTGAACAAACATTTGATTATCTTAGGTTCTTGCACTGACAGTTTGGAGCATGATAAAACTCCAACTTGTGAATTAATGATCATTGATGATATTACTTCAAAGTATCTGACTTACACCAACCTCTACATGTACTTCTTCAGTGATGGCATGGGATCACATTTAAAAGCAAGTTTGTATTCGGATATCTGTGTTTCATAATGTACATGTACATGTAGCTCTATGAATCCATGAATCTACAGTGGCACTTCTTTGCAGTATCACAAAGCAAAGGGGCCGTGGAAAGAATGTGGCACGATCAATAAATTATGTTATAGTATTTTGGTCAGCCATAATAACGATTTGAATGATGTATCTTCAATTGTACACAAGCAGCGCGGACAATACAACGAAATTACATGTAGATACAGCCACGTTTGTCAGCAAGCAAGATTGTAAGATTTAGAACATCCAAGATTTGATGAAAGGATGATTATACTCAGGATGATAGTTATTTTGAATGAAAAAAAAATCTCAGAAGCTATTTACAAGCATTCCGATTACCTTTCAACTCATACATAATCGATAATGAAAGACCGCTTTCCAGGTACTGCTATTAAATTTTAATACCATTTTTTGTAATCTTAAAACTGACATTAATACTAGTACATATTCTTTATCATACAATACATTCCATAATATGTTCTTCTTGGATTTATACAGGTCTGGTAAATTTTGTTTTCTTCTCACAAAAAATGAGATTTGGTCTTCTCAGTGTGTCGTAGTGGTATGATAAACGTTGTATTCAATATAAACTTATCACTTAGGCTATAGCTATTATTTATGATACCTGCTAATAATATCTACATATTTTTCATTAGAGTGTCAGTAAAGGTACTTTGCTATTACATAACTACATTCATTATTGATATTTCTTCCATTTTCAAACTAAGAAGTGCTGATGAAGTTCACTTCGTAAGGGTGTCATGTCCGTTACGCTAGTATATTATCAAATATTAGGGCATGAATAAAAAATAATCTTTTCTATCAACTTTTTTTCCTTTAATTAGGTGTGGCGGATGGTAGTAACTGGAAAATACTCATTAACTGTTGTTAACCGGTGTAAAATAAATTTTTCTAAATATTTGTTTGTTTTATAAATATTGTACAAAAAGACCCCCTCTCAAATTGCAAAATAATAGGAGATATTACAGATTACCAGTTATGATATGTGTCTCTAACCTCTAGCCTTAACATGTAAACAATTAGACTTGTACCATATCTTGTAATAACATAATTATATTCGCTTACAAAAAGTGGACAAAACTGTCATGTCCGTTACGCTTCGTGTGTCATGTCCGTTACGCTACATTTTGAGCTAGGAATACAGAATGCACTGCAAAACTGTTGTTAAACACTATTTTATGGATAGAGCATGGTCTTAAGGTTAAATTAACACCAATGTCAGGTGCATGCAATCTAAGAATTCACAGGAATTTTGATAAGCAATAGGAGGTAAAAATGCTTCGTCCATTTCGTGTCATGTCCGTTACGCTCACAAAGAGTGCAATTTCTCCGCAACTGTTCAATGAAACGATTTGAAATTTTATGTGTATGTAACTGATACTTAAATGTGTCTGATAAGCTCAGTAACAATTATCAAAAGACTGCTAATTCTACTGTATAAACATTTGAATTACAAAAATTTGTCTGAACGTCATGTCCGTTACGCTGGAATTGACCATATCTATCTATCTATCCATCCATCCATCGATCCATCCATCTACCTATCTATCTATCTATATATCTATCTATATCTATATCTATCTATCTATATCTGTCAGTCTATATAGGCCTATCTATATCTCTGTCTAGTTGGGCCTGTATATAACTACTTTTTTCTTTCTTATTTCTGTAATTCTTTATTAATTCTTTCTGTAATTCTTTTTCTTTCTTTAAGTTTAAGTTTTTAAGTTTTTTTCTTTCTTTAATTCTTTCCTTCCTTCTTTCTTTCTTTCTTTCTTTCCTTCCTTCCTTCCTTCCGCTCCTTCCTTCCTTCCTTCCTTCCTAATTCCTTTCTCTCCTCCCCCTTTCTCTCTCTCTCTTCTTTCTTTCTTCTTCATTTCTTTCCTTCTCTCTATTTTTTAAGTTAATTCGTTTAATTTTTCTATTGTGTATTATTATTATTTGTCTCCTGTTTGCCATCTGTTTTTATCCCCATGCAGTTTTTATAGCTAGGGCTTGCAGATAGCGTCAAACTTAAAAAAAGGGGGAATGAGAACGCGTACGTCGTTTACATAATTTAAACATCGAAGGCATTCATTCTGTAATAATATCTTATGGACGGATCCCCGGTGGGGTCACTCAGCCGCAGAGGGGACACGTATGACCGTTACCACAAATGCAAGTGACCCCCTATTGCAGTCAATTTCAAGGACATTTTGTGAAATTTACCCCCCTATTTTCACGCAAAACAAGGACAAAATTGCGGTAAAATGGTACCTTGAAACACCCCTAATTATAAGATTGTAAGGACACTTTTGCCCATTTCACAAATTTCCCCCTATTTTCTGTATTTCAAGGACAGGGCATTTACACCCTTTCCTCATTAGAGGAAATTGCAACACAGGCGTCAGAGTGCTCAGTCCTTAAAGATGACCAAGAGCCATGTCATACTGATACAATAATCCAAAAGAACTTTATTTTTCTTGAAAAATAAGAAAAGTAGAATTCTTTGTAAAAATAAATGTAGATTTGTCGAGCATGATGTGGCTCGACGACGGATTTTACTTCCCGTAATCGTTCTCCGGTTTCTCCCCTTTTTCCTGACCCCTATTTCCATCAGATCGAGAACGGTGAGCACCCCTATTTTCACTACTTCGAGGAGTGTTCTGTCCGCGGACGTTCCGTGAAATTGACCCCTTTTCCCGCGATTTTGGTAACGGTCATGCGGTCCCCAAGTCATATTGAGTGACTCCACCGGGGACGGATCCGCAAAGCCCTAGCCTTGACCACTCAATAACTCAGCTCCTTTGGCATGAAAAATAGAAGAAAAAAAAACTCTTACAGAATTTGAAGGACATGCAGCTATGATACAATCGTATGTCGACATCGATCTTATTAATAAAAAGTATACCCAGTTGTTGTGTATCCGGACGGGTTGTGTGTCCGGACGATCAATTTTAGAATGTCATTTGGAAAAATTTACCAGCGAAGTTTCCTCAATTTTTAGTACAAAATGTTAGGAAATATTATAAAGAACAAAATAGAAAATGATTACAAGTAATGGATTCATATTTTTAGTGTAATCCACAGACAAATAAGAAGGCTTCAAAAAGATAAAGTGTCCGGACACCCGACCCCCATCCTACACTTGGAAGAAAAGTGAGAGAAGAAGAAGAAGATGATGATGATGATGATGATGATGATGATGATGATGAAGATGAAGAAGGGGAGGAAGAGGAAGAAGAAGAAGAGGAAGAAGAAGAAGAAGAATTGAAAATTCCTCGGTCAAGGGCCGTGCAGGGAATCGAATCGTATCCCGGACTTATGAGTAGTCGGGCACCTATAGGCCCCTATAGGCCTACCACTGGGCCACGGCACCTCACCACCACTAAAAAAAACAAACATTGTCGCCCTCTATGTTCGTCAACCGATCAACGAACGTTCTCGTCGAATAGCGAGTTCAATGACACATTTCATCAGAAAAACTTAGCATTACATCAGTTATCTCTCAAACATATATATTCAGAAGCATAACAAGAAAACGTTTCAGCCCGCGTTTCAGTTAACTGACGAAGTCAAATACGCAACTCAGAGACATTATACGAGATAAGTCGATCTATACATCTCGAAACAATATCATAATTTGCTGAGAAGATGTCGCACGTTCGCTTCTTTCCAACATTTCGTCTTTCTCGAAGGGTCTGTCAAGATATTCATCGTCCTGCCATGTTTGGGAAACATTGGAAAAGAATGATGGATCACCACCTCGGTATGATGGAAAAGTTGTACGACATCAGCGATGAGCTCCAGTCAAAGTCAGGATCGCATCGTTTATGGAGCAAGGACGCTAACAAGCCGTTCTGGTGGAATCGATATGAGGACAGCCAAAGTCTCACACAGCAATCCGCCCGTTCATTTGGAAAGATCTCTCTGGGGGAAGATGTCAGTAATTTCGAAATGGTGGTCGATCTCGGAGAGAAGTTCAAGTCCGACGAGGTCGATGTCAGTATCAAGCTGGTTAATGACAGGGAGCTTCATGTCGGTGCTGCGATGGAGAAGGGGTCCACCGATGGCGGCAACTATCAAAAGCAAAATTTCTCGAATGTCGTCTTGCTACCGCAGGAAACCGATGTCGAAAAGTTAAAGGCAATATTGAGTGAAGATGGCTTTTTGAAAGTAGAGGCACCGATGGTGAGGTCAGATAAGTCCGATGACATCCCCACCAGAGAGATTGAAATTGAGAGAAAATCTGATTCTACTATCAAATCGGATCCATAAATATTTTTCTAGAAAAACAGATTCAGGTGGATTGAAGTTTATTACAGTTTATGTTGTTAGAAAATTGAGTGTTATCTCACCGGTTTGGAAAGAGACCTGTCCATTAAATTCTAAATGACGTTGTGTTAATCATGACAGTATTCATATTTCTGACTGGTTAAAAATATTTAGCATTGTTTCTCATTATTTACAATATCTTTCAAGTCTGTTCGCGTTCGAAAGTTTAGATTTTTAAAATCAATATTATTCTCATTCCAAACACCAAATTAAGATAATACTATGCCTATTGGCATTTTGTTTTTTCAGTGTACGACAAAGGAGCGGGAGCTTATTCACGGCACCACCACCTCTGTTTATTTTTCATGATATTGTTTGATTGAAATTTATATTACAGGTACATCTCATAATCTAATATTGGACAAAGAGAAGCAAAATTTACATTATGTTTCGCTCATTGTAACCTTTGCATTGTACATGGGTATTAATATGTTCATATTAGGCGATGTACTCTCTAAATTCATTATAGTGAAACAAGGGAACAATTCAAATTGGTTTCCAAATCATAAATTCCTTCTCAATTTTATTTTGGATTGATCAACTATTGCTGTAAAGTTTATTAGTATCTGAATAAATTAGAAAGTATCTTTGATATTATGTGAAAACATAATATAATCTAATAAGAGTGAACAATTTGTCAAAATGTTTTTGCATGTACATGGTTGCATACTATACAACAGGAGCGGCAATCCTGGGGGGGGGGCACATTGTGAACTTCTGAAAAGGTGCCCTTTTTACGAAAGAAAAATACCCCTCACGAACGTGTACTGTGCCCCTTTCACCTGAGGAGGACCCGTTTAAAGTGCCCGTTCTCGTATCAGTGCCATTTTTAAAAGAAAAAATGCGCCCTCGCCGACGAACGTGTTCTGTGCCCCTGTCACCTGATAATTAATTTTCTGTAGAAATTGGCAAGGATTCGAGATACCCGATTTGTTGGTTAGAAAGTGCAATCATATCTCGAATCTTTGCCAATTTCTACAGAAAAATGCCCCCTCATGAGTGTGTTCTGTGCACCTTTCACCTGAGAATGACCCGTTTTAAGTGTGTTCAAGGGCCCATTGCTTTCTTGCAAGTGCCCTATCTCGTATCAGTCCCCCACCCCCTTTTTAACTGAAGAAAGTGCCCCACACGAAAGTGTTTTGAGCCCCTTTGAAACAAGAAAACAATATGCTTATTTTTATATGTTACAAAACTAGTACGCGTACAGATAGGGGCTCTTGCCCCCTCCCCAATTTTTTCACGACCAAGAAAAAAAGGAAAGAGAGGAGGGTGAACTATGATATTATTTTCTGAATAATAATTGTCAAAATCTATCACAAAATTAGTTTTTCATTATAAATTTATCAAAAATTTTGCTCTCTCGCAGCTTCCTATAAATTTACATGATATATAGCCCCCTCAAAGTATTTAAGTCATTAAGATAAGCCATTTTTCTTTGTTTTAAGATAGTGCCATTTTCAAAAGAAAAAGGTTTCCTTTTTTCCATGTGCCCCTCCCCCATTTCAACTTCGCTCCGCCGCCCCTGATTTGTGATACAACATTTTTTTTCAAAATGAAAATGAGCACCTTTTTATTTCTGTTTATGGATTCTAGTCATCTTGGATATAAAAGATATAATTGGCATTATCTAGTTTTTTTGTGTACTATGCTGTATATTAAAATAAAAATATTTGTTACTTTCGATCGCATGGTTTACTTGGGGAATTGTGATTCCATAAGAGTTATTAGAAAGATTATGTCATGAGGTTCAAACATGTTCTTGAAAGAGTAAAATGATTTGTCCTCTACAACAAATTGTGGAGTTCATTTGTGTTATTATTGTCCTTCTGCATGGTTTTCCACAGGTTATCGCCAAATTATATACATTTTTTTTACAATTAATTACACTTTTTTAATGTTCTAAAGTTTACTCGCTATGCTGTATGAATTAGTTTGGTAAAAATATATGGAGAGAATCACAAAAATTAGTTGATTCAAGATAATGAGGGAATAAGAGAGAGAGAGATGTGGGAGGAAGAGGGGGGGGGGGGAGAGCAGAGAGAGGGGAGATGCATGCATGGCCAGGATTGAGACTGGAGAGAGAGGAAGGAGAGGGAAAACATATTCTCCTTCTGCTAAACTGGTGGAAAAGGGAGAGAACAAGAGGCCTTTTATTGAGTTCTCGTGGGTACTGTAGTTGGAGTTAACCCCGAGACCGTCAAACGGGACTGACTTCACTGTCATGGTCATGACTGTTCTGAAGGGTAAGCGCGAAGCGCGAGTGAAAATTTAATAGAGATTCAAAGATTTATCTAATTTCCAATTCGGATACAGAAGGTCCGATGTGACAGAGATAGGAATTCATCTGATCTAGAAATTGTTTAATTCAATTGTTATATCCCCATCATTTTTTTTTTTGGGGGGGGGGTTTTCATGATATCCGAAATGGTATATGTGGCTCTAATTAAGCTCCAAAGGGACTGATTTCTGTGTCAAATCATCTTACCATGCATGGGTATTTGAATGTTAGTCGTATAGGCCTCCGATTTCAGCCATGATGTCAAACTGAGGAAAAGAATGACGTCATTGACCTCACGACCACTCAGTGTCTGGTGGATCGAGGGGGGGGGGCACAGCCGACGTGCCCCCTTTTGAGAAGCAAAATTAAAATTTGTAATGTAAAAATGCCATTAAAACAGAAGGGTGCCCCCCTTTTGACCCTTTTTTTGCTTGTCAAATATTTCCTCGGAAAAATGTGCCCCCCTTTTGGAAATCCTGGATCTGCCCCTGCTCACGACCCGTGACTTGCACATCCCCTATCAAAATACAATTGCGCCTCCCTCGATACAGAAACCTAGAATATTTTGAAGATCTGAATCCAAGGGTCCGGTTGCAGAAAGTTAGGGTAATATTGTGCATGTATGTATGGCGTATGTAGGAAATAATAAATCCAAATTAGACATAAATGGCATTTCATTTTTAAGTACGTGGGGGCCCCATGAACTTCTTTTCATCCTCGATCTAATATGCATGGATCGAGGTCCGGGATGGAGGTATAGGTCTATTTACATGGGTTTACACCATGCACCATGACTCGATCTCTTATATCGAGTCCCGTTTCCCACTCTTATGCCTTGTTTTTCTTTGTTCCACTTCTTGGTATAATAGTTTATGATGAGGGCCGGGTGTCGCCCTTCTTCTTTTGGTGCTGCCTCTGGTTCATGCAGGGACGTTCATGAAAAATTGACTGATAAAACAAATATTTCAGTTGGCCGTTCATTGCTCACTTTTTTTTTCGTTTTTATTAACAATGTGTTGATTTATTTAATTGAAAACAATAAAACATATTAACACTATAACAAAAATTAATAGAGGGGAGGCCAAGAATTAAATAATTGATAGGGAACAGAAAATGGTATTTTACCGGGGACATAATAGACACTCAATCACGTGGCGTATAAAAGAGGGCCGGACTAGGCAAAAGAGGGAGATAATAGGGTTATATGTACATGTTCATAAGCATATACTGAGGTTTGACCATAGACATGATAGAGCGTTAATAGCTCCATGGTTTGACGATGCAGCATGGCACACTAATTTTTCAGCACTGCGAAAATACTCTACCCAGAGGTCTGGGGCCTGTTGCATGACGAGATGAGCGATACGTAGGAACGTCCTAGGACCATTCTTCCGAGATAGGAAGATTGGCGACAAATCAGCGCTTTCCGTTTCACGAAGGCAATTTTGTCTTCCAAGTCCGCGACATCGTTTGACATCGATATTATCGGAAAAATATTTAGTCTTCATCGTCACCTGAACCTTTTATTTCGGAATGACGACTTTTCATAAAATCATTTATTTCAATAAAAGGAGATCAAATGATGTTTTATTTATTACTGATTGTAGAATTGATGTATGGAGCTTACTTTATGAGGTAAAAAGAGAAAAAAACTCAAAGATTCACAAACATAACTGAATAAAATCGAATTTTTCATTATTTCCCTTATTTAGAACACGATGTCCTTTTAGAGACACCTTTCATTGATATTTCAACGAAAGAGACCCCTGTCCGGTATAAAATTGATTTGACGAAGTAATTTCAACATTTTATTAGTTCAATATTTTGTATTTTTATAGAATACTTACATTTAATTGTAATTTTGCAAATTATGCGTTAATATGTTATTTGTTGAGGTAAATATAGGGCTTGAATGGAGTAAACAATATCAACAGTGTCTGATTGTACGAGACTAAAAGGGAAAATATGAGAGGCTGCGTGTGAAAAATCTAATTTATTTATTTGATTTGTCAGATATAACGCAAGAAATACGAGTGTTTATAGAGTACCTCAGATGCATGAAGAGTAACCGAAGACAAGGAAAATATGAAAATTGCTGCAAACATGGCCAAGTAAATAAAGTAGTGCTTTGCAATAATAACTAAAACATAGAAAAAGTTGTGCAATCCACAATGGAGAAAATAGTATTAACAGGAACAATGCTAAAAATTACAACGATCATATTAACGTTGGTCATATCTAAAGTTGATCACTTAATTTTTTTGAAGTTTATATAAGGTTTAAGAATATACAAAATATATATGTACAATATTTCAAAGTTAAGTAAGGGAGGAGTAGAGACTACCGTGATCCTTTTAACATGACATAGGAGCCGAAAGGGGCCACCCTACGATTTAAAATGTGCTTCTTTGTATGGATTTTCCATAATATTTTATTTGATGAACTTATCTTCATTAATTTTTGTAGCGATTGTGATGGATTCGTGAGCTAAGCCTAATCTGTATCTTAGAATGAGCTATTTTGATACTGCAGATTTTTGTTTTGTGTCACTGTTTCACATCTCAAGTTATCCCAAATCCAAGAATTAATTTTCATTGATTAAAATTAATCTCATCAAAAAATAATGTTTAACATCTTAGTTTTGTATCGTTTTTTTTTCTTTGTTTTTTGCTTAACGCTATAAACATGCCCTTTTTCCTTATATTATTTCTTTTAAAGAAGTTTGTTTTCATGTTGTTGAATTATTTATGAGAAAGCATGAGGGGTCAGAGAGATAGTGTCGCCCATTTCGATAGTTCAAGTTTATTTTTTTATGGAAAAGGGGTGGGGATATAGGACAGAGGGAGAATAAAAGAAAACATATTTAAAAAATATTTGGGCCTACATTACCCCGGAGAAGTTAAAATGACATCCGTTTTTGGTCGTCTAGTCGACGTGAAATTGATGACAACTAGCCCCCATATAAAAGATAACTTGGCGCCATCCCAGATAAAATCCATCATCAACCCCCTAAAAATATGTTTAAAGGTGATATGTCAGAGTGGCTTGCCGTAAACGCGTTTTCTCTCAATGCCGACGGTGGCGGGCGGTGTGCAAAGAAGATCACAGGGGGTGGAAACTCCGCTTCTGCATCCGGTCAGACATGGGGAAATTTTGGAAGGTCAAAAGTGCACACTGCTCCCATTTTTCGCGTACAAGGCTATGGACACCGCAACTTCATGGCACACCAGCGAAACAGAGGCGTGGTCATAAATTGGCTTGCGCGCACAGCGTAAAAATATGCAAATAAGCAAATTGTCACAATTAGCATAATACGCGAGGTGATTGAATATGAAATGTACCGGTATTCATAGAGCTGCGCGTCTTTGGTAAATTCATGTCATTGATCATTCCCCCGTTCACCCCCCCCTCAAGGTATATTCAGTTGTTTATTCATCTTATATTTTTAATTCTTTCGCGCTTATTACAAACATCAATTAATTCACTTATTTATTTGCTAGATATTTCCCTGGAAGACATTTTGGAAGCTTATAAGAGATTCATTAGTAGGATTGAACTTAGGGATCTGCTTGCTCTATTCATCAGGTGTTCATCACTGCCCATTATTTTCATTACACATCATGAATAGCCACAAATATTTGTTTATTTTGGGGGGTGGGGTAAATACTTAAAATGATTAGAAAAATCTGAGCAAGAGAGCAATCAGGTCATTTTGTCTTTATTTTGATATTTAAATGAATAATCTGGTGCAAATCTTATGAAGATTTTTTTTTAAAGTCTGAGTTTGGGATGGGAGCAAAAGAGAGCCCAGTACCCCCCCATGTATTTGCTCTCATCAAGGCTATCTTAAAGGTCACTTCCAAATAAAATAAAAATTTTGTACCTGCCCACCCCCTATATTTCTCTATCGATTCCACCCCCCCACCCTCTCTCTTCCACACACACACATTCCACATAATCATGCGAGCAAACAATCATTCTCATTTCATTTTTATTTCTATCCCACTTTCAAATTAAACTCATTCATGTCTTTAATTCGGCTGCACCTGAATGTCACAGTATGCCATATTGCAATGGCTTTTATGGGCTATCTTGCCACGCATGTTATTTTGATACTTAATACCTGTTGTACTAGTATTATACCCATGGATAACCGACATACAGAATCAATCAATCAGTAGCACCATCATATTCCAGTCATATAGAAGTAATCTTCAGTGCCATTTCATCACAACACAGTTTGGTAGCAATAACATCATCACCACATATCTTTCACGCAATATAAATTGGTGGATTAAGTAAATCACGAATATCAAGATTAGAAAGTAATATTTCAAATTAAAATGTTTATTAATTAATAAATTTTTGAATACATGATAAAAATATTTTTTCTCTTTTTTCTCACCAAAGCATCAAATTACATCAGCAAAATGCCTATAATGAGTGCAACAGAAATTGCAAGGATATTACATGAGAGGGGATGTATTTTTTTGTAAAATCTAGAGAAAAAAAATGAAAAAAATAAGTACGTATATTCACTTACATAGTTATTGATAAGCCTTACAAAGTCAATATAAGGGGGGCATCAAGGATGCCATTAATAAAAAGATTATCGATATACCTCTCTCTCAAAGTCAGTTACTCAAATATCAAATAATTTTTTCAGCATTTGCTGACAAGAAATAGCATGCTAATCTAATTGGGGACACTTGATAAAAAAAGGGGAGCACATTGCCACATTTCTCTAAAGAGTGCCTTCCCAAATCTGCACATTAGTAAATCAGTAACAAAGTTGCTTATTGTCTATCGTTGTGAAGTGCTGCTAGAGTTGTGTTTATTTCCAACAAATTCTTTTATTTGCAGAGCTAATCTAGTTCATTATACGGGACATCGACAATACAGTGTTACAAAAACAAAGAGATTAAAAACGAAAAAAAAAATAGTGCAACTTTTCACTTCCCCAAGAAAATGAATTCAACAGCTTAATGTCAAGCAATACATACAGGTTCTTGTTTCATAAGGACTTCAATTATGGTAAATTGGCCCCAAATGTAACTAGCAACAAGCATGGGAACCCCAATTTTGATCTGTTGCTTTAATGTTTCCATAGTAATTACCAGAATTTCAAAGTTAGAATAGCTAGTGGTTAGTCTTAATGAATTGGGGTCCAGGACTGAGAGTGATTTCTTCGCCCTTTGTTCTGTCACATTGTTTTTATTATGCACATTTTTTCAATGAAAATCCATTATTTCTTATCACCTTTTATATGTCTGTAGGCATGTATGTTACATAGCCCAGACCTCAGTAAAGGCCCATTCTGCATTGTTTAGATTACCAGAATACAACCTATCCCTTTCAAACTACTAATACTATTCAAAGTGCTTTCACTACTATAAGTACTACATGTAGATGATTAGAACATTAATAAGGGGGGGGGGGGTTAAGTGTGCCCTTTGGAAAAATATTTTAATCTTGTGTGAAACCTATGGACCTAAATATCTATACTCCAATTAATCTTTTTTTCAACAGATGTGTAGTTTAAGCAACATTCAATATGTATTGACACATTTATTTAAATTGATTCGATTTTTTAAATCTATAATTACAATGAAGTAACTGCTTGTTATGAACCTGGCATTCATATTTCTTCTTGATCTGCCCTGGTGATACTCAAGCAGCCTGTGAAACCTGCATAGTAAACAAAAAGAGAAAGGAACAAAATGAGCTGCTGATATAAATTATTCTTACTCATCTAGTCCAATTTATTTAGAAGTTTTAAACTTTTTATGAGCCCCTACTCTTCCATGCAATATTATTTAGAAAATGCACATGTAGTAACTTATGTTACCAGATAAAAATCATAGATCACTATTATAGATCATTATTCATATAACTTTTTTTTTATTAAGTGTGAAAACCCATTCAAATATATATCGAAAGATTAATCTCAATATTTTGTCTTTTTTATTTCTGTCTTCAGAGTAACTGAGTTTTAAAGTGATTTTATATGATATATATAGTTAAGAGACATGGACAATATGCATCAATGGAAATACTGGTGAATCTGAATCCAAAAGAATATTATCTCATCATGGAACTTTACTTTATGGGATAACATGATTCAGAAAAAATAGTTTTTGTTTATATTTTTATGAAAAAAGCATACCTGGCAAGCTTTTAGATCAGATATCCTGTTAGTCATCAGATTGTACCTCTTTGTGATGTGCAAATGGTATTTGACTTTGTACTTCTGACTAGGCTGGGACTGCTAAGAACTGGATCCTATTGGATCTGCAATTCAATATACATACAATACTTTACAGTTAAAAATTTCAAAAGTGATTAACAAAATTCCTCTCTTAAAACAATTTTTTTTAGAGTTTCCAGCTTTCACAATTCCCAACTAGAAAAAAGCAGGTCTTGACCAAAAACTAAATGGTTTAAGCATACGTGGCCTACTATAGTGAGGTCTTTTGTCAATCTTCAATATACACCAAGCCAGCTTTGACAGATGTAGGGTAATTATCATTTGTGTGATAATATGGCTCTCGCTCATTCATCAGTGCGAGACAATCATTAAATTTTTTGCACTCGTCTATAAACATGTCTGATTTGAATCTCTACGTTAAGTGAGTTCCTCTTTAAGTTTGATTTTTATTTTAAAAAAGGATTTGCTCACTTGCTGGCAGGTTTAAATGACCCTTTGCCTTTCACCACAAATAACATCAAGTGAGGACAATAAAGATAAACCAATTGGCTCAGCCACTCTCTCTGCTTAGCCTTTTACTTAAACAATTCAAAATAGGGCACTATAAATTTTCTCAACCCTTCCAAAAAACAATTGAGCAGTTTGAACCCTGACAAAAAAATGTTCCCCCCCCCCCCGAAAAAAAAGAATCATTAAACTCCTTTGCTAGGCTAATTATATTTTAGTCCAACGGTCCAGCCAGGAACTAAAATAAAGTTAACTTAAATCTTTGTAGAAAAAAGTCAAACCAGACAGATCTAGAATTTTATTTTTTTTAAATCTATATCTAAGTTAGATCTATCCTAGGGCCTTACTTTTATTTAAAAAAAGAAAAAACGTTAACATGTCTCAAAAATCATTCCATGAGTGACCATGTCATGCCATGGCCATGGCAAAATCTACCAATATCATTCCTTCCAAACAGATTCAGTTCATTTAGATTTAATTTAATTTCATTTTTAAATGCAGATAATTATATTGAAATAGCGGTGTCGAAAAATCAGTACTAGGCCCATGGCCTATAACTTCAAATTTCAACTCAATCTTGTTTGACAATTAATTTCCAACACCTAATGACCTAGCCTATATCGGCAATTTCGCAGCCGGCTGGCACCGGCGATATCAAAGTCCGCATCCCGCTCTGGCTATATACGGTATTTGGCTTAATTTTGATGCAGCTTTGCCGGCGGTAAACAAGTCCACATCTACCCCTGATATTTGACAATAAGAACTGAAATACAGATTTGATAAGGGCGGACATGAAGCATCCCAATTAACCAACTTAGTTCTACGAAAATTTTTCTGAGAAAATATGTCAGTCAGATTTCAGACTTATTTAGGATCAGACAGGAAAAAGAAATGGAAATATGGAAATTGTGGTTTGCGTTGTAAACTGCACATAAAGCCATGCATGCGACGCCGAACCCCAGCAAACACATTACAATTTCAACTAAGATCAAAGTAAGGAATTGAACTTAACTTACTTTTATTCCTATGCAATGTCATTAGATTGATATTAATGTTTCCTCCAAGATTTTCTGCTCCTTTGAAGTTCACTCAGAAATCATGATTTCAAACATCAATTCTAAAAACAGATAATTAGACTTGCTATTGTATTTCAAAAAGTTGAATTTCGCAGAAACAAAAAGAACGACACTTCGCACAGATATCGTAGGGAATTGTGGGACGGAAAAAAATGTTTAATGCATGAGGACATGAATAAAACATTAGCGTTTTAACCAATCATACAATTGCATTGTGCGTATTTTGACGTCATTACTCATGAATTAAACATTGACCTTCCAAAATCAACCTTCAAATTGGACAAATGGCAGCCATGTTTGTTATGTACAAAACCTATGGAAAATCAAAAACGCGCGAAAAGAGTTGCCCCTCTAGCTCCCTTCGGGAGCTTACGTATACGTAAGATCGTATCTCTGTGGAAGATCATGCCTACGTAGGACATGTCTGGAGGTGTCTTTCCAAGGACCATTCTTCGTATCGCTCAAATCGGCTTTGTGAAACAGTTGAGCGATATCTCGTTCTTACGTAGAATGGTTCCCACGAAAGACCATTTCATGCAACAGGCCCCTGTACTACGCCCGGAAGAACTTTAATTTGTGTACAATTTTATATAACTTTTTGAGTTACAATTACTTAATTGTGCCAGGTCCGCCCCCCCCCCCCGACCCACCTTCCCCTTGAATACGCTTCAGCACTCCTGACAAAAAGTAAATCCCGAAGACAAAAGGGGGGGGGGGGGCAAAAGGATTTTGATTATAACATCGGATCACATGACAATTACCGTAATGCGGAAGTTGGGCATTGTTGTTAACAAATCGGGATTGATTGCCCAATCAAAACCAAAACCAAGAAGTCGGTACCATAGAATTCATGCTCTGGCTAGGTCCATGGTCCATGGCCTGACGCGGCCCGCGCCCAGCCCGCGCCGCTCCGGCCGCACACTCTACTCTCTCTGTGAAGGTAGCATATACCAGCTCATTCAAAGCTTGACAGACTTTCGTCCTACGTCACTAGCATTAAAGTGATGTGATCGTCCTCAATCTTTTAAGTTTGTTCTTTTCATCATCAGAAGTGATGCTGCGAATTTTGTTTTTCACCTCGCTATGTGGTCTTTGTCTGGCTCTTCCACATTTAAAAAAGAATGGAGAGGGACATCGGAAAGCTGATGATGTGTTGCTGTCACTTGCAGCGGGCGATCCCGTTTTCAAAACACAGCCAGAGCAGATTCACATTTCTGCTACAGGTCAGTTGGTTTAGAGTATGAAGATAGTAATTACAGAGATAGCTGTAGTTTTAGACCATGAAGAATAAAATCAAATAAGCATAATAATGCTGAAATTTCCATCAAAATTGGATGTCGTCGAAAGTAGATCTATATTGAACATAAAGTTTAATTTATTTTTATTTTACAGTACATTCCTGGCCATTTCAAGCAAATGTTGTAAGAGATTATATTGCTATTTTTGTATTTTATGTTATGACATTATGAGACATCTGCATTTGGTTCGTCATCACTATGTGAAACAAAGTTTAAAGAGAAATTCCAGTAGTTGCAGTTAACACTGATTTCATGAGAAAGTCTGTAAAACAAGGCTTAATTGCAAGTATATCATCGAGGATCTAGATCTGGTACAGTTACATTAACTGGACTTTGTGAAATCTTGAAATCTACGCTGAAAAATGTTCACACCGAAAATCCCCAACACAGATAAGCGCACGTGGGACAATGTATAATTATTGCTCAGGGCGTCGGGCCCGACGCCCTACCCGAATCCCGTGCTTATTTGCTGATTTCTCAGCAATTACACAATTTCTTCCAGAATCCTTTGGCACATGCGTTTTATTTATACAAACAGACACTTTAGAGGTCATTTCATTGGATTCTGTACGAACTCATTTTGATATCGTTACCAAAACTAGCATTTACCTTTAATTCCTTCCTGAACATAATAGGATAGGCCTAGCTATGTCACTCACACGTTTTGCGAGCGCGAGGTTAGTATGCTCCACATTGTTGCAACCTATGCCATTCAACATGTTTAATGAATTAAAGAGAAATGCCAGTAGTTGCAGTAAACACTGATTTCATGAGAAAGTCTGTAAAACCAGGCTTAATTGTCAGAATATCATCGAGGATCTAGATCTGGTACAGTTACATAAACTGAACTTTGTGAAATCTTGAAATCTACGCTGAAAAACGTTCACACTGAAGATCACCAACACAGATAGGCACACGTGGGACAGTGTATTATTATTGCTGGAATAAAGACCCGACGGAAGTGACCGAATCCGCGCTTATTTTGCTTATTTCTCAGCAATTACACAATTTCTCCCAGAATCCTTTGGCACATATTTTTTATTCATACAAACAGACACTTGGGTGGTCATTATATTACATTCTGTAAAAAGTCATTTTGAGATCGTTACCAAAACTGCAATTTATCTTAAAGAGCTTTCTTGCAAAATTTGCAAAAGTGTTGTATAATTCATAATTTTTAAAATACAAAAGAGATAAGTGACATCATACACTCTCCCAATTGCATGTTTTGTGCATATATAACTCTTTGTGAAAAATAACTTGAAAGTGCACTAAGCAAATCTTATTTTGATTTTCATTGAATATGCAGCAGTATGTTTGTCAGATTTTTCTAAATATGTATTCAAATCCAGTTTTTTGGGGGAGGACTGGCCCTTTCATATTTCATCAATTTTCTTTTTTCGTTGGAATTCACCTTTCTGGTCTAATTTCTACTGAATAAATGCTATTTTGTCAATAACTGAAAAATTCTTACTATTTAATTATAAGCAGTCAACAGCAGATTTCTAATCCATGCTGTTGTGTTGGTGCAGTCTAGCTTCGACCTGTCACTTTGGGTTATATAAAGTGTAGGCATATATCTTTGAAAATCATCATACTTGTTTTATATAAAATAAGACAATATCTGCATACAAAGTCTATTGGAGAATGGCTGATGCTACTCATTTTCCATAGCCTGGTCTCTCAAATTTTCATTTTCTTATTTTAGGTGATGTAACTGAAATGACTGTAACCTGGAGCACTTTCAACCAAACCAAACAGTCAGTAGTTTACTTTGGTCTGTCATTGGGCAATTTAAGTTCTGTTGCCAAGGGATCTGCTACTAAGTTTGTTGATGAGGGACCAGAGAGGCATACCCAATACATCCATAGAGTCAAACTAACCAGTTTGAAGCCAGGAACGCTCTACAGTAAGTATTAATTGTATCACAGATATGCATGGAGGGTCTGAATAGAGTTGATTTCTCAATTTGACTTTGTCTTATTTGAAGTGGAACAGCTGCCAATTTTACAGCAACTCTTGTTTTCAGTATGAATACAGGCATAAATGTGATACATGTAGCCTATAGCTCTGAAAATAATTCAACTAGGGATTTTAAATGATTACGTGACCTCTTAAATACAGCAATTCAAATTACATTGTAAGTTTTGGTGTGTTCCTCAAAAGTACATGATCATATGAATGGTTATGCCCTAAAACACTTATGATTTTGGGTTGGCCTACGTTAGACAAAAACGTGTTTTAATGGATAACTTGCAATTTTACACAATAAATTGTAAATTAAGCAGATTTGGTATTTTAATAGGGCACAATATTTTTTCTTAAATATTGTTCTATAAGCATGAATTTATCAATATAACTCAATTCATAGATCATATAAGTAATATTAAGAAAGTAAATCAACTTTACAGATTGCTTTTATATCCTATTACTAAATTTGCAAGACATGTGCATAAAGGGCCCTTTTTGAATGAAAAATATAAACATGATCGAAAGAGAGGGTACATAATATTTAAAATTTCAAAGTTATTATCACATAGAATCAATTGCTGAAAAAAAGATCCCACGGATACTACACTATTGTAAGATTGGAATATTACTTAAATATAATTCGCATCATTAACCATTTTCCAAAGCATTAGAGAAAGGAACCGCCTTGTATTATGCAAGCATTAGCAACATCATAAATTAAGGTTTATGATTTTCCAAGTTTGATTTTATTCAACTTGATGAAATTTGGGGACTCCTGCTTGGTTTAATCATCTTTATCTTGTTTTCTTTTTTGCTTTTTTTAGCTTATCGATGTGGAAGTGATGAAGGCTGGAGTTCACTCTTGACATTCAAAACCTTACAAGCTGGCGCTGCTTGGTCTCCAACGTTTGCTGTCTATGGAGATATGGGCAATGATAATGCTCAGTCATTGGCCAGACTACAAATCGGAGCCCAAAATAGAGAATACGATGCCATTCTTCATGTTGGTAAGCAAGATTTGACTCGAGTGAATTAAAATGCAAGAATTGCATTGCACAGTCTTTGTGTTATATGTATGAGATAAAAGACAACTGGGTTCTCTGTTATGCTGCATTATTTAATTATGCCATACATGTTTATGTAGCTTTCAAAGTCAATGTCATAACTGACAAATTCAGTGACATCTTTATTTTGGCAACTTGTGAGAACCTTTATAAAATGTTGGTCTTTAGAGAATTTCATGAATCTTTTGTTTGTAATTTTCACTGCCATTTGTTATAAGCTGTCTTTATATCTAATTGAATGAGAGAAATTTTGTCTATGAAGATTGCTTTTGAAATACTTCATGATATGCTTTAATTAGAGACATTGTCTATGCTCTCATTTCATGCATTGTGGTATATGATGTTATGGCACAAAACTAATTTGGTGGCAGCAGTGGTAATACAAGCAAAAAATGTAAACGTACAAATTTGCGTTTGCCACACTCCACCCACATATTGATTGAGTGAGCCCCCAGTAAGATTTGTTTAGTGTTATGGATCTCTCATCCTGCAACTTGCCTGGAGACTTCGCTAGGGAGTGGAGAATGTGTATACACTGTCTGTTGTTTGCCTTGTTAGATCTAATAATAAATTTACAGCTAACCACATTTATTGATGGCAGCAGTGGGATGTGATTTAAATGCAAAAGCACACTTGTCACTCCGTTGAGGTGATGAATTGTGACTGAAGTGATAAAGTTATACATGTAACAAGTGATATTAAATAGGAAATCCAAACTTTGTAATAAAATGAATGTGTGGAAGGAGAAAAACATTTGAACTAAAGAAGGAATGAGACAATTATTGATTTTTGAAAAATAATATCTTTTTGACTTTACATTTCAAATCATCAACTTAATGTGTAGATTCTGACAAGTGGCAAGAACAACTCTCCCATTTTCACTTATTTGTGGTTTTATCCTAAACCTCTTTCCCCTCAAGTTTATAACAAACTATCAAGAGTATTGTTAAATGTAACCATGGAAGAAAAATATAATTCTGAATAGATTGTTTTGAAGAATGAATGACATTTCATTCTATGTATCAGAGCAAATTGATGAGCAGTCAATACCCTACATCAAACTGACATCAATGTGGCCAATCTGAAGTTCTCATGGGTATAGTGGTTACTGCTTTTTACAGAACTTGTAACTCTCTTGTTTTTGCCATTTTGCCAATATTGTTTTATTTTAAACTTGGACAGGTCTATAGTATGTTTCTTTATTTTTCTCTTTTTTCCCCCCTATAGAAATGACTTATTTTCTGGTTGGTTTTCCCTTTACAAGCCATTGTATTTTTCCCAGTTTTACCCCTTTCTCTTTTCCCTCTTTCCATTTACCCTTTTCAGTATTTCTAATAATAATGATGATGATAATAAATAAATGGTAATACAAGGCTCAGCATATCCCAGAGCAATACTGCATTATTCTTTGTGTTAAGTGAGAAAATTAAGTACAAAGAAGTAAGAATGTTAACTTATCATGAGTTTTATAGCATATGTAATCTAATATTTTTCCTGTATCTTTTTTCCAACCAAACATTTATTTGGAGCATGGTGGCCAAGTGGATTAGTCTCAAAACTTTGAAACAGAGAGTTGTGGGTTCAGATCCTGGCCATGGCATAATTTCCTTCAGCAAGAAATTGATCCACAATGTACTGCACTCAATCCATGTGAGGTAAATAGTTATGGCAGGAAGTAATTCCTCAACAAGCTGTTGGCACCAGAATCGGCTGCTGAGCTTTGCCAGGGTAGAATATGAGCGACTTAAGTGCCTAACAAGGTAGATGCATGTGCTATACAAATGTCTTATATTATTTTTATTTTATTTTTTTGCAGGTGACTTTGCTTATGACTTTTCCTTTAACAATGGAGCGATAGGAGATGAATTCATGCGACAAATTGAATCAGTTGCTGGATACGTACCTTACATGACCTGCCCAGGGAATCATGAATTCCACTAGTAAGTAGTCAACTATATTTTTTACACAGTTTCATTGGTGGACATCATGAGCTTGTGAGATTAATTCCTGAAAGAATGCATCCACTGTAGATGAAATGGAGTTACTATCTTAGAACAAAAATGTTGTCTGAAAATGTTGAGAGCAGTAAAAAAGGCTTTTCTTATATAACATTGTTATTGATGTCTGTATAAGACCCAGGGCTGGTAATTGAAAGTTTAGCGGTTTGTTTTGAAATTAAAGATCATTGTATCACATGTTGTGCAATAGAGAAACCATGTAAGCTACATCTGAATGCAAAATCAATGATTTTGTTACGGATTTTACTGTTATGGATGTTAACTGTTACTCATTTACATTTTCATTCTAAAGCATCAGTGGCCGCCAACCACATGTTGTGCAATGACCATCCATCCATCCGTGTTAATAACAGAAATCGGGCAAAATTGTCAGCCTTCAGGCCAAAAGATGGTTTGGACAATGAAGTTTGGTATTTTTTTAGAATGACCCACTAACATGTATTCAAATGAAAATGAAGAACTGTATAGAATATATTTATGGTATTTCCCTCATGTATGTTTATCATCAAAATATTTGTTGTCTATACTTGTATTCACAGTAATTTCTCCCACTATAAAAATCGCTTCACAATGCCAAGGTTTGAAGACACTCAGAACTTGTGGTACAGGTATGTATGATTACTAGTATTTGGGGAATAGGCTATATACATGTATATCCTAAATGAACTCGGATATTTTCTTCCCTTGTTTTGTTAAAAGAAGAATATGAAAGTTGAGCAGTGCATTAGTCTTTGAAAGGTTATTTCTTACATCCAACCCGAGTTTCTAATAAAGGCTTACCCATTTGTTCTTTTGTTCTGTATGCATGGTCTACCAACAACTCGTCTACATTTGGTTTGGTCAATTCTGATGACCTTTTGGTTTAATCATTAAAATAATGTCACTGTACTATATAAATTAACTTTATATCATTTTTTGTATAATCATTACTTGGACTAGTTTTCTTGTTATGTAACAATTGATACATTCGATTTTCACCGCTTTCATTAAACAGTTCGAAATGGTTCAGATATAAACTTTGAGATAAAAGTGTTTAAATTATGTTATTTTTCCTATATTTTTCAACTTTTTAAAGTAATTGTCATTGAAAGTGATTGAATGTAATATTTGATATTATGATGGTGCAATATATATGAAATAAAATGGGACTGAAATTTCGGAAGATAAGAAGCTGTAACAGTGTACATGTAGTTCTGATATAAGAAAAAAAAAGTTTTATGTATAATTCAGTGATTTTTGCCTCTTGGGATACTTTTTGAAAACAGTGATGAAATAGTTACTTCATTTCACTTATTCAGCAATTCATGAATTCTCCAAGCAGTATATAAACAAACCTTCCTAACCAATCTGAACCAGTTACTTTCATGATTTGATTTCAATTTAAGGTTGACAATTTGTACACATTTTAATTCCTTTTTAAATTCCATTCTGATTTCAGTTGGAATGTTGGACCTGCTCACATTATTTCCTTTTCAACCGAAGTGTACTTCTATGTCTACTATGGCCTACATCTTATTGTAAATCAGTTTAATTGGCTCAAGGCTGATCTACTTGTAAGTTGGATCTAGCAAGGCATTTATCTACATTTTCCACTCTCCACCCAGGTGTATTAAATGGGTTTTCAGTAGGATGAAATTCCTTAAATGCTTAAGTACCCGATCAAGGTACATTGTAGCCATGCTAAAGCCAGGGTAATAATATCTTTGTGTTAAGGAGGGCCGGCCTGGAGAACAGTTTTCAGTACTGAAGTGGCTACCCTGGGTAAAATGTGACATCATCTTCATCATCATCATCATTATCATCATCAATATTATTATTATTATCATTATCATTTTTGTCTCACCTGCGAAGCAAAGTGAGACTATAGGCGCCGCTTTTCCGACGGCGACGGCGGCGGCGTCAACATCAAATCTTAACCTGAGGTTAAGTTTTTGAAATGACGTCATAACTTAGAAAGTATATGGACCTAGTTAATAAAACTTGGCCATAAGGTTAATCAAGTATTACTGAACATCCTATTAGAGTTTCATGTCACATGACCAAGGTCAAAGGTCATTTAGGGTCAATGAACTTAGACCATGTTGGAGGAATCAACATCGAAATCTTAACCTGAGGTTAAGTTTTTGAAATGTCATCATAACTTAGAAAATATATGGACCCAGTTCATGAAACTTGGATATAAGGTTAATCAAGTATCACTGAACATCCTGCATGAGTTTCATGTCACATGACCAAGGTCAAAGGTCATTTAGGGTCAATGAACTTTGGCCGAATTGGTGATATCTGTTGAATTCCCATCATAACTTTGAAAGTTTATGGATCTGATTCATGAAACTTGGACATAATAGTAATCAAGCATCACTGAAAATTTTGTGCAAGTTTCAGGTCTCATGATTAAGGTCAAAGGTCATTTAGGGTCAATGAACTTTGGCCGAATCGGGGGTATCTGTTGAATTACCATCATAACTTTGAAAGTTTATTGGTCTAGTTCATTAAACTTAGACATTAGAGTAATCAAGTATCACTGAACATCCTGTGCGCGTTTCAGGTCACATGACCAAGGTCAAAGGTCAATGAACTTTGGCCAAATTGGGTGTATCTGTTGAATTACCATCATAACTTTGAAAGTTTATGGATCTGAATCATGAAACTTGTACATAAGAGTAATCAAGTATCACTGAACATCCTGTTCGAGTTTCAGGTCACATGATCAAGGTCAAAGGTCATGTAAGGTCAATGAACTTTGGTCATGTTGGGGTTTTTTGTTGAATAACCATCATATCTCTGTAAGTTTATTGGTCTAGTTCATAAAAAGTGGACATAAGAGTAACCATGTATCACTGAACATCTTGTGCGAGTTAGAGTAGTATTCAAATTCAGCACTGCTGCTATATTGAACCGCGTGATGCAGTTGAGCCGGCCAGAGGCATTCCACTGGTTATGGTTTTTCACCCTCAAATTCAAAACATCATTGGCAAGTAGGAGGGGAAATTAGTTCCATCCAATCATTATTTCAGGTTTTTTGTATTGGTCTGAGTCTGTAGGATCAAACACTTCTTTTGTTATAAACCTAACATTAGATAGAGATAAAGATCATCATGTTTTTGTCCGTGAAGCAAATTTCCTCATGATCTTATATGGGGGAGGGGGGGTAAGGAAAAGTATCATTCATATTTATCAAGTCAAAGAAAAATAATTTGATAATTGATAATGAGCGAAGTTGGCTCAGTCGGTAAAACGTCTGCTTGTTGAACCAAAGATCGTGGGTTCGACTCCACCCTGGCCGGAAGACTGAATCCAGTGCAATGTATGAAAACATCTCTCCCCTGTTCCACAGATGCAGGCTATGTTACAATGGAAAACACTCTGTCCCTTCGATAAGAAGTTGTAAAATGGAGGCCCCATGTAGAGGAGAGTCACCACCTTTGCATCTAAAGAACAAACTGCACTCTTGGTATACCACATTGGCCGCGGAACCGGGGGGCTGGAGCCCCCTCACTTTTTTCCAAAACCGTGTACAAAAACGCAAAAATGACCATACGATTGTGATTGCTAGCATAGTCAGCCCCCCCCCACTTTGAAAACCGTTCCGCGGCCCCTGTAAGAGTGGTGTAGTGGTCCACCTGCACTCACCCAGTCAGTTATATTGAGAGAAGAGACCTGCGGGTCACAGTGATTCAGTTCGCTTTTCGCCTCCCAGGCACAGGTGATGCCAAACAATAATAATAATAACAACGATAAATAGTGGGTTTATCTATAGAATTAGCATAGACTATGACAGACCCAGTGCTTCAAAGTATTATATTTTAGCACTGCTGCCAATATTACAGCAAAAATTTTAAAACATCGATTTCCAGTAAGTCATAATCATTTCTTTCTTTCCTTGTGAAAAGGAAGCAAACAAGCCAGAGAATCGCAAGGAGCGTCCATGGATCATTACGATGGGTCATCGTCCAGCTTACTGTACCAATAATGATGCTGATGATTGCACCAAGAATGAAGGCATTGTAAGTAAAACTGTCGCTCGAATTTTAACACAATCAGTTTACTTGACATCGACACCCTTATCTTGAGATAATTTAGGAGTGGTCTATGAGTAGGGCTGGGACTAAAACCCGGGTACCCGGGTAGAAAAATCAATACCCGATACCCGAAAATTGCTCACCAGTATAACGTACATTTGATTTGTATTGCGTAGTGTAAGACATGATTGTAAACTCATCACAAAAGTACACAAGTCTCATTTTGAATCTCACCAATTACCCTCGAAATATCTACTAGTTTTTCAAGTGATGATGTGACTGAGATCGTTCAATCGTCGCCATGTTTCTTTTGTAGCGCAGTGACGTCATCCAGCCACTGCGACGCAAGCCAATTTATGAATGAAAATATAGTAAGCATGCGCATTGCAAGCCTCAGCCCCACGCAGTATTCCGTCAAAACAAGTCTGCAATACTCTTTCACCTCGTACCAAAATCGACCTAGAATTCCACTTTCCTTTATTTCATATGAATTATAAAAGGTATTCTCAGAGGATCTATTTTCTCACCGATAGTGCACAGGTAAGCAAATTTTTATTACTTCTTGCTTTTCCGTCAAAATCTTACGAAGTAGCGTCGATGTTGCATCGTGTTTGTGAGTTTGTAGAATCTATCGCTACGTGAACAAAGTCAATTGATTTCCGGGTTTCGGAGCATATGAGGCGCCAGCCAATCACGTTCTTGATACCATTTTCAGTCCATCATAAACCGAAAATGGTAACACGATCGTGATTGGCTGGCGCATTTGACGCTCCGAAACCCGGAAATCAATTGACATTCTTCACGTAGCGATAGATTCTACAAACTCACGAACACGATGTAATATCGACGCTACTTCGTACGATTTTGACGGAAAAGCAAGAAGTAATAAAAATTTGCTTACCTGTGCGCTATCGGTGAGAAAATAGATCCTCTGAGAATACCTTTCATAGTTCATATAAAATATAGAAAAGTGGAATTCTAGGTCGATTTTGGTACGAGGTGACAGAGTATTGCAGACTTGTTTCGATGGAATAATGCGTGGCGCACGGGAGCCTTGCAATGCGCATGCTTACTATATTTTCATTCATAAATTGGCTTGCATCGCATTGGCTTGATGACGTCACCAATGGGGTTTTTCCACCAGTCATATTTCGAGCGACATGATTTTCGGGTACCCGGGTACCCGCCCGAAAATTGCCACAGGTACCCGAAGAGAAAAAAACCCGAAAGTCCCAGGCCCATCTATGAGTGTGGATAGTTTCAGTACACAATTGCAATGCCTCTCTTCCAGGCTGAAATTCAGACCATCATAGCCCGATATTTCACCTAACCAAAGGTACACACCTAAAGCTTAGGAGATGCTTCATAGCTCTGTTGAAACCATTCTCTTTAAAAAAATTATTTTTTCTATATGATTTTGTGTATATATACATGTATGTATGGTACATGATGATCATTTATGCGATGGCAAGATATTCTTCTGAAAGAAATACACTTTTGTTGCTGATAAAAAGAATGAAATTTGATTATATAAGGCAACCAGTGATTAACTGTCATGTGTTTTTAATGGACAACCATTGTACTACAAAATGTTACAAAAATCACTTGTATCACCCATGCTTAAGATGATATGATAGAATTATTCTTTGTCTTTTTGCTCTTTCTCATTTGATTGACCATTACAGATTTCAATACTGAAAGTGAAAATATGATCCAATAGTTTCCCCAGTGTCATTGTGAAAGATCATGTAATTCACTTTCGGAAGAATAAGAAATACATGCTGTTTGTCTGTCATTTAAAACAGCTACACCATATTAAAAACCCTTTGTGAACACTGATTTTTCCAAAGGATTTTTTTTTAAATGAAGATGATTTTATTTTATAAACTTGTTTGTTGTTTGTTTGTATTTATTTCCATATAAAAAGATATAATATATACATGATCTATTTAACATAACATACAGATGGAGGATGGCCCATTTCAGCGGTATCAATAAGATACCACTGTTCTTCCATGGGGTCCTTAAAGGAAAAACAATTGACAGAAAAAAAACGTGTAGGTGTAAATCATGGTAATAGATTATTGTAGGGGTTTGTGCAGCTAAATGAAGGCTAGTATAATAGTGGACCATTATGTTCATGCTGCTATATTTAATAAAAAAATTGATAGACAATATAGCTCAGTTATGGTACAGGTGTAAAACTTTTCTTGTTATCAAGACAGTGGGGACCTGTTTCATAAAGCTGTTTGTCAAGTTATGCTTGACTATAAGTATCAAAAAAACTTTACACTTTGAAAAAGTCCTGGGAATTAAAAAAGATACAACAAAGGGATAATTTGTTCACATATATTCTTGGGTTTGGGTCTCATCTATCAGGTGAAAGTAAAAATTTGGACAGAATGTTGCCTTTGAATGAGCAATGTCCATTTTCATATAGCTCACAGAAATAGATTTGCTCAAAAATGCAAATTTTCATGCTGTATCAAGGAAAGACGGCGAAAACAAACTGACTGTGCAGCACATTGATTTCTCATATTTATCTTTTGCATTTTCAGTTAATTTAAATAAAACAGATACATTTCAATATTTTGTAACAAATTTGCCATCCAAATTAACATTTTAACCCTAGGTAGCACAACCTTTACCTTTTTTTGTGCCAGCTGGATCTGAAGACATCCCCAGCATTTTTTGTTTGTTTTTATCATTAAAAGTGGGTTTACATTTCATATTTCATTTAATACTCCACACTTTTCCCAGGCATGACAATAATTAACAGTAGGAAAACCTAAACCATTTCATGTGGATCACTGCTCTGCTTAAAGCAGATATCATCATGATGGCCTCAGTATGTGGGGGAGGGGGGGGGCGTATTGACGCTTGATGATTTTTGGGGGCAAGGAAACAAGTTAAAAAGGTGTAAGGTGAAAAATATCTTCAGATGAATCTTATTAGTTAAAGTCCATGTGCTCTCAATGATTAATGTCTACTTTTATCCATTGAATATTTCCAAGTTCTGCGCAAATTATTTTTTCACAAATTTTTCAAAAGTAAGTGGTGCTCACTCGAATGGAAAGATTTTTTTTACAGTTATAGTATATTACAGGATATTACAAATGTAATATTTCACAGGATTAAAGTGTAAACTTTTCTTATATGCACTGTTTAAATGACTTGAATATGTCATTGCATTACCTATATCGTGATACATACTGATTGATAGATATCTTTGTACAGGATTAATAGTCTGCGCCATGGATTAATATGGGCCAACCTAATGTAAAAGAAGTAAATAGACTAAGCAACTTTGAGGTTACGTGTAACTGTCTTTAATAACCATGGCCAAGAGACCAGCACAAGGTGGCGAGTTTACACTTAGCGCGTGTAACATTGAATCATCAGTATAATGCTAAAACAACACACTTGCGCTGTTTCTTTCCAAAATTAGGAAAGAAATATGCTTTCAGAGCTCTCGATGTTAATTTATGCTATTTAGCTCATTTGCTTTCTGGAAATAAATGGTCCCTGATGAAAGCCTTTGGGAATTTCAGAATCCAGTAGTCATTTCGCTACCTATATTTTTAAAAGATCTATCTGATTTTCTATCATTTTAGCTGCTTAACTTCCCTTTTGGATTATCTATTTTTTTATTACAGATTCGCAGTGCTGTAGAGGAATTGTTCTATAACAACGGTAAGTATAATCTGATGAAATGTGGAAATTGTCAATAGTACCTGTTTGAAGTTAGAAAATTATAAATTCATAGAATTGCATGTAAAAATATGGACAATTTATTTGTGACACAAACCTTAACAAGCTCTATTTGCAGAAAATAACAAGTTGATAACAACTATATTAATAAATATTCATATGATTCATTTTGTGCTTTTACGAGACTTGAAATCATGATGACATTACCTATGTGGTCAATTGACCCCCCCCCCCCCCCCCCCGATCAGAGATTACAATTTTTTATGATATCTAAAAGTTCATGATTTTTTCATTGTTTGTTTGATATCGTTAAAACTCTCACCTGTCAATTTTTTTAAATTTTTTCAATTCAATTTATTTACTCTACCATCATGAGGTACAATATAACTGCACAAATACCAAAATTAATTATGATCAAACAAATTGAATTTCAATACAATTAAAAAGAGAATTCACTAGCAAAAAAGCAAAATGATGGTTTATCTTTCAAAAAACTTTTTTCATTTGGGTTGGATTCCCGTTTTATTATAAATATCATGCATTGTTTGTTCACTATGTCCAGGTGTTGATGTCGAATTCTGGGCCCATGAACACAGCTATGAACGTTTATGGCCAGTCTACAATCGCAAGGTTTATAATGGGAGTTTATCTGAGCCCTATACTAATCCCAAGGCTCCTGTTCATATCATCACTGGGTCTGCTGTAAGTTTGCATGTTTCTCAATATTGATGCATGACAGTTCAACAGTACTGTAAAAATATTGTAACATTAAAATGTTAATGAATAGAAATGGAAATTGTGGGCTTATGATATATCAACTAAATATTGGAAATATAATGAATGAAATGTAGGAGTGCTTTGATCACTGGCAGCTATAAGTGTATTCTACCAGCTTACACCTGCTACAACATTATACCTTTCCGATAAAGCTTGTTATTATTAATCTCAATACAAAGGAGTTTTAAAGCTGTTGAAATGATTCCATGTGATTCCTTTAGGGGAAAATATTGATCAAACAAATTGGTATTTGACTATTTCTAGCAAATATTATGAAACTTGACCTTGTTTCACATTCATTTCAGGTAATTGTAGTTACCTGTCTAAAAAGCTCTTTATGTTCTTAAACCTATAGGAGCACCTTGAGCACCTAGCAAGGTGGATACATGCGCTATACAAATCCTATATTGTTTATTATTAACCATATTAATGAATGTTTTTTCTCTTTCATTAGGGCTGTCGTGAAAGACGAGACCCCTTTTCTAATACTGAGCCTTGGGATGCATTCCGATCCAATGATTACGGCTACACAAAGATGCACATCATTAATACAACACATATTGACTTTGAACAAATCTCAGATGATAAGGTAATACTTCCTCACCTTTTCAAACATATGATTGATTGATAAGATGCAACTTGACTTTGAACTTAACACAGATGTTAAGGTCAGGGATCTGTAACACAATCGATTTCTAAATGTTAATGACTAATGAATCAATATTATATGCACATTTTGATCATAACACTGATAAGATCTTTCACAATAATAGTCAGAATAGGCGATTGGTCTAAATTCTGTCCTGTCATGTGACCAAAGATAGTTCCAACCGCTGTCACAAAATTGGGGAAAAATTCCATGCATCCAGACATCTGGTGTCACCAGCCGGGAAGAGTACACTGAGCCGTAAATAGTTCAAAAACTATGACTTGATGGGTGTGGCTTAAATCTATTGCATGGAGATTGTAACAGTGCGCGTACATGCAATGATCAATCACCTTTATCAAATTTTATTAATTATTTCTCACTCGATGACCGGGATTCCTTATTACACTTCCTATATGTTATATTTCATGACGGATGTAAACCAAATATATACAGACTTTTGATCAGAGGTTTGGTGGAACTCTGGTCCCCTCGGTGAAGCGAATTCTACCATTTTCCTTTGGGGCTGTGCCCCTTCAAGAAAATAGTCACATTCTGGCTTCACTTTGGGAACCATAGTTCCAACCACCTCCTCTGATGGCCGTACATACAGGTATTTGTACACTAGGAACCAATCAGAATTGTGCTTTAATATTTGCAATCCATTGCAAACTCTAGTCATAAACCATTGACTATGTTAATCACCAGGTTCCTATTATCTGATAGCTTACAAGAATATATTTAACCCTAAATGGCCTGGGGGGGGTTGGGTGGTGGGCGGAATTTGCCCCCCTCTACATTGTTCACGATAAAAATCCGCTGCGCTAAATTTTTCAACCGTGCCGCTTGCTGATTTTTTACTTTCAAGTCAACTTTTGAAACCAAATTTGCTACACCTGGGTAATTAATTAATCAGAGCAAGTTCTTTATTCATTTATAGATTTGCATGATTAATTTATATGAAAAAAATCCTAAAATTTAGGAAAAATTACCCATACAGCCTTAAAGATTTTGTTGTGTGCCAATGTACCAGATTTTTTTCGTGGGGGCCTAGATCTCAGGAGGAGGAGAGGCGGAACCCATCCACCCCAAATAACCCAGCTCTATTAGGGTTTAGAGAAAAATAAAATACATTTAATACAACCCTGTAACATATTTTACTATTCAAGTATTAGCCTTCTATTATAAGAATAACTCTATCAAACACTTATTAATTCATTTTCTCATCAGTGTTTAGAGATTAAACATGGCCTTTTATTGTTCTTTGTTGTTGTTTCAGGGTGGAGCAGTGATTGACAGTTTCACTCTCATCAAAGACAAGCATGGTCCAGAAGCATGGCTTTAATCACATGAGCAGAGGTGGAAGAAATATTGTCTATGTAAATCATTATGAACACACACCTACATAGGCACACCTTCACTGGAAACAAATGACATCTATTTCCTATTTGTGAGAAGCAGTTTGTAACTCTAATTGCTTACTTTTCCTTTTTGAAATGCAATAATGAGACTTTGAATATATTTCTGATTTTTTCCTTTTCAAAAGTGGATTTACACATCTGAAATAAGTTTAATATAAGATTTGTTTTTAATCTAAATTATTAAATTGAAATTGAACTCTGTCGTGAATGGGTGGAAATGGGCTTGAATGTCATAAAAATTGGGATTTTTTTTTTACATCTTTGGCACATTTGTGTGTGTGTCTGTCTACCATTTACTAAGATATTCATTTTGTGTTTGTGGGTGGGTGGGTGGAAGGAGCTCCTAATTTTATAAATTTAATAAGAAGAAAATCTATGAAGTATGATTATTTTCATCAATGATTTTTGTATAAGTGACATGATAATGTTTATGAATTATGATGAATAATTTCATAGATAAATACATTGTTTTTAACTAAATTCAGGAAACATTACCATAACAAAATTATGGCAAGTGTATAATGAATGTGCAATCCTGTAGTAACAATTATTCAATGTTTGGACGATTTGTAATGTGTACACACCCTGAAATATATTTGTTTTGAGTATTTACTTAGGATGTAAAATAGTGTGCTCACTGTAGAAATCTTATATTTCAGGTTAATTTTTATGAAAGTTCCTTTAATTCTAAATTCTAAAATCCAATCTGAATATGTTGAAATCACTGTTATTAGACACAGTTGCTTACCATTTTAAGTGCCTTGGACACAACTGGTCTCTATTAGACTGTGTTATCAGTGCTGCTATAAACTTTCTTTCACTTGAAAAATTGAATATTAATTTTTAGCAGAAAGTCATCTTATTATGGCTCCCAATATTGTTGCCAGGCAATAACTAAAATAGTAGAAAGATTTCAGCCATATTTTGGCCTTTCTTGGACCTTTTGTCATGCATTTGCTGTATGCACATGTAGTATGATATATTTTTGCACAGAATGAACTCCACTCAAGGGGCCTGTTTCATAAATCTTGTTTTAACTACAAAGATGCAATAACAGTTTGAAATAATTCAATTTGATTAGCTTATAGCAATCTTGTTGTAGATAGTTTGCATAGGTTATTATAACAAGTCTGTATGAAAGGGATAACCTAACATTTATGGCATCAGCATACACAGTTTTTTGGTCAGCCATGACTGGGCCCTTTGAGGGCACTCAAAATATTTTTTGATGGAGGTGTGCCCCTCTGAAATGGTGGTCTAAGAAATTTATCATAAGGGTAAAAAGTATGGGGTCTTGGGAACTAAATGTATACCTCGCGGTGTGAAAAATGGTTTACGGAACATGATCGTGGCACTGGAGGTACGGTGCACCATAGCGCTTTGAATGCGCTAGTCATGCATGGAGCGGCTACTTGTTGTATGTAGGGAGTTGCGAAGCCGTATGTGCATCTCTCGCATGCGATGCTCGCGCTCGACAATTTTGGCAGGGCTGGGGAACTGAGATGTCTCGTAACGGATGGATTCTGAACTGAACTTTCGTCAATCGGAGTATCTAGAGAATTGAAAATTAGGTCTGAAAATGGGGGTCAACAAAGTGGCCCGCCCCCGTACCACCAATGTATGTGAGTCCCCCCCCCCTGAGCTGAGCCATTAATAATTTACCGAAGTGCATTGGTTCTAATTGGAAATTGTACATTATTAATGCTATTAATTCTTGTATTCTGAATCGTATATATATTTTTCAACCTTTGGTTTTGATGAATCTCAGTATGAGCAATGTTCGGAGTCTTTTCCAGATGAGGGGATGAGATGAATTACTTATGTAGTACTATGTTATGTGAAAGATTGGATCTGAAATCTGATATGGCTTGATGAAATTTATAGTTAATATGCCAGAAAAAAATTGGTGCCCCTAATGGTCTTGATATCACTTCTGATATTGGACAAAAAATTCAGGAAACATTTTACATTTGTAGCTTTCTAAGAAACAATAATTACTCTGTATTTGTGTTACCCAGAGAGGGTACTTGCTATATATATATATGCCTACATCCTACGAAAGGGCGAAGTCAATGAATGGTTTTATTTCGTCATAATACACCTATAGATGCAAAGACGAAGGTATAGGGTGTTAAGGCGCATTACAGACAACGAAAGAAGACAAAAACATTTGCCTTAAAGATAAATGCCAGTTGTGGTAACAATTTCAAAATGATTTCGTACAGAATCCAATGAAATGACCACCAAAGTGTCCGTTTGTATGAATAAAAAATATGTGCCAAAGGATTCTGGAAGAAATTGTGTAATTGCTGAGAAATTAGCAAATAAGCACGGGATTAGGGTCAAGCATCAGACCGACATCCAAAGCAATAATAATACACTATCTTACGTGCGCTTATCTGTGATGGTGATCTTCAGTGTGAACATTTTTCAGCATAGATTTCAAGATTTCAAAAAGTTCAGTTTATGTAACTACCAGATCTAGATCCTTGATGATGTAATGACAATTAAGCCTGGTTTTACAAACTTTCTTGTGAAATCAGTGTTTACTGCAACTACTTTAATTTATCTTTAAACACAGATGTAGAGAAATATGTGTGTGTATGTATATATATATATATATATTTATATATATATTTACACACATATTTCTCTACATATATATACACACAGTTGAGGCCATTCACCCAGGGAATTTAAAGAAAAGTTGACACTTGCCAAATATGAAATTTACTGTATCTTATAAAAAATATTTGTGCTATCATGATGAATTTGATATCAAACAAATGAGTATGTCCTGCCCCTTCATCACATTGCTTTGTCATCAGGAGCTGAAAAATATTTAGGTGTCATTTTTCCCCCAACATCTTCATATTTTAGACAAATTAAAAAGAAAAACTTGACAAAAACATTTCATATTTTTGCTAGTTACTTCTCACCACAAACATTTCAGATTTCACTTTTTTCTTCAGTGGTGACATATCATGATATAAATGTAATATAAATCATAGATTTGACATTTATATATTTCTATGAAACGATGTTTGAAAATATACTAACAAAAAATAGAATACATTTAGCATAAATATTACTTTTTTCTTCAAAGAAAAGTCCACCTGAAATATACTTTAATCCCTATGGCATTCCAATTATTTGAAACAGCTTAATGCACTCTTTCATTTATATTTCTGAAGAAATAGCAAATTTTACGATGATTGGCAAGCGAACAAATTTAACTGAATTCCATGGGTGTATGTAAACTTTTGGCCTCAACTGTATATATATATATATGTATTACTCGCACATTAAAAAATGGCACGTTCACATACAATTAAATAGAAAGAAAAATGAATATCGTGTACCTAATATTTATGAATATTTTCTATGTTTAATAGATGATTTATTAATAAAATACATGTATATATAGAATTTTTTACTTCACTGTGTAATGTCTGTTGATTATATGTTTCACATTCCCTAATGCATAATTTGTTACATAATTTACCAAATCTCATGTCAGATTACCAAGCCCGGTGAAGCATTGGTAATTCATTCTTGGGTGTCTCCACTTTAATAGTAATTAGGAAATAATAACAATAATAATAATAGTGATAATAATAATGATCTGCTCAGAGATTATGAGAATGTCTGGAGAGAAAGTTCAAACAAAGAAAAATATTAAAGCTCCATAGACAATGATATTTAAGGGCTTTTCTAGCTATGATAAATTTATTAATTAATTGCTTTGCATCAAAATAATGCATCATTAAGATGTTCATATCCAAAATAATGAGCAAAAGCCACAATATGATGAAGAGAATATGTCACAAACAGAAAAAGACAAAAGGAGAGGGGGATAGACAGAGAGAGAGAGAGAACAAGAAAATGGGAAGAGCAAGTGTGTCAGAGATTGGGAAGAGGGGGGGGGGGGGAGATAGGGCCTAGTGGAAAGAAAGAAAAAGTAAATGGTATTCTACTACTTTGTTTGAACTTGAAAACATTTGACGAAACAGGTTTCCACTTCATTCGCTCCAGTAAAAAAAAAACACTGGTCTATACTGGTTTTTTCCTTCTGGGCTTTTACAACCTTTATTAAAATTTTCATTATTTTTCTTTTGCGAGGATGTACTTAACATCTGATTATACATACTATTTTGCTGTGTGTGATATACCCTTATATATTGTAATTATTGCCTTAGAGTATATTGAACTGAATTGAATAACTTTATTGTCAGTATAGGAAATCCTTTTTTCACTGGTTTACACACATGTAGATACAATGTATACACAGAACAAAACAAAAGATGATGAAAATATGTCAACATGAATTCCAACTCGGGTATACATGGTTCACGCAAAATTTACAATACACAAATGAAATACATGCAAGTCAAAGTTAAAGGTCAAGTCCACCTCAGAAAAATATTGATTTGAATCAATAGAGAAAAATCAGACAAGCACAATGCTGAAAATTTCATCAAAATCGGATGTAAAATAAGAAAGTTATGACATTTCAAAGTTTCGCTTATTTTTAACAAAATAGTTATATGAACGAGCCAGTTAAATCCAAATGAGAGAGTCGATGACGTCACTCACTATTTCTTTTGTTTTTCATTGTTTGAATTATACAATATTTCAATTTTTACGAATTTGACAATTAGGACCTTGCCTGAAGCACAAAATGTTAAAATAATGGAATTCCACGTGTTCAGGGAGGAATGAAACTTCATTTCACATGACAATGACAAGAAAATCAAAATATTTCATAATTCGAACAATAAAAAACAAAAGAAATAGTGAATTAGACATGTGAACAATTTTTCTTCTACTTCAATGAATAAAATTTTTCTTGTTCTTTTTCCAATCTCTTGATTTTTCACAATACCTTTCTTTATTTCCTATCACATGGATCATGTCATTAGGCATATAATAATACCGATACCATCATCATAAATCATCAACATGCAGGCATCAGTATCATATTCTTCATCATTATATGTCATAACAACTGCATTATCATTTTCATCACCTTAAACAACATCTTCATCATCATCCTCTGCACCAGCGCACCACCATGCATCATCAAATTTCCACCACCGCCAACACTACCACCACCACTGCCACTATCATCATCATCATCACACCATCATCATCGTCATCATATCACGTACACCTACATCATCATCACACGTACTACCACCACCATCATCATCATCACCGTCATCAAGCATCATCATCACCATCATCATCATGCACACCACCATCATCATCATCATCACGCCACCATCATCACCGTCATCATCATCACCGTCATCATTATCATCATCATCACACCACCATCATCATCATCATCACACCACCACCATCACCACCATCATCATCATCACACCATCATCATCACATCTACATCATCATCATCTCACCACCATCATCATCATCATCATCACAGATCACAGATCACACCACCTCCATGCACCACCACCATCATCACACAACCACCACCACCACCATCATCATCATCACACCATCATCATCACATCTACATCATCTCACCACGATCATCATCATCATCACAACATCATCATCATCATCACACCACCATCATCATCATCATACACCATCATCACAACACTACCACCACCATCATTATCATCATAATCATCACACCACCATCATCACACCACCATCATCATCATCACAACACCATCATCAGCTTCATGCAGTGTCATCATCATCATCATCACAATTAACACCATCATCTTCATATCGTCATCATCATCATCATTACACCACCACCACCATCGATCATCATCATCATCACACCACCACCATCATCATCCAAATTTTTCCCTTTCGGCCTCGGCAGAACAATACAACCTCCTTCCGAATCCCGAACGTCCTATGCGCGTTGAGCTCGAGCTGAGCTAGCCTAGCCTTGGCCTTGGCCGCGCCGCCGGCGCGCGGTTTAGCTCACAGCATGCATTTTTTTTACGGCAATTCTAGCGCGATTTCCTGACACTGGACTTATCTACTATTTTTTTAATTGGCCAGGTAAGAATGCCTAATTCTCATTAATATTAATTCTAGTCTTGAATCATGAGTTCTCTTAACAGCATGAAGTAGTGCTAGTGGAGTACTGGAGTTTATCATTATTTATCGGTTATGAATCGTTTGAGTTTTTTTTTTGGCTCGCTGTGCTGTTCAGTTGTCGGTGAGGCAAGGTCCAGACAGACAACCTGCTGCATGGCCATGGTGCCCAAAGTTCCGGGCCAGCGCCAGCTCATACCTTGAGTGTGCAGGTGGTGTGGGTATACAGCATGCAGCATGGACTCCCGAGCTGAGCCAGGGGTACATGTAAATGCCCCAAAATTTTTCACTTAATAAATTGATACGTTGTCTTTACGTACGGGCCAACAACTCTTCAGTCCATGTATTGGTTCATGAGCCAACGCAGTTCAGCTGAACAACCAAAATACAGAGACTGAAGCTTTTGGTCTAGTGTTCTATGAGAAACACACAAGAACTAAATACCGTCAGTTTTTCAAACTTCGACTTGAAGGTCATCGATCACAAACAGGTAAGAAGTCACTTGGTCCTCCCCCTCCTAAATTAGAGGTGGGGGCGGACCCCCCCCCAAAAAAAAAAAAAATTGTTTTCTTGACCACTGTCCCAGCCCGCGATAAGTTACAGTATTTTTGGAGGACACCTAGTGGCATCCCTGTCTATTATTAGATTATTATATCTAGAGGCCTATCTAAAATTAGTTAGACCTATTATAACCTCGCAATCGCAGTGAATTGCCAATAAGTTTGAGTGAAGCTGACTTAACGTTAGAAATTTCTTCATGATCATGATAGAACTTGGAATAAAAAAATTGATCGGTCAGTTTTTCAAGCTCGTACTCATTCAAGACCACCAGCATAAATGGTGGTTGATTGCATATCACATAGATAGTAGACTATCACATTATTTGGGAGAACATACTCTTTTCAGGCCATGCACAAACCCCACTTTGTTTGTAAGGTTTTGGTTTCATCAGTTTTTCCCTTCAAATTTCTATTGAATTTTGTCACTTCTGCAAATATTTTTTTGTGAGTGAATTTCACATAACTGATGTCTACATGTAGTTAGAATATTGGTGAGCACACCTTGGTGATTTGCAGGCATATGTTTGGCATGAGATGATATTCTTGGTCACAAGAGCATAAGACATTGATAGGGGAGGTACTGTAAAAATGTTAAAGGTGTTGGTGCAAAAGGTAGGAATGACTGTGTTCAACAGAGATTCAAGCTAGGCAGTAGATATGTAAATTCCAGTCTCTCACAAAAAAAAACTTAAACACAGGGGATGCTCATTTCACAGAAATTTGAAGGGAAAAGTATGATGCATTCAAAAGCTTACAACTAAGTGGGTTTCGTGCATAAAAACCCCAAAAATTGGAAAAAGTAGGTTTTGTACCCTTTGCCTTTGAAGGACCATAATTAAATTAATAATTCAAGTTGATGAGTTTATGTTGAATAGATATAAGAATAAATTATATATTCTTGATATGACTGAACTTTAAACTTTGGTTACCTTTTTTAGAAACTCCCTGTAAATGAAACGTCAGTGATGAAAATTAGATTGAATTCTTAGTTTTCTTGTATTGTAATTGAAAGCATTTAGACTTGTAGGCCTGCTTGACCTTATTAAAATTTATGTAGCGGGGGACAGTTGCCCCCTCCCCCTTGAAATTTGAAAACTTACATTTGTTATGCAAAAATTTCACAAAATTCACCAAAAGTAGGCCTATGCATGAAATCCTTCAATGTCACTTTACAAAATGCAAAAGCTCAGTTGCTTCACTATCTCGCTTTTATAGAGTTTTTGAAAAAGTTCTGCAAAAAATTCTGCATACACTACACATGTACGGCCATGGGCTTGTAGAAAGCATGTTGTATGGAATGATATTATGAGAATGAATTGAATACTTGAATAAATCAGTAATTTATTATTCATTATACTATAAATTTGCACATGGAAATCACCAATGAAACCTTCAAGAGTTGTAAACTTTGGGGTAAACAGGCACTTTGAAATATTCTCAACAAATTTCATGTGAGAATGTATTCAAAATTAGTTTAATGTCTTGCAATTTTAAGATATTTCTTCGATATTTTAATAACCCCTTTCTTTTTTGTCTTTTATTTTTGCCCTATTCACAGTACAGTTTGCGTGACAAAACTTCATATTTTTCTAACTCATTTTGTTGGATTGTGATCAAATTTTGAATAATATGATGAGTTAAAAAGGGGGAAACTATTTTTGAATTGTGCTCTAAAGAGTCTAAGCTTCACATGAATTTTCAGGGACAACTTTTTCCTTTATTGCTGTACATATTAGAAGCTATTGATCTAATTTTGTCACTTTTACAAAAGTTTATGTTTGGAACTTTACCATGATTCAGGATTGGGAGAGTTTGGTTTGAAGAAATTGTAGGCCTACATGTACATTGGAATTTCTATCCCCTCAGACTACCCAACCTGAACCAAGGTTGCATCTCCACCAGCCTGCCATGGTACTAAAGTGTCACTACATGTATCAATGCATGGCCAGAACTTAAAAAAAAAAGAAATTCTCAATGAACATAGAATTTTGTTATCATAGGAATAGCATTTTTTAACTATTCAATAGTTGTCTTACAAAGTCAGCACTGCTGAGTATTGAACCGCATAATGCAGACCATGAGACTGCCAGAGATGCTCCAATTGTTTAAAAAATATCTCAGAATTTCAATCCTACATGTAATTTGGTGATTTTGCTGCCAAGGTTATTCATTTTGCTTCATCGGGTCATGATTATAATACATGTACTGAAGAAAAAAAATTATGACAAAATTATAACTCAAAAATTATAATCAAAGGAAGATTTTAGTAAAATTGTCTTGAATACAAATACCTTGTTTTACTTGTTGAAATGGAAATGAAGGTCACAATGATTTCCTTGGTAGGCCTGCGTGCCTGTGTGTACATAGATCTAGATGGGTGTAAATGTGTGTGATTTATTTATTTTTCCCACCTTTTGTGATTGGGTCGGCAAACTGTACATGTATGTAGTTGTCTATGATCGATAGAGAACGCTATTTCTCATTGATCCAGCTGTTTAGATTTATGGTGTATTTTGTAGCATACTATGGTCTCGTAGCAGACCAGTCCAATCTGTTAATGACTATATTGTCCGAATCGTTATCATAATAAACAGCAAGTTAAAGAAAAATCCCTTCTTTTTCATCTTTGATAATGAATGTGAAAATGTCTACAGTGATGTTTACAGTGGTTTATTTCTTCGGATACTAAATTTTTTTCACAGTGCCCTTCAGACAAAACCTTTCATGAAAAATTAAAATTGGACATGAAAAAAATTGAAATATATTTCTATTTTTAACGAAAAATTTGGTGTACATGCTCTGATGCTCATCATAAAGGATGTGAACTAACTCTCTGAAATTACCCACTTTTTGTTTAAATTGATTGAAGAATTAATCTCTAATGAAAAAGGAAATAAGGTTCTTTTGTGTCTATAATTAGTATTGCCTGTTTTAGAATAGCTGGCAACCTGAACTTGAATGATGATTCTAGAGGAGCTTTTTGATTATATACCATGCCCTTCACTGGAGACTGGCCAAGCGTTGATTTGTCTGGCATTATCATTATACATGTAGCTGTCTATCTATCATTTGTGATCTAAATTAGCAACATATGAGCCCGTGAATGATAACTCTGCACCATATTTATGGAAATGGTGTATCCTGATTAGATGGTTGTAATCTCTAGCCAGCTCTGTGTGCACAGTTGGATGCAAAATTGTTTTAAGCTGCTTTGTACCATGGTATGTAGTATTAGCATCGTTTGTATGTTATGGGGAATCTGTCTACAGAGCTTGTTTACAATTAAGCTTAAAACCTGTATTTCCTGCATGAGATCATATCTATATTTGAGCGTATTAACTATGGATGCAGCACTCACTGAATTGGCTCCACCTATGTACCAGTCCTTTGTTTGAGCAATGCAGTTGAGCGAGACCAGTTACTTTTGTTGACATTCTAGACTGAGAGAGAGAGGGGGAGAGAGAAAGAAGAGAGGGAAAGAATTGATCAATACAGTCTGAGTTGAGTTTGTATTCAGCAAATTCATCATTGTATATTTTCATCGTCATACTGTCTGGATCCATGGCCAGCATGCTGGTATGTATTATTGGTCTGTTCTATTATGACCTTTGTTGATAGATAGTGTACTCTCTATTGTTTTTATTTTGTTTGCACAAGTGAGGCATTGTTTCCACCAGTAGAAATATATACTCCAGTCAGGATTATAATGAGAATGTTCATTACACTACTTTCTTTACGTTAATTTGCTTAGAGAAATAAATTGTAACAGGTATAGGTCTACTTTTCTGAAATGTGATTTTGCATATAGTACTGATAAATAAGAAATAATAGAGACTACATGATTTTTTTTGCATTTTTTACAGTGTACACACAATCATAGTTCATTCATGCCATCTGTTTTCTTTTTCACTGGAGGCTGATATACAATTTGGATGAATAAAACATTTGTTGTATTCATAAAATTCTTTGTACTCACAAAATGGTGCATCTGTTGTGCAGAAATTAATTCTCCATTTTACAGCAAGTGACTGGATTTAGCACACATTTTTGGAAACCACAAGTTCCTTCTCTTACAGGTACATGTAGCTTAGGACTTTTCTTTTTAGGAGCAGGTGTGAAATAATTTGTGTATTGATATTCTGAAGGTACAATAAAGATCATTTTCAATTAAAAAGAAGACATATATTGTTTTTTTTTAATCGTACGATATGTACATGTAGGAAAGCTGTTCTCATGTGATGTCACTTGTTATAATTAATGGATTTTCCTCAAACCTTCACCAATATTTTGATTATATTTTTCTGCTACTTTTACAATAAACATTTTGTCAGTGTTAACTTCCCTTATAGAGTTCACTGAACTCCTCCAACTTGGTGTTTATGGAAGCACCATATCCCCATAGGCAGTAAGACTCCCCCCCCCCTTTTCATCTATTTTCTTATAAAACTAGTTGGGTAGTGGAAATCAGTTTAACATGTAATGGGGATGCTTGAATCGGTCTTTAAGCGACTTGGAAAACAACCTCATGATGTAGTTTGAAGACAGAGCCATTCTTTGGGAAGCGATCCTCGCACCTTTTGGGCACGCTACTCGGTACCCACTGTGCATAAAATGCATACACTGGTATCAAATTTTAGGTGAAACATGTGACCCCACTGAGAGTTTTCCCATAGCAACAAGACCTCTTTACATGGAGTGATTCTGAAAACCAGTTCAGGAGAAGGTGATGAGATTAAAGTGATCTGCTATGAAGTTGGTCTCCTTTACTGATAGGGAAATCATTTAAAAGTAGACGAGAATGGAGTTTATGATCTGAAAGCTCTATGTCCAACTATATTTTTTGAGTCGGGTAGGGCTAGTTCTGCTCCATTACCCTTTTCTCACAGACAATTTTTTTTTAATTGTGTACTAGGTCCATGGTAAGATAAATAGCAAGATAGCCCCACTCCTAAAGGCTAACACTAGTTGGGGATTATAGAATTTTACGTGAAAATATTTCCTCAGCCTAGTTTGCAGGCACAGACCCTGATTGAAACTTTGATCAACAAGTACATGCAGGTCTCCACACAAGACTAGGGTGGCATTCATTACACAAGTCATTGTAGGCTGCATATTCAGACCACTTAACTTATTATTAGCTGGTGTTAGGCAGAAAATTTGGCTCATCCTAATAGAATCAACTTTAGTATGGGATAAAGGATAGACCCATGTTAAAGAAAGTCATGTGTTAAAAAACTGTCATGTGGAAAGGCTTTTTTAGCCTACAGTTTCAGAGTGAACTGTGTTTGTGCACAGTCTGGGTATTTGGCTCAGTGGTAGAGGGGCTGCTTGATGAATGGATCTTCATGCTCAAATCCCAGTTGAGTCATTCTGAGAGCGAGTAAAATGGAACATTCTGTCTTTGAGCTTGGCACTCTTTCTTTTCAAAGGGGTATGTTATCTGGGGCCTGCTGGTAAAGCAGCTTTATTACTGAATTGCGCTAGCTACCCTGTGAAATAAAACAGTTTTATTATTGTTAATAGTCTAAACCAGACAAATGAAAACTTATTCTTGTTTCAAGCATTTCATTTGACTAAAAAAAGATTAATTTTTCCATATTTTTGTGTTGTTTGAAAATAAATGAAATTATATTTTATATTTCTTATATTTTATTGCTTTATACATGTATCAGTCAGTATATAGTGCGTAATGGGTATGTGCCACGGAGGGGACCCCTTTTTACACTCAAATTCCATTTCAGGTCGTAGCATTTTTATCTAATTGAGAAAAAGAAGAAAGAAATCCGTGCTCCAAATTCTTGCATATTTTTCGTTACGCCGTTCCGGCTGCATTGATCTGCTACAATGAGCAGCAATTTAGATGAAAAGCGGCCGCAGAGCACTGTCCGACCATTGCCTCTGTGCGAGCGCACCCGGCGACCGTACCGCCGGGCTAGGTGCATGCTCGTATGCCCGTTCCAGAGCGATGCACATGCATACGACCTGTTCCAAGGACCCCTGTTTTTACAAACATTTGAAGTTCCGAAGCCCGTTCCGAGGACCCTCCTTTTTACAATTTAAGCCTGCTCCAAGGCCCCCAGTCTTTGTCTCGCCCGCGGAACATACCTACTACTTTTTTGGTCGAGTACCCCCCCTCGGGATAGCAGAGCAAGTAGATTTTTGATTGCCCAGTTATAATAAGAAGTGATCTATGGTAATCATTAAAAACAGGTTAGGAGGCATTTATTTTTAATAAGGGAAATGTGTTTTAGAGTTTCCTGCACACTAGCTGTGTGTGATTGATGGATGAGGTTTGGAAAAAGTATAATTGATCTCTGATTTTGGCCACGCTCTCTCTCTCTTTCCCAAGTTTAGATAGCATTTCTTGTCAAATATTTGATTATTGTACAGTTTATTTGAAAAGAAATATGTACATGTAGGCATACAACATGTATATTAGTTTGATTAAACAATTGGGACTCTGTAATGTACACACAAGGAGTCTTTGATTATTGTATTGTACACTTCACTGTTGATCTACTATACATGTAGAATTTGTGATGTACACTATATGAAGTGGGTGGTAATTAGTTGGGGTTTGTATGTATTTGTTCAAATTCCATTGTACTTGCCAATTCTAGCTTTATCAATGCCACGATGTACTGTACATATTTATGTATCTATATGACTGAACAAGTTTTTTTACCATCTCCAATATTAATTTAAAAACAAATATTTTTTACCTGTAGAGATGTATTTTAAAGTGGATAGGGCTCCAGACTTTAATGATTGATGTCCGCATTTGGGGCGGTAGCGGGTAGGCCTAGTCTGGGCTCAAATCCTAAAGTAATACTCTTCTTTATAAATGTTATAAGCATTTGTCAACATTTGTATTGTTTACATTTGGTTTGAAGGTGTGAATGGAATTTGGAACCTGATATTTCTATTAATAAAAACCTAGTTACTACAGTGGCTCACTGGTATAGTCAGAGTAGATAATGTATGATTGGGGTACCGGGTAATAATGCTGTGAGAGTGAACAACACAACGTGATAGATATGAGCACCATGTCAAGTGGCCATTATTATTGTTATCATTTGAAAAAACTGCTTTGAAATTTGAAGAATACATCCTTTGTTACATGTAGGTTTCCAGTCAACCATTGTGTGAAGTCTATACATTTGTAGGTTTTTATCGTCACCTTCATGTGTTTTTCATTTTCATTGTGTCCTTCCCACTCACACTATATTTATCTGCACTGTATAGGCCTAACTCTTTATTATCATATCCCATTTTAGACAGACATTTTGGAAAGGCATTTAATTGCTACTTTTATCATTCAATTTAGCAATAAATGTATCTTCTAGTTTTAGGCAGATTGTTAGTAATGCACAGAAGTTCATAAATTCTTTCCAGATCAACATGAAAATGTTGATATGCATGTTAAAGCAGCTACATGCAGTACATTCAGTTTGTGACAATGATCTGATAGTTAGTGAGTCTCTGTGGTGATAAAGAGTATTGCCTGATTACCATTTTTTTATCATTTTCTGTGGGCTACCTTTTTCAATCTGCAGCCCAGATGTCCAATGTTGGCAAACCCTGGAATGGTATTCACAAACAATGTTCCTTGTCATTTCTTGAACTACTGGCCGTACTGGGTAATATGCAACTTACAACACCTAGGCTATGATCATCTGATACCTCTGCATTTGCTACCAAATTTACTTTACATCTCTCGCAGTAGCCTGCTGAAATTGCTGCATTTGAGCCAGCCTAACTTCTCATTTCCCTAAGACCGCCCCAGGACCGGTTGTACCTTTTAATCTAGCGGTTAGACCTCCCTCAGCCCATTCCTGAAACAGGTTTAACAACGGTTGCCACTGTCACTCTAAAACTTGCAATGGCCTAATTTTTGGTTTATCACAATCATGTGTTTAGGCAGCCTTGATCTTGATGTGAAAGGTTTGAATTTTCAGAAGAGACATCCTTAGGGTTTATCAAGTCGGAGTAGAAATTATATCCTTTTCATAAACCTATCCTCCAATTAGCCGCCTACATGTAAGAGTAATGCGGATAATTCAATAAAAATTGCGTTCATAAACTCCGAAAATAAGCCGCATTATTTTTACGAGCGCCCGTCCTGAAAAAGGCGGATAATCGTCATGACAACTGGACATGCCCCCTCCGATGCGGTTGTGTTGGAAAAGGGTGACCTTGTGACCGCACCATGGCAATTATTCGCATTATTTGGAAATGCGTTCATAAACTCAAAATCTTGTCCCGATGCTGCTATTATGCGGATAATAGCAGCATCAAAATAATGCGGATAACTCTGGTCCTCCTCCAATTTTACGACCAAATTATGCTGCTATTAGCCGCATAATTGGGTTTATGAAAGGGGTATTAGTTCATCCAGTATACATGGAGAGAGAGAGAGAGAAAGAAAGATTGAGACAGAGATAAAAACTATGGATTTACAAGATTTTTTGATAATTTAATTTTCTATTCATTCAATTTTAGTCTGAACAGCGAGTTCCTCACCTGGGTCACAGGATGATGCCTGTAGCTGGTGTACCCGGAGCCCAAGGAGGGGGTAATCCTGGACAAGGTGGAGCCCTGGCTCCAGGACAGCCAGGAGCAGGAGGTGCGGTTGGAGGTGGTGCAGCAGGAGCAAACCAAGGTGGAGGCAATGAGATCAGTCCACTTCAGGCCTTTTACTTTGCGGTGATTAGCCAACCGCAGCCACCCATCATGATCTCTGCTGTTCCAGAGGACCTAGACAAAGATTCAGTTCCACAGGGACGAGTCGATTGCTATGGTAATGAAAGGAAGGCTCTAGCGGACATGACACGGTTCTATAATAACCCTCAGCTGAGTGATATTAAACTGAAAGTTGGCTTTGAAGAGTTCAATGCTCACAAGTTGGTGTTGGTCAGATGCAGTGAGGTCTTTGAGAGAATGTTTAGCGCAGATTGGTCTGGGCGAAACAAGAAAGTGAGTATTTTTTCAACAAAATCGTACATACTGGTATCAATTGTAGGTACAATCATATCTTCTTGTTTGTCTGGGCACTTCAGGAGTAACCCTATCATTAAAGGTCAAGTCCACCCGACAAAAAATTGATTTGAATAAAAAGAGATTGTAGATTGTCAATTTTTTTTTTTTTTTTTTAGGATTCTAGATTATTGATTATGTAATTTCATTTGTAAGATATGAAATTACATGCAAAACAAATTAAAATTTGAGGTGGAAATTGATAATGTTTCTAGCTTTTTTCTGCATATGTACAGTATAGACGTATTATTATGCGGGATAAATAGCAAGTTTTGTCCTGAATAAATGAAGGCCAGAAACAGGGTTGAACCATGGATCTATTAGAGATGGACATTCAACGCTGTTATTTCTTTGATCGAACGAGATTCGCCACCTTGTGATCATGTGCATCTTAATGAGAACATGCGGGTTTTTGTCACACCTGCATAGCAGAGTGAGACTATAGGCGCCGCTTTCCAACGGCGGCGGCGTCAATATCAAATCTTAACCTGAGGTTAAGTTTTGGAAATGACATCATAACTTAGAAAGTATATGGACCTAGTTCATGAAACTTGGCCATAAGGTTAATCAAGTATTACTGAATATCCTGCCTGAGTTTCATGTCACATGACTAGGCCCGGTTTAAAAGTCCATTTTTGATGCACGTGTACACGGCGTGTTTTTCGGTCGTGTACACGTTGTAAAACACTGAGTGAGAGTGAGAACTTTACGGTATTTTTTCAGTGTTTCCTACATGTAGCCTAAGTCACGGTTTTAAATCTTAATGAGAAGTTAGAAGTATCAATCCACAAAAATTGGTGCAATTAAAAAGTTTACTCAGCTTAGCAGCGCATTAAATTAATAAAGAATGCAAAAGTAAATCAGTGCAGGGCCCTAGTTCGCGCCGACGTTCGTTGGATGCGCATTTTGCATACTTACCGTACATGCATGCACAGATCGCTGCAGAATTAAGTGTAACTGAAGTTATCGATTGATTTTCATTATTTTATTGCCAATTTGAGGAGCGTGTGTTTGTAGGCTTGTAGCACATGTTTATGAGCGTATAACACGTAACTGGAGCAATGATCGCTGTCGCAATTGGTGATTCTCAAATTGGCTCTAAAAGTGATTGAAGAACGCTTTCGAGAGTCTCCAGTTACGTGTTATACGCTCATACACATGTGCTACAAGCCTACAAACACATGCTCCTCAAATTGGCAATAAAATAATGAAAATCAATCGATAACTTCAGTTACACTCAATTCTGCAGCGATCTGTGCATGCATGTACGGTACAGCATGCAAAATGCGCATCCAACGAACGTCGGCGCTAACTAGGGCCCTGCACTGACCGGAGCATGCCCATTTCGTGTGGTACAAAAACTTCAGTCTCCAGAATAAATGTGGATTAAATCAGCGATTTTGGAAGTAAACTCACTCTAGGTTAATTGAAATATATTGACATATTAGCGATTAAAACATGTGCAGTGTCTGAGAACTAAGAATTAATGTGAGGCTGTGAGCTTGTTCACTGACTTTACAGTCCCACGCAAGCTTTATGCAGATGCTACCGTGTACACGGTGATGGAATTTAGTACACGTGCACTGACTTGACCGTGCGTGTACACGTGTACCCGAAACGGGCCTACACATGACCAAGGTCAAAGTTCATTTAGGGTCAATGAACTTAGACCATGTTGGAGGAATCAACATCAAAATCTTAACCTGAGGTTAAGTTTTTGAAATGTCATCATAACTTAGAAAATATATGGACCTAGTTCATGAAACTTGGACATAAGGTTAATCAAGTATCACTGAACATCCTGCATGAGTCACATGACCAAGGTCAAAGGTCATTTAGGGTCAATGAACTTTGGCTGAATTGGGGGTATCTGTTGAATTCCCATCATAACTTTGAAAGTTTATGGATCTGATTCATGAAACTTGGACATAATAGTAATCAAGCATCACTGAACATTTTGTGTAAGTTTCAGGTCTCATGATTAAGGTCAAAGGTCATTTAGGGTCAATGAACTTTGGCCAAATTGGGGGTATCTGTTGAATTACCATCATAACTTTGAAAGTTTATTGGTCTAGTTCATTAAACTTGGACATTAGAGTAATCAAGTATCACTGAACATCCTGTGCGCATTTCAGGTCACCTGACCAAGGTCAATGAACTTTGGCTGAATTGGGTGTATCTGTTGAATTACCATCATAACTTTGAAAGTTTATGGATCTGATTCATGAAACTTGGACATATGAGTAATCAAGTATCACTAAACATCCTGCGCAAGTTTCAGGTCACATGATCAAGGTCAAAGGTCATGTAAGGTCAATGACCTTTGGCCATGTTGGGGTTTTTTGTTGAATAACCATCATATCTCTGTAAGTTTATTGGTCTAGTTCATAAAAAGTGGACATAAGAGTAACCATGTATCACTGAACATCTTGTGCGAGTTAGAGTAGTTTTCAAAGTCAGCACTGCTGCTATATTGAACCGCGTGATGCAGGTGAGACGGCCAGAGGCATTCCACTTGTTTGACGATTGCGACTACCAAGGCATATCTGATTATTTCCAAAGGCACAGCTTTGCTGGTTTGGGTTTTGTTGGCTGATGCCCTGTGTTAGAAATTGTTTTTTTTTTATCAACATGCTTTAGATTTGAAGCAGCAAAATTAAGAAGCTGACGATTTTGTGACATAAAATATGTTATTATTTGTTCTGCACACTTCTGCACGCACATACATGTAAGGACCTCAATAACATTAAGAGATAAATGCTCTCTACACGATATTAGCCATGTATCTCTGGAATATTAGGTGGACAATTTAAAAAATGGGATTATAAATAATAGGCAATCAATCACAATACTGCCTCTATCTTAAAGGACAAGTTGACCTCAACAAAAGTTTTTTTGAATAAAAAGAGAAAAATCCAACAAGTATAACACTGAAAATTTCATCAAATCGGATGTAAAATAAGAAAGTTATGACATTTTGAAGTTTCGCTTACTTTCACATCAGTTCAATGTACATCCTGGTCAGTATGCAAATGAGGAGACTGATGTCATCATCCACTCACTATTTCTTTTGTATTTTATTGTATGAAATATTCTAATTTTTTCCTCATTGTCAATTCAAACAACGATAATTCCTCCCTGAACATATGGAATTTGCATTGTTTTATATGGTTCAGTCAATTTGGTCCATATTGTCAAATTTGTATTAAAAAAAAGAAATATTGTATAATTCAAACAATAAAAAACAGTGAGTGAGGGACATCATCGACTGTCTCATTTGCATGTCAAAGTTGTGCATATCACTGTTTTTTGAAAAATAAGCGAAATGGCGAAGTAGTAGCATTTTGAAATTGTGGACAGACGACGGATGCCACGCCACGGCATAAGCTCATCTTGCCCTTCGGGCTGGATGAGCTAAAAATGAAATATGTATTATTCAAACAATAAAAAACAAAGGAAATAGTGAGTGAGGGACCCCGGTGGGGTAACTCAATATGACTTGGGGACCGCATGACCGTTACCAAAATCGCGGGAAAAGGGGTCAATTTCACGGAACGTCCGCGGACAGAACACTCCTCGAAGTAGTGAAAATAGGGGTGCTCACCGTCCTCGATCTGATGGAAATAGGGGTCAGGAAAAAGGGGAGAGGCCGCAGAGGGCGCGCGCATCATGCTATGTATCTTTATATGGACAACTACATTTATTTTTACAAAGAATTCTACTTTTTTTATTTTTCAAGAAAAATAAAGTTCTTTTGGATTATTGTATCAGTATGACATGGCTCTTGGTCATCTTTAAGGACTGAGCACTCTGACGCCTGTGTTGCAATTTCCTCTAATGAGGAAATGGTGTAAATGCCCTGTCCTTGAAATACGGTAAATAGGGGTAAATTTGCGAAATGGGCAAAAGTGTCCTTACAATCTTATAATTAGGGGTGTTTCAAGGTACCATTTTACCGCAATTTTGTCCTTGTTTTGCGTGAAAATAGGGGGGTAAATTTCACAAAATGTCCTTGAAATTGACTGCAATAGGGGGTCACTTGCATTTGTGGTAACGGTCATAAGTGTCCCCCTCTGCGGCTGAGTGACCCCACCGGGTGAGGGACATCATCGACTGTCTCATTTACATGTCACCGAGTTGTGCATATCACTGTTTTTTGAAAAATAAGTGAAACTTTAAAATGTCATAACTTTCTTATTTTACATCCGATTTTGATGAAATTTTCAGCATTATGCCAGTTTGATTTTTCTCTATTTATTCAAATCAACATTTTTCTGGGGTAGACTTGACCTTTGAAATATGCATACATTTTCCCAAATAAAACACATGGAACTAAGATTGCCAAAGGTAAACCAGAACTGCACATCGATTTTCCAGGATTTAAGTGATTTATCATCTTCTGCACATACAGTTTATGCAATATCAATGTCTAATCACAAACTTCTTTCAACTCATGGCCTACTTGACAGCGGAACACAGTAGGATGAAAGTAGACAAATATGACGAGAATATTATGCCGACCACAAGGACAGTCACATGTTTGTGAATTCATTAACTACATGTATTCGATGAGTGTATAGGTCCATGATTGAACTGTGTAATATTTGGAAAGATGTTGCATGTACTGTATTTGTATGACTTAATAATGCAATGATGTTGACCTTAATATAGTGTATCCTTGATAGAAAATAATGTTTTCACAAGTATCCTATTTATTTAATCTAATAATTTTGAATTTTCTACACTATCTGATTTTAATCCATCTCTCTTGTCCTGAAAGTAATATATGAATACGTCCTGAGTATGGTCCCGGTATTTTCACTTTTTAGTTTCAGTTTCATTATGCTTGACTCTTTTTTTTTTTTATAACTGAGTAAAAACATTGATCAATCAAATATGGGGGGCATTTCATGAAAGGACTTGTCCAACGTTTTATCCGACAAGTCCCTTTTTATCCGACAGTTACCATAGGAACAGTGCCTCTCAGCCAATCAAAATAATGGAAAGATGTCATTGTCAGATAACTAGTGGATGAAAATATTGATGAAACGCTCCCCAGGTACCAATCACCTTCCAAATGACAATGTGGTAATCCAGGATAGAAGAGTATTTTGTCCTTCAATATCGCTTTACATTCCCATATTAAAATAGGGGACTATTTTCCCACTTCTGTGTATATATCAAATTATTACTAGTGTTTAATAGCCCTTGTTGTTTTGTATAAACTCGCCTAATAGGCTATTGCCTATAGCCTCCTACATGTAACTACTGGATAGTCAAAGCCGACGAATGCATAATTTGAACAAGAAGAAAGATTGATCAATAGTTTAAATTGTAATTGATACATGTATGGCCGGAGGGTTGAGAAGTATCAAATCAGTGCATTAACTTTGAGGAATCATTATTAACATCTTTACAATTGTCGCATGATTTGCACATTCATTGTGCCGTGATGTCAGCAAGTACCAGACTGATTGGATTGATAATGTCTGTACAAAGTTAACTACCCGGTACTACATTGTACAACTGTTGAATATTATTCATGAGATTCAGAGGGACATGGGGAAAGACATCGCTCTTACACTGGAGTACACCTTCGCATCTGTTTTTTCAGAGTGCACTTTGAATGTGACGCACACATGATTGCCATATGTACATGTAGTACAGTATTCTGTACATTTGTGTTTTGTGAGGAGTATTATTTGATTCTTTGGGAGACATAATGGATTGCATCATGTCTACATTGTACAGTGAGATGGATGTGTATCAGTTATTTTTATTCCTTTTCACTGTGGCGTGTCAATGTACAGTACATGTACCTACAGATGAAAAGAGTAAGTCAGATCTCATACCGGTAGTTGTTATTCAGATACATGTATTCTGACAAATAAACATGTATGTATTTCTTGTTCCTGGTTTGTTTTCTGGATTTCAGTTTTTTACTTTTTAGTATAAAGGGGTGTTTTTTCAGTTTTGGATGCGGTCTGCATGTGGAATAAGGGTATCAAGAAAAGGGATGGTTTTGAAAGACTGGTCAATGGTCAAGCGCAGGATTAAACGTATTTAGGGTAGGCCTAAGTTTTTTTCCCCAAAGCTTTTTTTTAAAGACTAGCCAAACGTGTTTAGGGTATGTTTTTTTCCCAAGCTTTTTCCCTGAGGTCACATTTAGGCGACATCTTGTTTAGGGGCCAAAATGTGTAAATAAAGCCTGTGAAAAACTTGTTTAGGGGGTTATTTTGCACACAGAGAAAAACTTGTTTACATGTAGAGGGTGTTTGGAAATTTCTTGGTCACGCATGTGTACAGCAATATATTTGACTGCCCCGCCCCCCCTCCGGGTTAATGAGGCAAATGGATGAAGCTCCACTCATTTGTCAAAAAGGTTTATTTCCCTATTTTTTAAACTAGTGTATCAGTTGTACATGTACATGTACTTTAGATAATGTCAGCGATATAGTGGACTAGTGTTCTGTAAACCTTGTGAATGTACATACATGTAGGTCTGTGTGTGTGTGTTTTTTTTGGGGGGTGGGGGGAGTATCATTGTACATTTAAGCATACGATACTACTATTGGACCATATGATAAAAATATTTGTGAAAATGACATAACAAAAAGACTATTTGATAATTTGGGTCCAGGAAACGAGGATTACCTTACAAAAATACATTGATGTTGTAACCTGTCCTGGATGTTACTGAATTTTTCTGAGAAGGTCATAAAACCCATTTCCTTTTAATACTCCAGCTCTATCAGTGCTGCCCCTGGCCAACCCCAACCACCCCCCCCCCCCCTCTTTAAAAAAAAATCACCCCACTTGTATGAGATCCACCATTGGATCGGATATACTGACATTCCATATATTGTAGAAAGCCTTGGGATTACTGTAGGAAATGATGACAACTTTCTGTACATGTTCAGTTCAGTAGGAATACAGGTGGTTATTCATGTAAAATCTGTACTGTTTCCTTTATCACCTGTGAAGGTTGGGTTATTTACTGACTCTGAGATTGTTTTCTTTGATATGCAGTACATGTATCTGTCATCACATAATTTTACGGTTTGAAAGAGGTTGTATGCCCCATCCTTGGACATATTGAGAATGTTTTCATGTCCATATTTTTATATCCATGTGACCATGTCCATATTCTATATACGGTATTGTTGTCTTTAGTATTAGAGGTAGCAATTGATTTCATGTTTATGACTGAAATAGTATTGCAGACTATAAAAAAAAGTTAAAAAACAAAGAAACAGAATGTACAGTGGAATAGCCATCTAGATCAGCTGATCTCTCCCAGCTCTGTTTTTCACACTTTGAGATGGGGGGAGGTGGGCCCCCATTTGACCAGGGCCCAGCTTGAGTTGTCACGGATCTCCTGTCTGTTTACAAAAATGCTTAAGAAAAATTAGCTATTTAATTTTCAAGGTCACATGATCTGGTGGCCCAATAAATAACTTAAAATTTATAAGAAATGTAAAATTTTCCTTAACAAATATCATCTCTCATATTGAATTTATTACATGTAGCTTCATTAGATGACTTGTCTACGGAAACATATTATATATCAACACAAAAATCACAAAAACTAGATACTGAACATTAAAGTTATTGCTGAAATGCACCCAAGAGTCTCAGGCGTGCCCATATTTGGCCCATTTGTGGCCACACCCACCCAGTTAGGATTTTTGGCCCGCACCTCATTTTTTTTTACTGAGTTCAACAAAAATGAAGTAAAAGTGCTCAGGAGTGCACACTACATCAAATAGTAAGGCAGTGCCCTATTTTATGTCATGTATGTAGGAATTTGAAAAATCACCTTTTTTAGTTTTTACCCTAGTATAGCCCATCTCTATTCCAATGGTGTTTTTCTTTTCTTTATATTGTTTTAGTGAGAGAGTTGTTTAATGAAATTCAAAGATAAAGATTCAGCCTAGATGATGTATTTTGATGTTAGAAATTTTAGAATGAATAATTATAAAACTTTCACTTTAAAAATTGCCAACATTTGAGCAAAAATAGTTCAGAAATGATAAAACAGCTTGAATTATTAATCAAAGGTCTTCAAAGGCATTACCATGGATACTCAGAATGTAATTGTCTCAATGCATATATCATTTAATATTTAATATCCTTGCCCCCCCCCCATTTCCGCTATAATATAGAAATATGCCCTAGATTGAAAGGCGGGCTTGTCTATTACTGGAATGAAGTGAGGATGTGTTTTGAAACACAGGCACTAGTCACAAAACAAGACCACAGATATTATTGATTAATACCCCTTCTTTACCTTCACACCTCTACTTGTGCTTGGAACAATCATACATGTAGTTGGCATGATATACTACCCAGATTGTAGTGGATTATGATCGTCATCAGTGTTTACTTTGACACCTCTTCTATTGTGTTTGTCACACCCATTTTTCTCGCCTTTGTGGATTCTGTTTGTACAGAAATGTACACCTCAAAATCAACCACGATAAACAAAATACTGTAAATTTAGTGTTAAATTGTATAGAGCTTCATTGTGTAGTCTGAAAACAAACTTTGAATGAATTTCAATATTTAGTTCTATATTTACATGTACTCGTGTAAAAACCATGTACCTTTACCTGTCCTTGTGGAATATCATTTGCAAATATTCAAGGAAATTTGTTTTATAAAAAATCGAATTACACTTGATGCTCTCTTTGAAGGAATAGCATGTTTCTTTCTATTTTCAGCTTTAGGGATGGGAAGCGTGCATGAAGGATCTCTAAACTCTTGTGAAGATCAGACATTTTCTATGTCATCATTGTCATGTGGCCCATCGTGTTTAAAAGCAATCTTTTTTTAAAAATATTATGTATGGATGGCTGGCTAAGAATTCATCTGTAATAACATATTTCTTAATTCTTTCCACATATTCCAAATCCCAACCCTCCAGGAAATTGAGCTGGTAGAAGAACCAGAATGCACAGAGGTATTTCCAGCATTCCTGAAGTTCCTGTATTCTTGCCACATTGTCCTGACCATAGAGAATACACTTCCAATCCTGATGTTGGCTGATAAATACAATGTCTGTGATCTACGCAGGGTCTGCATTGAGTTTGCTACCAACAACATCATGCCAAAGTTGCCTCTGAAAGATGTCTTCCATGTGTGGTACCAGTATGCTACAAAGTGCTATCATCAAGTACTGATTACAGCTTCTGTCAAAGCACTCTCTCCTAAAGCTGATGACATAATGTCATTGCCAGACTGGAGTGGGGAATGGCTTGCTCTCGATAGAGATCAGCTTGTTCAGTTCTTGAAGAGCTCACATTTGACTGTCAGGAATGAACTGCTTGTCTTCAGGGCAGTCATCAAGTGGATTGAATCGCCAATGCATCCAGAGCGAATGCAAAAGATGGAAGATCTTCTGAAAGAGATACTCCCACATATACGCTTTCCTATGATGACCCCGGAGCAACTGCAACAACTAGAGAATCACAGGGTTGTTGAACAATTCCCGGGACTGTTTTCAACCCCACTTCTACATGCATACAAGTTCAATGCACTTCCTTTGGAGTCAAGAGCAAACAACCCAGACTTCTCCTCTACAAGTTACCTTCTGAGAAATTACACTGATCTGAGATGGGACAAGAGAATTGTCCTGTCAGGGTATTCACAATTTAACAAGCTACAGGAAGTGATGCCAAGGTTTTCAACAAAATCGTCATCATATCCTCACTCCAGTTGGGATTGGGAACTGAAGATCTACCCCAAGGGATCTTCGTCAAGCAACGATTCTGCATCAAGCAACTTCCGCATGATCCTGTATTCCAATGTGGTCCTGGACCAACCTAGACCCATTGAATACATAGTTCAGGTTGTGAATGATTCCAAGGTTCTTGCTGTCACAAGTGGCAAGAAGAACTTTACTAAATCTCGATATCACATCGATACAGACATTGATAAGAAGGTTCCTTTGAATGATCTTTTGGCACCATCAAGTGAGTATATTGTTAATGATGAACTTGTTGTTCAAGTCTTTCTCAAACCCTTACAGTGATATGGACTTCTTTCATTTGCCATGGACCAAGCTTGACTGAAAATAAGGGTATTGATTCACTTTAATTTTGCTTTAATAGTATATTTATGTCAACATGCAAAATGCTAGAGATTATCAAAGAAATTTGTTGGTTTTGAGAAAATGGTACCAGAACCCCAAATGGCTGTACATGTATCCCACTATTCCTAGCCCCAGCACCTGTTGTGAATATGATTGCATTCCATATTCTATTTTACACTCTACCATGATGGAAATGACATGGATATTTGCCGTTCAACCCATTGGAATTGCCTGCTTTGGCTTTGATTGTGCACCCTTTGTAGGGACAGTGATTTTCCGTTTCAAAAAATGGCCTTTTCCGTTTCAGAAAATCACGAATTCCGTTTCAGCACGTCAGAAAACGGAAATTCCGTTTCCCCATAGACGTTGTACACAGGGAAAAGTGACAATTCCGTTTACACATTGAATAGCAAAATCAAAGCGCATACACTCGCACTGGCCAAAATTTGTATCTGCTACTGTACCAACAACACAATAGAATCCGTTCTAATCGGATCTATGCTGGTGTATTCAATAATTTTTCAAACTGATTTAGCATGCATACATCCTCACCTTTCACATAATTAGCATTATTTTACGGTGAAATTAAATTTCATCGATAATTTTGGGGTTTTTTGGACATCGTTATCATCAGTCAACGACTTTCGCCAGTCTGCCATCTTGGATTTTAAGACCACGATATCGTGCTGTTACATCTTCAAACGTAGAGGGTAACAACACACGACCGTGCAGTTGAGCGATGTGAAGCTCGCGCCGGCCGGCTGGGTACGATCGCGGGGTACTATCGAGTGTGCTGATGTCGAGAGCAATCACGATGTGTGAATTGTCATGATTGTAGCGAAGTGAGATCGTGTTTTCTGGGGTTTTGTGGCCATTTAATATTCTCATTTTGTTGTTATTTCGGAGTAATTTCTGTTGCTATTCTGTGTATTTTGAGGGAAAATACGTTTTCCGTGATTTTCCGTTTGAAATGCCACTTTCCGTTTCAAAAGGCCTTTTCCGTGAATTCCGTCCGTTTTCCGCGATCGCGGAAAATCACTGTCCCTACCTTTGAAGAGTATAAAAAAAGTATAATTTTTTTTAACTTACATGAAATGATCAACTGTTGGGAGTTTGTCTTATTTGCCCCCCCCCCCCAAAAAAAAAAAAAGGAATAGACTGAATCAATTTTCTCAAATCTTTGAAATGCTTTACAATTTAGGCAAAATTTTCATTTAATTTAGCCATTTTATTAGATTTAATTCATCAGATTTAGTCTTGGAGATGTGACATGGGGTGAATCAACAAAAGTAAGTACATCATGTGATATGGATGAAGCACCCACCTTTGGTTGTGCTAAAAATTGACAAAGGTTTATAAAAATGCATGCATGTCTTGTCAAAAATATGTCAGAAACATCCTGAGTTAAGACAGACATGTAACATTTATGCCAGAATCATGTTTCAAAATATTTTCTGAAAAACTGTGTGACACAAATATTTACATTACATTTTCCACAATTTCATTATGAGGAGGACCTATACTTTCTGGTCTTTAGAAATACAAAACAGAATAATGAAAACTATTGAAGTGGTAGGTATATGTATTTCCCACACATAACAGAAACAGTACTTGCATGTAGACAAACCTAAATTTTAGAAGTGTTAGGATGTAACATGTGCATACATGTACATAATGTATGTATTGTTATTATTAGATAAAAGCAGAATATGTCATGAAATGTAGGATATAATATGACTTCAGCATAAATGTTATGGCTTACATGTATGCTCTGATTTGTATTTTTTAACATATCCAAAGGAGCCCTTTCCATCAACTGTTATCAAAAGAAGTGATAAATTTGATGATAAGAGTCATTTCTCACCTTTAATACCTACATGTATGTACTGTCCCAGTCTGATGAAATGCAGCAAACTGCTTTAAACAATAGCTGGCATAATTCAACACAAACATGAAATAGATTTAAAGCCAATAGCCTCCCAGGGACAATGTCCATCACCATCTACTTGCTATTTAGGGGAAACTTTGCAAAATATTAAAGAAATAAACTTTGAAAGTATGAAAGTTCTACGTTATGACTGTAGATTGTAATTAATGAGTATTACAAAGCAATTTATGTAAACTGTATCAGTAGGTTATTGATTTGGGGACACTGATTTTGAATATCACTCATTAATAAGCCTCATATGGCTTCAGATGTTGAATATCCAAATTATGAAGACTTTGTACTTGTTTACTTTATGTATTGCATTCTGTGTATTGTACACCCTTGAAGAAGTTTGAAAAACCATTCCAGAATCCATGTATTCTTTCATTATATGATACTCTATTTTTTGCTTTTTTGTTATTTCATATACATGTAGCTTTTAATTTCCAACAACCGAAATTCCAATTTTCCATTTCTGAAGAAGAGAGCAAGTTTAGGTGTTAGTGATTAAATTAGTGCATTCCAAAATCAGATCATTGTATGATAAAAAGGTATACTTGTCTGAGAGTATTTTATAGTGTTTAAACTATACATGAGATCATTAAAAAGCATCGCTAATAGTGTGTTTTACCCATTTCCTGTTAGATTATAAAATATGTGAGAAATCACATAGTCAAATGAAACATTAACAAAACAAAATCTTCATAATTATACTTATTTTATACAAATTAACATTTAAAAATAGTATCTTCCCCATCTCTGTATGTTCAATGTTGTATCTCACACCATGTGGAGCAGGGGTAAATCATTACCAGTAATTATTCAACACTATTATGATTTTGAAATGTGAATGAAATATAAACTACTTGTACATGTACTGTATGTAGTATCAATATATTTAGCAAACTCTGATGATGTTATAGTAAAGCTTATAAAACAAAAACTGAAAAGCCATAGTTGCCATACAGACGAAATGGATTAATAAATCCTCATGAATGATAATCTTTTTTATGTTGCTGAACATTGCAAAGTGTTGCTGTTGTATATGACAAGATGAATACCATGTACACATTCCTCTGAGCTCAGATTTGCCTGTATATGAATGACAATGTCTGTGGTAGTCAGTATGTTGTATTAGAATAAACTTTAAATATGAAAAGTGCAATAGATAAACAAAGAATGCAAAGAATCGTGATTTGATAGTATTAGTGTACGGTATTTAAATGCAGTGTGCACACTTGATTCTCTAGTATTGTGGTACATTATGTGAACAAGCTGCTACAGTAGGAAAATGACGAGTGTTCTAGAAACCATCTCAAAACCAAGCTTTAATACTTTTACAAATAATAAGTTATATTATATTTTTGTGTATTAACTTGAAAGTCTCAATATCACCATTTAGATATACAGCTGGCTTAAAGTCAGCATATAATTTTGATTTTAAAAAATCAAACCAGGTCGGTGTTTCATAAAGCTGTTCATATTAAGTTAAGTGCAAATTTAACTTTAAGAATGACTGGTGATCCTTTCTTATGGAGAATGGTATATTCATTAGCGATGGTTTTGCGCATAAGAAAGAGCAACTTTCACTTTAAGAATGACTGGTGATCCTTTCTTATGGAGAATGGTATATTCATTAGCGATGGTTTTGCGCATAAGAAAGAGCAACTTTCACTTTAAGAATGACTGGTGATCCTTTCTTATGGAGAATGGTATATTCATTAGCGATGGTTTTGCGCATAAGAAAGAGCAACTTTCACTTTAAGAATGACTGGTGATCCTTTCTTATGGAGAATGGTATATTCATTAGCGATGGTTTTGCGCGTAAGAAAGGAGCACCAGTCGTTCTTAAAGTCGCTCTTAACTTACAAACAGCTTTATCAATAAAGCCTATTTCTTCTATTTGCTTTTGCCTTTTCAAAGACCAAATTAATATTTTGGCTATTAATAGAGAGCCTTCCTTGGTGACTTATTGTTGGTTTCGGGGTTGGCTGTTCACATATTCTAATTGTGCTCATCTGCGGAAATGTAAAATACTGTTTTCTTTGCTCAGCCTTTTGTATGGTAGTGATATGCATGCATGAAAATTAAATGCTAAAGACAATTATTATTAGTGTTACTTGGAATGTTTGAACAAGCATAGATTAGAGAGTACTAGTACTATGCTCATTGCTAAGTCTATTAGATGATGCACAAAGTCATAACCTGCCATACACCTAAATAGAGAATTTATTGATATACGTGTATTTGAAACTGCCTTTCTTCATGTTATTTTCGTTCTGATGATTGAGGTCTATTACAAACAAAGTAACAAAAAGTTAAAATTGTATACTAAAAATTGAGTGGATCTCTTTATTATACACCCAAAGATGATGTATAATAAATAAGCCCCTCTTTCACACCACCCCTCAAAAACCCAACTAGAACACAAGACATCTCATCAGGCAATTCTGTTCTTTGATACAATTGAGTGATTATTATGAAGTGGTATATCATGGAATACCAGGGGTAGATAATTTTACTGTTGACATGTATGTATTCATCCATTTGATTTGATTCAATTCAATTTTATTTACATCCATTTTAATCTTTCTTCTTGGTATACTGTATGTATACTATGCTGAGAGTGTGTTTATGATAGAATGTATTCGCAGTTTGGCACTGTTTCTTACAGCTTGCTAAGTAGCAAGTTACAAGCTCTTGACATGGTGCCATATGATTGGTTGAGAAGAAAAAATGGTAATCAAATGTATTTTACAGCACAATTTTATGAATCAAGGCACTCTCTCATACAATTTGGAACAATGCAATTGCTATCATTCTTATCAACAACAAGTTACAAGCTAAACTTACAAGCTACTATTGTATTTACTGACATCAAATTTGTTATAGATTTCTACTTAGAAATAGGGCTCATGTTAATTCTTTCATCCTACGCCAAATCCATCCCCTTTATAAAATTATTTCTAAACCAGTATGTTAGTAGATCTTTGCAATTAAATGATATTGTATACAGAAGACATAATAAAATTGTTTTTCTGTGCATCCAACATTTAATGTTAAAATATGCTTCAGTATACTTCAATCTCCAATTTTATTTTGATAAGATGCATTTATCACCTGTCACCCATGCTATTTATTGATATATTTTTCATGAATTTGTTCATCAAATAAATGACTTATATGGAATGTGTAATAGAATATGTAAAAGTGTGAATGAAAATAGCTGCTTAATTGTGTGAAACTACATATGTATTCATATGTTATTTCACTGTTCTGCTGCATTTGAAAACAAAAAAAAATGCCACAGAACTCTAAATAGATGTATGTGTTTGTATTAAGAAGGAAAAAGAGTTGAACTTTTTGTCAACGTTGTCAATGTTAAGAAATTGAATTGTGGGAAAGTGGCATCACATTAATTTCATACTTAAGAATGCGATAAGAATGTAATACCTTCTGCTTAATCATTAGTGAAAATGGGCTGTGCAAGTATCCAATCCTTTTGCAAGTACAATTAATTAATGTTGTAAACTCAATTATCTTAAATGATATACCAAATCCTTTTTATTTATATGTGTTTACCTGTGTCTGTATAATATTGTTATTTGTGTAATGTAACCATTTTGTGTATTTCATTTCTACTTGTCCAAGTGACTTGCCTTCAGTTAGTTGCAAAATCAGTGAATAAATCTGGTTTAAACTAAATATCCATATATAACACTATCTGACTGTATTCATTATTGTCTACTCTGAGTTATGCCTTGGTATGTGTGTAGAGTAAAAGTGAAATGACTTACTAAAGGACATTTTCATGGTTTTATTTTTTTCATAATCTATTGTGATGGTTTAAAAACAATAAAAATAACAAAAAGATGAACTGCAGACTTTTGTAGACATAGATAATCCAGAAATTTATTTGAAAAAAAACAACATGTTTTGTAACAAATTAAAATAGTAATTACGGTTCTATTAAAATAAAATACACTAATGCATTGTCAGGCACAGTTCAGACAAAGCATATTTCTTGTTTGACAGAACAAATAACATCAAAGATGAGAAAAGAAATGTTATGAAGATGAAAAGAGAATGAGTGTGAAGGAAATTTTAGCTATTAAAGGGAAGAAGAAGAAGGAAAGAAATTGAGTGGTAGAGAGAGTGGGGAGAAGAGTGAGCAAGAAATTCTAACAGAGAACAGGTAAAAGATTGAAACAGAAAGCATGAGGAATAATCCAGGAAGATGGGAAAAGATATACAAACTTAAAAGTTAGAATATAACACCAACATAAATTATTAAAGAAAGCAAAAAATAAAACATTGACTTGGTTTGAGAAATTTGACAAGCAAAAAACACTTCACTGCAAAATGTAGGTCATTTCGGTCCAGAGAAATTTGGCAAGTAAAAAGAAAAAGTGTTTCACTACAAAATGGAAATAATTTTGGTTTCTACGATTGGCACAGCTTACATGGGTGCTTTCTATGAAGAATAACACGCAGCACCCCTACTCTCAATGGGAAATGATTGTGAAATGAAGATCGGCTTGAATTTATCACCAACCCTTTTGTTATTGAACAGTTGAGAGAAAAGGAAAAAGATCAATTAAACGTAGTTGTGACAGAAAGAGACCCCAAATACATGGGCTTGGTGGTGGTGGAGGGGGGGGCACTACACTCGTCCATGGCACTTTAAATAAGGACCCTATGTGGTTGCTTGATCTCAGAGTACCCTAACAAGTATTTTTTCTCGTTTTTCCTATCGTGAATAATGTCTGTCTCAAATATCCTATTTTCATTTTCATGATGAAATTCCAAAAGCATGCGCACAAGCTATACTGTTGAAAATGTGAAATGGTATAAACTCCCCTTTTCTTGATTTTGTTGATTTCACAAAACTTAATATCCCTTTCACAGTAAGGGCGTATATCGCCGGATGGTAAAAACAAACAAAACCCTTTTTAAGTGTTTTGTGGTCGAGCATAGAGTCTATCTTTCAGTGCTCTCAAATATAAATTAAATAGGGAGGGAAGTATAATACGTAGAGACCAATGAATGAAGGCCAAAAAATATAAAAAGTCAATAATGGACTCATACATGGACATGAACTGAGAAATATTGTTTGTTTGTTTGCTTTTATTTCTGCGTTCAAAAACACAATACAAAATTATTTATAATTACAATATACAAAATAATTCACAATATAAACAATGTGGTCATATTACATAATAAATACAAATAAGGATGTGAGTATAAATTAATCTTTTTTAAATTTAAACATATATATATATATATATATAATGTAATAAATGAACGCAGGAGACCGCCATCGTGAGCGGTTAAAATTGATGGCGGCCTCATAAAAGATTCGTGACTAAGATTGATATTTACTGACCAAGTGGGTGCATTGCAAGTGCAGGTGCTGGTGCTGTGTATAGCAGTTGAGTAAAATCAGAATATTAAATAGCGAATGTGAATATTTGAGTGAATGTTTTAATTTGTAGGGTGGGGTTGATAAGATTGAATGATAGTTTTCTTTAGAGTGGCTTTTAATGAGTATATGGTTGAACACGTTTTAATATTGTTTGGAAGACCATTCCAAATGTCAGGACCATGGTGTCGAATTGATTTAGAGGCAATTAACAGTCTGGGGTTAGAGAGATGAAAGTTTCCGGATATGCGCGTTGGGTAAGTATGGACAGAACTATTAAATTTGAACATGTTATCAAAAGACGAAGGGAGCAGATTGTTAATATATTTAAACATAATTATAGTTATTTGAATAGTATATAAGTCGGCAATTTTTAATGTCTTCAGTTTAAAAAATAAAGGATCGGTGTGAGCCAAATAATGTGATCCTGTACAAATGCGAATTGCTCTTTTTTGTAATTTAGAAATAGAAGTAAGTTTTGTGGAACCACAATTAGCCCAAACAACGTTACAATATGTTATATACGGGAGTATTAACGAATAATACAATATAAATAAAGTTTTGTGTGGTAAAATAAATTTCAACTTGGAAATTATTCCAATATTTCTCGAGATACATACAATGATATGGTGCAGATGTTCATTCAAACGTATTAAGGGTATGTTTTTTTCTAAAGCTTTTTTTTTCAAAGACTAGCCAAACATGTTTGGGGTATGATTTTCCCCAAGCTTTTCCCCCGGGTCATATTCTGGAGACAACTGTTTTAGTGGCCAAAATGTGTAAATGAAGCCCACGAAGAACTTATTTAATTAAGGGAGCATTTTGCATACACAGAAAAACTCGTTTATGGGTGTTTGCAAATAATTGGTCATGTGTACAGCAATACATTTGACCCCCCCCCAGGCTTTTCCTTTCATTAACGTCATCTGACGGCATGTCACAAGATTCCATACTGGGAGAGAGGCCAATGTAAGGGGTGGGGTTCTCACCCCTCAGGAAGGGAAATACAGTGTATATCAATATTATTTGAAAGTATTCTGTCAAGGGAGGGCTTGTGAAAGCATGATTATTATCATAAAAAGAATTGTTTGAAAACCAAGAGATTGCAATAAAGGTGAAAGGAGAAGACACTATAAAGAAAAAAAAAGAGAGAGAAATGAATCCGGGTGAATATCCCTATTACCTCCTCTATTATGTAGGAGATGGCCGCGAGAGAGAGAGAGAGAGGGGGGGGGGGGTACACTGTTAGAAAATTTATCCTTAAACTAAAAGAAGTTCCTGCAGCAGAGTCTCGAGAACACCTGTAATCTTACCAGATTGCGAAATCTTACAGGAAATTGGTATTTGGTGTGTGTAATCTTACAAATTTCCTTAAATAAAACACTCTTTTCCCTTTTTCTAACAGACCTGTTCTGTTAAATTGCAGAAAAATTCCTGTTTCATGAATTTAAAGAATGATTCTGGTATTGCTTTCTGCAAAATCTTCTTTTATTTTTCTGTAAAATCAGTTTTTTTTTAACAGTGTAGAACCCGTGCGTTGCAGCTTAAAAAAAGAACTTGCCAGATGCATTGAGAGCCTGGAGGGGTCGGGGCTTGTCAAAACTTTATGGACAAAATGCCCTTTTCTCTATGCTCTTTTTCGTTCTTTTCTTCATATTTCATTGTACTTAAGTCCATAAAGTAATTTTGTGAGTATTGTAAAGAAGTAAATTATAAGCCTATCAATGATACTTTGGATTCCACTCGATCCTTTATATCCTTCCTTTCTTTTCTTCGCTCGTCACATTTGGCCTTCCTATTTTATCTTTCCTTCAAGTCCATTCTTACTATCTTTCCTTCTTCTACGCCCTCTCTCTGCGGGATGGGGTGCAAACATGCTGTTTATTAATTTAAATTTGTAATTTGCCCGGCGTCTCGCCGCCCAAAACCTATATCCTTTTCTTGTCTTTTTATGCGGAAAATCAATTTAAGTGTATTTTCTTGTCTTATTGTTTGTCTGAGATAATTTTTTAAAACTTTATTTCTGTACTTTTTCCCTATAAGAAAACAATTAATCTTGACTTATTTCTATTTTACTCCATTTTTTTCATATTGAATAAAGGTGATATAAATAAAATGCAGTAGTTTTCAGTACTGGTAGTCAATAAGTTTTATCACCGCTTTTTCTAACTTGATTTGTAACAGAATTGTTCAACTACACCATACCAGTTGTAATAACGAATTCACGATGAACATTTCCGAGCTTGATTTGTACGATATCCTTGGGATTCTACAAGATGCTGATCAAGATGCGGTGAGTGGATGTTAAGAGCAGTATGAAATTGCAAAACCCTTCTGTTTCTTAAGGTTTAATTTGATTTAGTGGTCTAGTATAACCAACGTACGTACCATGATCAGCTCAGACCTCAGTAGCACTCGAGCAGCGACCAAGCGCAGCTCAGCTCAGAGCATCGGGGGGAGCCGGCGAAGGCAGCCCAATGAAGCCCCGCTCGCGATCATCATGATCACAGCTGCGTTGCCGCAGTCAGTCCAAACTTCGCGGACGGTCATTATCTAAAAAAAAAAACTAGCCAATATCCTTAAACTCTGACATCATCAATGTGGAAAGTGACCTAAAATTAGAGGCCATTCCGTGCTTTTGGGAACTGGTAGCCAAATCGAACTCGTACCTCTTTTCACCACGATATGTAAAGAAACTTCGCTTCGGCGATTTTGAAAAGAATTGATGCGAGAGGCTTTGTTTACGATGCGAAGCTCCTCACACAACTGGTTACCTCTTTCCTCATGCGACGTTAAATTGTCCAAGTTTGCCATTGGTGGACAAGTTTTCAGATGACATCGACGATTCCGCGGAATTATAATTTTTGTAATTATATCCATCTACCCCGCATTTCCCTGCTCTTCAAGACCACTCTGCCACTTTCACAATGTTGACAAAAAAAAATTACAAAGTCGATTCACTAAATAAATCACAAACAAGATGTATATGGGGATGAATCACTTTAATAAACTATATTTTCACGAGTAGGTAAAGACAGTTTACTAGTGAAATTTATTTCTTCAGAATCATCACTGACGAAATAAATCTCATTGGCAATCTCTCTTTATATCTACTCTTCAAAATGGGGACCATCTAAGAAAATTCTCCTGAATTATAAATGCTGGTTCCCATTTTCACGAGTAGATAAAGACAGTTTATTTATTAATCAAATTTATTTCGTCAGAAAATCATCACTAACGAAATAAATATCACTAGTAATCTGTCTTTATCTACTCGCTGAAATGGGAACCAGCGTGTACAACTCTATTGAGAATTGTCCACGCTGGTTCCCATTTTGGCGAGTAGATTAAACTAGTTAACTCTACTCGCTGAAATGGGAACCAGCGTGTACAACTCTATGGGGAATTTTCCATAGAGTTGTACGCACTGGTTCCCATTTTAGCGAGTAAAGTAGTTTAATCTACTCACTGAAATGGGAACCAGCGTGGAAAATTCTCATGAATTGTACATGCTGGTTCCTATTTTCACGAGTAGATAAAGACAATTTATTAGTCAGATTTATTTCGTCAGAATCATCACTGACGAAATAAATCTCATTGGCAATCTCTCTTTATATCTACTCTTCAAAATGGGAACCATCTAGGAAAATTCTCCTGAATTATAAATGCTGGTTCCCATTTTCACGAGTAGATAAAGACAGTTTATTAATCAGATTTATATCGTCAGAGAATCATCACTAACGAAATAAATATCACTAGTAATCTGTCTTTATCTACTCGCTGAAATGGGAACCAGCATGTACAACTCTATTGAGAATTTTCCACGCTGGTTCCCATTTTGGCGAGTAGATTAAACTAGTTTACTCGCTGAAATGGGAACCAGCGTGTACAAATCTATGGGGATTTTTCCATAGAGTTGTACGCGCTGGTTCCCATTTCAGCGAGTAGAGTAAACTAGTTTACTCTACTCGCTAAAATGGGAACCAGTGTGTACAACTCTATGGGGAGTTTTCCACGCTGGTTCCCATTTTAGCGAGTAGAGAAAAGACAGCGACGAAATCAATCTTTCTGATCTAAGCTCTTTGAAGGATTAGATTTATCTAGAATCAGCGCGCCAGCTGCGGTGAAGCAGTGAGCAAGCTCGAAAAGGTAGGTAGGTCATGTCTTGTCGTGAAAAAGTGTCCTGTGGAAATTAGGAACTGGTTCCCATTTTCACGATAATGCCAAATCTAGCCTATGGCGTAAGTTTCTTTAGGATGAGTTCAGTATTCATGAAAATCATTTACCGGCGCGGTGACATCAGCCTCAGACTCACATGACTCAGAGGCTCAGTCAGGGCACGAAGCAGGGTGACCAGATTTCACAAAGTGAAATATGGGACAACCGACAAAGGACGCTGCATGAGCTGATCGACCGAGCCAGGTCTTGATAAAAAAAAGATCAACAAAGAAGGCTACACAGTGTTAGACTTATAAAAAAATATGTAGAATAGGAAGGGAGGATGAACGAAAGAATGAAAAAAGAGAAAGGAAAGAGGAAAGAAAAGAGATGAATTGAGAAGAAAGAAAAAAAAAATGAAGGGGAAAATGCAGGAAAAAGAAAACAAATAAAAGAAAGTTAGAGTAAAAGAAGGATGAGAAAAGAAGAGAGAAAAAGGTTTCCGTCATTCTTTAAATGAATAAGGAAAAAAAGAAAGGAAGGGAAGGTGAACAAAATAATATTTGAAAGAAAAAAGCAAATGACAGAAAGCAAAATATGTAAGACAAAAAGAGGAAGAAAGAAATAATGAAGGAATGAAAAAGGTTTCTTTCATAAAATGAAAAAGAAACAGAAAGAAGAAAAAAAAAGAAGGGAGGAGGGAAAGAAAGAAGAAGGGAAAATAATTAGAAGAAAAAAATAAAATAATGAAAGAAAGGAGGAAAGAATGAAAGAAAAATGTGGAAGGAGAGAAAGAACGAAAATAAAAAAACGAGAGGAAGGGAGAAGGAAGCAAAGAAAAGTTTAAGGAAAGGAATGATTGATGAAAGAAATTAAAAAAGAAAGAAATCTAAAAAAAGATAGAAGGAAAAATGAACAGAGAGAGAGAAAGGATTAGGAAAGAAAGATAAATGGATGAAAAAAGGGCAAGCAAGAATGAAGGAAGGATGAAGAAAGAAGGATAGGAAAAAGAAATGAAATTTCAAGCAGACAAAAAATCCAATCATCTTAACAAAAATCTCAATGATATTTGGTGTTTTTTAATATACTTTTTTATTTTAAAGAACTAAAATGTTTTATAAATGAATAAAATTTAAAAATAAAACAGTCAAATTTAAAAATTAGATGAAATAACGTGGCACACAGGCATCTCCCCCCCCCCCGTCTCTCCCATCCCATTTTCAAATTCGCACTGATCACAAAATACAACAAGACTCAAAATGAAAGCTGAAACAATTAGATCTAGTTGTGAAAATTTGTTCCTCCGATTACATCACCAAATCAGTAATCTGAGAATCCAAAATTTATTTACACAAATCTCCCGCTGATTTTGTGATTATTTTTGTGTAAAACATGTTTATCATGACTGTGAGATTGTTTGCACCATTGAGAATCTGCTCCGATCCTACACGCTGAGCCAGTAGCCTGCCACACACATGCGGGAGGCCAGTTCATTTGCAATGTATTGGGTTAGCAAGAAAATCACCGCAGAACTTGCAAGAGTTATTGACTTATCGATTTTATTGTTGTCTCTGCTTCGTCATCTGTTGGTTAATTGATGAAAATTCTTCACTTTATATATTAACTGTATTTTCTTCAATATTCTGAAATACGGGACAAATAGGCGTCCCGGAATGGTTTGTCGGGACGCCGGGACAGAGGAGCAAAATAAGGGACGATCCCGGGAAATACGGGACATGTGGTCACCCTGGCACGAAGCCAGGGATTGCACTCCATTCATGTGCGTGTACCACGAAAAAAACCTAAACTTTTGCCCCCGAGATTTCTACTTTCCTTCTAAATGATCTAGCCCTAAATCATGTAAATGGGATACAACTTCATTTCCAACATTTCTACAATATTATTGATTTAATTTTTAAACAATTTATTTAAAAAACAAGAAAATATTATGGAAAGATTGGGAAAATTTGCCACCATGTTTTTATGTCACCATCTTGATTTCTTTGTCTTTCGCCACAGATACAGGACGCATATCGTGATATGCGTGCTGTATCCTTTTTTGTATCAGTCACTTGGTGCAAGGATGTTAAATGTTTACATGAAAAAGTGCTTCCTCAAAAGGTCTGGAAACTATTACCTGTGTTGTGATGTTTTCCAGATCTATATGATGATAATCATCCTGCATGTTTTGACAAATTGATTATTGGTTATCTTCTTCATCATTTTGAAGCAGCACTTAATGACCTCTGGAAGAAGAAGAATATTGAAATCTTACTTTTTCACAATATGCATGACAAAAAGTTTGTTTTGGGGGAAAAGGCCAAGGGTCTATATTTCCTGGTTAATATTGAGCACAGAACGAGAAAATGGACATACATGTACCTCGCTTTTAATAGTTCTTCCTACAAGTTCTTTTCCATGAACAAAAACCTACAATGTTGGTACCAACTCGCCCAATCAAAAACTTGCTCATCCTGTAAAATCTAGATGATTTGTCCATGCCAAACAATTTCCAAACTGTCATACAACGAACATTGTTAACAAGACACATGATAAAAAATGAAAGTGTGACACTTGTCAATTTTTGAAGTATAGGCCTTTTTGATAATTTGAAAGTAATGAAATCTTTTAGTTTATTAGCTCATCCGGCCCGAAGGGCAAGATGAGCTTATGCCGTGGCATGGTGTCCGTCGTCTGTTGTCCGTCCACAAATTCAAAATGCTACTACTTTGCCATTTCAAGTCCGATTTCAATTCTGTTTGCTTTATAGATAGCACTAGGTGGGGCATTCAAAACTTCTACACAGAATTTTGAAATTTATTAAATATGCTAATTTATGCGCATTTTTCAGAATTCACAAAAAATGCTACTTCTTTATTTGTTGACCGATTTTGATTTTTTTGCTTCCATCTGGTAGAGCTTCATGAGGTTCACCAAACTTCTACACAGAATTTTGAAATTTTGACCAGAACAATTTTTATGCTAATTTATGCGAAATTAATTTATGCATGTTTTTTAAAATTCACATAAAATGCTTCTTTATTTGTTGACCGATTTTGAATTTTTTGTTTCCATCTGGTAGAGCTTCATGAGGTTCACCAATTTTCTTCACAGAATTTTGAAATTTTGACCAGAACAATTTTTATGCTAATTTATGCGAAATTAATTTATGCATATTTTTAAAAATTCACATAAAATGCTTCTCCTTCTTTATTTGTTGACCGATTTTTGATTTTTTTTCTTCCATCTGGTAGAGCTTTATGAGGTTCACCAAACTTCTACACAGATTTTTGAAATTTTCAGTAGAAAATTACTTATGCTAATTTATGCAAAATTTATTCAGAAATCACAGAAAATGCCTCTTCTTCTTTATTTGTTGACAGATATTGATATTTTTTCTTCCATCTGGTAGAGCTTCATGAGGTTCACCAATCTTCTACACAGAATTTTGAAATTTTGACCAGAACAATTTTTATGCTAATTTATTCGAAATTAATTTATTCATATTTTTAAAATTTCACATAAAATGCTTTTTCTTCTTTAATTGTTGACCGATTTTTACTTTTTTTCTTCTTCCATCTTGTAGAACTTTATGAGGTTCACCAAACTTCTACACAGATTTTTGAAATTTTCAGTAGAAAATAACTAATGCTAATTTATGCGAAATTTATTCAGAAATCACAGAAAATGCCTCTTCTTCTTTATTTGTTGACAGATTTTGATATTTTTTCTTCCATCCGGTAGAACTTCATGAGGCCCACCAAACTTCTACACAGAATTTTGAAAATTTTCAGTAGAAAATTATCTATGCTAATTTATGCAAAATGTATTCATAAATCACAGAAAATTCCTCTTCTTCTTTATTTGTTGACAGATTTTGATTTTTTTTCTTCCATCTGGTAGAGCTGCATGAGGTTCACCAAACTTGTACACAAAATTTTGTCTGGAAAATTATTTATTCTAATTTATGCAAAATTTATTCATAAATCACAAAAAAATGTTTTTTCTTCTTCATTTGTTGATCAATTTCAGTTTTGTTTGCTTTATATGATAGCTCGAGGTGGTGATACAAAATTTAAACATAGAATTTTGAAACTCATTGAATCTGCTATTTATAAATTCATATATTTTCAAAACTCACAAAAATTGCTTACTTATTTGTTGATTGATTTTGGTTATTTTTGTTCCATCTGAGAGCTACCGTTCACCAAGTTTCTACACAGAGTTAAGAAACTTTGACTAGATAATAATTAATACTTAATTCATATGAAATTTATTCATAGATCACAAAAAATGCTTCTATGTCATTTCTTCATCAATTTCAATTCTATATCCTCAATTTATGTCACCAATATAATTCACTACAGTGTCAACTGGGCTGAAATGAAAATTGTGTTAAATTGTGTTGTGAGATGCCAGATGAGCTCCACATCATTGATGTGCTAGTTAAATTGTTACATGACTAATTTCAAACTTTTCTTTGAACAGATTAAGAAAGCATACAGGAGAAAGGCACTGAAATGCCATCCAGATAAAAACCCAGACAATCCTCATGCTGGTAAGCTTAAATATTTGTATGAATAAATTGTTGATTCAAGTTGGTACATATATATGTGTAACAACTTCCATGTAGGTTTTGCATTAATCATAATGTGTATTTTTTCAAATTTTCTTTTCTTTATTTCATAACATGTATTTCTTTAAAGCACTAGAATTTATAGACACCATTCATTGTTTCACTTCCAATAGCAACAATCAGGTTTGTTCTAAATAAAGTTTTGTCTGTAAAATTAGCATCGACATTCTTTTTAAAATAGAATACATGGATGTTATGTGTGAAAGTAGAAAATAAGTCAGAGTTAATCATGAAAGTTTGAAAAAAGTTGTGGTCATTTGAAAAATGAGATCAATAAGACTATATAAATGTCAAATTGGCAACTTGAAAGGATAAGGACGACACAGATCCCATCTGTCCTGTACATACTTTATTATAAATTTGTGCTTTTTCTCAACTTAGCACCTTTTCCCTTGGGCAATGATTAAGATAACATTAAAAGAGTATTGGCCTGACCTTTGTCCTTATAAAAGAAGAATATAGGCCTACTTATTAGTAAAAATTTGAATTGATGACCTTTTCCGTCATTTTGTGTATAGTGCAAATGGAGGACGAGTTGTCCTTTCCCAACATCACAACGATATAACCTTTGCCAACAATTTGAAATCTCCATAGTCATGCATAGTGATTACAATTTTTTTACCCCCCCCCCCATGAATACAGGTTGTCTGGTTCTTTTCAAACCCTCACCAATCCCCTTTTCTAATTTTCTTTGTACTTTTGAATTAACTTTCCAATTATGTTGTATTCTCCTTTCATTCCATTAGCTGTATGATAAATAATAATGCCATATATGTTTGCTTCCATTTTTCCATCCAGCTGCAGAGTGGGAGAAGCTTGCCAAAGCTTTAGAAGTACTAAGTGATGAGGATGCAAGGGTCAGTATTATCCATTGAGTAATGTTTTGTGGATTAACAAGGCTCTAGCAATCTGACTGTCTTTAGTTTAGAGTGACCAATTTATGTAATACCTGTCAACACTTTCTAGAGTCAACCATGCATTTTATAACCTTTTACCAAAGTAAAAGTTTCCCGTGATCTATTGCTTATTTTAGTTCTTAAGATTTTGTACTCGGTTTATGTAATACCTGTCAACACTTTCTAGAGTCAACCATGCATTTTATAACCTTTTACCAAATTAAAAGTTTCCTGTGATCTATTGCTTATTTTAGTTCTTAAGATTTTGTACTCGGTTTATGTAATACCTGTCAACACTTTCTAGAGTCAACCATGCATTTTATGACCTTTTACCAAAGTAAAAGTTTACTGTGATCTATTGCTTATTTTAGTTCTTAAGATTTTGTACTCGGTTTATGTAATACCTGTAAACACTTTCTAGAGTCAACCATGCATTTTATAACCTTTTACCAAAGTAAAAGTTTCCTGTGATCTATTGCTTATTTTAGTTCTTAAGATTTTGTACTAAATCCTAATTACTGATTTATTTAGTTATTGAAATATATTACTCTGCTATCCTGTGACATAGTGCAATATATAAAAAAATAACAATTAAAACGTGCAGAAATAATATATGATCAGCAGTAATAATGACAAAGAATACAAATATCAGACCTCTTCTGTAAATGTAATTGTGAACTAGCTGTAATTCCTAAACTGTTGCCCCAAACTGATATGGCATAATCTAAACATTGTAAAATATTAGACTTATACAGTGTATTTAACAATGATTTATGTAGAAAAGATTGAAGTTTGCCAAGCAAAAATATCTTATAGGCTAACAACTTTTGAAGATTTATGAGAAAATTCCAGTTTGAATTTTGGTCTACTTCTATCTAGTACCTAACAGAGTTGTTGAATTGGTTCATTGCCTTAGTTTTATCTACATTAATTACAAGGCAATTTCATTCTTGCCAACTTCTAATTCTATTAACATTGATTAGTAATATAAGATTGACTTTGTTAGTATTTGAACCAGTATCATGTCTTCATGATCATTGAATGCCTCATACCAATCATCTACTACCCTATGTAAGGAAAATACTGTGGAATGATTACAAATAAAAGCAAAATTGATTGACATTAATGAGATCGCATTTCTGTAGGTAATCAAGGAGTTGATTTTGAACCATCTTTCCAATTAATTCAGAAATGTAACAAACAATAGAGATTAGTCAATAGTTTGTCCTATCAGACTTAAAACCTTCTCCTTTATATATTGTTGTTGTTGTTCTTGATGTCTTCCAATCATTAAGAATGGTTCCCAATATTAAACTAAGATTAAACATTTTACAAAGAGACTTTCAGATAAAGGGAGGAGCAAGACATAATTTTGAGTCAAAGATGAGAATATTTAGGCTACTAGAAGGAGAAAGGCTTAAAACTAAGTTAAAAACATCATCCACTTCTAATTGTTTGAATGTAAATTCATAAACACATTATGGATGTTTTCTTACAAAATAACTTGTTCATTAAGAGAATGTTGTTTTCCGACATTTAAAACTAGTCATTCATCTCATCAGAGCTTACATTAACCAAAGCCTTGGAACAAAATATAATTTTTTTGTATAGGTGCTGCTTTTCCAACAACAGCAGCGGCAGTGTTAACATTGAAATTTTAACTGAAAGTTAAAATGTTTGAAATGTCATGATAACTTAGAAAGTATATAGTCCTAGTTCATAAAACTTGGACATAAGGTTAATCAAATATTACTGAATATCCTGCCTGAATTTCCTGTCACATAATGAAGGTCAAAGGTCATTTAGGGTCAATGAACATAGACTATGTTCTGGGATTAACTTTGAAGTCTTAACCCAAAGTTTTGGAATGTCATCATAACTTAGAAATGATATGGACCTAGGTCATGCAACTTGGACATAAAGGGTAATCAAGTACATGTATTATGAATTCCCTACCTGAGTGTCTGGTCACATGACCAAGGTCAAAGGTCATTTAGGGTCAATGAACTTTGGTCATATTTGGGGGGGTTGTTGAATTACCCTCATAACTGAAATTTTATGGATCTAGGTCATGGAACTTGGACATAAGAGTAATCAAGTATCCGTTTTTTTAACACATTTTATATGATACAATCATTCAATACAAAACTGAGAAAGACAAAGAAAACAGTACTGTTATTGGTCAATGATTTTCTCATATTACAACTTAATGATTAAGTGAATAATTTGTTTCTATATGACACAACTTTTTAGAATGACGTTTATCATTGTGATGAAATTATTTTAAGTGAGCAATTTTGTTTCATTTTCAGGCTACTTATGATAAAGTTCTCAAAGCAAAGAAGGCAGCAGAACTCAGGAACAAAGCACTCGAGGGAAAAAGGAGAAAAATTAAAGAAGGTACAGTAAAATAATTTATCAGCTGTTTTTTATTCATATATTTGGCAGACTTTGTAGGAGACGTTATTTTTTAATCTCTCTCTTTTTTTTTTTGGGGGGGGGGTTCTGCTCATGTAGCAATAGCTCAGTCATTCTTCTGGTTCTTGTTGTATTTTTCACACGCATACAAGTATGATTATTTATCAGTCATTGAAGCCTATGTCATAATAGCTTAATAAAGTGTAGAGGATAGAACAGACTTTAACATTCTCCATATCATGGTTTTATGCTTCATTTTTTTAATTGTTGTTATCAAATATCAGGGGATATTTGTCAGTGGTACAACCCAATGTGGAATTAATACCATTTTGACAATATAGCCAATACCCCTTTCACAAAAGACTTTCCAGGATTTGCAAATTGTTTGACCGATGAAGATCTTTGTTGTATGCACTTACTGATCAGCATATGTCAGAAATGTTTGAAATTTGTAATTGATTAGTAATATATATGCTGTACCCCTGGGGCAATTTGATACAGCTGTTCATAAAGTCATGGATTACTTTGCAAATGTCAAGCCAAATGGGATTCGTAATCAGGTTTATTTCCATCAAGTGAAATTTGATTACGGATTTATTTTGGATTTATGTTTTAATTACGTAAACCATTTTATTACAAAATATATTATGACATAATTTATTAAAGACAGTTGCCCTAGAAACACCATTACACTTTGCTAAATACCCAGTTACACAATGCCTACATTGGGATAAACTTTAATATCTTGTATAGCTCTCCATATGCTATTCACCTCAAAGTTCTTGCTTTACTTTAGAAACAATTTAATTCATCATCCCAGCTACATATATTAATGGCTGCCACTTAGATTATATATACTTATCCTTTACTTTTCAGACCTTGAATCAAGAGAAGCCTCATACAAGAAAGAACAAGAAACTTCAACAACTGATATAATTTCCTTGGAGGAAAAGGTAATTTATCATAAATCCATGAAAATAGAGGGCTATTGGACTATTACTGCAAGACAAGTGTGAGATAAGTCAGGCCATTTTGCCCATGTTGACCAAACTAGATTTGTACCACAGATCAAGGCCACAGGTTTTTGAATTTTACCTTTTTTTTTTATACTTGTTCATTTTCTTAGTTAGGCCAAAATGTAGAAGAATTTACTTGAGAGTTTCACAGAATTCATTTTGGTATGAGACCACTTCTCAAACTAAGAATAGGATGAAACTTTCAGGATGCAATCTTATTCATAACTTGTTTTATATACAAGTACTTTCTTTGTAAAATACACACATTTAGAAATGTTTAAAGGGTCTACCGAAGGGCTTCATTCTATTCAGAAAAACAAAAACATTATTTAGAGAGGACACAATGCTATATTAAAAGAAAAAAGTCAAATTTTCATAAAGTGTCAGATAGAGATTCCAGAGAAATCTGAATGTACACTTGGCTTTGAAGGTTATGTTGTCCATACTGCTAACACAGCTGCTGATCCATGATGCCATGGATTTCATGTTGTAAAATGAGAGTTCTAATAGGGTTTTTATTTCATCACATTGTAGATCAAGCGATTGAGGGAAGAAGGATCACAGACGTTGAAGAAAGAACAAGAGCTTCTAAGAAATGAACTCCATTCTGCTCCTCCTCTGCATGAAGGTATCTCTCCTCTTCAATTTTCCCAATACATTACAGACACTTAAAAATTAAAGGAAAGCATTTTCATTATTGAACTACATGCACTGGTATTAAGTTTGTAGGTAATTCATTGTTGTTTGTGTGTGCATTGTAAATTTTGTAATTGTTGTGGCAAAGATGATTTTTTTAATTCCTCTCATGTATGAACTATTTTTAAAAGTAGATGATGATTTTTCCAGACATGTGTCAATTTCCTTTGAATGTTGGGATTTAAAAAAAAAAGAAAGAAATCTTATTTCAGAGTAATCTGGTCCACTACATATATTTTTGTCCTCCCCATCACTACTAAACTTGAGTTATATGTTTACAATCTATTGTTGTCCACTTACTTTTACCATACATGTTCAATGTACCTCCCCTTATTAAATTGCTCTGATTTATATGATCTCTTCAGATACATCCCCTAAATTGAAGATAAAATGGAAAGCACAGAAAGGAGATGTAACAAATGGAGGATACGATTATGCTTTCTTGAAACGCATTTTTGGAAAAGTAAGCTATTATTACATCAGTTGGTTGCTAGAATGTACTGTCTGGGAATAGTGATTATGTGTAATTGTCACATGAAGATTCTAATTTGGAACCCTGTATCTTTGGATGAATGGTACATCTTTGGATAAATGAAAATTGAGTAATCTTTTCGATAACAGTTGTTTGAGACCTCATTTCCAAAATACATAAACCTGTTTGATAATAGAATAAAATATTACACAAGTTATGAAAAGAATCATATGATATTGTGAATGCTGCATAATTGAATAACACAGTCCATACATGACCGTAAGAGGCTTTGTATAATTTGTTTTTTTGGACAGGGTATTTGTTTTTTCAAATTTATTTTTTATTTCAATTGATAAGTAAATATACGATTTTATCACATAATATTTTTATCATTGCATATCACCACTCACAAGATGAACTACAAAGATTCACAACAAGTTGTATTGTTGTCATTTGCATTTTGTCCAAATGTGATACAGATATTTATGTTTCTTATCTTTCTAATTAGATTGTTCTCATCTCCTCTTTCATCTTCTCCCCCTTCATCTACTCATTTTCAGTATGGACAGGTCAAGAATTTGATATTGTCAAGCAAGCGGAATGGAAGTGCTATAATTGAGTTCTCATCTGCTGCTGCTGCTGTAAGTTTAAAAGATTAATGAAAAATGTAGAGGTTAGATCTACATGCAGAAATGAGAAAGAATATAAAATATAAAAAGGCTACCATTGTATGTGCAGATGTTTTCTAAAAAGACCTTTTAATGGTCATATCAATTAGTTTTTTTAGGCTAATATCCACCTATTTGGTTTGCTTCTATAAGCAGAAATGTTGTATACATGCATTTAATTTTTACGCAAATTTTTGACCGTTGTGAATATTTGAAATGATATCTGTTACAATATTTTCAAATTATCAGTATAAAGTCATCGCATATTCGGCTGAGTTGATTTGGTGATTCGGGAATCAATCTGGCTAGATTTTCGCTGTCTTTTCTGTTTTGGATTTCACAATTGCCCCTTTAAATGGTATGAGTTATCTGTAAAAATGCCCATTCATGAAGGATGGTTTTGAAACTGAAATTTCCATGCTTGCTGTATGCTGTACAAAAGTTATTGCTTAAAAAGTGAAAAGGAATACATGCGGCCCAAAGACCTGTCATCAAAGGCTATATAATGGGTATTGCTAAAACTACAGCTTACCTTTTGTTTACAACCCTTCATTTGTGCCATCTCTTCATATTTCAATCGACTACTCGTATAACCTGTACACAACATGAAGAGCAACTTTGAACATCTACATTTTGTGTACCTGACCTGGCAGTCATATCATATGACATGATTATTTTGTTAGTGTTTTAGATTTAAATTTTTGAATTTAAATTTTTTATATTAACGACTCAAATTATTATGGAGAAAAAGTTGTTAAGCCCAGCGCACACTATGCGACCCGATATGACATGATTTTTTTCAATAAATAACATTTTACTTTAAATGTGTAAGCTTCAAGAAGTAGAATTATTTCATTAGTTCTGCATGATGTTAGGAATACTGAAATCATAATTTTGCTTTGCGGCAAGCCCTGTGGTCGGAGTAAAGTCCAAATTGGCTTCAACTCGAAGCCGATGATGACATCATTGCAATTTGTAATTGAGCATGTCTTTATTCCTACATGGAGGCTCAAACTAGTCCTACCACTATTTTGATATCTGACTCCTAAGATTTTTTTGGTTGGAATGTTCATATAAAAATTTTATTACATTATCTTTAAAATTCTGATTTCAACGAATTGTATAGTGCATGCCAGGCTTTAATATTTTTTCATCATTATTTTCTTTAAAATTTTTTTTTTCTTCTTGATTTTAGGAAATGGCTGTCTCAAATGAATTTGGTCTACCTAACAACCCATTGCAGTTAACCTGGCTGTCAGGAAAGCCAGAGAAAAAGCCTGAAGAAGTGGTGCATATGGTAAGATATGCGAATGCTCTAACATCAGCACTTGAATCTCTTTGGAAAACAGGATGCTCTTCACAACCTAGAAATTCACCTAATAAAGAATGTAAATGACACATGTGCAGTATGATGTATAACTTAACTTGTGCCACTATATCATTACTAACTTGTTGAGCATTATTCCTGATATAATTCAGACTAAGGTCTTAAAAGAAAGTGCATTTCACTGAAATCAAATGTTAAATGGAATACAACAGTGTCAGTACACTTTTATTGCTGATCTTTGTATGTGTGTGTTTTCATATTAATCAAAATGAACTATTCTGTGGAACACAAAGAATTATAATGTAGTACATGTACCATGGACATCATGAATTACCAATACATTTTAATCTTTTTTTTTTTGACCCAGGAATCTGCTGTGGAAAAACAGTTTGAGGAAGATGTCTTGCAGCTTCTTCTCCAAGCAGAAGCTAACAAACAAAAACAACCAACTAGCAAAGAACAATCCAGCGAGAGCTGGCATCAAAGCAGTGAACATTCAGAGGTTAAGAAAGACCAGTACTATGAACATTGCCCTCCATCACATTTAAATGAAAAAGAAGGGGATGATGGATGATGAATTGTGATGGACTTGAACATCAATAGTTCCAGCAACAGGAAAGACTGTTTATACTGCATTGATTGCCAGAAAAGACTGTGAAGGATTACATCACTCTTCCCAGTGATTCCACTTTATTACTGCGCACCCTTACACCCAGAAAAACATGTTAAAAAAAACCCAGATGACATGTTAAGGATGCTAAAATGAAAAAAAAATTGAGAGGGGAAAAACTAATATGTGTCTGGTGTTTAAGCCAAAAATTTGAAAGGGGTAAATACATGCATGTAAATTTTACAGCTTAAAAATCTTGTTTAGGTGAGGTTGTCAAACCTGTGGTCCTACGTGTGTACAACAATATAGTTGGGTGGCTCCCTGGGTTGCACTTGTTTATTTTTATACAACCTATTTTATAAAAGAAACATGATCATGCATTATCAACCAAAAAACTTCAAAGTTGAGGAGTTTTGAGCAGACAGGAGATGTACTTTTGCATAATGCTAGATCTTCATGGTCCCTTTAGGCAAATCTCTATGTTCGAAATCGCAAATTGAATGCTTCTATCAATATGGGTGTATTGTCAAATAATTGACAGGTGTATTTGCCACTTCATCTATCTTTATTACGAGTTTATCTGGTAATAAAAATACATGTATCTTGTATATCTTTCTTACATATTCTTATACCAAGTGGAAAGTGCATGGAATGAGTATAGCCTATCACACTCAGATCAATGGTTTATTGGTCACGAAGTGGTGTTCAGACTTGACAGTCATTAGACAAGCCAGTTTTAGAGAAACGGGGATTTCATTATGTGGGATGAGATCAGACAAGCATCAGCAAATTGGGATGAGAGCAGACCCAGGGGAGTGCCACTATGAGGACATATACCGTAGGTTACTTCCCCCCCCCCCCCCTCCTGATTTTTCAAGCAGTTAAAAAATGAAAAATAGAGGAGAATTTTAAAAAATCTTAAAAATTAGGAAGAAAAAGTAAGCAAGAAGAAAGAAGAGTGTCAAATAGAGATGTCTGGGTCATGAAGCTCTATGATATTCATGTTATTCAATTGAGAACGAAATGCCTTGTGCTTCCCCTGATGTACACCACAAGGTAATTTATCTTGCTGTCAAGTTGCCTAATTGTGTTTGAATAATTATTTGAAAATATAGAACTTTATTCTTCACATCGATCAGATGGTGTATCATGAAAATATACAAAATTTCACTGCTAATTTTGTTGTTTTTCTTCTCCTTCACCAATACAGTGCATTTCAGAAGAAAGGTAATCCAAATCTAGGGAGACAATATTTAAAGCCAATTAAATTTTATAAAATTATTTGGGTTGAATATGAGAGGGGAACTCCTCAGCTTATGACCAAATTAATTGATGTTGAAGAAAACAGATGCAGATACCACTTTTTCAAAGTTGTTGAAAACTTGATGAAAGCGCAGAGGCTGATGTAAATAGAGCTGTGTCATAGACCTGTTTGTAAAGTTACAAATGATTTTCAAACAACTTGAAGTTGAAGTCACCAATCTGTCTCCAAGCAAAGAACATGTATCTCGTAATATACAGTGACTAAATTTCAATTTTTTTTAATAATTGTTTTTCTATTATAAGAAACTTTCCCCAAAAAACATGTTTCAACAGTGAACATGTTAAAAGGTGCACAATCTGCTTGCCATGTTTCAGTCATTTTAAAAGTTGTTCATAAACCTATGAACAGCGTTATGAATGTCCTCCATGCCAGAGTTGTCTGTTAAAAGGTCTGATTTATCTAATCAATTTCACCTATATATGTACAAATTTTGAATAAATTTCTTTATTATAATCAATGTCCTACAAACGTCTTCAAGAGAATGTAATATATTTTTTTTTCACTGAATCAACAATTAAGACGATTTCTCTCAAACCTTGGTTGAGAGTTATTATTTTGAAAATTTAACATGATGGATTTATTGAATCATTCACTATTAAAGATGTATCCATTTTAATGATACATGTTAATTTGTTACTTAATTATGTCACTTTTACCAAACCATAACGGAGGTGTGAATGAAAACTTGTGGATGTTGATGCAAATAATGCACAGGTAGGAGTGGTGATGCAGCACACTCAGGGGTATTCATAATGTTGTGAACTTGTGATACTGCATCTATACCTGAGATGCCTGCACATGAACTAATAATGCAATCTTAATTAAAAACTAATTTTGTTTTATAAGAGATGGACAGTACAAATTCATGGTTGAAAAAATGTTCAAAACCCTCCATATATTCATGGATTGAACATGAAAAGAGGCCACCAATTGCTTCTATATTTATCACATCACATATAAGGTATGATACAGACCCCAATATAAATCAGATTGGTTCCTAGTCATTCTACAAGTCTACATCTTGATAGGCCATTTCATTATATAGCAATTAATCGCTTAACTTTGTGTTACGGGACCCAGGAGTAAATGGTTGTGATATGAAATGAGATTAATGAATGATGGCAATGAGAGATAAATTAAGGTTAGAATCCCTGGTTTTCTGTGATCTCTCAATTCAGGGAGAACCCAGAATTTATGGTAAGCACAATTTTCAGCCCCCTCAAAAAAGAGACTATTTGCCAAATTTACAGCGAAAATTAAAGCAATATCCAGTGAATCAAAACCATGCGTAAGTAAATGTAAATTCTGTCTATTAAACCTGTTCTCAGTGTTAAACATATGTTTGCCCAGCTAAACCTACATGGAAACTTCCATATTTAATGAATTGTATGTTTTGTACATGTTGCTGAAGAACACCAAAGAAAAAAAATGTGCATCTTAGAAAATGGGAGACTGGGGTCTTTATCCTATGGTGTGGATTTGCATAAAAATAATTGAAAATCAGTCGCTATTTTTTGCTTAAAATTCAGTTTGGATGAATTTTATCAAAGTTGTTAAAATTTGACTGCAAAAAATAGGCCATGAATCAATGACAAACTTGCAATTGATATAATAACTTGTTATTAAATACTGTATGGGACCTAAAAATAACTAGCGATTGATCATTGGAACTTTCTTGCAATGCCCCATGAGAGGAGATCAGGAGAGATTTGTGTGAAAATATGAAAAAAATAGTGAGGGAATTGAAGAAAAATGCAAGGAAAGGAAGAAAAAAGAGGAAACCTATAATAAGAAAAGCAAATAAGGGAGAGAAGGGAGAAAAGGAATTGAAAAGAGGAAGAAATATAGTAGGAAAGGACGAAGGGAAGGTGAGACGAAAGGGGAGGATCAAAGGGAAAAAAAGAGGAAAGTGAGAAGAATGGGAAAAGGGAAGGAAAAATGGACAAGAAAAGTACATAAAAATGAATTCAAGGAGAAAAGTAAGAATGAAAAGCGGGGAAAGAGAGGCAGATGTGCCGTGGATATAGGGGAAGGAAAAATCCCAACGCATCCCTTATCATCCCCGGTTATCGGATGCCTTTTCATGAACTTTATTCTGAATGAATCAACTTGTTTGGAAAATGGAATCCTGATTTAATAGTCCATCTTTGTCAGAAACTATGGTCGTAAAAACGAGGTAATAATGACTTGAATCATGTGGGGCGCATTGTGTACCATAGAGATATATAGGGGAAGGCGGGGTAAGTTGTGACAGTTTTTGCTTTTTGCATGTTAGAATTGATATGATTAATAATCTTGTCGAAATAAGTACCTTGCCTTGAAATTTCATTCTTCTGAAATATTTTCCACCTATATATAACTTTCTACCCCAACACTGAAAGTCATCGTGACCTTTGAAAAAAACGATGTCAAATGGCTCAACTTGCCCCATATATGGGGTAAGTTTGAGCCACCTTCTGGGGTAAGTTGAGCCACAAAAACTATGTACAAAATGTATGGGGGAGAACCAGCATGTCAATTTTTTGTTTAAAGTCTTTTCACTTGCTAATTCTCTATAAATACTAACATCCTGTAAAAGGAAAAGAGCAGTCATGTAAATTTGCTCCTTTCAGCCTGCATTTCAATCTATTTTTATGGTTTGTTTGTTTTTTAAGATACATTACCATAGGAATTACCATGGCTCAACTTGCCCCATGCTATTTGGCTCAACTTACCCCAGTCCGAACTTAGTGCGATAATTTTGTATCCACACATTTATTATGCATTCATCATATAAAAGACTATGACAAGAATGAAGATCCATACCTGGACTAATGATATTGTTATCATGTCTTTGTTATATTTAAAGACGTGTGTGTTTATAAAGCACTTATCTATTTCACACTCTTTTTTACTTTTTTGGCTGAAATTCATATTTTTCCCTCTAAAAAATTACTTTTTGTTTCAAAGTTGGAAACAATGTGGTGGGGTTAGGGGTTATGCTATGGGTCATCAATACATGACACCACCACAATGTCTGACTCATTCATTATTGGCCTGGGGCTGGTGGCTCAACTTGCCCCTATGCTCAACTTACTCCGCCTTCCCCTACTTCTCTATGATGTGTACACACAGAACGACTAAACCGGATCTTACCACCAGCAGAGCGAGGGGCTAACAAAGTCTACTGCCCGCTGGCGCGTTTCCGTTTTACACCCTGGCGAAGGCATTTTTCGGAAAAGTAGTCAAAAAGCGACTAGTGAAGAGTCTACACACGTCGCTGGTTGCATGCAGCGTGCGACACAGGCGAGTCCACCACACCGCATGCAATTTGCACAGTTACTGACCAGAGCACAGAGTTCCTCGGCACTTCATGTACAGAGGAGAGCGGCAGTCAGGAGTGAAATCCGAACATGCTTTTGCAGTCGCGTTGTTTATGATAGTTTTTTTTTCTAAACATAAATTATTAACTAAATGAATAGAATGACAGACAAAATCAAAATAAACAGATACTTATAATGGAAAGACTAATTGAAGTTTGATGGATTGATACACTTATAGCTGCCGAAAGATAGATATAGAAGACTGATAAATAGATAGAGACAAGATAGACAGACAGATAGATAGATAGAGAGGGAGAGAGAGAGAGAGGTGGATAGATAGAAAGAGAGAGAAAGAGGGAGAGATGGATGGATAGATAGATAAACAGAGAGAGGGGGAGAGACAGAGAGGTCGATATATAGAGGGAGAGGGGGAGAGAGAGAAAGAGAGAAGGATAGATAGATAGAGAGAGAGATGTTGTAGATTGCAAGTATAAGGTATGTTCTGCGCTCTGCGGATAACTTCGGTGCGGACTTTGGATCGCGCGCCCACAGCTGATACTGATAATGTAAACAAACGTAGACGTAGACTCTTCACTAGTCGCTTTTTGGCTACTTTTCCGGAAAATGCCTTCGCCAGGGTGTAAAACGAAAACGCGCTGCCCGCTGAGGGGTAATAATAGAGCTCCAGTGAAGTATCCAACGCGAAGCTTGGTGTTACCAACGAAAGAAAGGAAGCGGATTATCACATTTTACGAACATATTCGGGAATAATATGGATGTATAAAGGATCATAAGTGTTGTTACATACATCGAGAACATCGAAACGGTATGTATATTTGATTCATGATAAAGTACCGTCATGTAAAATCGACCGCTAATTTCATTCGCAGAAACTTGTTGAGTTTCAAAACTTCGCTCTTGTCCCCCATGTAATACCCGGTACCGTACATACGAAGTACAGAGGAAAACACGATATAGCCGGTATGTCAATGTGCTCTGGTGTGAGACTGTGAGGAATGCTTTTGATGAGCTGAGAGTTTTCTTCTGTTATGTTGGCCTTTATGTATGGTCTAATATGGTCTACCTACATTTATATTCCCTGTCGGCATGCAGTATATATGTTGTTCATTTGCTTTGAACCCTGCTCTTTTTAAAGAGAAATCAAGTTTGTTCAATTGAAGTTTTGCCACATTTTCCCTTTCAATTTTCATTTGCACTGTGACTGACTGCAACCATGGCAAAGTTAATGTATCTGTCTATGTCCAGAGATGCCAAGTTCAAAGACCAGCTATGCGTGAGATTTTCTGTGGATCTTAGTTAGATCACAGACATTGTGTACAATGTATATGGGGATAGGCTGTGATAGTTGCGTGAGACAGAGATTTGAGGGGATGAACAAGAGTCCAAAATGCTTGAGTCTCGCGCATAATGCGTGAGACTTGGTAGCTCTGTATGTCCATTATTTTGTTTTGACAAGGAATGTTACTCTCAATTTATTTGCCTTATATTTTTTCTCTTGAAAAAAGTACCAATCAAATCAGGACCTATATAAATCTAGTTCACCAAGGTTACCCACACTTTTGAACAGAGGTCATTCAATATTCTCTACATGCATGTAGTTCAGATTAGTAGGCCTACATGTACTTACAATATGTAATCATATACACATGTACTCTTCAATCCCACCATGCATTTTTTTGTATAGTATGCATAAATAAAATTGTATATATATATATATATATATATATACATGTAGGATATTACACATTACCAGTAACTATACTTTCTGATCATTATTTACATGGATTTGTAATTAAATGTAGTTGTGGGTAATTTTTCCCCATATAATATTAGGCCTACATGTATGTAGCTGTAGTGATTAAGCGTTATTAAGGAGTTTGATAACATGAATGCATTTGAATGGGATTATTATGGTTATATCAAATAGCTTTTCCGAAGACCGAGGCATGCACTGGAAATTTCTTGGGTTGCAGGATGCCAAGTAAAGTTGTTTTTTTTGTTCAAATTCTTAAAAAAAACAATGAGATGAAATTCTTATCTGTTTAAAACCACCTTTTCAATGGTGTCTTTGTTCGAGATGAATCATGAGGGGGGGGGGGGTACAAAAATGGGGCAAAGCCAGAAATTTTGCATCTATTTTGGCAAAACTTTGTAAACAATCCCCCTCCCTTAAAGGACTAGTCCACCCCAGCCAACAGAAAGTTGATTTAAATAAAAAGAGAAAAACCCAACAAGCAAAACATTGAAAATTTAGTAAAAATCGTCTGGATGTAAAATAAGAAAGTTAAGTGTCATTTTTATGTTTCGCTTAATTTCACAAAACAGTTATCTGCAAATCCTGATCGGTATGCAATGAGGAGACCAATGAAGTCACCCACTCAATATTTATTTTGTATTTCACTATCTGAAATATGAAAAAAAATTATAATTTTTCCTTCATCGTCATGTGAAATTACGTTTTATTCCTTGAACATGTGTAATTACCATTGGTTAAACACTTTATTGTTTAGTCAAGTTGTTCATTATTGCCACATCTGTAAAAATGGAAATATTGTTTAATTCAAACAATAAAAACAAAAATAGTGAGTGCGGGACATCATTGACTCCCTCATGTCACTGAATTGTCATGTAACTGTTTTGTGAAAAATTAGCAAAACTTTAAAATTGGCATGTAACTTTCTTATTTTATATGATTTTGATGAAATTTCAGCATTATGCTTGTTTGATCTTTCTCTATTGATAAACATTTTTCTGGGCTAGACACTCACCATAGACTTGACCTGTTAAAAGATCTCTTTGGCAAGAACTGGGCTATTTGTGGACAAATGGGATATGGGCCCATTTGGTTTGAACTTTGACAATTGGACAACCCCTCAGAATAGCTATAGTTTGACAAAAATTTGTTGATATCAGCCTATCAGGTCACCCCCCAAAAAAAAACCACCAACAAACAAACAATTCACAAATTAATGGATGTGCACTTCTTAAAATCCCAAACAGTGACAACATTATTGACAAGCAAAAACAAAACAAGAATAGGTATTCAAAAATTAGCCAGTTTTGACAAGTAGTTTGGCTATCATGAAATGGTGTGTGTGGGGGGGGGGTGTCACTTCTTTTCATAGAAAATACATTAGAGGATCATACAAGTAAGGAATTATGTGAATTGTGAAATTACAGTGTAAGTCCACCCTGACAACAAATTGGTTAATACACACAAAAAAAAAACTGAAAGAAACAGGCATATGTTAAACTCATTGACATATTCTTTGCCGATATAAATTTTTATAACTATTAGTGTTTCTGTGATTCATGCTGGTTCATGTCAATAAAGCATTTTGCTCAGAATTAAACTTTCAAATGTATAAAATAATGTTTTACTCTAAATTTTCTGAGAAAATGATGTTTTGGGGAATCTATGTCACACGGGACATATAATGGAGCTTCTCTCATGTGGCATTACAAAATAAACTTACTCTGTCATATTTAGCTGCATGTATGAATGAAAAATGTTTCTCAACATTGTTTTCCCCATTGCTTAAAGGGCAAGTCCACCCCAACATAAAAGTTGATTTGAATAAACAGAGAAAAGTCCAACAAGTATTACACTGAAAATTTCATCAAAATTGGATGTAAAGTAAGAAAGTTATTATATTTTGAAATTTTGCTTCATTTCACAAGACAGTTATATGCACATCCTGGTTGGTACATGCAAATGTGGAGACTGATAACGTCATCTAGAGCACTATTTCTTTTGTATTTTATTATCTGAAATATGAAATATTTAAATTTTCTCATTGTTAGGTGAAACGTTTGATTCCTCCCTGAACATGTGGAATTAGCATTGTTAAAATACTATATGGTTCAGCCAAGTTGGTCCTTAATGTCAAATGTGCAAAAAATGAAATATTGTTTAAGTTAAACAATGAAAAACAAAAGAAAGAGTGAGTGAGGGACATCATCGTCTGTCTCATTTGCATGTCACTATTAGGGTTGTGCATATCACTGGTTTGTGAAAAATATAAAGCGAAACTTCAAACATAACTTTCTTATTTTACATCAAATTTTGGTGAAATTTTCAGCGTTATAGTTTGATTTTTCTCTTTTTATTAAAATCAACATTTTTGAGGGTGGACTTGACCTTTTAAATAAATGGGTACTCCCGGTTGAAATTATTAAATATCTAAATTAAGTAAAAGTCTCTAAGCAAAACACTAAAACTTTCATCAAAATCTAATAACAAGTAATAAAGTTATTGAATTTGAAAATTTAATTTAGCATATTTTGTGCCATTACAAATATTCATTAGGTGAGCTGATTATCTTATGTCGCAACTTTTCTTTTTTCCCTAAACATTTCATGATTACATTTATCTCTTATTTTTGTACAAGCATGTGTCAATGGTACATGGAAATACCTTTTAACAAATTACATTTAAGTCACATCTATGATTATCTTTGTCTTAGAGTTAGATCAGTAGTTAATCAATTTTCTTAACTCTTGGGGGGAAAGTCAATTAATTTCATAATATACAAAAGAATTAGTGGGCATATGACATCATCAGCTTGCTCATTTCATAATCATGGAGACAGAACTGTTCCACCACAATAATGCAGAGCTTTGAAATGTCATAACTGTTTAATGTTTTCTGATTATGATGAAAGTTCAGTGTTTTGTTTGTCTTACCATGGACCCTATGGCTACGTGTACCACAGGGGGTAGGGTCCATGGTCTTATTTTACTTTATTTCATATTATTTTCACCTTGGAGTGCCCCCTTTGAACACCATCTGGGGGACGTTCCCTTTAGGGGAAAACAAAAGAGAATTAAAAATCAATCAATAACGTTAAATTCTCAGCAAGTTCTACTCTCATTAGCCTTTTCTTTTTAATTTGTCTATCTTATCATGTGACAATGTAATGAAAAAAAAATTACTATATGAATACAGATAATGAATCTACTTGTATATCAGTTACTTCTCCCTGCCCATGTGATATTGAAAATGTAAATGCAATGTGTAAAAGAGGGAAAATGAAAAAAAATGGTGAAAATTTGAAGAAAAAAAATTGGTGAGGAATGATAAAGTCAAAGCCATTTGGAACTCATGAGATGCTAGGACTATCTCAAACCAGCAATCTGGTAAGAAGATTGTGAGAAAAAATAGGGGCAACTTGCCCTAATTGTTTTACAAACTTATCAAGAATTATGGTTTGCTGATTGCTCCAAAGCATTTTATCATTTGTTTTGTAATCAAGCTTGAGTACATTCTGAGTTAACGTTTTGAAAGAGATAGTACATTTTAGATAGTCATTTCAAGCCAGTGGGGGGGGGGGCGGTTTGATCCAAGCCCCTAAAATGATAAAAAAAAATGGCCAGAAAGTGAGAAGAGAAGATGGAAGAGAAGTGATCAACCCCTACATGTAACTGAAAACTCTGGCTATGTAAAGGGCACACGAGAGTAATTCATCTGCGCGCAAAGCATGCCGGACAGGCGTAAGTAAAGATCACATGACTTTATTGATTAAAATAATTCATTAAAAATAGATAAAATGTTTGTATATCAAAAGAAAAACGATAAAGAAAATGCTACGTTCATACTCTTTCATAATTAAAGCGTTTGGGGAGGCTAGACTGCATTTTTGTATGTCATTTTGATTATTATTACCCACAATGCAGTTCTGGTTTTTGTGGCAATGAACTGGCCGAAATTATGGTTAGTCTTATTTCAGGCCATTTAACTTTTGATTGAGCTGGGCAAGTACCTGATTAATATCAAGTCTTAATGTACTGTTAATTGTGACTAATGTCAGTGAATTAAAGCAAAATCTATCGAGGGATTGATTTTTAATGATTTTTTGATGAGCTATGATATAACACGTGAGTGAATGGGGGTCTGTAATACTCATGTGTGCCCTATACATGCGTTAAAAGTGCATAGAGGAGGTCTCCCTACATGTATCTTTAACTGTCACAATGACATTAAAAACTATTTGAACTTTTGTCTACGAATTCATCCATCATCTGTTGGTCGATCCATCGATGATGGTTGACTGATGTTTTAAATCAAGTTGAATAAATGAGGATTTAAATAGTGATTTATATCAAATCACAGTGATTAAAAAAAAAAGCCATTGATAATTCATGTACTTTCATCACACATTATTAACAATGTTTCTCTCTCCTTTTTTCTTTATTAAATTTCATACCCATCCTTTTAAAATGACAATATTACATTGTACATTGTACACTTACATGTAATGTATATAACTAGAATTTATTATTTGTAATTATTTCTCAATTTTTGTCAGTAGATTAAACTTGTCTTTTACTTTTATTTTGGTTCAATAATCATTTATGAAAATTCACGTATTACTAGCTTGCTTCGATTAAGTAAATATAACTCCAATTAGGCAAAGATAATTACGGTACTTAAAAAATCATATTCAATGTACCTAAATAATTCTATTAACACCTTGCCCTTCTTTAAATAATACCTGAATATTCATTAAAATCAAGTAAATGTTCATTTTTCTAAATAACTGTCAAATCTATTTGTGTTTGACATTGTTTTGGATTAGGGCATGCAAAATATTTTATTCTTTTGTTAAATCAAAGAAAGAGCAACATTAAATAGTCACTCATCAGGAAATTTCATAATTCTTTTTAGTTTTTTTTTATATTATTCTCACTGTTCTACTTGTAAGGATGAAACATTTGTGTATAAATTATCAGTACTTTTCATGCACAGATACATGTAAGTGACAATGCATAAAATCTAATATTTGAATTAAACAAGATGAAAATGATGCCACTGAAAGTGGGACGATGGGGAAGCGGACTTTCGAATCCTGAAAGTCCACTCCCCTATTTGTTTTTTTTAATATTTCAGTGATTGTTTTACTTACTTGAATTAAGATGTTGTCACTTAATTTACTTGAGTAAAATGGATGCAAGGAAAATAAGTAAATTTTACTTTTAAAACTGCCAAAATTAGAAATAATTGAAAAAATGAGGGCAATTTTTTGCCTCTATTTTCTCGAGTAATTTCAAATAATTTTTTTACAGTGTATAAAGTGGCTCGGTTACAGCTGGGGTAATGATATGATACCAACAAATTTTGTAGTAGCTGCACTATATAAATGGTTCATATTATAATTTGATATTATTTTGTGTAAATGATTGTTGTAATGTATGTTCTTATTACAGGTTGAATAACAGGGTGGAGTTCTCCAAATACTGTACACTATCTTATAATGCAGCAATATAAAATGTTATTTTTTTACATTTATTGACCCACATCCTGTTATCGAGCTATCTCTCTGTCCTTCTTACATACGCACTTGTCTGCGTTGTTGTGTATCCAAGAAACAGCTTTATGATCTGTTGGAGTAAAGTTCTAAAGGATTCTTCTTCAGTCCAGTGATCACAATACGAAACTGTGTGCACAGGGCTTTAAGTCCTTGGGATTGTGTGGCTATTGTTGGAGGTAGAATAATGAAAGGGGAGGGGGGGGGGGGGACAACAGGCAGTTGTAGGGGTAATTATCTATCAATGTACGCACAATAACATGTACTTGTAGGCTGCATGCTTGTGTGTGGTGAACAAATATTGTACATCAAGCCTGGTGGTGAGAGATTGAAGATGGTCCTTTCTAAGTTTTCTTAATTGATTTTGTACAATACATCAGCCTCTAATGTGCAACCTCGAATTTGCACAAGGGGATAATTGTCTACGTACATGTTACAAATTAAAAATCAAATTCAAGACAAGATGCAATTTATATGCATATACACGTAACTTTAATTTTTTAACAAAGCCCTAAACCAGTAAACACAACAAGAGAAATTACAGAAAGCTGTTAAAGACAAAAAAGTTTGATAATTTATTTATATTCATACTATATTGTACATGGCAATATAGCATGTAGGAAAGAAAGTTTTATGTGGTCAAAAAAAGCAGGAGAAAATTGATCAGATTTGCCTACATATGGGCTACCTATTATTTTTATTGAAAACTTTTTTGCTCCTTCGTGATAATAATATTTACTTACCTTACTCCAAATTATTTAAACTTCTGGGATATATGTGCATCAATATTTCGGCAAAAATATTCTTTTTTTAAAAGTCATGTTCACCCCTGTAACTAGTTGATAAAATGAATAATAGAAAAAATTGAACAAGCATAATTCGTTGAAAATGATAAACGAAATATGTAAAAGAAAAAGTTTTGGTATTTTTCAAGTTTTGCCTTAAGATGTTTTCAATCCTTGTGGAATCAACTGTACACTTTAAAGTATGATTTGTAACTTAATTGTTTTGATTAAGTGGACAGTTTCTTTACTGATCTGCTCTGTAAAAAAATGAAATGCACTGTGTGAACATTTCATTTGTATCACTAAGTACACAACAATTTGTGAGTACATGTATGTGATGTTAGGCCTATTGGTTTCCTCATTTGCATTGCACCTGCCACTTTTTGACTGTTTCAATATGGAACTTTCAGATTTAGGGTATTTTTTAAAATAGAATTTAAAGTTGTATACTATTTGTACTTGTAAGTATCAAATAGGGTTTTCTCTTGATTAAAATTGAAAGATTTTTTTAAATTTATGTCTGGCAAAATGGTGGTCATGTAGGCCTACTTCTTTATAAGTGAAATGAATATTTCTTCGATGACACTTTTCAGACTTGCTTATGTAGTTTAAATTCAGTGTTTTTCAACATATTTTAGAATTAGAATGGGAAATTCTAGGTGATATGTACACATTTTTGATCAGTTTTAAATGACATCACCGGTGTTTGATCAGAACTTTGCAATTTATGAGGTCTGATCAAAAGAAAAAGTGAAAATGAAGTTGAAAGGAGGTGAAAGTATTCAATGCTTGTATGTTGGCCTACAGAAAGAGGGAGATGGGGTGGTTCTATCTCCCGGTGCCTTTCCAAAATGGTGACTGAAAAGGAGGGATTAAACACATAAAGCTTTGCACGTATTTCAATTTTATCCATCAAAACGTTTCTAAGTGTTATTAATGTCTGCTTTTATCCCCTTCATTCTACTTTTATTAACAATGCGAAATTAGCATCAAGTGCTAGAAAGTGTTGAAGGAAAAATCCATTCAGACCTCAGTGCTCAGCAATTATGCAAAAGCAATTAAATTCTAATTACCCTGCCTATTGCAGTGTCGGTTGTCCTGGATGCTTATTGTTAACAAGATTACATCCGCTATCAAAGCATTTTTAAGTTTGAATAAGAAGTCATTGTACTTTCACTTATCAAGTAATGTGTGTATAACTGCATCCATGATTGATTTGTCTCTTTCCATTTGCTTTTGCAGGATCTTCACCAATTGGAGCATTAACATGGAAATGACTTGAGGCTTGACTTTTCACGTGGATAGATGAATGCATGATCAAGCATCATGTAGTTTGTCTTCTCGTGTTGGCAATCTCCATGTGAGGTCCATGGACACATCTTGATGAATTATAGTGGAACATTCCAACTAAACCGACCTAAAAGAGTAAGACGGCAAACAGTAAGCGGGGACATGGATGAAAGTGCGGAGGATGACCAAAAGCAAAGGGAGGAGATGGAGGAGGCGTATCGTAAGATGTTGATGGAGCTTGAGAGTGATGATGATGAGGAAGAAGAAGGGCCAGTCCAAGTGGAGAAGGAAAATGAAGAGAAGGAAAGGAAGCCTCAACGAGAGGTGAAAGGGGCGGACGATAAGCGTCCACTCTTGAATGAATCGTTGGGTGGATCATTGGGGATCTCACTCGTAGAGAGACATAGCACTCCGCCTCCACCATCCATTGTCGTGATGGAGGATAAACCAGATGTAACTATTACAGTTGATGAACCCAAACAGGAGGAACAAAATGTTCTCATTGACGATAGAAAGAACTCATTACCTAATGGTGGTAGGAATTCTCCTCATGGAAGAACTTCACCAAATGGGAGAAGCTCGCCAAATGGCCCAACCTCACCAACTTCACCTAATGGTAGGGCTTCACCTATTAATGGGAGAACTTCTCCTCTAAAAAACAACAGGGTTGAACCTATTAATGAGAAACAGTTACCTCATGAAATGCATACCAACAAAAACAATAACATCCATTCCTTTCTGACGGACAACACGCAGGCGTTTGAGAAGCCCCATCAGACAAGCAATGGGAAGGTTTCGACTCCTGATAGTGGCGTTGATTCGTTGGGTTCGGAGAAGAGATCCTCCGTAAAAACAATTAGTGATTCCAGTGAGAAATCCAGAAAATCTAGTCATACAAATAAAGTTTTTGTGAGAACATTCAAGCAGAGAGCTAGTCAAGAGAACTTTGCATTGTATGGACTTCTTACTCCAGCCTTAGTCCTGGTACCAAAGATCGATGGGGTAAGTTCACTTGATTGAAGGGCACGTTCACTCATTTTTGTTGCTAGCAAGTTATTTGTTGCAATGAAATTGGTAATAAGAAGGAGCAATAATGATAAGGATGAGTAGACGAAGGAAGAAAGAAATGGAACAAGTTTTACAAAAAGAAAATTACAACAGATAATTAGGCCTACAGGAGTAACAATGTGTGAAAAATTAATAATCTCTGAAAGAGTTTTGAAAACTGGTGTTTGATTAGGTTTTAAGGGCAAACTGTCTGTTGTGTGATTCTACAGTCAACTGAATAAGCAACTAAAAAAAATCCCACCTTGATCAAAAAGATATTAAAATATAAAAATCAATCACGTAGTGGTTTTGTCACATATACACTGTATGAGGAATGCTTTTTGCTTTGAATTCCAGTAATGATGTTGATTTCCTCGAGCATGAAATTTATCCACATTGTGATGCACTCAACCCAGGTAGGTCAAAAAGATTAATGCCTTGACTGCACTAAGTACAAGAAAGAGCAGCTGGAACACCTCTGAATAGGCAACTATTAGATAGTGCTGGAGAGATATAGTATGTTTTTAAAGTGCCAGAAGTATTAGCTTTGTAAATGTAAAATCAGTGTTTATTTGTATGCAATTAAAGTTAAAGTCATGAAAGTTAATTATTATTCATCCAGTCCGAAGTTAGGTGGAATCAGAAATGAACAAAAACCAAAAACAACTAAACCTACTGTGAAGATACATGTAAGTTCTGGAACAATGCGGAACGAGGCACCAGGGAGTCTTCAAAATATTCGACCACTGCCTCTCCAAAACTTGACACAATCTCATTAACCACCTGACAATGATGGATGCATCCCATCAAAATACTTACCACTGTTGATTTAATCTTCAAATTTTAGTTAAGGTTTTATTCTGCATAATTCTGTTTATGTACATCAGCACGATGCCCTGACTGAGACGTTTACTGAGTTGAAGGGAGAAGATCGTGAATTGAAGCTGGCAGCAGCTCATATTGATGATGCAATCAGTGGAAGGGGAAAATATGGCAAAGCTAGAGCTTTCTTTAAGTCTAAGCAGGGAAGATGGTGAGTACATAATAATCTATATCCTATTTCTGGAATAATCTTTATTGTATTAACGATAATGAATAGTAACATGTACATTAAGTAGCAACTACTTAGACAAGCCTTACATGTAGATGCCTGTACAATATTAATACTTGTGATTTTCTCTTCCTATCTTTATAATAAAGCCCAGATTCAATGAACTTTTCATGGCTTTTTATATTAAAACAAATCAAACTGTGTTCTTATATTGATTGAAATGGAAAGAGTCTTCAATGCTTTTTATTCTTCAAAATAATACAAATAAGTACAAGATAGATTGATTCAATTTTAATAATAGCATGAACAAAATTCATTATTGAAAAAAAAATGCAACATGCTTTATTGAGCAATCAGCAATGTAGCCAAAATATCTGTTAGCTGCAAAAATGCATAGAATGACTGTGCTAAATCTCTAAATTTTCTTTTCATAATTTTTCTAAATTAAGACCTTTTGAAAAATTATCTTGAAGATTTAGGAATTGCATTTCAGACAGCTATAAATACAGAAAGTGTATCATGAAATTATTTCTTTTTTTTCTTGAGAATCAGGTATTTTACACAATTTCTCTTGGGGATCTGACTTTTTAAAATACATATTTTATATATAACCTATGAGATTTCAGATTGCGCCTTTCACACAACATGAATTTCAGAACCCTGCATTTTATCTAACAACAGGTTTTATCCACAAGAAATGATTGCAATCAATCCAGATTTTAAAATAAGTAATCATAATACCAAATATCAAACTTGATGACTTTAAACAAAACATGTAAACTTATGATATTCAAAATAATTTATCAGTTACGAGTAAACACCAAGAATCAATTTACATGTACAGTTTTGAATAAAAAAAAGTTAATGAATAGGGTAATGGCTGTACGTGAATGTTATAGAACTTATGAGCATTAAAAAGAATTTAAACTAGAATGATATTGTCCTAAAATAATGTCCCCTAATAGTAGTTAAACAACATAACTATTAAATGATGAAAAACACCAGATATTTAAAAATGTATCTTTCATTTCTCTCAATCGTTAAACACAGGTGCTTCAAGATGATCAACAACAAGTATTTCAAGTATCTAGTATTGTTAATGGCTACAGTTCATCTTATTCTCACCTTTTTTGAACCACCCTCTTCAATGTAAGTTCAAAAGACCTCTTTGTATTATAATCCACAATTTACAATCTACTTCTTTTTAAACCATAGTTTGGACAATTTTTAGAAATATTCCTATTAAAAAGCAGGTTACTCATTACATATTCATAAAGAATCAGTATAATACCATACTGAAAAAGGTCATTTGGAATATAAATGTGTCTAGATTTAAAGGATATTAAACTTATTTCATAATTGGTGCATCATTGTAGACATCTCGCTATCTTTAATTTTGCTTGACAAACTTGAAAGGTTCTATGATCAGAAACCTACACCTTGACACGTTAAAATTAAAATTGGGACAGTTGTTTATCTCCAACCGACGCTTTTATGGAGGTGAGTTAAGCCCAGCAAGGTTTCAAGGAGATGACGTTACTTAAACAGCCAAACTTTTGTGACATTTGAAATAAACAAGGTTCTTGACACCTTAGCAACCAAAGAACTTGCTAGTCTGGAGTGGGTCAGTGTTTGTTTTAGTATCACTTTATTAGCCCACTCTGCTAAATCAATTGTGTGAAAGGGTACTTAATATACACCTGCGTTTTATCTTTCTATTCTTATTCAGACTAGATATTGTAATGATGTAATATGACATAAATTATTAAAATAAACTGTTAAAATAAAGGTAATTCCACATGTTCAGGGAGAAATAAAACTTTGTTTCACTTGACAGTGAGGAGAAAATGAGAATATTTCGTACATCATATAATAAAATACAATAGAAATAATGAGTGGGCGACATCATCAGTTTGCCAATTTGCACACAGACCTGTCAACCAGGATGTGCATACATGTATAACTTAAATTGTGAAAATAAGCTAAAATGTCATTTATTATTTTACATCCAATTTTGATGAAATTTTCAGTGTTTTGCTTGTTGGATTTTCTCCTTTTTTTAAAATCAACTAATTATTTGTTGTTGTGGACTTGTCCTTTAACTTTATGCAAGACAATAAGTACTACAGAAATTACCTGTAATGTATTTGCTCTGTAGGTACATGTATGTCATGCTTAGTATGAGACATCAATGCAGGGAAATGCTTGTACTTGTAGCTTTTCCCGCATTTATGTATTTGGATAATGTATTTACAATTTAATAGTACATTACATGTCAAAACTGAATACTCTTGTCTCAATCAAACTGAAGTTTATCTTTAAAATGGATGGACTTTGAGCTTTAGTGGGCATAAAACAAATGTCCAGTATTTAGTCTTTTGAAGGGCCATGCCTGAAAAGAGACTTCTTGTGTACAGTAGTTAAGAACAAATAGATTACTTCTCCCTCTCACGTCCCTGCTTTTAGGTATCAAATTTGATAAATCAAGAAATTTGAGTGGCAGTGAGTTTTAAAGTCACCCATTGCAGTCTTCATTTGACTATCATGTTGACTAACTTCATTGCTCATTTTTTAATTAGTCCATGATAGATTATTGTTAATAGATAACAATAGTTTATAGTGGAAATAATAAATGATTATTTCTTTTGGTATAATTAATATTACTTTGATGTTATGTGTATTTTGGTAAGGTTAAATGCATGAATATTAATGTTATCTGATTGCCTTTATATAATACTTTCCAAGTCACTCAAATCGTAAAGCATGATGATTACATTTCCTCTCATGCACAGCAAAGCGCAAACTCCCTTTTATAATATGAATACAGTAGAATTAACTATTTGTGGTCTAAACTCTAAAGGTTACACTTTGTTTCCCTTATCAATCTCTATCACATTCCGATTTCTTTGTTGTCCATTCTATATATGAGGTAGAAGAAAGCATGTATTGCCATGTGTAAAGTTTAAAATTATGTGGAATCATTGGATGTCTTTCAAAATCCTATTATTATTTTTTATGTATTTCCACCTCCATTACCCAATGGGAGTGATTCACAGTCCTATTTTCATAACCCTACTGAATTCGAATTAGCCAGGGGGTGTTTCATAGAGCTATATATATAAGTTACATGTGACTATGGACCACATTTTGAAATCTGGTTTAACTTAGACCATGACCTAACTCTAAGCTAAAATTATGGGAAGCTAAAATATCAAAACTCAGATGAAAGTTTGTTTACATTGTTTGTTTCTTTTGTCTACATAGTACTAGTACTTTGCTCTTTCCTTGTGCTGCAATGATGAAGAAAACAAATACAGTTATTATTTCATGACATTTATGAATGTTTTTGAGTGTCAAATGAGTTGGTAAATTGTACCTCTTCTGTTAGAGGTTTGTGTCATGGTTGGTTATCCATAGTTAAAACACAATTTTAGACCAGAATTCAGATGAAACAGAGCCTATGTGTACAGCTGATGACCTGTTCTTGTATTGTTGAGATGTACCCATGTTTTTCCTAGTATTTGAACAAATTTGAACTAAATTTCGTGTAATCCTCATCAAGTTTTGACAAAATTATAAACTTTGAATTCAAATGTTTAACAATGAGAATTTTATCCTACAACTTAAAGATTGGGTTTCAACTTTAGCGAATGATAATCAGAGAATGGAGAATCAGTCTAAGAATATGTTCCAGTCATGCTTTAATACATGTAACTTTAACAAATGTCAGCCTTTAAAACACCCTTACAGCCCTGGGCAAGAAGGCCAGACTCACCACTTAGCGAAGTCACAGGCTGATGATAATTATTATGATTCCCCATATATTTTTGTATTTATGTATTTTTATTAAGAATCAGATCAAATTACAATAGTTAATGTTAGTCAATGAGGTTAAAAAGTCACAAATAATCACATTTACAAAGTTTAGGAAAATGGCAGAAAATAAGGTTACAATACATAATCTGTACCCAAAAGTACTTATGTAACTTATAAAAATCAGGGTGCATGAACATGTACATACATTGAAATTATCATAAACCATCAGCTATACAGGAATATCAATACGGCGTATAAAGTACATGTATACACTTGATATTACTCTCTGGACATTTCCTTAGATTTGCCCATAAGGTGCTTAAAAAGGACTTCATACAGAATGACCAGATACGTGCTTATGCACTACATGTAGGTAACATATATTTGGCCCCAAAAGAAGAAATAAGTTGCCCCTTCATTTTGCAAATTGGAAATTTGAATTCTAATGTTTCTATCAATTATTAGAACTACATGCACATGTTCAGGGTGTATCCATAGTCCATACCTCTTGAATGTACATTTTACATAACTTGATAAGAAAAAAAACTGTTTATTGTGATAGCAAATACCCTAAATTTGATTTCTCATGATTTTAGCTGTTCTGTTTATTTTTTGTAGGTCTACGTCACCTGCCATTCTTGCAATAACTCCATTATGCATCTTAGTCTATGCTGCTGATGTAGGGGTACATATGGGCTTCTTATCTTGGCCTGTATTTTGGTCATTAGATGAAAACAGATGGATAAGGTGAGAATTAGCAACCTCATATCAAAATTGGTCATTATTTCAACAGATCATCTGAGAATGAATCATTAATCATTATAATACTTATTTCTGATAATACTTTTTGTTCAAATTTTATGAAGGAAAAATAATGTCAGGACACACGTGTATTATTCCTTCATATTTATGATTTTTTTAGTTGTAATAATTTAGAATCACAAGAATTTAACTGTATATAAACATTGGTTTTGTTCTAATTGTCAATGTATTTCGATTACACACATTTGCAAAATTCCAACAGCCTGCTTCGATAAAAAGGAGCAAAATTTGAGTTGTTAGCATGTTGCTGATTGTCCTGAAATTAATGCAAAGTTCGGCAAAATACATAATTGCTTTGCTAATTTGTTAGTTAATTATTGTAAGATCTTTGTTATCACTAGAGCACTTATTTATTCTAATAGATTTGTTAGTAATACAAAACTGATTTGTGATTACTACTTTTGTAGATATTGATCAATTAAATAAAATACAATGCATTTTGCCATGTATTGAATGTAATCATTCTGTTTTGTTGTATTTCAGGAGAGAGTTTGTATTCACCTGTATGTATATCATAGACTATGCGATGTTGGTCACACAAACTTTTGTAGATGTGGTAAGTGTTTACTTTTCCTAAATCTCAGAGAAGTCTTCATAAGTTAACATTATCACCATATTGTCTGAAATCCTAATTGTTGGTTTGGTTGAAGTATGCATGCACCATAATGTGTAAGATCTTTCAAATCACTTCAAAATAGTTGTATATAATACTTTTACAGTGATCAGAGAAATAGTTAACCTTCTAAATAAATACAAATTTAACTTTTCTTTTATCAAATAACTTCCTTGGTTTGTTACAGAAAATCTTGCCTTGTCAGTTTCGGAGAAAGATTTTTTTTGCACTACAGTATATTGAAAATGATATGAAAGTACAGAAATTGTTCAAAGTGAAGAACAATGCCAGGGGGAAAAAACAGAATGGTCTGTAACTCATAACTATACGAGATTGAGAATTATGATAAAAAATGACCTTCTCTCTTTTTTTTAGCGTTTGGCTCAACCATTTCGATGTCTGCGGGCAGCCATCATTCTGTGCAAGCTGAACAACGTACAACACATCTGGGATGTTGTTATGTCAATTGTTATTAAACTGGGAAAGGTACTTAAATTTGTTTTTTCTTTAAAGACCTTAAAAGATCTTAAGCATATGTTGTAATATTGTGATACACTTGTAAATTGCTTAATTTGTATCCATTATGGATGGGGGATGGGCTACTAACATGTAAATAGATGACATAAATTATAATTGCTATGACTCATGAGCATGTTTCTGGAAGCATTTTGCTAGTGATTTCCACAGCTAAATTTTCTTTCATTCAATCAGATGGCATTGCATATTTCAGTTAATGTTATTGACAAGATGTTCCTTGAAATACGTTTGCGATTTCTTGAGTTTAATGGTGGCAGCGGTGGGATTGGAGTCCATGTGTATTAAATGGTGGCAGTGGTGGGATTTGAGTCCCATGTGTATTTAATGGTGGCAGTGGTGGGATTCAAGTCCCTTGTGTATTTAATGGTGGCAGCGGTGGGATTCAAGTCCCTTATGTATTTAATGGTAGCAGCTGTGAGATTCAAATCGCTGGTGTATTTAATGGTGGCTACAGTGGGATTCACCTTTCAGATGTATTTAATGGTGGCAGCAGTGGGATTCAAGTCCCAGATGTATTTAATGGTAGCAGTGATGGGATTCGAGTCTTAGGTGTATTTAATATAGGATATTTATATTGCGCACATATCCACCTTGTTAGGTGCTGAAGGCGCTCCTATATTACCTGGCTAAGCTAGGCGTTCATAGCGCACACAGCTTTTTAAGGAATTACTTCCTACCGGTACCCATTTACCTCACCTGGGTTGAGTGCAGCACATTGTGGATCAGTTTCTTGCTGAAGGAAATTACGCCATGGCTTGGATTCGAACCCACGACCCTCTGTTTCAAAGTCCGAAGACTAATCCACTGGGCCACAACGCTCTATTTAATGGTGGCAGCAGTTGGTTTCTAGTCGCAGGTGTATTTAATGGTGGCAGTGGTGGTATTAAATTCCCATGTGTATTTAATTGTGGCAGCAGTTGGATAGTTGGTACAAGTATTGTATCATAGGAACATTAAAATCTTCTTCAGACGTAGCATCACAAATCGAAGGCACTTTAACTTTGATGCTTAAATATGGTATAGCAGACCTTCAAATTATTTAAGGCCTTCTTCGAGGCCAAGGATTAAGTTTGTTGTTTACACTTAAATTATTTTCTGCCTAGCGAAATCTTCTACACTCTGCTTATAATTTCAAAACATGTCCCAAAGGTGCATAGTTGACTTCTATGTGGTTAAATTGACTACAGTGTTTTCTAGAGTGTATATTTCAGATTCAAATTGAGGCTTATTAGCCGGAAATATTTGTGTAGGGGTATAGTATGTAACAACTGGTAGCATGGACCTTCCCCAATTATTATTAACAATACTGATTATACACATACCTGTATGTGTCAACTTTTCAATATAGGAGACTTTCCAACTTGTGAGCATTTACTCTTAGCCAATCAAATGAGAGTATTTCAGTATCATGCCACAGATTTCAGTGAAAATTGTACAAAATATGCTTCATGAAATATTCCTATGAGTAATTGGAGTCCCTAATCAATATAATGGTGGCAGCGGTGGGATAAGTGTGGTATCACAGGTACATTGAAGACTTGTCAAATGTGTTATGAACAGATTTTCCAGTTACCGGTATTTACATGGCTTCCCATAGTTAAACCATGCATTTAAGCAATATTTTAATGAAGTTTGGGGACTATATGTTCCTTGGTTGTGCAAAAGTAAAAACACCCTCAAGCCTCAACCATTTGCAAACAAAATGTAAAGTGAAAGGAGGGAAACTTGTAGCTATTTCAATTCCATTTATATTCTTTTTATTGTTGTGCTTTATAAGCTACAAGGTTTTGTGTGAAAAAATATATTGATTTAATATACATTTGTGCATGGTGTATTCAGCTTGTCTGGATATTTAGAATGGAAAAAAATTATAATGATTAGATTATGAAGTAGTTCTTAAGGTGCTTTTATATTACCATGGGTCAAATTATAGTGCAGTTGCATAGATGAATGCTTATTACCCTTTTATTCTTGGCTTTGATTTATTGTAAACGGCAATGTTCATTATTTCATTTTGGAATCTTGTTATTTTTGCAGCAAAGCAAGCTTACCCTAATAGGCAATGGAATTCATACACTGCATATGAACCTTTTATTTTTCAATTATTTCCAATATCTGATAAATAAATACTACAAATTTCTGACTACACTGGCCTTGAAACTTCATTGTCAGTAGGCATCTGCATAGACCTATTAATCTGTTAATTATCCAGATATTAGAATATTATTCATAAGCCAGCTATTCTTTTGAGAATTGTGAAGTGCTTGCTTTTATAAATAAATGGGCCCCCTCAGTGTTTAGATACAATAGGTATGTGACCTTCTCTATTGAGTACAAAGGCCATCTATGAATAATTACACAAGTATGTATTAGAGGTTTATATGACTTGTTCGTTTTCAAACATGTACATTGGTTACCTGGTAACTTGTGATTTTTTTTAAAGCCAAGGCCACTTAAATATTAAGAAAATATAATATTAAGAAATATTAAGTAAATGTGAATTTAAATTTCATCAAACTACTTGTGTGGATTCAGTATGCAGTGAATTAAAAAAAAATGGTCAGTATGCAAATGAGAGACACCATGGTATTGCTCAATCACTATATATTCTTTTGTATGAAGTTACAAACATCAGCTTTTGTCAATTTTATGAAGATGAAACTCAATCAAATTTGATTTACATTGATGATAATTTATGCATTCCTTTAGGAGTCTAAATGTGTTTGGAGGAAATATTGATATGTTTGAAAAGTATAATAATAAGTGTGTAACATCATCAACTCCCCCATTACTTTAGCTGCGAGCATTGCATGGGGGGGGGGGGTACAAAGTTGATGGAAACTTTTGTATTGATCAATGATCATTATTATATTTTATGTGTATATATTTCATGAAAGTCTCTAGAGACTCCTGCATGTAGCAAATACAGTCCAGTTCCTGGTCTGGTTTAACAATTTATAACTGTATTTAATTGATTTCTGTTTTCCAAAGAGATCTCTCACTCAAAACATTCACTATGACTGGTTTAACCAAATGATTCAGAATAGTTCTCTCTGCCAGTGAATTAAGATGGCTTCAGACACCGTTGCTTCAATTGACATTGTACTACACCCCTATATCAAATCTAATAATGTATTTTTGTTTATTTCTATTAGGTATTTGTCATCATTATTGTATTCATCATCTTGTTCTCTGCTATTGGAGTACATCTATACACAGACACATATCACAACATAGAACAGGAAACTTCAAACTGTACAGGCAACTCAACAAATGTATATGTTGGGTAAGTTTTTGTTTAGTGTTTTAGCCATAGTAATGGACAAAACATCATTATTACTCTTCAGATTATGAATGTTTTATGTCATCTTACAGAAATGATGTTAAGAATCAATGTGCTGTTTGTTTGCAGTTGGAGAGATGTGCCTTGTTTAAAATATGTGATGAAAATGATGATAATATACATGTACTGTACTTATCTACTTCATTTCAAAATCTGTCTCTTTGCACTGGAGATGGAATTGAGTGAAATGTACCTCAACACACTTCCTTTCACAGATTTTTAAAGTAATCCTTTCAACAATGAACTGAGAGAGAGAGGGAGAGAGAGAGAGTAAAATGAGACCAGGGCACTCCTGATATTTGACTATTGTACAACTAAGACACTATAGGGTGTGTAGACATTTTATTAGGAATGTTGTCTATACTGCACATGTGTTTGTCCATATGATGCAGCTTCTCCATTAGAAATTCATTCATTTGTTATATTTATATGATTTATTTATCTATTCTTACTTTTTGTTGGGGGGGGGCTAGCTCTTTGCAGTCTCCCAAGGTGGTGTCTTGAACATTGTCAAGAGGATTAAATACTGTTTAAGTCTGATTAAAGATTACATTGTGATTTATGTTTCCATTTTTTATGCAGAGCCTTTGATCATGTTGGTATTACATCTCTGAGGTTATTTGTGCTACTGTCTACAGAGAACTATCCAGTAAGTTTTGTACCTTTAAAAAAAGAATTTATGTGAACTGAGATGTCAATAATGATGATGATATTGAACTTTTTTTATCCATTTTACTTGAAGTGACAAATTCCTAGGCATATGGTGTTACACTTCGTCTTTTGAACTATGAGTAAACTACATGCAGGTAAATAATGTGCAGTGATGTAGAAAAGACTTGGAAATGGTAGTGATTTTTTTTTACCTGACTGCTAAGAAAGCATGAATGCTTGTAAGCAAGCAACTAGAGGACCGACATGAATGCGTGTAAGCAAGCTACCAAAGGACCTCTCAGAGGGACCTGGTAATGAGGATTAATGCCTTGCCAATGGGCACTAGCGCACCAAGTGGGTATTGAACCCGGGTCAACGGAGTCACAAACCCCCGCTCTACCAACTGAGCTATACTAAATCAAAGCTGTATGATTGCAAAAAACTTTCAAAGGGTTTGTATCCGGAGATTGAGATACCTACTCATGATGCCAATTATCATAAGATTAAATTAATTCAACTTACTTTAAGAAGCCTGGGTCCAGATATATTTTTATCAAACTTTCACTGAGTGCACATCATGACCACTCATCAACTTTTACTTTTAAATTCAACACTAAAAATGCAATATCCTTGTTTTAATTTCTATATAGGATCTAATGATTCCAGCCTATTCAACAAGCCATTGGAACTTCCTCTACTTCGGAATCTTTCTTTTTGTCGGTGTTTTCTTTCTTACTGCCATCATGCTAGCTATTATTGTGGATAGCTACTGGTATGTTGAATATATCTCCAAATATGACACCCACCACCATCATCCTAAGAACTATAAAGTTAAAAAAAAAGAATTGTAGATTGAAGAGAGAGATTTCTTACTTTGAGAGGATTTATTGTAACTTGGCATTTCTATGAAAAGCACTTTAAGAAATAACAATGGGAACTTTTAAATGTCAGACATTATAATTTTTTGATAAGGAAGAAATGGGCCTAAAATAGTGCAACCTTAATCAACCGCTTGAGTATCCTGTAAGTATATTATTGTCCCTCGATTGTCAAGGTTTTATCAAAATACAATAAAGGCATTATTGGATTAAAGACTTATTGTTCCCAGGATACAAAATTTCTAGTTCTAGTGAGTTTTTCTAAAACTCTCACAAAGAACCAGTCCAAAAAAGTCCTCTCTTTTTCACCTGTAATGCAACCTGGGAACCTTTCAATGTAAGAATTCAATGAATATACAAATTCAATCCTTTCCTAATCTGCATATTCTTAACTGATATTAGAATTTTTCTACCCCATGTACATTGCGATGGTCTGTAAATTTGTCTCTTGCAGGTCATTTGCCAAGAAGCATGTGAAGAAAGAGAGAGCAAGAGAGAGGGCAGAATTGGCAAAAGCTTGGAACCTTTTGGATCCTCTCGGTCAAGGGAGCCTTCCAAAGGACGATGGGAGATTTTTGAAACTCCTCAGAATTCTCAAACCACATGTGAGTCTTCATTATAGCTTTGGATTTGTTTTCATTAAAAAATACAGAAAATGCTCATCATGTTCAGAGCCTGTGTCAGACTACTGCTACATATATATCTAGGCCCTGTCTTTGATACATTGTCATAAGCTGCATTGCATTTAAGAGATGATTAAAATTGCTGTATTTAATGGAAAATGTGGTGATATATATTTGTAACACATTAATGCACAGCCAGAATGAGGAAATTCCCATTGGCAGTCGAAATTTTGGTTTGTTCTCAAGTTGGTTTATGAAAGTCTTTGGTAATTATTTTGTGAACAGGGGGTGATAGGCTTCCAATGACTTACACTTTTATTTTATTATACCCACAGCACACAGAAGAGATGAATCTCCAGTTGATTGACTACTTAGATCATAATGATGATGGTCAAATAGACTCATTACAATGGACTATAAGACTCAATGAAGCTCTCTCATTTGAATTTGAAGAAGATAAATTTTATGATATGGTAAGAATTCTCATTTTATATCACTCTATGCCCAACATAGATTTTAGAGATTCAATTATTTATAATTTCTAATTTATATACAGTAATGTGTAAACTTATGTACATATTTAAGGTGTTGGGTTAGAATTACAGACATTGCTTTAATTTGTTTTGATCGGAATTTCATAAAAGCTATTGTTTATGGTGTTTTTTGTGCATAGTGATTTTTTTAGATTAAAAAACTGTCCCCACTCACTATAGTATACACAGCTTTTGATTCATAAGTTTATTATGTTTTAAAACATAATCATAATCATTGTATGTGGTAAACATCTCTTTATTCCTAGAACCTTTTTTCTCATTAAGTAATTATTATGTTTTAGGGAAAACTCCTGTTTATTCCTGAATTATATCTTGTCATAATTATATCAATTAGTTGATCTACATTACCCAAGCCAAGTAGATCCCTCCACTTACATTTTTCAAGTGAATCTATGTACCCTCTTCCTATTCAAGCAGTGATTGTAAATATTGTGACTACATTTACATCGATATTTGTGGAATGTGGACTTTGAGTAATTAGATATCCAGGAATCATGAATGTACTGTCTCGACTCAAGAACAGTTCATACTGCAGTCGTAAAATCCAAATAAATATGTCCTATCAATTTCTGTTTAACAGGATACCAATAGTTCTAGATATGTGTATGCCATCCAGTCATTCAGCCAAAAGATTGTCAGATCAAGCATTTATTCAAAGATATTGCTTGTGCTCATCCTTCTTCACAGGTAAATCAAATATATTTTGCAGTTTTTATATTTTCTTACAATATATTTGATGAAGCCACTTTTTTCTGAAAGTTGAATTTTATGCCACTGACTTTAATCAATTCCTCACATTAAAAGATGTACATTTTCAATTGTATTGGTTTAGATCTTTTCATGTTTTTATTGTTTATCTGAAATATGATCATTTAACTTTCATATGTTTACAAAATTTGTATTTGTGTTGTAGGGCTTTAGGGGAATTACTGCCGGGGCAACTCTACTAAAAGAACACAAATGGATAAACTGATATAACTGATAAATAATAATAGAAAAATAATACTTTTTTCTTTACAGTATCCTGTTCTGTTTGAGGTGGCATGACATGGATGAAATGGCTCGAATGACCATCCAGATCCTCAAGACTACCATTTTATCCATCTTTGCAGTAAGTCTTTCTTTAATTCTTGATGAATCTGAAGACAGGTGACGAGTATCTACGTTGTTGTAAACATCTTTATTATTTTCATATTCTCAATAATTAAGCAGTACAAATACAGGATTTTCTCTCATCTATTTTAACAAGCTTTCACTTTTAATGTATCAATCAAGGACTAGAATCACCAAGGATTGGAAAAAAATAATTGAAAATTGCCAATTTGTATTTTTTAATATTGAATGAATTTTGTTGAGACAATTTACTACAGAACACATTATAATTCAGATGTAATAAAATTAGAAGTAAAAAAAAGTTTGTTATCTTTCTGATCATGTTTCACATGTAATTGAAAACATTCAATAACTGAGACACTGCTTAAAAATTATTTTGAAAGAGACATGTTTGTAGAAAAATACAGTCTAGCTTGGAAAATTGGCTCTAAGGAAATAAACACAATTTAATGTGTACTTTGTGGTTTTGATTAACAGGTGGAAGTCTTGCTTCGCATCATGTCAGAAGGAAAGAACCTGATGCAGGTTGTAGAGATCTTAGATATCATCTTGATTGTAATAGGTTTAGCTTCCAACATACCTATCTACTTCATAACACCCAACTACTATGGTTTATGCAACATTATTTCCGGACTTGCTGTGACATTCCGGTTGGGCTTCAACTCAGCTCAGGTCAGTTTATTTAGAAATGAATTCCCTCAGTTTAACTCTGTAAAATTGCATGGAGAATTCACGATTATTAGGTTATTTACAAGTAGGGTTTACAGCTGTCAATGGTGTATTGATTCACTGAACAGATATTTTCATATGTTTTCATGGAATGGATGGGTTTCTAACAATATCAAGATTCTAATATGCATATAATGAAATGTTATATATGAGGGAACTTGTACCCACAAAGCCTTGAACTCTTTTCTTTGGGTTCTCTCATTTCATTTGATATATATATATATGTATATATTTTTTTTATTATTGTATAATGTGATATTCAGATATGGTATACTTTTAAGATATTTTTTATGAAAATTAAATGAATGGAACCAACGAACAATATGAAAAATTGTCATTTTTGTCTCACCTGCGAAGCAAAGTGAGACTATAGGCGCCGCTTTTCCGACGGCGGCGGCGGCGTCAACATCAAATCTTAACCTGAGGTTAAGTTTTTGAAATGACGTCATAACTTAGAAAGTATATGGACCTAGTTAATAAAACTTGGCCATAAGGTTAATCAAGTATCACTGAACATCCTGCATGATTTTCACGTCACATGACCATGGTCAAAGGTCATTTAGGGTCAATGAACTTTGGCCGAATTGGGGATATCTGTTGAATTCCCATCATAACTTTGAAAGTTTATGGATCTGATTCATGAAACTTGGACATAATAGTAATCAAGCATCACTGAAAATTTTGTGCAAGTTTCAGGTCTCATGATTAAGGTCAAAGGTCATTTAGGGTCAATGAACTTTGGCCGAATCGGGGTATTTGTTGAATTACCATCATAACTTTGAAAGTTTATTGGTCTAGTTCATTAAACTTGGACATTAGAGTAATCAAGTATCACTGAACATCCTGTGCGCATTTCAGGTCACATGACCAAGGTCAAAGGTCAATGAACTTTGGCCGAATTGGGTGTATCTGTTGAATTACCATCATAACTTTGAAAGTTTATGGATCTGATTCATGAAACTTGTACATAAGAGTAATCAAGTATCACTGAACATCCTGTTCGAGTTTCAGGTCACATGATCAAGGTCAAAGGTCATGTAAGGTCAATGAACTTTGGCCATGTTGGGGTTTTTTGTTGAATAACCATCATATCTCTGTAAGTTTATTGGTCTAGTTCATAAAAAGTGGACATAAGAGTAACCATGTATCACTGAACATCTTGTGCGAGTTAGAGTAGTATTCAAAGTCAGCACTGCTGCTATATTGAACCGCGTGATGCAGGTGAGACGGCCAGAGGCATTCCACTTGTTTGCAGTTTACAAGGGCATCAATATTTCAATTTTTCATGGAAACTTCATGAATAGGGATATTTCTTGTAATTGTGTACAAGAGTTGAATAAAATGACAATCTTTTTCTTTCAAAATTTGTTAACAGGCCAAGAAAGTTGTGATCCTCTTCTCAACCAAAGTATTTCCTGTCATGTTTGATCTGATCATACTTGTCTTCATTATTATGTAAGTATAATATCCCATAATGTTAGGGTCATGTGATGTATTGAATAGGTATAGTATTGAACTGAAGCTGAAATGAGTTATTACAACCACAAGGTAATCTGAATCTGTTTTCAGGAGTTGGTGTTCAGAAACACAAATAATATATTAGCTATGTCAGTGTATGCATGGGCTATGTGAGCTTATTTTCACTTTTTCAGAAGCTCGATGCAAATGTTTAAAATCCCTTTTGTATATTCAATTATGCATTTCCACTTCTTTATTAGAATATTTTGTAAAACTTGTGGTAGAATTGAGTGATATGATCAATTAGACTACTTTAACATATTTTACTATAAAGATTGTTTTAATTTTGTTTACAGCTTCTTTGCATTCGTGCTAGGATAGAAGTAAATTATATGTTATTATGAGTAATATATCTAATGTGATTTCTTCAATCTGTTTGATAAGAATGAGTGATATCATTTTTTTTATACAGCTTCTTTGCATCGGTGCTGGGATGGGAGTTGTTTTATGGTATTACTCCAGATACAAGCTATGATGCAGGGGTGTACAGCTATAACTGTGGTATTGGCTTCGATTCTTTCTCGTGAGTATTCCATCCTATCTAACCTATACCAAACATCTAAAATGCTAGCACAGAAACTGTTCAAGACATATGCTAGTTATGAATTCAAAATCAAATAGGTGTTTGGTACCGCAAAATTTTAAAATAGCCTTAAAAACAGACATACACTGTACTGAAGCTTTTCGACATGCACTCATCAGAGTAAAATTGCATGAATGACTAGAACACAAGAGCAAATAAAATCAAAAGAGACAATGGACACTGAAAGGTAAGCTGCCAAGGTAAACAATTTAGGCGTATAGTACCAGCCGTAAATTGTTGCTTCGCTTCAATATTTTGGGGAAATATATCCAGTGTGAAAAAAAACTCCAAAAGATTTACATTCTTATGGTTTTTATATTACTTTTATGAATTTTAATATTTTTCAAGAATCATTATCTTATTTCAGTCATTAACATTTTTTAAGTTTATCCAAACAGCAACACCTAAAATAATGCCAATTGATATCAGTGTTTTATCTTAACTGAATCAGTGCTTGGTTTGACTGTCATTTTCTACTTTATTTTTCTTATTCCCCGTCAGATGTTCATTGTTGATGGTGTTTCAGATCGTAACCACAAGCAACTGGCATGAGATTATGAACGCTGTGAGTATAATGAATAATTATTGATACTGATGACAATCATTCATTTATTTGCACTGAGGACATCATCTCCTGATTACTTTATTTTCTATTGTATTGATTTTTGTAATTTCGACCTGAGATTTTGCATTTTTATACTATACTTTATATGTGTTGGAGGAAATGAATGCCCATCATTATCCACTGAGATATACATATAGATATGGTTTTGTTTTATTGTCCTTGGAAAATTAAGTCTCCATTTAGCTGTTTAGCTGTACCTATTTTGATGAAACGTAATTCATTCATTTTCAAGTAGTTTTAACCTCTGATAAAAAACTTAGAACTTTGAAATGTATAGATGTTGTGAACATGTATCTCTAAGCATGATCCTCAGTATGTTTACTAAGTTTTAAGATCTTGTAGTTGTTAAACTATTACAGTTAACTTTGATCCCTTCTTCACTCATTTGGTAACTGAATGCATGTTTTTTTTATTCTGATTTCAGGCAATGGTTGCTACAACACAATGGGCATGTATCTACTTTGTTGGTTGCTTTACAACTATCAATTTGGTTGTCATGAAGTGAGTATGGTGTTCCTTAATAGAAAATTATTCTTCAAAACTTATTCTTCAAAATTGTTTGAAGAATAAGTGAATATCCATCTAGTATAATCCTATTTTGTCATTTCATGCATAGGAAAACTTCAATAAAATATATGTCAATTGTATATGTAGTTTTCTTTACTCAGCTTGGCCCTGCATTAATTATTTTGATTTATTAAAGTTTTTTGTGTGTTTTATCATTTATTTGATTACTTTGTGATTTGTACAGACAGGTAAATTTCTTCTCTATTTCATTTCAGTTTATTTGTTGCCATTGCTATTGAAGCATTCAATAAGCTTGGTACAGAGAAAGAGACAGAAAAGGAAACAAATCAAGAGAAGACTGACAATCAAGAGGTAGGTTTATATTCATGCAATCTACATTTATAGGGATTGAATCGTTATAAAGTTTATACATATATCTTTTTATGTCCATTAGATTATGTAAAATTTGTTGCTCATTTCTGACAAAAAATAGTTAATATGCATCTGTATATTTATGTATTATGAAATTCACATGAGAATCCAATTTGAATTTATTGATAATTCCATGCTTTTTTCATGTTTAGTTACATCTTAAAACTCTTGGAAAACATAATAATGCCTCCAAAGATTTAGTAGAATTTAATTAAGTATAAATCTATCCGAAAAAGATCATTTTATGATGTAATTTTTGTTATAAATATAAGTTATTAGTTAATATTATCTAAGTTAAGCTACTGGTACCTGATACACATTCAAAGATTCATTGAAGTGAAAGTCTACCAAACATGCAGACAACAAACAACATAGAGTAACTCTAAATATAATTTATGGAAATTTTGTCTTCAAATAATTTTTAATTTTATGTTTACATATTGTCTGACATTTTGTGTGTCCGACTGTCTGTCTGTCTGTTCATCTCTCCTTTTCTCTATTTTATCTGCTTATCTATCTCTCTATATCTGTCTCTCCCTTTGTCTTTCTCTATCTGTTTATCTCTGCAGGAAAGTTTTGCCGGTTCAGCAATGACATTCATCAACAACCTGTTTGAAAGCTCAAGGGTACGTTGGATAATATTTGTTTCAATTTTGTTTTATTGTTTGATAAATTTTCATTAATGGTTTTTCACAGTACCTGTTTACGTAATTTTATTATCAAAGATAAATAATACTGCTGTAGAATGATGGATAATTGATTAAATATGACTTATTATATAGTCATCAGAATGCATTAAGATATATGAGTAAGCTGAAAGAAGCAGTAACCTCATGCATCATAGTCCTTGTCATTCTTTTCCATATGATAACTGTAAATATCAATGCAAAATAATGTCATACAACCAAATCAACAATTGTAAAACCTACTTAAAAGTGGTGTTATTGTTTTTTAGAAAGATGCATTTTTGTCCTATATCTAGACCGAACAGGAAAAGGAGAAACTTTCTCAGAGGCCAACAGGCAGTCCAAGAATGAGAAGACCCAGTAGAGTGGTATGTTATTTTAAAACTTTGACAGTAACTAACTATTTATCATTTAAATATGCAATATTATGGTGGTTGATGGTTTTCTGAGTTATCTATATCTTTTTTCTAAGTTTTAATTCTCAAGTTTACTCTCCAACATTCTCTTTGTTGTCAAATTTAATTTTCTAACTCTATTATTGACTAATTGATTAACAATCTTAATTTTGCCTTCGCTTTTTAACACTGTTTAAATCTTCCCCTTTTAATACTATTTAATTCTTCCTCATGTTATGTGTGATTTAACAATGTAAACATGTTGAGAAAGCATGTAACATGAACACTTTATGTTTTGAACTGATTGTGAAATGATAATAATTGATCTGTTTGAACCTGTATTCAAAATTCATATGATTTGTCTAAATGCCATTGAATAACATATTTTCAAAACAATTTCTAATCTTATGTTGGCTAACTCTGTACGTTGATTATTCAACTATGTACTTTCCTGGTTAAATATTTTGCTTGTCATGTGTACCATGAATATTGTTGAACTCAGCACTATGGGTAAATGTGATTTTTTTTAAAATCCAACTTCATTTAGTGATGATGCATATTATACTACTTTCAAACTCATTTGCACAAATGTTATTTTGCTCTTGATCAACATTATAATTTAGTATCTGTGTGTGATCCCCATCACTAAACCAAGTCTGAATGGCAGAGTTCACTAGTAATTATGGTACTTTGAAAACAATAGATGTGTATGTGACCCTCCACAATAAAACAACAAATTACACTAAGAGTGAGCGAAATTAAATTATATTAAAAATATAAGGTAAAAAATGTGATTTTAAAAAGAGTGGGGACCTAAATGGGTTTAATTGTAACTGCACGGGGAGGGGGGAGACAAATTCAACCACCCGTGCCAAACAACTTCAGCTCACGCAGTACCAACTTATAACTATTTTCTTTGAAGCATTATGCATATTTTGACATCAAGTTTGTAAAAAACGGACAGCCCATAATTGTCATGGGACCTATTGTGATAAAAGGTCAACCTGAAAATTAGATTTTTTCCATTTTGTCTACAAAAAGCATTAGGAGTGTGATATTTTCAATTGGGCTGTAAATCAATAACTTTGTAATATTTTGGCTTTGTTTGACATAACGTTGATTAAAATGAATATTCAAACAAAAATGTAAGAAAAAAAAGAAAATATTTAAACATTAAAAACAACAGGATACATAATAAATTCATAAAAAAACAACATCAGAATAGATGTTGATTTCAGATATTTTTCTCTGCTTCAATATTAACAATGCTTCTAGGATGCTTTTAAAACCAAAAATGATTTATTAGAGTCTTTCTGTATAAGTTATGTCAGAAAAACATGATCTATGCATATAATTGATCGTATACAAATTATCGTAACAAAGTAAAAAAAAAAAGCAATTTCCGTGAAATTTTTACCACTGTCTCTTTGTGCAATTTTTTGAAGTGATGCAAATTTTCACAGCGATCGGCCCTTTCAGGACCGAGATCTGAAGGGCGGGGCTTTATTTTCATGGAGAGAAATAGCCCAGTTCAGTAAGGGTAAATATCCAATGTGCAAAAGGTTGAACAAAACATTCTGAAATAGAAGTATTATGGTGGGATTAGTTGATTAAATTGACACTTCACTTAGCCTTTAAATGTATTCTCTCTAAGATTAGTACCCTGATAGGGCTTTGTTTTGTGGAGTAGGTTTATAAAGAGAGCAAGTTCATCATGTTTAAACCTTTGAAATTATTGTAGTTGTATTTGTTGGCCGTATCTACTTTTGATTCTTTACGATAACTCTACTTTGATCTTCTTGTTTTGTGGTGGAGAGTCACATTTATTCCTTCTGACGAGTTTTTCTTTACTAATATCAATATAGAGGGTTGGTTGAGTGTTACTAATCTTGTATTTGTGCTTATTAATATCAGAGTGTTACTTCTACCTTTGGTGCTTTCCCTGGTTCTCCTCCTAACCTACTTGATGTGCCTCAGTATCCTAAAATTGTAAGTTTATCTGTATGCTGATAGAGTCATTGGATATTTTGCCTAAATTAAGGGATTGCCACTTTGGTCCAATTCTAATATGACTGATTCCATTTGGTCTCTGTCCATGTTATCAAACAACTATTTGGTCTAATTTTCATTTTTTTAATGCTAATGGAGTCATGAAGAATTGGACTTGGGCTTATCTCATATTTACTGAATCCAATTCATCTATAACCACTTTTGCCAGACACCATATTTGCTCTAACTGCCACTTATACTGTTTACTGTTTTGTTTAATTTCATGTTAAGAATTCTATTTGGTCTAATATCTACCTACTTGTTCTAATATGTGATATGAAATAATAATTGAGTAAGTTCTTGATTGGGAAAAAAATTGACTAAGTGGCAATAAGATTGTTTATTAAGCGAAACAACGTTTAGACCAAGCAAGTATAACCAAAATGATGATAGCACCAAATGGCTTCAACAAAATTGATAGTAGAACAAAGAAGTCTTGCAGTGTTCTCTGATTTGTAGCTGTTTTTAAAAAGATTGTGAACCAGCAACTAACCAAGAGTAAGATTGATAACCAAATTCCCAGTTAGTATGATGTGTTGTGCACTTCACTCAGAGTTTAATTTTGGGAGCTGAAATTTAGATCTTAATAATTTGTGGGTATTTCTGAGTAATTAACTTTCTATTGTCTCATGAAAGGATTACATCTTTATTTCAGTGACCACTAGCTGGCTCAAGTGTATAAATTAGGATTTTGCAATTCTGAAAATTTTCACAGCTTGGTTTTCAACCAATCAGAAGTGCTCATTAGTGACTTTCAGATATATTGCCGATGCATGAATAATGCTGTATAATTTGATCAAATGAACATTGTACCTCTGACAAATGTTTAAAAAATATATTTTACATTCATGTCTAGCATATTCATGAAGTGCATTTCTTAAATGTTTCAATTGTAGCCTGTGATTCAGGAAGAGGAAGAAGAACAAGAAGAGGATCTCAGTGGATTAAGCAGGGAGGAAAGAAAGAAGAGACAGATGAAGAAAAGAAGAGAGAAGAGAAAGAATAAAGTGAAGACAATGATCTTGGTCATGACAGCATTCAGGGCCACCAAAGATTCTGAGCTGAACCTCAATGTCGGAGAGGAAATAGAAGTCGTTGGCAAGGTAATTTGGAAAACAAAGATCAGTGCTTTTAAATGAACAAATTGATAGATTTGGAAGAATTTGATTTAAATTAAGAATATTTTAGAACAGTTTTATTGCTGATGGATGTAGACAAAAAAATTAATGCATAACTGGGTGAAATTTCATTAAATGCTGTTCATAAAGTTACACATGAACTTACATACAACTGAAACATGTTCTTGGGGGTGTTGCACAAAAATTTAAGTATGGCTTAGATTCCCACTTAAATGCCTAGTAGTTGCGTGTGGTATGAAAGGCTTGACCGCATTGGTCAGATTGTGCCATGAGGACGCGCACTGCTGCGTATCAACCAATAAAATCATGCATTGCATATCGTGTACGTGTCAGTATTTCAGTGCAACTCTAAGTCATACTTAAATCTTTGTGTAACACCCTTCTTGAGTGCTAAGACAGCTACATAATATAATATAATTTAGCACATTAAAGGATCCCTAATTATATGTTAAGTCATGCATAAATTATGAACAGCTTGATGAAACATCCCCCCTGACTCTTAACCAGTAATATTGCAAGTGTATATTTGTAAGACTTGTTGAGCAATGAATAATCAATTTTTTGAAAAAGTTGGCCTTTATAAATGCAAGAGAAATTAGTATTTTAATGAAAAATTGATGAAACAGATAAATGGACAATTCATTTATGGAAGTGCAAATGTGACTCTTGCCATAAATGTATTGGTGATTATCCTTTTGGTGATTTCATGAACTTAAAACAAAGCCTGATTTTAGGTGTAGGTATATTGTTAACCATTTCTAATCAAGGAGAGACAGATATATACAATTTGAGCAAACTACCAGAACTAAGATTTTGCGTCCGACGACCGGCCTTTTAATGTTGTTTTTTCCTTGATATGAAAATATACAGCAAGATGAATGGTGGGAAGGACGCAAGGACAGTGAAGAACAGGGATGGTTTCCTGCATCTCATGTCAAAGAGATATCAAGAAGTCAACCTCCTCCTGTTCCAACTCCTTTTGCACAGCGCCCTCATGTTACCCGTAAGGCAACGCAGGAAAGCATCAAGTCTGGTAGCTTTAGTGAAACGGATTTCTTCCCATTGAACACAGCATTGGTAGGCAGTCTCTAACTTTAAGTTTATTTTTTTGATTCATAAAACTTGCCAGGTAGGTGTTTCATAAAGCTGTTCGCAAAGTTACACACAACTTTATGCACGACTGGAACATGTTCTTAGGTCATAAATCAATTATATAGAGACATCACATAGCTTCAGATAGGATCACCAGTCGTGCGTTAAGTCATTCGTATTTTACGAACAGCTTTATGAAACACCCACCTGTGATGGTAACTCTACCCACATACACTGGCAACACTGCTCATCAGCCATTCAAAATCAAACTCTTTTTTGAATATCATTGATGGAAAAATTCTCATTGATGATAAGCTTTATGTAACAGACATATGTTGAATTTACTATGTGATTTCATTTAGCACCAAATTGTATTAACAATGAAAAGGTTATTTCTTGTTTTCTTAACTTCTGGTAACAAGAACAAAATGTCTTGATTTAGTATATTAAAACAACCCATTCTAGATAGCAAATTATATGCATGATTTCCAAAGTTGAGATTAAATGTTTAACAATCTCATTGTCAACTGTTGTGTAGCAGAAATACATTTAGATTAACCAGTTTTACCTTCTGATGAATTCTATTTTTTTTTTCAGAATTCTACCCAGGATAGACTGATGTCAACCTCAGGATCTACAAACAGCCTTGATTCTACAGCAAAGAGACCAAAGCTGAAATTAAAGAATACATCAGGAGGAAACTGGAGGAAGGAGATTCTAGGAGATATCACTGTTATGAACCCACAAGAGGTATATAGGTGGTTTGATGTTGTTGTTATTTTTATTTTATGGAGAAGATGATCCTACTTTTCTAATATTTTCTTCTGTAGACATTACATTTTCTGGATTGTACAGAAGGGCCAATGTTAGTTGAATACATTACTTTTCTTCTTTTTATATTATATAGGAGAAGGATGAGGCATACAGTTGTATTATATTATACAAATTTCATAAAGACCATATTTCTGGTATCGTTCTTGTTTCACAGCTGAAGGAGTTGAATAAGATCCTGAAATCACAACACACAATGAATGCCAAGTCTCACAGTTTAGGAGGTGTAAGTATTTTTTCATTTAGAAAAGGGGAGTATACATTTATAATTATTTGGTAAGAAACAAATCAGAATGCCTTAAATAACTATTTTGGTTTTGTCATTTTAATGATTGATGACATTTTAGTGTAAAAAAATTCCAGAAAGCTGAAATGGAAAATATAAAATGATAAAATAATTCAAGTGATGATGTAAGTTTAATCTCTGTTATTTGGTCATTATTTTCAGAAATTCATCTTTGAAACTATTGATTTGTTTTCCTCTTTTTACTTGTAGATGTTGATTTAAGTAAATATTATTGTGATAAAAATAGTGAGGATTTTGATTATATTGTTGATTATTTTGAGTTGTCATTATCGTTATACAAAATGAATTCACATAAATATATTTCACATTTTGTATTTCATTGCAGAGTTTACGAAGACAACCTGCCATGTAAGTAATATATACTTGGATTTATTGGGCCAAAATATAAAGAATTTACATGTATCTTTACTGGGGCCCGTTGCAGAAAAACTTGCAATCAATCGCAACTCTAAAAATTTTGCGTAACTTGATTTTCAACCAATCAACAGCGCGCATTTGGGACTTGCGATGGATTTTTTGGCTTGCGTTTAACCGCAACTCTTCCTGCAACGGGCCCCAGGGGCTCTTTTTAGTTGTCATATTCAAGATAAATGTTCTATATATAAGAACTATTCATCTGGTAGCAGCACATATGTATATAGTGATTAAGGTGTCACCTGCTTATAATCTATTTCCTGGAATATTTCTTAAAATTTCAAATGCAGGTTTGGCTTGTTGAAATAAAATAAATACGATGTGATAATCCATAGACTAACAATGTAATGTTTACATGAAGTATCCATAATAGTTCATAAACTACACCATAAAATCATTTTCCATGTACATTAATTTCGTAGACATGATACAATGTAAACATATATTGTTGGTTCATAGATGAACAACTGCAAATTAAAATAATCATGGTTTTAATAGGAATGAACTTGTATCACATTGGATTTGTCAAATGAAATTGACAAATAAAAAAAAACATTCAATGAAATCTTTCCATGAAGAATACCTCTGTATAAAGACCATCTTCCATGCACCCATTTTTGATAAAGCTTTTGCTGTCAATTTTATTATTTTTTCCTCATGTTAACAGATCAGAGAGCATAGAGGAAGAAAGTGAGCCAGCATCTAATATTCCACCTCCTCCTATAGTAAGTGCACAATATACTTGTATCAATTAACTTTTTTCATCCAGTCCATGAACAATCAATGAAATACATCTTTATATTTTCTCTCTTTTTTTTGAAGATTGGACATTGAATAGACTAATAATATTGAAGTAATGTGCTACTGAAACTAATTAACAACTGTATGGGATTTGTAATGACAAGATAGATAAGATTACAGATGTGTAATCATATACTCCTTTGACCTTAATGGTGATGTTTAGCAAAATCATTTATGATTTGATAAAAAACAAATTTATTGGAAAAGAGAGCAATTAAATGTCATGCCAAAATGGAATCCAAGCTTTGGCACTTGGGTAAATGTAAATTGCAATGTTTTGTAAATAAAATACACACACACATACACAAATATTGTATGATGCATTCATAGTTTTGGATAATAGAGAGTCATAATTTTGTTTCTAAGAATTGAAGGAAATAAACTTTCTGTCTCAGTTTCATGGAGAATTTTCTCTTTTTTGGTTATTAAAGGAAATGAACTTCGAATTTCAGTTTCATATAACGTTAGAATGGAAGGAAATACATTTTTTTGTTCTTTTGTTTGATACAGATCAGTGTCCAGCATGCACCAGCAATTCCTCAGATCATTGAGGAGGAAGAACCAGAAGAACCAGATAAAGGTATAAAACTCATTCCATTGTCTCTATCAACCTCTTTCAATTGATTTCATACCCTATATTTCTCATTGAACCTCCTCCTCTCTTCTTTCTCTCTCTTTCATTCCTTTCCTCATCTCTTTCCCCTCTCTCTACACCTAAATTGCACTTTTAAACCCCTTTGTGCCTCCCTCCCTCTCTCTTTCATTCATTTTTTCATGCTTTTCTTCTCAATGTATTTTCTATGCCATATATACTCCACTTCATCTATCTCCCACCCTCAGATTTCCCTTTCTTCCCCATGTTATCTTCTTCCACAGTCACTTTTACCTCATCCCTTTATCTCTCTATTGATCTCTCTTTGTTTTCTCATGTACACCGTGTTCTATCCCTTTCCTTTTCTTCCAGTCTGTATTGTCGTCACTTATTGCTATGCTGGTAGAGATAAATGCTCCTTCACCATAGCTTGTTTGCTTCCTTGCTTCATTTATGGCTATGAAATTATATCTGGGCTCTCGATGCTCATTAAGCTTTTGCATGAATGTATTATTTCTAACTATTATAAATATGCTGCTTGAAGACATGCCTCATATCATATTTATTCAGGCTTTATGCTCCCCATGATCAAGTATGTGTGGTTTTACAGGGAAGGCTTGATTTTTTATTCCTACTTTTCATTGTAGCCTGGTATTTCATTGACATCTGAAGAATATGAATTTGAAGAAAAAGGAAATTCAATAGTTATGTTTTGCTCAAAACAATTTACTGAACTACAAAGAATCTGCATCTTCACAATTGTTGCTAGAACCTTCATATTCCTTTGAGAAATTATCTGGAAAGAGTTAGCAAGAATAGGATTACTTTTTAAATCTCCATACATACTTTGTGAACATGAAATCCAAATTATTGAACTTGTCATTTGTTGTCATTGGGCCAACACCTTTACAGAGTATGATTCCCAGCAGTCTCCCCCCCCCCCCTCCAATAACAGGATTTAGGCAAAGGGTGATTTACCTCAAAATGTGAACAAATAACACTTGTAAAATTGCATAAAATTTTTATGCAAAAAAAAATGTAAATGGAGATCATTTACAAACAGAGAAGAATAAAAAGAAGAAGGAAAAAGATTTGGATATATGTGTGCGGTTAAAAATCATTTGTGATATTTCACAGTGATTCAATTTCATTATTAAAATTGAATGACTTGGCAAAGGGAATTACAGTTGTTACATGTAGAAAATCTTCATCATAAGATAATAAATTAATGTTTGCAATAGGGGTATGGAATGGAATGGTGTATTTGGAGCGGATAGTAATGAATTTTTGCATACTTATTTTACATCTGCCATCTAGAGTTTGCTGTGATTCATTTTTCATCATCATCTTATATCTTCACAAACACATTTTTATAGGTGATAGTGGCAATGAAGGTGATACTGAAAGTAAGTAGTTTGTATATATTCTCACTAGCTCATATTCACCTATATTTTACAAGTGGTACTATGTAAAGCCATGTTTTGAAAATGTGGTTTACCTATTGGTAGCCAAATGTAACAACTGTGACCTTTGTGTATGTTGACTAACCTTATGGTGTTATTCTTTAAGAAGAAAACTTTCTTTCTATTTAATCCAACAGATGTTCTCATTTGTCAGTGGTTCATGGTCTTACTCTTTTGGTTGTGACATTTTCTGTTTTTGTGGCCTTCTCTTTGAGTTGATCCCATTTTCAGTGTGGTGCTCTATTAAGTTTAATTATGAAAATTAAGTTTATGAAGAAAGGTATTAAGCTTGTGTAAATCAAATGAGATCATCATTATAATTGTTATAGGCTATTTCTTGTATACAAAAAGGGCAAGTTAAGAAAAGAATCAAATTGTTTCAGTGCCAAAAATGCTGATGAACTGAATAGAGAAATTGCATGAAGAAAACATGAAGCTCATGAAAGTAAATAAAACTTTGTCTGTATACATAATTGAATACATGAATTTCGTGAAGAATTTAATCTCTCTGTCACCGATTAGAAAGAAATTATCTGTGAGAGTACACACCTTTACAAAAAAGCACAATACATTGTTATACAACAACTATGACTCACATCCTTGATAGGGGATGAATAAATTTTGTTTCTGAAAGAATTAACCTTTTCAATGATATAAAAAGAGGTGACTTTGATGTGAATCTTGACAAAACTATGAATTTGTCAAACACATTAGTCACTTGTTAACCATTTTGGCTTTAATATTCCGAATCCATGAAACACCTAATTTATCTATTACCACTGTAATTATATTCAGCCTGATCTAAATTGAATTTGTATAATGCTGTTTAAAGTCATTTGAACGTACATTATTTGGCTTAATTGCTTCTTGGCGCAATAATAATTTGGTTCTATTAATATTTCGGCTTTTTGTATCTTCATTTATTCAGTGATCAACATATATCTTATTTGGGTTTCTCCGTTTCATGCAATTATGATTCAGTCTATTACAATATTAGGTATTTACTCTCATAGACTGTGGCCATTAATCATAGCCTAACTGGAATTAATATAAGATGACAAATTATATATGTGGTAGTGAGAGTTGAGACCAAATATTAATTAAGATAAACTAATTTCGGTATCACTGGTTCAAATCCCACCGCTGCCACCAGTAAACCAAGATCAGAGATATGACTATGATCACAACCCAATCTTCTTTGTTAAGCCAAAATTAATATAGCCAGTGAACACCTGACACAGTTAATATTGATACTGACAATACCATTGGTGCAGATGGAATGGGATTAAACCATATGGGATGAGACCAAATTGCATTTTATCATTCTTATCCCCCACTAATTATAATAATTCAGCATCATTTTATACTATCAAGTTATTGCCTGTGTTGGCATTGGGAGCTTGGATGCGGTTCCAAACTAACCAGTATGTTTTCAAATTTATTTATACATCTGTGTTCTCCTTAAGTTTATTATGTCATCATCAATATTCCTATTTGTTCTTTAATACTCATTGCTAATTTGATATTGGTTGATTTGATACCAGTTTCTCTAAAGAATGGTGTAGGACCAAGTGCACCAAGTGGGAATTTGTTAAGTAACTGAAAATTTAAGTGGTAGAATTATTTTTCAAAAATGCTCATTATGCAAACTAGTTAGAACTGGTCCAGGGCACAAATATGGGACAAAACCAACTAAACATACTAAGACAAAAATATTAGACCAAGTTACAAATTAGATTAAAGTAGCTTATGAACCCTCAGGTAATTAACAATTCATCCCTTTGTTAGGAGTGTCTTAAGCATTTGCGAATCTGTTTTGCATGATTGATTGTTTTATTCGTTGTTATGCATTGTTTATCTTGTTTCATTTGGGTGTCATTAAAACAACATTGTTGGTGTGTAGTACATTGTAGATAAGTAAATCTTCTACTGTTGGATAATTCATTTTTTTCAATGTGCTTTAAATCTATTGAAGTATATTGGACCATTGATTGGTGTTGCTTTGAAGATTTGCATGTATTGGAAGCATTTTTCATTTGAAAGATGTTTTTTAACTGTCAAGGTCTCTTACTTTTTGACATAATTATTAACATCAGCATGTAAAATGATTGATGCACGTGCATATAACAGTTATAAATATACAGGTAAACTATGCTGTTTGAACAAGCCCACTCATACAGACCAATACATACCATATGATTCTCATCACGACAAATCGGTCAAGAAGGGTCTTGTTAAATGTCTGTTCGACAGAGCAGCACGTATTATAACTCACCCGCCTGAACTCCCGAAAGAAAGAGCACACATACGTGGCGCCTTATACAGCAACGGCTACCCACGCCGTTTTATCAAGAACACTTTCAAGAAAAAACAAACACCAAGGGATCAGAAGGTTTTCAAGACTTGTACAGTCTTGCCATACATAGATGGCCTTTCACAACAACTTAAACGCCGATTAGAAGGTCACGGTATCCGAACGGTTTTCCGCTCGGACACCACCTTACGCAAACAGCTTGTACGCCCCAAAGACCCTATCCCTGATCACAGACGTGATGGCGTAGTATACAACATTCCTTGCCAGGGATGTGACGGGTCTTACATCGGAGAGACAGCCCGACCGATAGTTGAACGCATTTCTGAACACAAGCGCGATGTTCGGTTACAGCGAACCGACACATCCGCGGTGGCAGAACATGCTTGGGAGAAGCAACACCACCCAGATTGGGAGGGTGTACATTGCATTGCCAAAGAAAGACATTGGTATACACGCAGGATTAAGGAGGCTATTAGTATACGTCTTTGTCCTAACAACTTCAACAGAGACAGCGGGATCGACATCCCCGATTTCTGGATGCGAACCATCCGACAGCACAATACCCCCTTACCTGGCAGTGCACGCCGACCCGATCGTTCCCGGCCCCGATCGAGGGACCGCTCAGCCAGTCAACCCCCGCCCACGGGAAACTAGCGAGCCCGCCAATTTTGGTCTCATTTGCATATTGCCGACCCACGGCGTATTTGCATATATTTTGCATAACTCCTGACCAATCACACAACGGATCAGTGCCCACCTATTGTTCTCGCGCTTGTGCGTACGGTCTTGGAGATTAGTATAAATACAGTACGATATCGGACAATCCTTGTCACTTGATAAAGAGTTGCAGCGGCACTCGAAAGCTCGTGAACTTGTAAGCTAGTGAACACTTTTTGCGAGAGTGATCACGAATTTCCTTGTTGACCATAGTAGATTGCGAGACAAATGAATACCCTCTAGCGATTATTTCAATCCGCAATAATGAACCTATTTAGTATTATTGAACGAACATATGGGCGCCCCGCCCTAAAGTTGACTCGAAGATACGAACGATGTAGTAAAAAGATTGCTCGATTTTCCAACCACTTGACCTTTCTTGTGCGTTGCATTAAAGCGTCAGTGGTTCCCAAAGACCTGCGGGTCAAACCTCCTATGAACACCAAAGGAGTAAGAAAGATAGCAGAAACGGCCGCCCTCCGTTTTCTAAAAGAACGCATCTTTCTTACTAGATGCACGATTGATTCGGCAAAGACAGAATACGAAACTTTGAAAGCCGATATCAAAGAGACTATGCAAGCCCAACATAGTACAGACATTCTGAAGGTTAATGAAAATATCTACGCAGATGTTTTCGCTAAATACAAGAAAAGGCAACAGGCTAAATTTGAAAAGTTGATACAACCCAAATCGAAGAAGGTCACCGCCTCATTAGCGAATGAGGATAAATGGGTTGTTAACCTATCCTCGAGACAGATCACCTCCACCGAGGAGCAATTGCTTAAGAAAGGCCTCGCCTTTGCCGTGTCACCCCAAAAATTGCCCATTACCGAGATAGTAGCTAAGGTCGAAACCGCGGTCAAGTTTATTGACCCAGTTTCGGCCGATGCCGCACATAAAGATGTAGATTCTATTCTACAGAGAGCACGTCTTCCAAGACCGAATACCACAAGAGAGATGCGTGATGCTCTTAAGACACTCAAGAATGATGATAGCATCACAACCCTTCCTGCGGATAAGGGTAGTGCCACAATCATTCTAGATAGTACCTCTTACGAAGACAAAATGACCGAGCTTCTGAGCTCTGGTCCGTATAAAATGCTAAAGAAAGACCCCACAGATCGAATGTGTCGCAAACTGACCAGTACGTTACTGACACTAAAGAAAGACAAAGTTCTAGATGAGGCTACATACAAAAAGATAAAGCCCACACAGAAACAGCCACCTAGAATATACGGGTTGCCCAAAATACACAAACCCGGGATACCTCTCAGACCAATAGTTTCATGCATAGGTTCTTTTGCCTATAACCTATCTTGTAAGCTAGTGAACACTTTTTGCGAGAGTGATCACGAATTTCCTAGAAAGCCAGTGAACACTTTTTGCGAGAGTGATCACGAATTTCCTTGTTGACCATAGTAGATTGCGAGACAAATGAATACCCTCTAGCGATTTTTTCAATCCGCAATAATGAACCTATTTAGTAAGATTTTATTGTTTAAACAAATTTAAAGGATAAATTTGATCTTTTGCTATTGCTTGATATCATTGAAGATTTGAAATCAAATATGAAATGTAATAGTGGTAATCTGGGGAGTGTATGTTATATGATTTATGCCATTAGTCAGTGACTTCCTTGACAATGTTTGTAAGGTAGTGAAATCTTTGGATCCTATTGGCCGAGGGGAAATTTGTGAATGAAAATCATTAACAAGAAACTCCCCTTGACTGATTGAAGAAGGGAGTGTTACATTAACTAAAAGGAATATTTAAAAACTTATGTTAAGATTGTTGAATTATACACAGATTTAGAATCATTGCAGAAAAGAAACTTGAAATATATACATTCACTTGGCAGTAAGGACCATTGAGTAATAATACATACTCTAAAAATTATGTGTATCCCTTCAGACACACTGACTGTTGAGAAACCAGAACTACCGAAGGAATTGAAGAAGAAAAGAAACAAGGAGCAGACTAAAAATGGAGAGATGCCGTCTTGGGCGACAAAGTTTCTCCAATCTAATAACATCAAGGCATCCATGGATCTTGGCTCTAATGACGCTCAGTCTGGGTGAGTTCCTGCATTTTTATTCCACTGGGGAAAAAATGATACAATTTCATCATCACTTTTACAAAAATATGTTCTCAGTGAAACTAGATTTTTGTAACTGGTCATACTTTGGTAGCAAAATGTGATATAGGCACTTTAACAATGAAGTTAGACTGGACCAATTTCTGTCTGCTTTTATGTTTTCTTTCCTGTATAATAAGCGAAATACCATTTTAAGTCAGGGATTTCTAATATATATATAGTATTCTGTATTGGAAATATAAATGACTTTCAATTTGAATTAGCACATCTGGGAAAATATATTGCTATAATGATAGTAGAATGCCATATTTTCTGTTTCATAGTTTTATAGTCAAGACCAAAGAAATAATGCAGTAGATGTCAGCTAGCATTTCTAACATTTTATTTTTTCCTGGTCTAGATCTTCAGATGAGAAAGAAAAACCTGCCGTTGCAGAAGATCAAGTATAGCAGACCTCGTCTTAAAGCTAATTAAGGATTCAGATGTAGATTGCAATTGAAGTCACAAATGCTATTAAAGAATTACATGTATGTGATGTGGGGAGGGGTGATAGGCACAAAAGAAATCAGACGAAACTACACATTTATAGGTGCCTTTGAAATGTTTTTAGAAAATAGATATTCAGTTTGAGGAATGACTTTTTCTCCTTTATTTTGGAGACTGGAAATTGCTTTCTGGGACTCTGAAAGTCCACTCATGTCCATTTACCTTAGATTATGTCAATTGGCTATAATTTTCATATCTTCTCAAATTTGTGAAACTACTGATTCGGTATTTTTACATCAATATGGCAAAAATTCTTTCAATTGTTATTTTTTAAATGTTATCAAGTATTATTAATGAACAATGTGGTAATTTGTAAATAGTACAGTTATCTCAGTGATACATTAATGAATGAAAATTACTGCATGTTGTAAAAGACCTGTGATTATGATTCGATAGTCCTGCGTGATTGTAATCTGTTCACATTTTTAGTTCATTACTTGTAAATTAATTAGAGCTGTTCCTTTATTGGATATATCGTTGCACGCACCACGAACCGTCCTCTCTGCGCACTTCGATGCGAAAGTTAAGCGCACTGTATCTATTCCACAAACCGTCCTCTCTGTTACGTTGCCCACTGTGGTGTAAATAATTAACTTCAAGAAAATATAAAGATACGGGATGAAACTTTGGAACCTGAACTTTTTAACGAAGACACTGGTAAATAATTTGCTCTCCTAGTAGATGCACTTATTGCTGGTTTGAAAAAAAACTTTTCTTTAAATGCGTTTTCTGCAAAAGTAACTTTCGCATAGAAGTGCGCAGAGAGGACGGTTCGTGGTGCGTGCGACGATTATGACATTTGTTATCTAAGTGATAATCTTGGTATTTGATCCAATGATTTTCTAACCTTTATATGATTGGATGTTTTGAAGCAGATATAAATGATGTAGTGATAATATGCAATGATTATGATCCAGTGATAGTGTGTGATTTTTTAAAGCAATGATGAAAGGATTTTGTAATGATTTAACAATGTGCTGCATTGAAACCATGTGAATGATACAGTGAAAATCTTCCTTTTCATGCAAAGCTAGCATATTTTTAAATGATCCAATTGGAGAATACCCTGCAATTTTGGGATTTGAGAACTGCATTGAAATGAAACATGAATTTAAGTGTAACTTGTTTTTTATAGCTTTGTGATAAAACTATACATTGTATATATGGTTTTGTAAAGAATAAATCTCTATTATGCCTTCTTTATTCCATCCAGCATTCCATTCAGAATATTCAGTCCAGCCTATATTCACGTGTGCTTCTTTCATTGTAAGATATTGAACTTACTTGGTTATGAACTATGATGTATAAAACAATATCAATTAAACTGCATTTATAAATTTGTAAGATATATATGCAAAATGTTTTAAATGGATGTGGTTTGTACATTTTGTGTTTTTCTATTATAAATTAATGAAGATATTGTGATTTGATGACTTTCTGACTTCCGGTCTTTCAAATGAATTTGTATTTGAACATTTGCAATGAACATTCCCTGGTAGCAATATTCATATACCTCCTTAAATAATAAATACAATGATCATACCTCTTTATGATGCTGATGATGACAGTGTTGATGCTTTTTTTCTATAATTTCACATCTAGTTTGTTAGTCACAAAAATCAGTCATATATGTAAAATTATTGTACAAGTTATGAGAATATTTTTCTTCATGGATAAGATTGATTCTGGGTTTTAGTGTGGTATGTACACGTTTGGTTGAACAGGGGGTACTGTTTGTAAGAGTTTGGATCAGATCCAAAATGGTCTTGAGACATGAAGGCTTGTGATTGAAGAGAAGGAGAGATTATCATTAATTATTTTATGCACAGCTGTATCAGTTAATGTTATTCTCTTACAAATATCTACTTGTTATACCATACATTGACATATCCCACATAGAACTTCCTAAATTCAGTCCTGATAAAATGATTTGCAAAATATGTAGTTTCATTTCAAACTGAATACTACTAAGATAAAAGGTAGCATGCTCAATTTTCCAAGTATTATTTCAACATCGTCAGCATACGTGTCCACATTATTGTTGAATTAATACGTTCACTATATGTATACAACTGTTCTGTTGACAACTGCTTGAGAAGTGCTTAACTGTTAATGTATAAAGAATGAATATTTTGTCTACCCAGATGCTCTGATGCCTCAATTATAATTTTAATTCCTTTGAAAAAAATATTTTTCCACCTGAATTACATGGAATATTCAATTATGATGAATAAAAAATTGGTCTGTAGTCCCATTCCAACACATTACTTCTCCAAGTTAACATATTTTTGATATATTTTCAAAAATGAGCCTCAATTCTCATAATCTATTTTTGTACATTGCTTGTTGCTATGTCTGCTAAACCTTTTTCATTTTTCTTATCAGGTTTTTAAAAAATATCTTTAACTTTATGACCATTATCAGTTCACCGTCAGATTTTATTTATGAAATAACCTACCAATTTATCACCCAAACCTTTTCTATAAATTGAATATTTACAACCTTCCTTTTGATTCAACAGGGATTGCATAGTGTACATTGCATGTAAATTTTTTATTAACTTTTTATTTTTAGATAAAGTATGATGAATGCAGACTTAATGGGGAATTTCCTCTTGCTTCCCCCAATGATCAAAGGTACTTTAACAAGACACAAAATGTAAATATGTAACTGAAGAATAAATCTATCATGTTGATATCAGTAATGGTTGTACTTGTCCATTTGTGTGACACTATAGAGCTTTCAAACATCTGCATAGTAATTTTATATCTGAGCCTGTAGGGTGACATCAAGATAATGTGTATGTTACGTGCATGTGAGCCATGTAAGGTGTGCGCCTGCGCTGTAATAATTTACATCACAATTACATAGCCACAATTATTTCTCAAAGATCACTAATAAATTGAAATCCTTGTGACAAGCAAAAAATTGCTCCATAATAATACATGTAGATTGAATTAAACATTTTACAGCTGCAGGTAATAATATTGATTAGCAATTTTCTGGAAATACCACACATTTCTCTCCCTCAGTAGACTCTCATTGACCTAGTCAAGACTTGTGGCAATATGGAACTACTTTGGGAAATATGAGACTACTTTGGGAATGTATGGTTTCTCCCTCAAAGCCAGTCAATAACGGGGCCATCGAATTTCACCCCAGAGCCTCACAAGGTTAGAAACAAACATTTGAAGAAAAGTTTTAAAAAGTGAAAAAGGAAAGGAAAGAGAAAATGCTTTCTCATTTTCCTTTTTCTTCCCCCCCCCCCCCCTCTTCCAGTTATTGTTTTTCTGGATTTCTCTGGCCGTGGGTGGCAAATATGTTGACAAGAAATAACATGCATCAAATAAATTTAGAAAATTTCAGTTTCCATTAATATCAACCTTGCTCCAAATTATCTTGATGTCACCATGGTGCACTTATAACTTTCATACTCAAAATCTCTCTCCCCAATCATCTCCAATTACATTGTTCTCTTTCAACTCTCACTTCAATCCCCTACATGAATGTTTAATTCAAGAGTAACATGTAATCAAAACACACAGACACGTTTTCAATGCTTCCAAAGAATTTGTATTTGGTTTCCATTAATACCAACCTTGTATGAACACAATAAGGCAGAGTTGTGAAGTATTAGTACTGCAATCTAAACTACTACTCACATCTAGAGCATCAACTGAACCAGGGGCAGTTTCACAAAATTGTTTTCAAGACTTCCAAGTCATAACATCTTACAGAGAAATGTGTTAACATGTTTCTCTTTACACTCAGACTAGCAGGGATTTCATGAAATGGGAACTATGTCACTCTAGGCTTTCATTAAATGAATGTACACAAGTAATCAAACACTTATTCCTATCAATTTGCAAGGTAATGTCAAAAGACTATCAATTAACAATTATGTAATACATGTAAACTGCTATGTGCTGATAGTTTTGTTCAATAAATATGAAGAATAAAATTAAAGTACTGGGGCATTAATAAATGCAGATCAAACAATACATTACTGAGTTATCACATTCTGAAATTCATCAGAGATTATCAAATATAGACAAAATGGATTTTAAATCAGATGTGTCATATTTCAAACTTAAGTTTGCCTTTTCAAGATATATTTCTGATAACACAAAGAGATGATAAGAATGATGGTAAAGGTGGTATATGGTGGTGCTGGTGATGATTGATTGATGATGAGGAGGAAAGATGGTGGTAATTGTGATGATGGTGGGGATGATGATGGTGGTGATGATGATGATGACGATGATGGTGATGATGATGATGGTGGTGGTGATGATGATTGATTGATGATGATGAGGAAGATGGTGGTAATTGTATTGATGGTTGTCATTTGAGTCAATCAACTTTGAATGGTACAATGTAACTTTCAACATCAGGGAGTTCCTTCTTATTCAATTGATTGTATTGCAAATAACTTACACAGCTACAAAACATCTATGTACATATTACACATTTCATTGTACAAGATGTCGCAAAAAATAAGCAAATATTCCTTCTTTAATACCAATCTAATATTGCAACATTTTGTCTTGATTTTGAAGAATGTCGGGATGACTTTACATTACACAATTGTGATACAAAGTAATGACTCATTGCTTCAATGACACACTAGACGAGTGCTAACAAATATTCAAACCGGTCAATGAGGCAGCAAATATGTGCTACAAACTATTGGTGACTTCACATTAAACTCCTTATTCATACTAACACTACATAAAGATGTTTTGATATAAAAAGTTATTTTGATATAACAAGCCAATTTCACAAGTCTTCCATGTACGGGCATGCATAATACTGTCAAGTTAATGACCCCTGAAGCCCGACTGACTGGCAACCCATACATGTACCTCAAATGGTATGCAGACAGGATGTAATTGAGCCACATGACCGAGACAAGCATCTGATGTGTTAACCATGCTCATGAAACAACAGATCCCAAGCTACATGTACATGTATTTTATGAATTATGTGTTAAAAGTCACAGTAACAAAAATGGCACTTGCACTTTTCTTGAATAAACAGTTTGGGAAATACTGCTTTTTGATGGCCAAAAGCAAAAACCCCAAAAGGCCTTATCAATATGTGTGGTGTAAAGAATGGTATTCATCAACACTGAAATTATATCATATGTATTTTGGCTAATGATTATGTGTATATACGTTCAATGCAAACATTCAAATTGATGCTAGGAAGGTGCTCTTTCTCAGTGAGAAAACATGAAATTCCCTTTTTTGTTGCAGAAGGTCAGATGAATAGGGGGGGGGGGTGTGAAGGAGGAAGAGTTCCAGACCATGTAAGTTGATAAAACTACCATTAAGAGAAGAGAGAGAGACGGCAAAATAGTCAGGCATTTCTTATTGCCTTAAACTTTAATCGTGAATCAGTTTGGCGCAACAAAAGAACTCATACACATAGCCAAGTAACAAATAATTTCAAAATTCATGTAGAAAGGCACATGTCAATTCCACTTTTGTCACAGACAAATATGATTTGTTATTCATGAAAATTATTCTTTCCAAATATTAATGCAATTTTGGGTAAAAAAATCTAATAAGGTTAATAGTAACATAACAAAAATGTTTTGCCAAAAGAAAACTGTTTAAAAGTTGAAGATATAATTTTCACTGTTTTTCAGTTTAAATTTTAAACTGAAAAACAGTGAAAATTTAAAAAATGATGGCAGTATGGTAATGCAGTTACCTGCATGTGCTTTTCACTTTAAATTTTCAAGTTAGTATGATCTTTAAAAGTTCCTTGTACAGAAATAACAATGAAAAGTTTTCTTGACCATCAAGGCAAGGACAAGAATTTCACTATGTTCAGAAAATGCAATTTGTACCAATTCCATACTACTTGTTAAACCAGGCTGATTGAATCTATACATGTAGTTTATAAACCAACATGTTTTTATGAATGGCTGTCATGCATACCATACATGTAGACACAGTTTTGCGGACAGACACATGCAACAAATGACAAATCTTTTTTTTCACCCGGTGAGTCAATTTGCATGTCACAGGTTGCTTGCAAAAATCCTGTGGAGTCAAAACTTTTTTCTGAAAGACGTAGCAAAATAAATTCAATATTGTGCATTCAGGAGCTCTGACATCCATTACCAATACATTGGTGGTTTATTTGTCTTTACAAGACTTATCTCCATGACACTGATCATTAAACACAATCAAGAAACAAATCAAATGTAACTGTAAGATCAACATCTATTAAAATCTTTGTGTAAAAGGCACCTGGTCACTGTAGATAATACCCTGTACCTTCATGTTTTTCAGCCAAAATATGAGCAACGTTGCACAATTTACATGACACATTTCCTGTTTTTCTACATATCTCCTTCCTGATGCCAACTTCCCTATTAATCCTGAAATTAAATTTACTGACCTCACCTATTGCAATCTGATTGATAATACCAAACTACACAATACTTGGCAAGAAGCTTCATCTTATTAATGAGTTGGACAAACAAATGGCATATCTGGACAGTATTTTTATGTTGGCACATTCCAATGTACAAATCATTATTTAACAAATTGTTCCATAGTAAAAGATTGCTCAAAGAAATGGCATGGCTGAACTATAGAAATCAAACGATACAAAAAAATAGATTTTCAAACCAAAACAATGAACCACACATAGGAAAGTAAACAAACAATAAACTTGTTACAAAACAGTGTTACACGTAAACAACACCCCATGGCAAGTGATTATCAAATGTATAATACTGTTGATGACTTTTGTAAGTACTTTTTAAAAAGATACAGAAAAACTAAAAATTATTAGCCAATAGAATGCACACTTGAATTCCTGAGAATGGATATTCTTTAATGAGCATTCTATTTTTTATATTCACATTTTTAATATTTTTGCTTCTGTACACATCTTTTTTCTTAATCATATTCCTTATGATATGCTAAACAGTTTGTTTCCACAAAATACCATCACTTGGCAAGGCACAACAGTTTTAGCTTTACAAGCAAGGTTTACCAATGATTCTTACATAACAAATGAATGATTAATCTTATTTTCTTGCACAACCTGATTACATTCATGTACACTGGCAAGAAACAAGAACAGAACATATTTTACACATCTACAAGAGTAAAGTGTCTAGGAGTACAAATGAGTTGATAACTTTCCTTTTTATATTCAACTTATCCTTTCATACATGAAAGAAGCTACAAAGTACAATGTACATTCCATATTCACACACTGAGAATAAAAGGTGAGAGAGGGACCATCTTTGATAATATGAAACAAGCAAGTTGTATTCTACTTAAATTGCCAAAGGATAGAAAGAAAATCAGATTTTGGGTAATGATGGAAATGATTTTACTAACTGCCATTAATTCACAACTTGTAGCTTTTGTTCATCCTTTCAACCTAAATCTTAGGTTGAACAAAAACATTGAATAAGAAATTAATTAAGAACCATATCAAGAAACAACAAATTTTACAATGCAGTTAGAAAGAACCCACACTTTTCAAAGGTTCAGTAAACCTAATGTTGGATTACAACAGAACTTGATGTTTGTTGTATAACACTACATTATCCTCTGTAAATTTTAAGGAAATATTGTGTAAGCTTTACACAGACTTTTGTGTTGTTCAACCCATCTGACATGTACAAGTTCCCTCTTTACTCAATATTGGTTCAGACCAAAAAGTATATTTTTTATCTTAAATTTAATTCAACCAGTGATTGAAATAAATATGCACCTGTTGTGGGCTCGTATCTCAAGGTGGAATTACTTTAACTATCTTTTCCATCACACAACCAAAGTTTCGTAAAATCAGTACTTTATTTAGTGAAACTAGGCTGCCATGGACATAAATAATCTTTACTCTTTACTTCATGCAATTGCAAAATCATTAAATGATTCTTAAATACACTGTACAGCAAAAAGCTTTATCTGAAATGCGTGCAACATTGACATTTCTCCTTATATTCAACAAATGATTTTTATTCATCAGGCATGCAAAATTCATTCACGTGTCACTTGAGGCATAAAAGCAAATTTTAAGCAAATCCCTTTGACTTGCAGCAGTCTGCATGAGTCTTATTCTTACTGTCAATGAGTATTTCTTCAAAAATTCAGTATTCAACCATACCATATTTTAATTTTCCCACTTCAAAACAAATTGCAAAACAGTAGCTATCATTGTAGTTATGACACTTTCACAAAATTTTGAACATTGCTCAAATAGTGAAAGGTAATTTTTCTGGACATCCAATAAGAAAAACTGAACACACTGATTCTTTCACACTATTTTTCTTCATCAAAAGGTCATATAGTTTGCTCATGCTGGAAAGTATCTTGGCCTAGGACTAGGCTTTAAGACTAGGTCTACCAGGACTCAAGGCCTTGATTAGGTCCATACAACTGTTCTACTTCATAATAAATCACTATCAATTCAAAGTACACACGACCCCAACATATGCAAAATTTAATAGTGATGTAAGATTCACCATACACTGTAGGTCCCTCAGAGAGGACCTCAAGCTGTAGGTCCCCTAATTGCTAGCAATCAGGTAAGAATCATCAACATATTACAAAAATAATAAAATGTTGTTAAAGTGATTCATGGAGACCCTCTTCTGTTCTCTTGAAAAGGATACTTTTTGTATGGTTTCCATCCTTTGGTGCAAACTATCTTGGTTCCGACTTCCATCATTTGGTGCTGACATGAATATCAATAGTAAAAACACTTGACCAAAACACATTCATCTCTCATCTCTTTGTAACCTTTGAAATTGGTTACAGACAGACCACATGTGTATATCCAAGGGTATAAATTGTTTTTCCATGGGTTGTTCATCAAGCACAACTAGTTAGCTTTCATCTTGGTTCTTGGTCTATGCTAATAGTGGGACTAGGTCCACAGTTAATCCTCCATTTGTTCTTCATCTAGAGCCGATAGTTGGCTGAGCTGAGAGTCATCAGGGTCCAGATCCGAAGAGCTATCAACCACCTTCTCCATGTCTGACTTATAATCTTGGATGGATTCATTTAAAGACCATAGCTCACTCAAGAGAGATACATCCAGCTGACGAAGACCAACCTGTCAATGAAATCATCCAGAAATATTCATGATTATGAATTTATGAATATATATAATAACCATAATAATCATAATAAAAATATGGTGAAAATGAAATAATGATGTTGAATAAATGATAAACATCACCACCACTATCATCATCATCACCACCACCACCACCACCACCATCACCATCATCACCATCATCACCACCACCATGAATAAATTATAAGGATAGAAATAATGATTTATAAGGCTACAAGCCTGAATGATTATTCTTGATGGATGATATCTTTTTAAGGTGGAAATTAAGTGTCACAAAAATAATTTCAGACATTGTAGAGGCCAAAAATCATATTAGGAATATTTGGTCCATCATCCTTGTTAGCATTACATCAATTACAAATTAAATTTATTACTAATGGAATTCTTCTCAAAAGGATTTAATAGCCTACTATACGTATTCACAATTTTTTATGTCACATTGTTTTATATTCAATATCATTACCCCCTTGCCAATTTTACTCAGAAGCTTACCATTTCTTTTCTAAGCAAGGCCAATGCAGCATCTAGATTTCCTCTTGGTATTTCAATGCGCTTCCTCTTTTTCCGTCCTCCGCTCTTATGGACATGGCTCGGAGAAAATCCAGCTGCCAGACTGTCCTGTATGTTCGTTTGGTGGGCTAAAATTCTACCCATTTCTCGGCTAGTTCCACTGTTGGCATTCAGAAGCCCACTCAAGCTCTTCGGGAGTGCAGGCAGATCTGGTTTCTGGTTCGAATTTGGATCCATTTTGGGTTTCAGAATTAGAGACATTGATTTGAACTTTGTGTGGGAATAGACCAAGAAAGTATACTCTTAAAATCAAACGAGTCGGAAGAAAATATTATCCTCAACGTTAGAGATAATTTTTGTCCTCATGTAAGACTAAGAACAAAACAAATGACAAAGATATTGATTCTATATTGATTTGTAATTAATGTTTTTGACAAAAAGTATTATAGAAATTATTCTTGGGCCCATAGGTAGCATAGGCTGTAGACCTACTATTTGTATGAACTAAACATCAATGGTCGGAACATTCATTCTTTCTGTTCATTCTAAACTCTGCACTCGCACTGAAGTCAAACAAATTTCGGCATGGATCAAAATACCACAAGATGCATGTTCAGCCCGCTAGGGACGAGTCTTGTCACGGTTCCGTAGATGATGTCTCCCGGTGATGCTGGCTCTGCTCTCTGCGTTGCACGGTGAATGATCAGATTCTGAAGTCCGAGTATTAAATAGCATAGGCTGTGGTCGAGTAAAAAATTCAGGTTTTTTAAAGTCGTAAACCTAGCATTCCTTTAGAAGTAGGGTGTATAAATCGTGAAATGAAGCGAAAGACAGCATGAGACAGGTGTGACGCAATTGTGTCTCTATTATAAACACACGGTTCTCAATAGTAGGTCACTGTCGCTGCTTCTCGCATGAATTTTTCACCAACGAACGTAGAGGGCAGCAACACACAAGCGTGTTGCTCTAAGGAAGGTTAACTCCGCTCGAATTTTGTGACCACTCTAAAAAATAAGGGGGACTTTTCGGAAATTTGTCGAGTTGATTTTTTTTCATTTGTTAATTTCAAATATTTTTTAATGAACAATTATTAGATCGGTTATTCTGGGTAGAAATATTAAAAATATTAATTTTAATTTTAAAGAAATTATTTAGCTTAAATAATCATGATTTTGACATTTTTTCTCATTTTGGAATATTAAGTCTATGACGAGGATCCCTCTTATCTCTTATTTTCCTCTGCTGAATTTCGCTGCACCACTAATAAATGCATAGACAACCACCGTAATAATCGAGGTCATTTTTCTGGCCTGGGTGCGCCGAGTCTGGGCCGGTCGCGTAGCTAACTAGTGACGTTGATGATGCGCTGGGGCTTCAGTCGACTCGTCATAGATCTTCTAGCAACATAGACAATGACATCTAATTTGCCTGGTCTGATTTGAAGTGCAATTGCTTCAGGGCTGATGTTTATCAACGATGATTGTTCAAGGTCAGATTTCAAATTTTAAATTGCATTTGACTTTTAAGTCTATAAATCTTAATAGAAGAAGCTGCATCCCCGAAATCCGGGTCTAATTTCAACTTCGAGTCCGAGACTATGGACGGCGAAAAAAAACCCCATGCATCGGATGCATTGCATTGGCTGCGCGCTGCGCTGCAGCTGAGCTGCACAGCCATGCAGGCGCTGCGTCGCGTCGAAGGTCGATAATCATTGAGCAACCAAACTTCCAAAGCCAAATTAAAGCTTGAATAAACGGCCACCTATTCACATTTTCCCTGGTTTTCTTCAATAATTTCTAAGAAAATCAGCCAATTGAGGGAAATTGATTGCAATGTTACATCGTTTGCAGAGTGCCATCATCGACATTCGTTTTGCGTTAGAAACCTTAGTTATAGATCTAGGCCTAGACTAGAAATGGGGGCTAGATAGATTAGACCATCTTAATTTCTGATTTTGGGTAGAAAGTAGACTTGATAGACAGCATCCATATCTTAATTTGACCATTGATTCTGTGCAATCAATGTTTAAATACTTTTACATAATTTGTTTGCCATATTGCAATTGGTAAATTTTCATGGGCCTGCATGGCCTGGGCTTGGCTGGCAGAACGCGTTTTTTTTTTTGGATAAATTTCGAAAGTGAAAGAGCAAAGTGACTGAGCTCGTCGTGATTTTATTTTTATGCATTTTCTGACTGAATTTTAAAGATTTCATGCCTAACGCTAATGCCTAACGGTAACTTGTCAACCATATAATCTTCTAGTTCTAGATCTAGACTTTACCCTGTATGTAGGCATTTAACGGACTAAAAAATCATAACCTCCTAGCGGCTAGCCCATGCAGACTGGCCTTAATTGAACCAAACTTAGCTTGCATGGACCAACCCTCAAATGGTCTAGATTTAGGCGTCCTATACTATAAAGACAATGTGGAATTCGTCTGTTTTGAGTTGATTATTATTTTAGTATTTTTTTATTGTTGCATAGACTCATACCAACTCATACCAACAAGACGTGCTAGATCTATATATATTCTAGATCTACTTAGATATCCAGTGTGGAACAACATCTTCAACAAACAGATAGAGACTGGTCAAAGCATTTGTCTACAGTCTAGTTAGACAAATAAAGTTTTCTAGATCTTTAGACTTGGGTCTATCGATCAACTAGACAGGAATAACCATCGTTTCTGGGGATTTATTCAACAATTTCTGACATTTTACTTTAATCTCCATCGGTGAGTGAGCCAGCGCAGTTCAGCAGAGCAACCAAAATACAGAGACTGAAGCTTTTGGTCTATCGATCAACATGATCAAGATCTATGTTAGATGTAGACTTCACTTATTACTGATTGGAATGTATTTCTAAATTTATAAGTTTTGGGGAAAATGGTGAAAAGAAATGATAACATACTACTGATAGATACGTGAATTATTTTTTTAAATACCCATTGGCATTGCTGCCTGCTCTAATAAATAAATAAATAAATGAGTCACGGCCTATATGGACTGCAGATAAATGCTGATCGACGCCTAGCAGAACAAGTACGTACCAGTGCTAGACTAGGGGGTTGAAATCTAAGCAGACGACGGAGCATAATGTAGCTTAAGCATAGAATGATGATGGGTTCAGCGAAGAGCCCAGAGAAAATAAGGGGGACATATTCAATCCCGAAATGCTTTGCGAGTGGTCACAAAATCGTCTCGGCGCAAATCACCTAAGTCAGCCGTCTGGTGAAATCGCTGATAACAACAATCACCGATTTGGTAATTATTTTAGTTTCCTGAAACTTGCATTTGTAAAGTTTTAAATATCAAAGTATGTTTTCATATTTATGTATATCCCTCAACATATTTTTTAATGTTATCTTTGATATCGTTGTAGTCATATTCTTTCATATTCGTTTCTTGATCACTACTAATTTGTTGTTGTATTGGATCGGCATTTGATTTCGTTGTCATGAACAATAAAATATGCGCGCAGCTCAGTTGCATGCGCGTATCGAGTTGACCTTCCTTAGAGCAACACGCTTGTGTGTTGCTGCCCTCTACGTTCGTTGTTTTTCACATACCGATGATATGATGTGACCGCATCCAAATCTCTCGTACCGATACGATATCGGGCATGGCATAGTCTACAAATGTAGACCCACATCTGCAGTGTGTGTACCTTAGCTGATTCAACGAGTCTGCATAGCAGACTAGGTCTACTGAGGCTGCAGAAGTCTGAAATGGCTCGCTACGCTCGTCCTTTCAGGCTGGTTTGCTTCGCAAACCAATAGCAGATCCTACCTCATGAGCCATTCAGAGTCTGCATAGCAGACTAGGCATGGCATGCGCACCGTGCACGAACTGGTACTTTTTTATGCGTGCATATCCGTGATATAGGTCTCATGATTACTTCCGGTATATGGATGCCGGTGGATGCCTTTGGTTTTGGTAGCTAGCATCACTTTGACTTTTAGCCCTCAAATCTATAGGGCCTACGAGGGGCCTATATATTTTTTTCTTCAAATATTATAACTCTTTTAAGATGATCCGGGGGATGATCATTCTTTATTGAGTGTGATATTCATTGAATGTTATGCCCACATTTCGTACTTATTTTGCAGGTCTACTGATATCAAAAGCTTAGGCGGTCTATATAGCGGCGACACATAGGCATATGCCGTGACATCCCCCCAAACTTTGACTCCGGCTTTGACTTGGCCAAAGAAATAAAAATGAAGATAAATCAAAACACACAATGGGGATACATGCAAGCAAAGGAACGGAAACAGATAAGCAGATATGATAAGGGAGCTCTAGAAGGAAAGGAAGCAAAAGACGGGGAAATAGTAGAAATATTTCACACAAAAAAAATGATGAAAGGGAAAATCTGAAGGAAACGGATTATAGAAATGAAGAGAAAATGCAAATCTAAGGAAATATGAAACTATGGATAATATAATAAAAGTAATAAGACATGAAATGAATAAAAATCAAATTTCTTATACAGGTCTAAATGAATTTTTAGTATGGTTTTCAAATAGCGTGTTTGGTAAAGTTATCTTAGGAAAGGTTTTAATCTGGGTCTCGCGATTTCCTTATTATACAATAATCAAGTTCCCCTTCTATCTACGTCAACCACACTTCCTCTTTTGTCACCGCTCTCTTTCCTTGTCTCTCTTTCATGTTATCTCCACCCCCTAAACCTATCTCTTTTATCTATTTTACAATATATATTTCTATTTTTTTCATCTACTTATAGGCCCTTGGATCTCAAAAAGTAGAAAAGCTTACGCCTGATAATCTTTGAAATAATCTTCTGAACTTTTATTTGAATCTTTTACACAACTGCTGGATATTTTAGACTCAGATATCTCCATCTCTTTTTTTTCGAATTCCTATTCAAAACCTGTTGTGAAATCACTATTCATTTTTAAAAATTTCATAAGAATGAACAAATATGCTTTATATATTCATTCTTTCATTTTTAAAAATTTCATAAGAATGAACAAATATGCTTTAATTCATTCTTTCATTCATTGTTCATCCAGACATTCTTTTTTCATCATTCATTCATTCGTTCTTTCTTTCTTTCATTCATTCGTTCGTATATTCATTCGTTCGTATATTCATTCATATATATATTCATTCATTATTCCTTAAAGCACCTTCTTATACCCTACATCAAATCTTAATTTATTACATAACGCTTAAATATACTAGATCCAAAACTTTGATATCACACATAGATTTTATTCATATACATGTAGTAGCTATATACAGCAAGAAAAATACAATTAAGTCAGTAATTATATAATATGATGCACATTGAACAAACTTCTTGACTTCTACCCCATTCCAGTAGTGAGATTACACTGATCACTTCTCCAAAAGAAGTGATTGAAAATCAAGAGGTCAAATGCTGCACACTATCATCACCAAAATGTGTTTTACAGCAACAAATTCATACTTTATTTCAGACATATGACAAATTTCCATACCATGTGGATAAATTTTCATGGAATTTCTATGGAATCTGCTCAGAAATGCTAAGATTTCTTTGAGAATCAAATGGTCACAGTGAGATACAGGTGGGGAAAGTGTCTGCTCACCCTTCCTCCAAAATGGTTCATGTAGAAGATTTGATGGATTGTAAAATTCAGGCAGTAAACATATATGCCCCCAAGACTGTCAGATCAATTATACATCACACACTTATCTTCTAAACATGTTCAAATGATGACTTGTGACCTTTGGCCTTGGGATGCCCAAATTAAATCAGATCACTGCTACTTACATAATTTTATGCCATTATGCACACCCAAGCCAAATTTGGAATTAATCCCTCAAGACATCCTCCAGTTATCACACGAAAAAGGTATTTAAATGTATCATGGAAAAGGCTCTGTGAACTGTGACCTCCTGACTCATTACCTAATCAGGGCTCCGTAACACAAAGGTTTGCGATGGATTGCAAATATAAAAGCGCACTGATTGGTCCCTGGTGACCTGGTCAGTATTTTAAACCAAATATGCATGTAACATTGATATTGATTGGTCAGTTCATTTAGCGATTGATCGCTAATCTTTGTTACGGAGCCCTGATCATCACCACTCCATTATGTATACTTGGACAGTGTGTTCTGTAGAGATGACTGAAAACATAATGCCTCCTTTGGTGGAGGTATAAGAAAAAAATTCATACCTTACGACATGGCTATTTATATCTGGTTTGTTTTGTTCAAGAAAGATATATCCAGAAAAGCCACCACCGAGTCGACTATTATTTCACTATTTTATCACTATATTGTAATGTCCCTTCAGCATTGTGAGCTACAGTATATCAAGTATATTCTTCTCATTGTCATAAGCCTCAGGTAACATAACTATACAGCCCGGGGGGCCACTTCCATTCACGAGTGGTATACCATGCGCGACCATGGGGTCTCGAAAAGTACCCTAAACACGTAATTTCCATATTCTGAAAATGAACCCCTAAACAAGTATTGGCGTGTGAAACCTTACCCTTAACGAGTATTGGAAACAAAATGATACTCTTGGCAAATGTTCTCTGAAATGAACCCCTAAACAAGTACAGGAATGTTTTATTGTTACGAGTCCTTCGGTCGTCGGCTTTACCTTATTTTGTTTTCTACACCTCGCGCAAATCGGACTCTAAACACGAAGTGTTGGGGCAAAAAGGACATCCTTTATAAAACATTTTGATTTTGTTTTATAATCCCCGCAGATTCGACCCTAAACACGTAATTTTCCTAGCGAAATAGATACCCTTTTTTCATTATTTTTGTGTTTTTGACACCCTTATCACGTTACATACGTAACGTGCCCTATCGTGAAAAAGACATCCTTTTTACGTGTTTTTTTGGTCGCGAATGGTATCCACTCCTCAATGTAAGTGGCCCCCCCCCCCCCCCGGGCATTACAGTCAAACTCCCACAGGGCAATGTAACACAAAGGTTTGCAATATATTGCAAAATCGAAACAAAAGGTCTGATTTGTAATGCACATGGAGCAATTGTCTCTTTATCAGCCATTTCCATCTTATGATTAATCACAAACCTTTGCATTATGATGACCCTGGTTTTCATGCAGGGACTTATGTTTATAACTTGAACTTTCAAATCAAACTCTTAAAAAACAAACACAACAAAACTATGCCAAAGTTTACCTTATATGAGGGTGATTTAAGCAAGCTCGACTGTCTTCTTTTTTTAACTCCATGTGCCCTATGCCCAAGACAACTTGGGCTAGGCTCTATTGAAAATTTGTATCAAATAAAAATCAAACTGTGTACAAAGGCTTGAATCTTGAACTTGTCAATGGAATGTGATTGACATGAAAAAAAAAACTTACAATAACATATAACCATGTGAACAAAGGTGAACCATTCACATGTTCTATGTCACGTTAACATGTTAATGATATGCTATCAACCAAGTGGGGACAAAGTTCAATTTCATTGCTACAGATGATTATTAGATAATGAATTTATCTACATTGCTTTTATTGGGGTAGAGAACTTCCATTTGCTTAATTTTCTTTAAAAATATTGGGTCGATGATCAGTTAAACTTCTATGGAAAAATAAATTATTGAATAAATTATTATCAACTATATTGGTACTAATTGGTTCAAACATTAATAATGAGAGCAAAATGCAAGAGGTTATTTCATATAAAAAATAATAAATAGATCACAAACATTTCATAAATCATTTAAGCAAGCATTAATTTCATGAATGATAAGATGGCATAGGTTAAAGCTGCAGTCATCCATTATTGGGTAGTATAGCCAGTATTTCATAAATTTAGAAGGGGTAAATTGCAATAGCCTCCAATAAATACATTATCACATAACAAAACAGCCTGTCCCCCCCTCCTCCCCCCATGAGCCACTGCTAAAATGTCTGAACTGCCAATTCCAAACAAATTCAGCTACTAGGGTTCTTTGGCAACTTGATCAACATATGAAGAGGTATCTGCCGATGGAGGCTCCTTTTCAAATTCAAATGAGAATCCTGAGAATATCAAATGCAGTAATTCCTATTGTTCAAGCATTATGGGTTTATTGTAACTGGACAATCTTATATACACAAAATGATGAACAGGTGATCTATATATGGGTAAACTTGTTAAAACCTGCAATTCAAGTATTGTGGTAATACTTCTACTTTACTTTATGATTACCACAGAGAGGTAAAATCATTCATACAAAATCTATGCAGTTCAAAAAGTGTAACGGATCATGTGCACTGAGTATACTGAATACGATAATAGCATGCAATATTTTCTTCGAGATCCCAACAAGAATTGGATTAAACATAGTATCTTACTTCACAATTTGTAAAATAAACAGGTGGCATACAATTAGAGAACAAAATGAACCTATACACAAGAATTTAAACAGAAAATAAGCACACTGACTGTATATTGGTCAGAATTCATTTTTGCTTGAGTTGAGATTGAACTGCATGTTGCAAAGGAATCAGGATAGGCCTATCTGCAATAAGTGAATTTCTTTTATGTGAGGATATTAGCATCAATCTCCAATCAGGATCTATACAGCTACATGGATATACTCTGGTATGAATATTCTTGAATGCTACCTTTTAATAGCATTCAAGAATATTCATACCAGAGTATATCCATGTAGCTGTATAGATCCTGATAGAAGATCAATGCTAATATCCTCACATAAGACGATCACTGATATCACAAAGTTTGGTTAAATCAATGATGTACATTTCGCCTTAAGTTTGTTGAAATTCAGGAATGCTTAGAAGCATGCTATAGTGCGATTCCATAAAATATACATGTCCGACCCCATATATGTGAAACCTTAATAAAATTTTCTGTCTCTGACTTCTGGTTCTTTTGACAGTCTGTAATGCTCTCAAATTACCATCACTTGGTCAGTTTATGAAGTGAAGTAAAACTTGAGAAAAATGGAGGTTGAATGTACAAAAGGTTGATTATTTAATGGAATTGCCCTGTAAGCATTTCGTTTCTCTGCAGATATTCTGGTCTAAGATGGTATAGAGTAGCAGTAAACTATTCATAGCTCTCATTGTTAATATCAAAAGATTTCTAACTTCATGATCCAAACGCTACACCCTGGATATACAGGAAAAATATCAGTAGTTAAGGACTCTGACTGGTGCTGGTAAAGCCGCTGTGGCATATTGCCTTTAAATTGTAATTGCAAGAATGCATAAAATTTCCAATAAATATCTTAAATTCACAATGTCTGTTGTTGTCTTCATTACATCATCCATATGAATGAAACTTTGAAGGTACACATCTCTTTCAATGCTCCTCTCCAAGTAAAGTGATCTGAGGGGAAAGAAGAGAAAAAAATACAGAATAATATACTTCTTACAACTGAACATTCAAGAAAACAAAATGAGAAGTGCAAGGCCTGTCCTCGTATTACTAAAATCATAATTTGGGGGCAGTTTCTTGAAACATTCGCGCAAGTCTGAGATTATGGTATCTCCTTGAAACCTATGTTACCAGTGTTTTCAAATTGTTGACTGAATAATGGTAAAAAAGTCTAAAAAAGAAACTTTACTACAGGGTATTATTTGCATGTTACCCCTAACAGGACAGAATCCATTACAGGTTATTCAGTAATAGGCAACTACTTTTTTTCAGAAACAAATGCAAATAAGAAATTCAAATTGATGATCATAACCATTCAAGTTAATTGCATGATTGTGCATTGATGTAAGTGGGATGCTTAAAGGTTACAGATATAGTATCAAGAATACTTGAATTTACCTGTTTCATAAACTGTGCAGAATTTAGCACTTCACTGCAGCCATACGTTATCTTCTTGCCTCCGCTTCCGGTGCTTGATTTACTCTATTTCAAAGCAAACACATAAATGAAAAAAGATAAAATATTTTAAAAAACTTCAATGATGACGAGTCTCAAAGTTCAAAAGAGCTTTGGTGCTTCTATATTTCCTTATTTTAACAAATGGAAGTAGGTGGTGCATCAACTGAAATTGAGTTTTCAATGTTTTATACAGTTTACAAAATAATTTCTTCCTCCGGGCAAAATTTCATAGAAATACATTCTAGACATTTCATAATTGGGATTGCTTCAGTATAATAAAGATCCCAGGGCGCTGTCTTATGTGATTGATCCAATCAATCTGAACTGTGAAAAGCCATCTACACGTTTGTCATAATTTTTCCATCTGGGAGGCATGTGCACAGTCTCTTTGTAAAAAAAGGGACCCCTGCAAATTATGCATGCACAAGCATTTATCAGAGAGAACACTTTAAGTGGAGCATTGTGGCCCAGTGGATTAGTCTTCAGACTTTGAAACAGAGGGTCCTGGGTTCGAATCCCAGCCATGGCGTAATTTCCTTCAGCAAGAGACTGATCCAAAATGTGCTGCACTCAACCCAGGTGAGGTAAATGGGTACCGGTAGGAAGTAATTCCTTAAAAAGCTGTGTACGCTATGAACGCCTAGCTTAGCCGGGTAATATAGGAGCGCCTTGAGCACCTAACAAGGTGGATATGTGCGCAATATAAATACCCTATACTATTATTATAAATCGACTTATACATTCTTGATGATGATTTCACTGGCATTCTATCATCTAGATTGATTGGACCAATCCTAATTCTTTGGAATACAGTTCTGACATTCAACCCCAACTTAAAGAAAAAGAACTTTACCTTGACATAGTCTAATAGATTCTGGTATTCTATATAATTTCCTCCTCCAACTACAAACACAATGGCTTCTTGGTATGGGGTCTTGGTCCGAGGGATGGAAGAGCTAAATAATAAAGAAAAATCATAATACAAGAATCATAATAGCTTTCTGTAGTGTTGATTAGTCTGCTTGTGCACTTTATCACTGTAATAATCTAGTCATGGTATGATTAAAAATCCTAGTTTCTTTCTAAAGAATATTAAAATCTGACACCTGTTTCCTAAAACTTGCTATAATAATGAATTTGATATAACACTTGAAGTTGAAAGCTACTGAAATCATTCAATTTCATTGGCTAATAGTAACCTTGTTATAGGAATTGCAAAACTGTAACAAGTCTTGAAGAAAAAGGAGATCTCATTCTCAATGTTTGACCTCATGGATAATTATTATTCCTTCTCTAACATATTGTTAAACAACAATGTAAAAGATTTAGAGTGCTTATTACAATCAAAAGTGAAAATTCAGTGAGTTTATCATCTACATATACATACCTGTCAGTCATTCTTAGAAGTTTAGGGTCAAAATATCTGTAATCATCTGTTTCCTAAAAACAAATGGAAATGCAATGCATATAAAAAACAAATTTGAAACAGATAGTAAAAAAGAAAAAAAATCAAATATATATTAATGAACAAGATAAAAAAGCTTATCAAAAAGCCTCGAAAGTGAATGAAGTATATACAGGTACTGAACAACAATCATTCAACTTTCTGTCAAAAAATTTACAATTGAAAACACATTGCCAATATAGTGCTATATGTAGTGTCAGTATATGTCAACATAGAGGACTATTGTTTGTCTCGCAATTTAGAATTACAAGAGAAATTCCAATATAATGGTAACATAAGTTGTAAGTTAGAAAAGAGAGGAAATTTTGAATTGAATTACAGAATATGGAAAGTACAATAAAATCACTTTTTCTAATGCAAATATGATCCTCTGTATCTTTTCATGAAATCGAATCCAAGAAAATAAAAGCTGATATATTTTGTAGTTTCTAAATCATTCCATATCGCTAAATAAATTCTACTTACTGTATTTGATTTCAGCTCCATTAGAGAATCCACAACCCTCGTAACAGGAAGGTTCTAGGTCAAGAAAAACAAATAAATAAGTAACGTTATGAATGAAACAAACAACAAGGTTGTTCATGATCTACGAGTCTTGCCAGATTTCAGAATCAATAAAATATGCAATATGACCCTTTGAACCTATCAACTTCATGGACCTTCATGTATTATAGGTACCAAGTGTGAACACAATCGATGCAAAAATAAAGAAATGAGAGCAAGTTAAACAAAAACTTGACCTTTTGACCCCTAGATGATCCCTGACCCCATCATCCTCATGGCCACACATGTGGTATTATCCAAGAATCATTTGAAAAAAGTGTGATTAAAATTGATGAAGAAATAACGAAATGAGAATAAGTTGACAAAAACTTCTTAAAAGGATGGACATGACCTCATATCATTTGACATTTTGACCCCTAGATGACATTTGACCCCACCATTCTCATAAATTCACCTATGGTATTACACAAGGATCATATGTAACAAGTATGGACATAATTGATACAGAAATAAGTAATGAGAGCAAGTTGGAAAGTTGAGCAAAAACTTTGACATTTTTGTAACAGACAAACAGACCAACAGGTAAAGTGATTGCTACATCTCTGCCGAACTTTGTTCAGGCGAGACAAAAAAAAAGGGGGGGGGGGAGGGATTCACATTCATTACGAATAATAATAGCTCTGAGTTGATATATATCTACTCACATGTTTCTTGACCACGAAGTTCTTGACACCTTCCATGACAAAGTTGGATCCTGTGCTCATGAGTTTAGAGAACATTCCTACCGTCTTTGTTCCTCCACCTCCATACTGGCTAGGTGGAGCAGCCATCTTACTGAAAGCTCTACAAGTATGAAAGAAATTCATCTGGTGGTATTTTTCAAAACTTAATATAATGATACTTACAATGTATTCTTATTGTGCATGTTTAAATGGTTGCAAAAATGAATTACCAGAAGATGCGAGAATGGGACATTTTTTAGGATATTGGCTGTCTTCATTCTCAGGGAAATGAAGAAACATTATGTATAGTAAATATCTGTATACCTATAATGATCTGAAATGTGACTTAAAACATGAATTTGCCAAATAATGTTAAACTTACTTCCATCTCTTGATGTAATCCAATGGTGCTAGATTACAGCCAGCTGCTTCTAATGCTGTTCTGTATTGCTCAACTTCCGACTATAAAATAATAATCATAATTACAATAGTAATACTATAAAGGAATGAGACTATTGTATATAATTAAAGATATGATTGCTGGCATATAACTAAATGCAAGTTACATCACATTACAATTGAAATATCACCGGAGGAGAATGATGTCCCAGCCAGTGTGTGTACTGGATTTCATTCATAAGCATGATTTTTGGCTGTAAGTTTTGAATAGGATCTTCGACTATTTATGTTATACTACAGATCATGAACAATGCTAAAAAATCAAGTAAAAATACAATCCTCAAGTTTTCCTTATTTATTGCACTATCAAAGGAATATGTGACATCATCAGCTCTTTTATTTGCGATCTGCTCAAGTATGCATATCAGAGTTTTATGAAAGTATGCAGTACTTGAGAATTTTAAATTTTTCAATATACTTCCCATTTTGCTGATTTTTTTGTCTTGCTCTTTTATTCCATTCAAATAAATTTGCTCTTGATATTGAATTTGCCTGTAATGTCAATTATATTTCTTATCCAAATAATAGCAAAATTACTAACCTCTGGTACTGATGGAGAGCAAATGTAGAATATAATGAAAAGTCTCATCTTATCTTCTGGTAAGCCAGCATCAGGATCTGAGATCACATCCATCAAAGATTTATCTAACAACTGTTTGCTCATCAGCTTTTCTTCAAGTTCAAAGTACACATCCAGTTTCCTGGCCTTGAAATATAAAAATCATGTAAAAAGTGTTTTAAATCTTAACATATAAGTATCATCATTAATAATGACATATGCTAGGTAAAAATAATTTTTGTTCTTAAATGGAAATTAATTGAGCTTCTAAAAAGCTAGAAGTTACTCTTTAAGTATATCAATAAGTGAAATGGCTCTTTTGCACTCTCTATAGAAGGAATGAAATACAGGCAGAACCACAGTAGAATTCAATGCACAGCAATGTTCAGCAACAATTATCTTTATATCATGACAATAAACACCTTCAATTAAAAAAAAACTCCTAAGTTCCTGGTTTTCTATCCATTCGAACATAATCATATACATTAACAGTTTATTATTCAAGCTTCCACTAACTTCCCAACAAGTCTTCTTACCTTTATATGATCAAGAAGAGCAGTGGCAATATTCATGTGCATGTCAATGTGTCTTTTCTTCTCAAGCAATTCTGGAAGAGAGCTGTAGAGGGTAGGGGGTCAAAAACAAATTTAGAAAACATGAAAATCATTTTTTGTTGTTATATCTACTAATTTATGATGTGGTTTATGTTTTGCTGAATGTTCTCCAACTCATCATCATCATCATCACCATCATCACCATCACCAACATCATCAACATCATCAGCAGCAGGATCATCAGCATAAGTCTTACCTTACTGCAGAAGTTAATCTAGCTGTCGTGTCTGAGAGCATACTAATTGCTTCCTCATCTTCCCCTTCAAGTCCCTAAATGAACATAAAGGAATATCAGTGTTCAATAATGCTACTCTATGAATGTAACAATGCACACAAAATAAAACAACAAATCAATACAATATCCATTGAAATCAGATAAAAATGTCCTTTGGCAAGGCACTTATCCACATTTGTCACTCTCCACCCAGGTGTTAAATGGATACCCAGTAGGATGTGGTGAATGTCAATGTGATCTGATTTGTATGTGTGCACCAATAGAGTTGCCTGGCCAGGATACACCCCAGGGAGTAGAGATGATGTTGGGGTGTACTTGACCTTTAACTTTCCACTTCAATGAAGATCATTCGCATGATAAACATGCAAAATGTTAACTTACCATAGCTGATTTGAGTTTCTTCACTTCATCTTCAGAAGCCCTGTAAATATCTAACTCATTCTGCACTGCCTCAGCTACTTCAGGGAATGGACTGTTGGAAAACAAATGCACAAGAGTCACAAACGAAATCAAATCAGGATAGTTCTGGTCATTCATTTTGAAAAAAATTACCAAACATGTTTATTTTGGCAAATACAAACAGTATTCTAAAGTCAATGGACAATGACCTTCAATATGGGCTGACAAATGAACAGACAAAAGAACCAACAGACAAATAGGAATGAAGTCAGAAGTGCTATGTCACAAGACTGACAAAAAAGAATTGCTGTCACATTACATTATATGTATACGACTCCTGCTAAGGCCAAGGCTGATAAAAGCTTGCCTCAAGGCCAAACCTAAACTCCATCCCAGACAAGCATACATCAGTGTCCTGTCTTACAAAGAGTTACAATTGATCCAATCAATTGCAATTCTATGGAAATCCATCATTGTCATAATATTTTCTACGAGAAACAATGTCATTTGTAAACAAAGAGCAGCATACTGAATTTTCAAGAAAACAATGAATGTATGAATATACATCATAAGAAGGTATTTTGAACAAACATGCATTTTAGATGTTGACGTTGCTGGCTTTCCATAGTTGTGGTTGATTGGATCAATCGCAACTCTTTGAAAGACGGGGCCCAGAATCTAACCTGAGATTTTAACTTACTTTCCCTTTTGTCCTATCCAGAACTTGTCTGTGCAGGAGAGATCATAAGACTTGACCTTTTTCCTGGTTCTTCCTGGCCCTCCACCTGGACTACTGATTGGTACAGTCTCTTCTAATGTCACTCTATTCAGTTGCAAATCCTGTTCATTCAAACAATATCAATGAAGAAAAAAAAATATGATGCAAGTAACCTTTTTTGAATAGTCAAAATCACAATCATCCAAATTCTATCAATTTTTTTGGGAAGTCCTGATGGAAAAAAGAAATATCATAAATGCCTTAATCATGACAGTGTGAAGAGTATAAATCTAGATTTAGAATCCAGTTGTTGATTTCATAACATTAAAATGAATCTTAAAGTGAACATCACAGACAGAGAAACATGAAGTACGCCTTGTCATGTTACGTAAAAAGGTGATTGTATAAAATAAATGTCACCAATAGTATGCCAGCTATGCAATAATGCGGCACTTAGAATGTAATCATTGAAGCATGCTGCTGTTGATAAATAATGTATGCTCAGTCATAAATCATTGCTTTGACAAATCATGCTATTTGTCTATAAAAGGGCAGTGTGCATGACAAATTTGTACAATAGCTTTCCATAGCCACAATTAACTAAATATTCAGAACTTTCATGAGACAGTCTTGCATTTCACAATTGACAAATTTCATGCCTTGAAGATGATGAAATTTACCAATTCATAGTTGAATTAATTCTAAAGTTATTTCCAAACACTGTTCAACCATAATTTATAAGGACTGTGACGCATAAGAACCTCTATCACTAACGATATACTAAATGAATGATGGTCTCTTATAACTAGCAGTCCTCATAGATAACAAGCATACTATACTGCAGCTGATTGGCTTACCAGTACATCATGTGACAATGCCTGGTATGTCCATGTATGATGGAGAGGTGTGGCCATATCCATGTTCCTATCTAAGATCACTAAGAGAGGGCGCTGAAAACTACAATTGGTTGAAAAACACGGAACAATATTGAATAAATCATGATGTCTGTAGCTTAGAACTCTGTAACATAAAATATACAATTGTCGAAATTATCGAGCATAACTGTTTTATCACAGACCATGATAAAAAATACAATCAAATGTTGATATCAATTGGATCTTTGATGTTACAAAGTCCTTCTTTAGTTATATCAACTACTACAATTTCTTCATTCCAAAGGCTTTAATATGGAAATCCACCTGTATCTGGAGATACACCTGATAGTGGGAATAAGCATTGAGAAAATTGACTTGTTTGGCCAGGTAGAGGGTATTGGAATTTTTGAGGTTCTTAATTCATATCAAACTTTCACTTCAACTGAGCAGTTTGTTATTGATACTTTACATACTTTGCATATTTAGTTAGATAGCAATATTTTCATCATCAAATTCATTACCATTATGAGTTTCACATTGTCCCTGGAAAGCAAGAAGACAAACTGAATGGTATGAGTATCCCACGTCACCCCTCTTATAAATGGATTTTGGTAGGTTAAAGACTAAAGTACAGTTTATCCTTATTCCGTATGATAAAACAACGGGGGGCTTTACATACTTTCTTTGGTAACTCTCATTGTAAAATTGTTTGATAAATTCATTACATCACTCTTTGCAACGAATTCGTTTTTTAGAAGTTTTAATGGTTCATAGCTTTCTGCAGTCAGGGGATGGAAAAAATACCTTCCTGATCTTACAATTTTATTGCCCATTTACTCCTCATATTTCCTTTGTTAACAATATGTTGCCAAGCTATGTTGTGCCATGTGTTGTCAAACCTTAGAGAATTCCTACAGCCTCTCTTGAATTCGAGTAATTTCTTCAAGAATCAACTCCCTATATACTCACCTGATCTGACCTGATTGAACACTATCTGTTGTAAAAAGACTATTCCTTGCATCACGCAGATTCTCTCTGAGCTTCTTGTCAAGTTTCTGGAAAATATAAGGTAATAATGAAAGTAATCAGAATCCTCTTCCTTTTCAAATGATCATTCTCTATTTATAAGTTGAAGTGTCAAAACTACACATGAAACAATTCTTCAAAAATATTTCACATCAAAGTTAGTTATCAAACTGTGATTGTACTTACCTCTGCGACCATCTCTGCTGCATTTCCCTTCGCAGACCTGATGATAGGCACTGTTCCCATGGTAACGAAGAATGAAAAGAGGCTATCAACAATGGTATCCATGATGGTATCCATTTCTGTGTCTTTAACATCACTTCGATTGATAGCTGAAAGAAAGAAATAATGACAAGAGTAAGGATGATGTTTACCTCAGTGTCTTTTAACTGTCTTTCTCAGAGTCTGCATTTTGTATATTACAAAAGAATATAAACATATAAGGATATCAAATCTCTGACTTAAATGAGAAAATATTTAGTCTCAGTCATGGTATTGCCACATTATTCTTTGAGACTGACCATATATGATGAGTCTCTGTGTTTATACAGGCGTGTTCTATCTGATACTGGGCCTATGTGGCATACGATTTTGGACTCTTTCATAATGATACTGGTTTGATATTAACTTACCATGGTATGATATTGAATCTCTGTTTTGATGTCTGACTGTGAAGAAGTGGTCTTCCAAGGTGATAAAATTCAAATACTGGTCGAAAACCTGTAACATAATGATAATGAATAATCTATTTATAAATAAGTTTAACTAAACCTCTTCAACATATATGTAATGCAGATTGATAGCTAGAGGATAAACGTGATATGTCTTAAGTCATTTTATGTGAAAGTAAATTCCTGTTACATCAAAAAGTTGAAATGCAGAGAGTGCTAATAAGTGGGCAATGCCATAAAATAAGTAACCCCATTGTTCTGCAATCTTATTTTATTCACAAACTACTCAAGACACAAACATTTGTGATCATTACAATATTTCCTCTTAAGCAAAAAACAGAGATAAATCATTTCATATGATATTGAATCCTTGTGCTAATATTCACTTGTTTGATCTGATATTGGACCGTTGTTATTATGTACACTTATAAACATTAGGCCTCTTCTATAATGGTACATGATATACATACACAGGGCCTGCAAATAGGGGATGGGACAAGAAATGGCCAGGTATAGAGACAGCTAATGACGACTCAATACAAGCCCTTTAAATATCTTGCTTGGAGTTTTCAAGCAAAGTATACCAAATAGCCCAGATTATTCTTTGCTTGTTACTTTTCAGCGCTTTCCTAGCTCGTATGAAGCCAAGAGAAAGAGTTACCCACCTTAGATATAAGACTAACTGCATTACACTGAAGGGCAGCACTGGCAAGGTCTTCTAGTCTCTGGCGAGAAATTGCTGAGATGAAATTCAAGTAGTATGTTACATAAGTCTGATTCTGGAAGTCCTGCATGAGGAAATAACATAAAAAATTAGACATAAAATGTCTGAAATAATCTATCAAAATAATAAACAAATTTGTGAGGTAACACAGTATTAAAAAAACACGTTTTTGTAGCTCTAAATAATTCAATATCAGTTGTTTAATGAAATAGTGGTCACATGGAAAAATTATGCTCCAAACAATAACAGAAAATTTCATGAAACAAAAAAATATTTATATATATTAATGTGATGCCTAGTATTGTATTCAAATGAAGAGGCATATACCTGACATATTCTTTGAACATTTTCTTCTGTAGGTAGGACGAAATACACAGCCGGCACATCTGGTATAGGATCTCGATCAGAATGTAGTAACCTAAAAAGTTAGAAACATAAATGCATCAAAATTTGTTAATGTTTTGTTTAGCTTAACAACTTGAATAATTAAGCATTTAAATATAAAGATGGTAAATTTTAAAGCTTTATCAAGGACAAAGTGCACTACACAACAACATGATGACTTGGATAATTTCAAACTATGGTGAATTGGACTATCCATGCAACTGAGGTAGAAAGTGGTATGAGGCACCTCCTTATAGTCAAACTGGAATCCTGCCAGCAAAATCATTAATCCCTGACAATTCATAATAAACCAAACATGGCCTTAATGCATTACTTGACAACAAGAAACATACATGTAGTCAATGTTTATTCACAAGTCTCTGTGATGTCTAAAACAGCTGAATATCAAAAGTATATGAACTCACAAGTGAAGTGTTACTCCCATATCTCTGAGCTCCTTTACTGACAAAAGAGGAGATATAACATCTTGGCCAAAGCGATCATATACAAGCACCTGTAAACACATTGGTAAAGTTGTATGTTGATACCAATTAGTAGACCATCATGATAAAGTTCACAGGCATGAGGATAAGCAATACTAAGTAGATCAGAAGAGATTGGAAGAAGACAATGATATGATGATGAAATGATCAAATAAAATATAAACAATCAGAAAAGAAGGTACTTCTGTATTGTATTTTGTATACTTTTGGGTGCAAAGAGGGGATTTTTCATTATTTATATTATTTATCATCTAGTGTCTAGTGACAATCACTTCAAATAAAAAAAAGAAACCAACCAGCAAGAACTACTGGTAACAACCACTTTTTAAATATTTAGATTTATATGACACCTAGATAGATCCTTGTGATTTGATTGGTTGTTTGATATTGATCATTCAGCCCATTTACAATGACATCATCATCCATGCAACTTTGGATCTATTCATCATGCAATTTAGGATCTATACAATTTTGTCTGTTGTACGTGTGCATCAAGACTGCAGGAACCATAAATAAATTACTTGTGAATGCAGCGCACATGTTGTATGTACGCGCCAATCAACAGACCAAGCTCGCACTGAGTGAGCATAATTTGCATTCATAAATTCAGTAATTTCATATAATTATAAAAGAGAATCTATTTTTAGGTGTCATATAAACCAAATAATGACTGTTCTTATCATTTGTGCAATGGACAGAATACTTCATTCATTGAGGCGTAAATTATGGATCATTTCATCTTTCACCTCATAAGGAATTCTGTCCATTGTACTCATAAACATTCATTATTTGTATACTAGAGAATGATTACTTGTAGGTGTGGGTCAAAAGCAATATTCATTAAATAATTTGTTTTACCTTCCATGCTGGTTCTGCAAGTGAAGCTTTTGTCGGAACTGCATTCAGATTCAGCATTCGCTTCAAAGCAGCTGGTACAAAAATAAATCATAAATCAACATTTCTAATTCACATCGCTTCATACATGAAAAAATTTTATGATATGGTACTGCTATTTGTAACAAATTGAAAATCATTTATCTAAACATAAATTTTCAGCTGCATTAGCAATTTAACATTATTATTCATGATCAAATTCTAACAAAATCCACAGGGATGTGCTCTACTAGCATTCCATAAGTCTTACAGTAGGAATTCGATTCCAACTGAAATTTGTTTTAAAGTAAATCACTAAATGTTTAAAAAAATAAATATATGAAATTGTTTACTCGGTCAGAATTATTTGTATTGATGCATAAGCTCTTGTTGGTATTATAGTTTGTCTAGGGTTTGTTCGGTCTTATTTTTACTGGAAATAATTTCTGTTATTTCAATTTTTACCATTATGTTAAGTATCTTGGGTTGGCGTTTATAAGGTTTGTCCTTTGCCACTGCCTACACTCATGTTCTTTACAAATTTTATTGCAGGGAATAATTTTCCTGGTATTGCACATTCCACATTTTTTTGAGACTGGTATGTATAAAGTCTTTATGTAGCATATTTTTACATAGGACTGTACTTTATTTAGTTGAGAGCTTTTCTCTTATGACTAAAAATGCTATTCTTTTTTTAAAGCAAAATTATTTGATATATTATGTATAACATATAGTATGTTTATATGTTTGTTGATTATGAGGAAAAATTGAGTTGAATCATAGTAATAAACTCAAAAACAGAGAGAGTTGAAATAAGTGTAAATTAAAACAAAAAAAGCACAAAATAGCCATAGACCTATTTATTTTAATTTACAAAAATTAGACAATAGAAATAAATTAGATTTCTTGGTACAAAACAGGATAAACTACAGACACAGTACCGATACAGAGTTAAGTGAACCTCAATTCAAGAACAAAAACAAACAAAAAACAAAATTAAATTCTCAAAAGTTCAAGCCTTCAAGAGGTGCCGAAGTCTGTGCACTTTTCTGCAACATTCTCTAGAATAGGTCTAACTTTACTTCTTTATTTTTTTAAAACTAAACAAAGTCTAAGCCCAAGGCCAAACCAAGCAAGGCAAGAGCAAGGCAAGCAGATGCCAGAGCTGCTGCTAGAGGCAGAACAAGTAGACTACTCTGAGTCTGAAAATTGGTTTAGCTTCTTCATGCTAAAAATTTTCAATGTGATTGAGTGTGTGTTGCAGACTTGCAAATAGCTATCACGATACATAGGTCATACTCACATACTCATAGCCTATGTAAAAAAAAATAGCCTACTTAATTACAAGGCCGAGACACTCATTCTATGAACAAGGTTATGATATAACCTTGTTCTCTGTTGCTCCTCCCTGTGTGGTGAAATAAGGTTGGCATTGTTTGGCTTATTTTCTCTTTTTCTTTGGGACAAACGCTTGATTTTTTGACACTGTCAGGTTTCATTATGAACCAGAGGGCTCCCGGCCGCGTAGCGGTCGGGAGCCCAGAATCGTACGTGCATTTTACCATACCTCACAGAGAAGCGTGTAGTTTTCGCTTCTCCGTGAGGTATGGTAAAATGCACGTACGATTCTGGGCTCCCGACCGTTACGCGGCCGGGAGCCCTCTGGGGTAGTTTCATTACTGCTATTTATTCATCATATAACTTGGCTAGCTCGATTGATTCTTTAAATTATTTTTTCTTAATTAAAATAGAGATTGAAAATCTACAATTGTCTTGCCATATTACTTACCACCAATAGGGGGCGTACACAAACATATGCCCAAAATTCAAGTTTTCGAGTGCTCTGGTGAATCAAAAATTACCCCCAACTTCCAAGTTTTTATACTATAATTAGGTATGTGACTATCGCGCGATGTGATCTCAATACCGTGGCCCCGGCAGCGGTTTCAGAACGAGTTTGGGTTGCTCTGTAAGGGGTGGCTTTAAATGGGTGTAGATTTGGCGGTTTCTCGCCAATTTGGCTTATTTTCGCTGATGACGTAGCTGAGAAAATTCCCCTTCACCCCGATGTCATATTTTGAAGATCGGACGCATGGAAGATGGATTTGGATCATGTGAAAGTCTAATGTTGTCTCTCCCATCGTGACCGGCCCTGAAGGAAAGTTTTGACAGTTTTTAAACCTATTTTAACAGCTTGTTCATATATTTTTCTAGGTGTGTTGTGAATATAAATCGAATCTAAACATCCCATCATTTGTTTTTTACTTCCTCAAAATTGATTGTCAGAAATAGCAAACTGCCACGAGAGTTGCGTGCTACGCAACCATCATGACGAGTGCAGTGTCACCTGGAGCCCTTGCATGGGCGCACCGGCTCAGAGACTGGATTTGCTTTTGAAATGGGAATATCTTAAATGTTTACTTTTTAATTAAAATGTAAAAATTATGTTTATTTATTTTTTTCAATATTTCTTTTTGTTTCTTTTTTAGATTTTTGTATTTATTTTTTCAATTGTTTTTTGGTTTTGGTCATGCTTCATTATTTGGAGACTGAATTTGCTTTTGAAAGGGGAATATCTGAAATGTTGATTTTTTTTTTAATTAAATTAAAATTAACGAACTATGTTATTTTTTTTGTATATTTTTTTTCACTCATGTAAGAAAATACATGAAAACTCAGAGGAAAGAATATTTCATTTCCAGATGGGTCTTACTCCTGTATTTATGATTTTTTTTCTATTTTATAAATTTTATTATTTTTTTAAATTTCCTTTACTATTTTTTCATTAGGGGTGCAGGTGGGGGTTGTGTTTTAAACTGGAAAATGGGATGGGATTGGTACAAGTTTTTGTATCACTTTTGTTTCTCTTGTTTTTAGTGTTTGTTTTGAGCTTTGGTGTCTGTTTTTTGTTTGGAGCTTTGATATCTGTTTTCCTGGTTGTTTTTTGTTTTGTTTTGAAAGAAATAGACCACACTTTTCCTTTTCTTTTGGCTTCAACTATTAATTTGAATTTATTTATTTTTCTTTAAAAACAGAGAGCTCAAACAGGGCCTTTGTAATACAATGTAAGAAATGCATTGAAAACTGAATTGAATATATTAAAGCTTAATTTTTATCCCTCTTGATACTTGGAATAATCTGGCCAAAAAAAGAGGCGAGTAATTGTGAATTTTGAGTAATTTACATAATTAATTAAAATCAATTAGAAGAACTTATTTTACACATAAGAAAAATTACAAGATGAAATGATTACACATCAATTGAGCCTTCTTTCACCTTTCCATTAGGCCTATACCTAAATTACTTCATAAGGCTAAAAAGACAAAGTTAGAGCCTGTTGAAGACATGGGTTCAGAATGGTCACAAAATTCGTTTTGTACTCCATTGACTTTACATTATAAGACAATGACCACAATATGTGCGACTTAAACTGGAATAACTTTATAATTTCTTTATGAAAATTAGAGTTCTTGGTATCATTTGAAAGGTCTTTTTAAGAGCTTTCAAATGATACCAAATTTATTCATATTTGATGATTTTCATTTTTTTAGTCACATACCTAGTACTATAATAATAATGAAAAATAAATTGCAACTGTATAGAAATTAGTATTTTTGGTCACAAAAGTGATATTTTAATGATTTTTAAATTGTGTGCTGTGTACAGCATTGGCATACCATAGTCCTATCTGTAGATTCCCCACAGGCAGGATGTAATGAACCCTTGGCTTGGGTGAGGCCGAGACCGAGTCTGAGTGAGAAACAATTTAACAAATACGCCGAGAGTCGAGAATAGCCACGTCACAACTCACACGAAAAATAATACATGGGACAACAGTCACTCAACTCGTCCGGTAATGACATGTCTTGTCAAAACATGGTGAACAAAGCTATGTTCATCTGAACATATTTGTTCCGATCATAAAATTATGCTATGATTATCCACATAAAATGTTTAGAAAAACTTACAAAGAATTTATTTTTTCAACTTACCAATCTGTTTTTCTCTGATGGACACTGCCATGTCGTCAACAGTTTTTTTTAATTGGCCACTATTAATGGTAGTGTCTAAAACATAACGTGAGAGAAAAAAAAGATATGAGCAAACAAGTTTGACATTGGTTTTACCATGTTGCCTCGGGGTAAGACATTGTGAATTTAGGCCATAGAGATATATACTTATGGTTAAGGCCTAATTATTGCTCTACAAAAGAGGACAAGTACGATAATATGCCAACCGGGCAGTCTGTACCTAACAGAAAGAAGAAGAAGAAGAATAAATGTATAAACACATCGACGGAAGATCGGGCTTAAGGCCTAACTTGGCAAGCATGTTTACAAGGTTCATGAGCAAAGATATACAAACAGCCTCGGCCATAGTTGCAGAATACTTGTAATTTGATATAAAAGTCACTTCAAAACTCTACGTCCAGAAGAATTAAAGTTGATGATCGGGTGAGGTATACTGGTATATAAGTTCTATGAAGTGACTCATGCTAAAATTTCAGTATTTTTTTTTGAAGGTATATTTCTTCAGTTTATGCGAACTATTAATAATAATAATAATATGTAGCATTAATGAGACGCCGATTATCTATTTGCCTATCAATGACGCGAAATAGGAATATATATAATATCCCGGTTAGCTAGCTCCAGCTGGCTACAGGCGCATTCGAGGAATTAGGAATCCTATAGTTCTATTTTACAGGGCCTATAGTAGCCCCCATAAGATATAGGAAATAGTGAGTTTCGATTAAACCTTCATTAGACCACCGGGTGCACATGACACCAACATTTTTTTTAACCGATGGGGGGGGGGAGCCGGTCAGTGATGTGCCTCTGGATTTATGGGGGCATGCACCAGGGGCTATATGACACATGGGCGCGTCGACGACTGCGATCCATCGCGATTCCGCAACCTGATATGGTTGATGGCTTGATGTCAGTTGTCACCCTTGGATTATAAATTCCAATCATTTTATATGCCGCTTTTGTAGCTTAGAAGTAATAAAGAGAGCGATTAATTCTTATTATTTTTGCCAAAAGCTTTTTCTGGAGGCAAACTTTAGTTTGCAGTGATACTTGGGGTTTTTAATTGGCACCGACCCCGTCTTGTTCCGTATGGGTGAATTTCACACTCTACATGCTATGGGGGATCGGGGCTGAAACCAATGGTATACACAGTGTTCAGTGCCCGGTATACACGGTTGCTTTCGAATATGACTCAATTAGGTTCCGCCGATGTTGGATCAGACAACAATAGGCCTATACATCAGGCGAGGATCCAGGGGGGGCACACCGTGTGCCCCCCCCCCCTTTGAGAAGCAAAATTAGAATATTTGTAATGTGAAAATGCCATTCAAACATAGGTGTGCCCTCTTTTGAAATTGAAGACCTTTTTTTTCAGGTACGAAATGTCCTTAATTTGTGGTTGATTTGTTTTTCCTCTGAAAAATTTGCCCCCCCCGGAAAATCCTGGATCCGCCCCTTTACATATAGGCATACCTACTTCGCAGTTGGTTCATTATGTATAGCAATGTACGATCAGGGGCGACGCAAGGATACCAGGAGAGGAGGCAGGCACGACGACCATTTTTTCTGGCCTATTCCACTCTTGTTTTAATTCTCATTTCTCCTTTCTTCCTTAATTCTTCTCGCTTGAGAAGAAAAAACAACCGTAGGCCTAGTGCAAGAAGTGGTTCGCGCCCCTGCCCCTAGCTGTAGGCCTATGCCACCCCGCCCCTGCAGGCAATGGAAGAAATTACCTCTAAATGTGTTTGCAGCCAATTAAATAATTACGCCCATACATATTGCTGCTCAGAAAATATATTTGATTCTCCACTGACAAAAAAAAAATCGTCACAATTAGTAAAACATATGTTCACAGTCAAAACTACAATTTCCAAGAATTCCCTGTCAAGTTATGAAGATGATGGAATTATCTCTTTCTTTATTATTAAACAAAACGATTTATACAGGTACAAAAGATCATCTAATCTTTAACAATCATTTCAGAATAGTAACAAACATTGTCTGGTACAAAGTATATACACTGTTAAAAATCATTTAAACAACGTTGTTTACGGTGTCGATCGCACAGCTTGTTTAAACACATACAAAAATCTTAAACAATAAAGTTTAAGTTCAAATATTTAATTATCAATAATACTGAAGAATGAAAATCGTATGATTTTTTTTTTTATTCCCGTGGGATAAAAATATATAACATTACAGGCTCATATAAAGTGTAAAGATTCCAATCATTGTAACAAGAAAATAAAAACGAAGACATAAGTGGCGAATCGATATTGTAGGCCTACCCTTTTTATATTCTATCCGATGCAAGAAGACTTTTACTGTGAAAATGGCAGCCATATGGATTGAAGAAGTAAAAATATTGGTATGATTTCATAGTGATATAAACTACAGGGAAATGCTTTGTATGATGTTAATTTTTATTTATCTATTTATTCATTTTCCACTCGTGGGCTGGATGGCCCTCTTCAGCCACAGGCTGTTCTTCTGAGGGGTCCAGCGGTCAGGTTTAAAAATACAATATATACAAACAAATACATATATAAAAGAAAACATAAACCAATCCTATATACAAGGTAATACAACTACAAATTACAACTTATATGGTGTTAATCAACATAATTATGCCATTCACAATAATAGCAACAGCAACCACTTTGAAACTATTACCCTTTATAATAATTAGTGTGTTAATTAAAAAATCTGATTTTGGAGGGGGATCACCATACTGTCACATACGATTTTTCTGGGGGGGGGGATGCAATGTTGCTTCGAAGACCATCGACACGAATCATATATTTATTTCACACAAGTGAAATCTATCATGTCTATTGGTTTATAGGGCCTAATCATAATTACTTTCAATTCGACATCTCACCCAGTGGCGGATCCAGGAGGGGGGGGGGGGTGGAAATTCGGCCCTTGCCCAGCCCCCCCCCCCTCTGAGAGCCATATAGACAGATAGATAGATAAATTTTATTTTCACACGGTAAAAAACCCAAAACAGATACATAGTCTGATTTGCATTGGGGCCGTGCCATGAATAAAATGTACAAGGTAAAAGGCACCCAATAATAGTCAATATCTTACTGTGAATATGTTGTTCATACACAAGTGTGCCCAGGCCCTTTGAGAGTCACAGCATATATTTCGAGAATATTCTGTTCATATGGATCACCTTTACCTAGGAAAAATGATGTGCCCCCACCCTTTGAAAATCCTGGACCCTCGATTCCTTGATCCCACCGATCAGTGCCTAGGTCTTCAAAGAGAGAAACAAATTAATGTCACTCAACTTTCTCTTTTCTCCTTTTACAAATGCACCCGATCAGAAAACGGCACGAGCAAACAAGAAGCCCCATGACCAAAGTCGTAGAAAATATGAAAATCAGGATAACATCAATCAAATAGTACTGAATAATATTGAGATCATTTACTGGTGTACGCATATAGGAGCCTCCATATTTCATCACATGTTCTACCCAAAATGCACCGGTGTCGGGTGGGTTCATGTCGTGATCCCTAAAGATTGCCGAAGTCCTCTGAATATTTTTGCTGTAGCTGCAAATAATTATAAATAAAACGATAGAATGAAGTTCACGAGATTGTGATGTAATTTGTTATAATATTTCATTTTGATCTAAGACATATTTTCTTCTGTTTCCATTCGTTCCCATTTAAATCAAGAGAGAGATTCTCATATCGGGTGGAAGTTGTTTGGTCATCGATCTGCATATGGGCATTTTCACGGTCACTGAGGGTACACGGCACAATTTTACACACTTTTCATTGTGAGTATGATTATCTCTAAAACAACAAATGATGGGAGTTTGCTTAAAATGCAAACTCCCATCATTCGTTGTTTTAGAGATAAAAGCAAACTCCCATCATTTGTTGTTTTAGAGATAATAATCAGTGTTGTAGTCAAGGCTCAAACCTCCAAGGCTAAGGCCAAGGCCAAGGCTTTAATACCCAAGGCCAAGGCTTCAATAACCAAGGCTGAGGCCAAGGCATGGAAACCCAAGGCCAAGGCCAAGGCCTGAAAACCTCAAGGCCAAGGCCAAGGCCAAGGCATTTCAATTGTACAATATATGGAAAAAAATAGACAACAATGCTTAGGCGGCATACATGACACACAGGACCAAATGTATAAAAGGTGTGAGCGAGCAAAATTTTTTACCCTTGTACATTTAAAACGAAAATAATTTCATGATAGATCATGTAGATTTAGACATAAAATTAAAATAAACATATAGTTACATTTGTACAATTCATTATTGTTCTAGGCGATTCACATTGCAATAATTATTATTACCAAGGTGATCTGATCCTGGCATGCCCATTCTCAACATGTCTTTCTCCTCTACCTGGGACAGGGGAGGCAGAATGTATTTTTTTTGGGGGGAGGTCAAAGCCAAAAATGCACTTACAGTATAAGTCAAAATGAGAATTTTGGTGCAGTTCAGCAAAGCTTTTTAAAGTGATTTCTAATTGATAAGACAGATATTTTGATTTAGGCTTTAATTTCCCGCTATAGAAAGCATAGCGAGCAAGTGGTTTTGAAAAAAAAATCAATTTTGAAGTTGTAAAACTCGATTTTGGGTCAATTTAATGGTGCCAATCACTGTTAAAAGGGCATCCTTGCGAGATGTTGTAATAAGAAATGAAATTTAAATATTTTGAGCTGTTTTTGTAATCATGAAAAAGGTGTGCATCTTACTAAACAAATTAACGCGAGCACAAAACACAAGCAGAAATTTTTACTGACCAGAAAAGGAAGCTGTTCTGGACTGCATTTAGTGACTCATAAATAGGATACATAACTCACCAATCAAAAAAAATGCGAGCGCAAAGCGCGAGCTCAAAAATTTGTAATATTCCGATCTAAAAACTAGACATCCTAAGCATTTTTTTGTGTAAATTGAATGCGAACCTTACTTAACAATAATTTATGCAAGGACAATCTAAATTTGTTGATTTTGAAACCTAAAATTTTGCTCTGTACGCCATGCTTGGCCCCTCAAAATTTTTGGCTCATCATGCCATTGATGCCATAGATGCCATAGCCCATTTGGAAATGACGAAATTGAAGTTTGTGTTCAAGTTTACCGAATCTCTTCAGAATATCATTAAGACTTAAAACATTCTTGTTGGTCAAAGAAAATAATACAAGGAAAACCTAATGGAATAGAAATCAACCTTGTTATCATTCTTTAGAGTAAGCTATTTTTAGAGTATGAAAATTGTTGTCAAAATTGCAGTCAGATCTGTCAGAATTATTCCTGTCATAAAATCACTATAATCAGTGGCGTACCGTGGGTCACCAGCAAAAACTTGGAATTGCCTAGTGAGCGCGCAAAGCGCTCCCAGTTGCCAGGTATACTGAACTAATAGAGATATTTTTATAAGGACAGTGCCAATAAACGGACATGTATCTCACTAGTCAAATAATGCGAGCGCGAAGCGCGAGCTTAAAATTTTTGATATTCAAACCTAAATAGGGACATTACAATCAATCTTTTGTAATAATGATACGTACCTGTCTCGTTAAATAATGCGAGCGCGAAGCGCGAACTGAAATTTTTGTAAATATTGACCCCAAACAGGAAGATTTTAAGGACTATATTTTAGGAATCTTTTATCTATTAAGATTATACACATCTCACCATAGTCATCTAATGGGAGTGCCAATAAGCGCTTGCTGATTTTGTTAGAATTACATCCAAACATGCACATAAAGCACTTGTAATCATGATTAACAATTAACATACCCATCTCACTAATCAAATCTTGCGAGCGTGAAGCGCGAGCTGAAAATTTAGGAAATTCAGACCTGAAGAAGGGCATTTTAAGGCTTGTTTGTAGGAATTCAAGAAGGACTTACATAGTTCACTAACCAAATGATGCGAGCTCGAAGCGCGAGCTGAAAATTTTTGATATTCAGATCAGAAAACAGAAAAAGGAACATTATAAGGACTCATTCTAGGAATTGATGGAGAGCAGACATCTTTTACCAATCCACTACTGCAAACGTAAGCACGGACAGGAAATGTTTTATATTAAGACCTTAAAATGGGACAATCACTTAAAGTATTCATGAAAAAGAAGCATACTTTTGTACATGTAAAAGAATAACTCGAAGTGCGAGGAAATATATTTGGTAGTTTGGTGTATATTGAATTGAAAACGGGAGGTTTTAGTATAACAGGATTATATATCTCGGTAAACAGACAATGGGAGCACCAGGAACAATGAAGACATATGCCCTGAGCAAATTATGTTTCATTTATATGAAAAAAATGTTTCTTATGTAATGTAACATAACATAATTATAACATTATAATGAACATTGTCTTCTTTCCCACTACGTTTCTCTTCCTTTCTCCCTCTTTTCCTCCTTTTTTTTAGTCAGCCGATGGGGGGGGGGGGGGGGCACGTGCCCCCATGCCCCCCTGTAGTTACGCCACTGACTATAATCCTAATCATAATTATTATCATTATCATTGATATTTTCATTATCCTTATTAGTCATGATTACGTCATATTACCAATAAATAATATTAATTTTCATCACTTCTCTTTGTTACATAATTATGTGATGATAATTGCAATTGATGGCACTGCTAAGTACACATACTGCTTCTGCTGCTGCTGACCGGTAGTATTAAGTGTCATTAGATGTACAGAACAATTGAAACATGTATAATTACTTGTATAAAACAAATGAAAGTACAAAATACAAAATGCCTTGAAAAAGCCTTGAAAATGCCTTGAAATTTCAAGGCTCAAAATCCTCAAGGCCAAGGCCAAGGCCCTCTCAAGGCCAAGGCCTGAATGTTCAAGGCCAAGGCTTTGAAAAAATAGGCCTTAAGGCGCCTTAAGGCCAAGGCCGAGCATCAAGGCACTACAACACTGATAATAATACACACAATTAAAAGTGTGTAAATTGTGCCGTGTAACGCCAGTTACCGTGAAAATGCCCTTATGATCATGATGATGTGCATTTATGTGCATTTATATCCAAAGAAATATGGGTTACACTTCGTTATTCCGAAACACGTAAATTGCCTATACCTCGACGTTCGTTAATCCAAAAACGTAAAAGGGTTCATTAATCCGAACATTTGTGGCATTATTCCGAAGGTTCGATAATCCAAAAACAAAATAAGGTTCGATGTTCCGAAGGTTCGTTAATCAAAAAACGAAATAAGGTTCGTTGTTCCGAAGGTTCGTTAGTCCGAAAAAGAAATAAGGTTCGTTAATCATTTAGTTTTCGGACTAACGAACCTTCTGAATTATGAACCTCATTTCGTTTTTAGATTGACGAACCTTCGAAACTACGAACCTCATTTCGTTTTCGGACTAACGAACCTTCGAAATTACGAACCTTCGGAAATACGAACCTTCAGAATAACGAACCTTCAGAATATCCGAACCTTCGGAATTACGAATGTATGCGGAAATATGACAGATACATGTAATATATCACATACATTGGGAATCATTTAAACATCCGTTTAACTGTAAAAAAATTGTGACCTGGCGAAGGCACTCATTTTCACAAAATGTTTTCATGAATCTTCAAGGAACTGTATTTGGGCTAACCATGATCCTTCATCCCTTTGAGCATGCTAGGCCCCGGTTAAGCTTATCAAATATATTGTAGGCCACATTCACCAAATAAGATGGATTCGACATTAATAATTTCGGTTCGCAAACGCCAAGAGCCCACTAAACACTTTGATTCTCATTCTTTTTAGTCCAAAACTTGGAATATAGACAAAAGTATATTTATCGAAAACGGGAATCAATTAAGACTGCCGAACTCAGGATCCAACAGCCATGACAGTCATCAAAAAATGAATCCAGCTTGTATTTCAGTGTGAAATCCATTATAATATCTCCAAAAGCCAGCATATTAACTATTTTAACTATATTAACTATTTATTTCTTAATTGAAAAAGCACTGTGAGGAAAATGACTTTCGAACAAGAGAAAACATAAGAATATCGAGTGAAACTAAGTATTTGACAAATTCAAAAGTAGTACTATTTCTATACCTATCATTTGTAATGACGTCAGTCAAAGCGGAGTGGATGATATCGACACTGAGACTGAACTTGTCCAAGACCTTTCCCAGTCCCCTAGAGGTCACCCTGGCGGCAACGTCGTGTTGGTCACCGTAGAAAGGGATGACGACCATGGGTACAGCATGGTAGACGGCCTCGTAGAAACCATTGTTGCCTCCTTGGTACATGAAGGCCCGTGTCTTTGGGTGACCTGATTGCAGGAGAATGGGAGTGGGCATACTATCATATTAGATCTCTCTATGATTTTATTAATTTGCATGATTTTTCCCATATCATATAAAAGCATAACATCCTACCACGAAACATACTCACTAGTACTGTCGTATAGTGTTTTTTTTAAATACGATTAGGTGTTGGGGCAACTCCAGCGCTTACCCCGGGAGACAGATTTTGGAAGGGGCACAAGCTATAGAGCTTGCATTCCTGGGGATCCATTTTTCTGAGGTGTACCACTAGCTGGAAATCAATAATTGGTGAATAAACATATGCAGTCATATTAGCTGGGTGATACTGCTGACATATGGCTTTCAAATATTCTTTCAGGTGTTCAATATATTTCCCGGTAGCGCAGTGAGCCAAAGATTTGAGGGGGGAAACACGGAAAAGATGACGTCTCTGACATTTTAAAGTCCCGAGAAAGCGAAGCGAGAGAGCAAAACTTTTGATATTTTTAAAATGAAAATATAATTTTCCTATTTTTTTTTTTGGGGGGGGGGGGGGGGGTTGGGCACATCTGCTCCATTATTGATCTCTCTTTCGATCGACCAACACCAGTCTAGTTGTAATTTTTTACCTAGTAAATCATTTTGCGGTAGCCATGGCATGATTTTGACATTGTTGGGCAGTTTGATGTCAGCCCTGTCTCTGAGCTGCCATATTATCCTCTGAGGTAACCGTTCAAAAGCCTGTGCAAACATCTCTAAGATGTCGGAGTCCATGGAGGTGAGGTATGACCCAAGAGTGAAAACCACTACCCCATAGTCACCAGAATTCGTAACAAAGTCTTCGAGCTCCTGAAGTGAAAATGGCAAGAGGAATGGTTAGTGGATGAGATGGGAAGGCTTCTTTGTCGATCATGCACCGTAATGATTGTGATCATATATGAATTGTTATGCTTTTGTAATATATATATATATATCTACAAGTATTCGCTATGCTTCCATCGTCTAATTATGATATGCCCACATATGTTTGCTCAAGAAAGGAGGAATATTACGATTATGACAATGTGCAATGTGCACAATATCATGAAACATTATAATGATAGTGAAGTGATATTTTAGTTGCAGTATGCTTTTCGAAATTTTTCAATTACCTTATTGCAAAGGATCCATCTGGTAGAAAAGACTCGGTGATTTAATTCACTTATTAAACAAATTTTGATTTATCCCGGCCCGAACACACAGCTAGTTAGGTAGGTTCCTGCGTTATAGGGCAGGGATGTAAATCAGGTTAAAGATCGCCTTAATAGATAAAAGGAAATAAAATGGTAAATCTCTCACACTTTCAAGGGGTAGAGAAGGCCTAGTTGTAAGCCCGCCAACAGGAATGATGTTAGGAGTTGTAGGAAAAGGGAACTCCGCCGCAAAATCACAGTTGAAGAGATACAAGTCAGAAGACCTGAACAGATCAAAGAGCGTCTTATCCGATCCCAGAGCGGATAGATATTTATCATACGGAGAGAACTGAGCACTTGCAAACATATCGATCATCATTGCCCAAAGGACGTTGAATATCCTTTCTTTGAATGACATCCGATTGGAGTAGCCAGTCGCGACGTCGGGAGATATGGAGAAATGAAATGACGAGCCTGCCGCCTTGATGTACAACGAAGCTGGTGTGGAGGGAAGGACAGACACAACAGGAATGTCTCGTTGATGATCACGGCCACCAGCTTTCCGAATATGTTCCTTGATAACCAAGGCACAAGGCCATGTTGCATCGTACAAAATGACATCAATGGACAATAGTTCCTTGAGAAGCGTTGTATTGTTCAAAATAAGTTCACACGAAATTACCATGTGTTGCCGGAGCTCTTCCGCCATAGCATGAGCCTTCAAGCTCGACTTCTCGAAGGCAATGCTGTTGATGACTTTGAATTTCTCGCGGAAGACCTCTGGTTCCACTCCATGATCAAATAACTTGAAGTCAAAGATGGGGGCAAAGCGAGGATTATTAGCCTGTTCAGCGTATGCTTGACCAATCAGAGCTGTGACATTGTGGCCGCGTTTTACAAGGGATTCTGCTATAGCAGCAGAAGCCATAAAGTGGCTGCCCTCGCCGAACATAGCCGAGAGGAGAATAGTTCCACACTCGGCTGATACTAGACAGAATAACAAGATGAAATTCGATAAAACCGATGGATACTTCATGTCTCCCTTTTGATATCAATACATCTCAGGAGGGAGAAAGGGGGGCGTGTAGATATATAACTCACCCTCATCGATTGGCTTTTATAGCCCAAACTGTACCCCAAAAAACTTTATCCGAGACAGAATGATAATAATGATTAAAAACACACATTGGTCTACACTCCACGTATCGCACACGTGTAGGAGAAATTTTGTAAGTTTCTGAACTCTTTACTTCACTCAAGCACCAAGTTGATATTATTCACCATCCGGCAATCTCATATCGAGTAAACATGAATATTTTGGACTCTGGATATTGGACATTGTACCTCTTTACACCAAGCTGGCAGAGCGCTGCGGAACTAATCTACAACTAGGTAATTTTTACAGCACTGTTTTGATGTGCACAGATAAGCGGCAACGTCATAAGCTTTAAAAATGATACAATAAAATCAAAGTAAACCTTAAATGCAAGCATTATTTCTAGAGGCCTTTCATAAAAACCACCCTACAATATATGCCGCTTGTTGCAATTTTAAGGCAAACAAATTTCGCCTCATGGTTTTTGCCTTGCCTGTTCAGCAGAAATGAGATATCTTGATGGCGTCGACATAAATCTCCTCACAATTCCATGAAACTTGGAATGATTGTGAAATATAGACCAATTTAGCTTTGTTGCTGTTTTTTCAAGGTGATTCATAACTGCAGGGGGGGGGCTTTAAGCATACCTAACAAAAGATAATGTATGCAATCGCATTGTCATAGCAACGCACTTGGATCATTGCATAACCCATTGAAAGTGCTTCTACTTTTGAATCCCCCCCCGTTATGGTCGCCATAAGTTTAAGTGATCTGAAGTTGGGATTTAACCATAGGAAATTATGTGGGTATAAATTACAGTTACTAGTTTAAAAGTCATTTAAAGAAGGTATTTTTTTTATTAATCCAAGTGTTTCATCAAATGGTTATGAGATATCACAAATCAATGAATGGATATAGTATCATATAAGTCATTTGATGTCAATGAAGTCAAACATTAAATATGAACAAGTGGAATGCCTCTGGCCGTCTCACCTGCATCACGCAGTTAAATATAGCAGCAGTGCTGACTTTGAAAACTACTCTAACTCGCACAAGATGTTCAGTGATACATGGTTACTATTATGTCCACTTTTTATGAACTAGACCAATAAACTTACAGAGATATGATTGTTATTTAACAAAAAAACCAACATGGCTCAAAGTTCATTGACCTTTGACCTTGATCATGTGACCTGAAACTCGCACAGGATGTTCAGTGATACTTGATTACTCTTATGTCCAAGTTTCATGAATCAGATCCATAAACTTTCAAAGTTATGATGGTAATTCAACAGATACATCCAATTCGGCCAAAGTTCATTGACCTTTGACCTTGATCATGTGACCTGAAACTCGCACAGGATGTTCAGTGATACTTGATTACTCTTATGTCCAAGTTTCATGAATCAGATCCATAAACTTTCAAAGTTATGATGGTAATTCAACAGATACATCCAATTCGGCCAAAGTTCATTGACCTTTGACCTTGGTCATGTGACCTGAAACTCGCACAAAATGTTCAGTGATGCTTGATTACTATTATGTCCAAGTTTCATGAATCAGATCCATAAACTTTCAAAGTTATGATGGGAATTCAACAGATACCCCCAATTTGGCCAAAGTTCATTGACCCTAAATGACCTTTGACCTTGGTCATGTGACATTAAACTCATGCAGGATGTTCAGTGATACTTGATTAACCTTATGTCCAAGTTTCATGAACTAGTTTCATATACTTTCTAAGTTATGACGTTATTTCAAAAACTTAACCTCAGGTTAAGATTTTGATGTTGATTCCTCCAACATGGTCTAAGTTCATTGACCCTAAATGACCTTTGACCTTGGTCATGTGACATGAAACTCTAATAGGATGTTCAGTAATACTTGATTAACCTTATGGCCAAGTTTCATGAACTAGGTCCATATACTTTCTAAGTTATGATGTCCTTTCAAAAACTTAACCTCAGGTTAAGATTTGATGTTGACGCCGCCGCCGCCGCCACCGCCGCCGTCGCCGCCGCCGTCGGAAAAGCGGCGCCTATAGTCTCACTCTGCTATGCAGGTGAGACAAAAACTTGCACCAATTTTGAAAATGCATTTATCTTAAGTTCGATTTCATATTGCATGGAGCTGGTAATAATCGGTATAACGTATAAGAAATTATATGACTTAATTTCCATCAACTTGATGAAGGTCAAATGTCATTTCAGGTTTTAAAAAAATGATAAAAATTGACATTCTCTTTAATTTTCAATTTAGATGAAAAAAACAACAACATTAATTTTCCTATTCTTACAGCTGGTATAATATGAAAAGAATATTGTGAATATAAGCAAATATGTAACATAAAGCAAGGATTCATAAAATTCCAGGCCTAAAATTGCAATAGGGCAAGGCTGCTAATATAGGGCATAATTTCACTATTATAGTACAAATGAGGAATATTAGAATAGGCAACAAAAGTTCTAGGGCCAATAACAGGAATTTTCAAGCCAGTCACCAAGTCATCAATTTTAAGGGTATATGGGAATGGGATTTCTTTTTAAATTTCAATATTACAAAGTCTACACTTCTGCTATATGGATCCAGGTGAGTCTGCTGGGGTGTTACACTCAAATTCTGATTGGAGACAGACACATTTTTTTAATATCCAATAAAAGAGAGTGGGCTCCACTTAATATTTTAGAAGTTTCGTGAGAATTATGACATTATCCACTGAAATTATGCAGTAAAACAGGTCCACATAGAATGTACAATTCCATAAAACATTCCAAAATACTAAAAAGGCCTATAAATCCTAATGGCAGAAATTACCCAATGAAGTGATTATGCCTTTGAAAAATTATATGCCCCTGATTGCATCTCATCCTGTTTACATTGAACAATCAGGTTACTTTTTTTCTCAAAGGTTAGACTGGGAGTGGTGCAAATCATCCAACAGATCAAACACTACCTGCTCTCTCCCAACTCTTTGACTGGGTTTAAAGTGAACAGATTAGCAATCAAATATTGAACATCCTTTCTGCCCACCGCACCTTTAGTCAAATTGCCAATTGAAAGAAACATTACTACAAGCATGTATGCAGTGGTGCTAAAAGGTAGTGAACCCCACCAGACAATGCACTCTTTCATGCTGAGTGTTGAATGAAGGCGACAACAACAGTACAATGTTCAGCGAGCCCAGAGAAACAAACCCTATTGAATGTAATAAATTATCATCCGACTTCACAATTGAATATCTATAACATGGCAGAACTTGAACACTTGAAATATGTTCATTCTTTGGTGAGGTTCACTAACTTTTTAGCACCACTGTACATCCCAATACATGGATCCCCATAAACAACCACTACAGAAAAAAATGTATAAGTGTAAAAGAAAATCATTTCTGTCCAGTATATTATTCTTTTAATAGAAAATATTGCATGAGAGTTGTAATTCATATAATGCAAAAATTACATTCCACAGTAAAATACATCATTGTTATGGTTTCTGAGTATATGCCAGTTTTATAGCGTCATTACGCAAAGTTCACAATGGCAGTATTGACAGAGTTACAAACAAAACTCGGTCCTTCATCTGAAAGTATGCATGTATGTCATGCTAAAGTAACAATAAGAATCACACCATTAACATTGTTCTTTTCAAAGTCTATGCTTCGGGATTTCACAGAAGATTAATTCTAGTAAGTATTGCAATGAAGGCAGGACCACTTAGTCATATATTATGAAAATATCATCACACACGAAATGCAAGTTTATAGGTAGAATAGTCTTCATATTCAATGAAGTGCCTTAGAAATAAAAAAAAATCATCAAGATTACACTTTGGACCCCATCAGCAAATTAATTACTATTAGTAGTAAAGAAGGGATGCTTTAAGCTCCTGAAGAAAAAAATCACAAGATCAACAGGGCACACTATTTTAAAGAGGAATAAACAAAAAACACTCAGTGTTTGACAATGTGTTTATAATACACAATTAAAATTTAGAGTGAAAGGCACCATGTTCCATGCAAATACGAAAACGTCTCTGCAATTAGGTCCAACTAAAAAGCAGGAGTTTGCATGAATTACAGAATCCAATGCTTACTTATTTTTTCATTGTACTCTTTGTATCAAACAGTCATGATGATCCCTTTGCTCTAGTACTGAAATTGCAAACGATAATGCTCAAAGCAATTACACATTGAATAATGTATTCAAGTTGATTTATATCCAAATGCCCATACAGCACACTTTAGCTCTGTTATGAAAAACATGTTTAACAACACACAAAAACAAACATTTAAGGTTACTAAATAAAAGAAATATGAGTTGTGTAAAATTACACACAAAATCATAACCTTTCATAAAATATTAACACTTCGATTGTAACGATTCAAATGGTCCAATAGTTTAGTCACTGTAATGACATCAGGGTCCTGTATCACAATGCTTAAAATTGATTACAGGGATGGATTTATGATTGATGGCATTGATCATTACATGGAATCAATCATACAAATCAACAGTATGATTAATCTCTTAAGCTTTGTGTTATGGGACCATGATTTCCTCAGGACTACAATACAGAATTGATTAAATCACTTGTACAGGAGGAATAATAAGAAATAAGGAATATAATTTCAAGGAATTGGAGAAAGGGGAAGAATCCTCATTTAATTAAAGATTAAGCATTTTGTTATCAATACAAACACATATTCTTAACTAAATACTTTATGAATTTACTCCTACAGTAAATGTATAAAGTTTTATTTGACTAACCTGCTACAAAACATGTTTGTTAATCAGATGTCCAATACAAACTGGATGGTCAACATGAACAGTTGGGCAATTCGATCTTCATTCTCTTTTCAATTTAATCAGTCTCTAAGAATATTGGCAGCTTTCTTTAATGTTCAAATGTATAATATGCCATATCTTAAATGATATATGAATGTCCATATCTATACATACATGTAGGTAACATTACTTCAGATTTAGTTTTGTAATATATGAAATATAAATGTTAATGAAATAAATTTTCACGCCAAAATTAACAATATTTTCTAATGCCAGAATTTCAAAAGACATAGTTGTATACAAACAGCAATGTTTTATCACCTGAACGTAACAGCAAAATTAGCAGGACCCAAGTGTAACATGAACATATCTTGAGTGTTGATGTGTTATTAGATACATAACCAAAAATCTTGAAAACATCTAAAGAATATTATGTTTTTATTAAACAGGTAAAATTGTTGCGATCAATATCACTGTTAGTTATGGATAACAATAGCTTCTTTCTCAGTCCTATTTATTGCACAAAAAATATTTCAGAATTCCAAGTAAAAGAGTTACTGATGAGGACACTCTATTAGGTCTCATCTCATCTACTAACTACTTTGGACTAAAACCACATAAAACGTAATAAGGCTATTACCAATTTAATGAACACACAGAATTTCAGTGTAGCCATTTTTACAGACCATACAACTTGCATCTTTTATCTGGGAGAAGAGGAGGATATAGAAACCAACTCTCATACCACTTTCAAAATGAGTAAAAGCCACCCAGGTGACACCCACACAATCTTTCAATCTGTAAGATCACATGGGTGACAATAAAATGCAGTTCTACAGTGAAATGTTACCCCAGAATTTTCATGGTAATCTACTGTCACTGGTAGATAAAAAAAAAAAATTCTGCGCATCCAACATATATTTAAGTTTCGTACCATACATGTCAGCTTACTGTGACATCACCCCCCCCCCCAAAAAAAAAACACTACCTTTTTCTCCTTTAATTGTTTCAAAGTAAGGATGTTTAATTTTTCTGTTGTAGAAAAGCAAAACAAAAGAAAACTGCCAAGGAGCTCATCTGACACTGCGAGAGGCAAAATCATCAGGAAAACTTCTGGGTGACACCAAACCAAAGAATGACCAGGGCGGTCACCGTGATCAAAAGGGGTATTTATGTAACAGTAACACTTCACAATGCCCTTTCTCAATTTCCGCGAGGATAAACCCGACCGTCTTGTCGTAACAATATAAATGAACCGGCTGATCATAAATTTCTGGACGTCTTCTCTTCACTTCTAAATTATCTCATCATTTCTGTGGACTTATGTTCTACAAGAATTATCTGCTTTACAAACAAAACAATTCATAACAAGAAAGGCACAAATTAAATAAAAATGGAAAGAGCAGCATTACAGTAAATAACAGATACACATGGCTAAACAATACAATAGAAAATGAAATAGCTTATAGCAAATTTTGAAATACATGAAGCATATGATTTGATGATTTGGCAGGCACTTTTGAGAATAATTTGTCAATATTTTCCTTCCAGAATTAGGAAATTATGGATATTAATACTTCGTTGGCGTTCTTCCGAACCGTTATACAAGTCAATTTTGGTAAAAAAATTGATTTTGAGATTTTTGCAGAAAATAAAAGTAGAAGTTCTATTCTATTCAAAACCTAATTTCTAGGCAGCAATTTATTTTGATTTCTGAGACGAGATTTTTACGGCAATGCCATATCAATTTTTAATAAAATGCGCAAATTCCAATTGGAAACGTGTAGGGGAAGGCGGGGTAAGTTGTGACAGTTTTTGCTTTTTGCATGTTAGAATTGATATGATTAATAATCTTGTCGAAATAAGTACCTTGCCTTGAAATTTAATTCTTCTGAAATATTTTCCACCTATATATAACTTTCTATCCCCACACTGAAAGTCATTGTGACTTTTGAAAAAAACGATGTCAAATGGCTCAACTTGCCCCATATATGGGGTAAGTTTGAGCCACCTTCTGGGGTAAGTTGAGCCACAAAAACTATGTACAAAATGTATGGGGGAGAACCAGCATGTCAATTTTTTGTTTAAAGTCTTTTCACTTGCTAATTCTCTATAAATACTAACATCCTGTAAAAGGAAAAGAGCAGTCATGTAAATTTGCTCCTTTCAGCCTGCATTTCAATCGATTTTTATGGTTTGTTTGTTTTTTAAGATACATTACCATAGGAATTACCATGGCTCAACTTACCCCAGTCCGAACTTAGTGCGATAATTTTGTATCCACACATTTATTATGCATCCATCATATAAAAGACTATGACAAGAATGAAGATCCATACCTGGACTAATAATGTTGTTATCATGTCTTTATTATATTTAAAGACGTGTGTGTTTATAAAGCACTTATCTATTTCACACTCTTTTTTACTTTTTTGGCTGAAATTCATATTTTTCCCTCTAAAAAACTACTTTTTGTTTCAAAGTTGGAAACAATGTGGTGGGGTTAGGGGTTATGCTATGGGTCATCAATACATGACACCACCACAATGTCTGACTCATTCATTATTGGCCTGGGGCTGGTGGCTCAACTTGCCCCTTGTTCAACTTACCCCGCCTTCCCCTACTGTAGAAGAGAGATATGACGTTTTGACTGACTGTGATTTCAATGCGCGCAGTCAGCCAAACCGTCGTATCAGCCATCGGCACTGCATTGACTTTCTACATGAAAAGCGATAGGGTTGTTGTATCCCCTATGGCATTTTTGTACAGGGGAAATCTAAACCGCTCAAACCGAGTTTACAAGCATGGAGCTCTTTTGTGATATTTTCTCTGATCCTTGGTTTTGTGTAAAAATAAGGATACCAATGTCAAGCAATTGTCTTGGTCTTTCCAATCATGTAGTTATCTAGCAGTGGATATGTTGTAAGGCTCGGGAACTAAGTGTGAAAATTATAGTAAACTTTGAAGTCGATATTCTCTGAAATGTGTTTGCACCGTCCTATGACCACTGACGATATCACTAAAGGGTGGATTGCATTGGTTTAATGCCTCTTTTGTCTCATCCCTCATGGTATTATCCCTTTATATCTGCTACCCGTTTATTTGTCTAACTGCAACTCAACTTGTCATTATTCCAATTGCACATTACACTTTCACCAATCAAGAACTATGTCCATTTCATCTCAATATCAGCTTTGTCTGATATAAATGACCCAATGCTCAAAGGTTCAGTTTTAATGATCAATTCAAAGTTTAGTACTATATCTGCAACAATCAAAGTTAAGACACAGTTACAGAGACCATAATCTCAGATATGTGTAAATGTCAAACATCATAACCTTATTATAATAATTCAGCCTAGCTAGGTGACTTTTAATAATGAGTAGATCTTTGACCTCATCAACACTTGACGACATCCATCAAGACACTCTGAGAGGGTAGCTCCTAGCCACACTCCATACATGAAAGCTCTATGATAACCCCACAACCCTTCAGCCTAGGAGATTAGACCAGTTGACCCCTTTAAAGAAAGGGTGAACTTTGACCTCATCAGCCCCAGACTGACCTCCACCTAGACGCTCCAGAGGATTCACCTGTAATAGCTGCAGATAATAATGAAAAAAAATATCACAATAAATAAAGCTATTTAACAAAGCAATCATTCCCAAAGTATTATGTAGAAAGCTCTTTAAAACTGCAATCAACATTGTCATTCTTAAGCTTCTCTAGTTTTGGTAGCAATAGGAACTTGAAATTGAATTGGTTCATTTACCAATTAATACCACTGTAATTTAATAAGATACTTCATCCATGATTTCAATTTGATTGAAATAATTTGTTTTATTCCATCAGTACATATTTATTCAAATTAAACCAAAAAATCTTCTAATGGATACAAATAAATCATTACACATAGCTGCACGGACTGCTTTCTAATAACTTTCTAAAGGCTCATATAAGAAAAATGCAGTAGTACGGTAGTAGTAAAAGCAGTATAAATGATGTATGTATAGCCTATAGTTGCTAGTTGTAATTGTTGAATCCATGTTTAAGTCAGACTCACCTGTGTGAGAAGGTTTTTAGCTTCTGGTGAGATGTGATCAGGAATGAAAAGTTGTGTATGACTATTGATCCCACTAGGATGGCAGCTGTATAAAGACTGGAAGGTAGTACACAGGAAGAGAAGTTAATCAAAATTTTTTTGGGAAATAAACACCAGTTTCATATTTTTGATAGCAAAAATCCACATTACATACAAAATTTATTATTCACCTATTCAAAAACAAATATTTTTTTTTCATATCTGAGATCTAAAATGAATCGCATCCTGAATGTCCCCTTACAAAATATTCATAGCATTAAACCTGAATATAAGTATTCAGGACAGCCGAAGTGAGACAAGTAAAGCTCTCTTCATGTGTAGGTGGTCTTAAAGACAGGTTTCCATAATACTTGATTCAATGTGGTGGGGGATATTATAGAGAAGCCAAACTTGTTATCTTTCTGAAGAGGTATCCTTTTATACAGGTGGTTGCTAGAACAGATTTAATTGTACAATAGTGACTTTCCTTTAAATCATATAAATTACCAGTAGAATTATCTGTACGCACCTGTCCAGTGAGTAATTCAAACAAGATGACCCCATAGCTCCACCAATCACATGCCGGTCCAACCCCGAAGATACCCGTTGCCTCAGGAGCTGTGAACATGTTGATCTGAGCCTTGGGATTCATCTCCTGACACACCCACTTCCACTGACTGAAGTAAGTCAGTCGGACGTGACCACCTTCCGCTAGGAGGATGTTGTCTGGATTAAGGTCTCTGTCAATAAAATTAGATTTATACATGGAACTTTGTACTTGTATACTAGAAAATATTTTACACCTAAGAGTGTTAACACCAAGCATATGTGTGGGTTTACAACAATTGTCTACTTGATGTTTGCTTTAAGTTTAATCATCACTTGGTCCCATACCCAGAAGTTACTCTTAGATTGGTCTATCATAATTCAGTTTGATAAGAAATTTTCTCAATGTCACTTCATCCAATTAGTTTTACAAATTTTCATCTTATGATCCAATAAGATATATTTTGATAAAGTGGGTATGGAACAAAATGAACATTGGCTGAAAATAGTGACACAAATAGTGGCAAGTAGACTAAAGAATTATAGCTGCAAATAAAGTTAAATTAGATGAGTGATGACACCAAAGAAGTAATTATAAGGGATTATACCAAGTGGTAATTCACTGGTTGGTATATTGAAGATTGGGAAGGAAAGAAATGTTGATTGGAAACTGAATAGCAAGGACTGGTATCTATCAGGGCATCAGACTTGATGGTTTCCATGTAGATGTACCATAGGAAATTAAACAAGATTAAATCAATAATTTGACATAAATTACAGGGTTTTGATGTTTCCTTATTTCATCAAAATGACCTATCAAGTAAACATGACTGAATCCATCATTACCTGCATGTGATGCCAGCAGCATGAAGCGTGGCCAAAGCAACAAGTATCTCAGATGCCCAGATGCGTACACAGGACTCAGGCAGGGTAGCAGAACTGCTCTCTGCTCTAGATCTCCTCATATCATCCAGATGAGAAAACAATCTTGAGAGCGAAGGCAAAGAAGTGTCTTTCATGTGTAAAGTATCCCCCTTAAGAGTGGATGTCCTTGAATTTGTGGGGGTTGTGTTTGCTTCTCCGACCAGTCCATTCTCTTCACCATATATGTTGTCTTCTACTGCTTCCCCACTGTGGCATAGTACATTAGAAGAATCTGTTGACACTGCTGGTATACTACTTGGAACAACAGGGGCTGTTACAACTTTATTGTATGGAGGTGCAATCTCTGGATTTGAGTTTATTGGTTGGAAAGTATGTTGGGGGGTTGACTGTGCAGAAACTGTGGACGAACTGGGAAAGTCCCTCATCACACCTGAGGAGGGTAAATTAGCATCTGATGGATCAACACTCACATATGCTGTAGAAGAATTTGAATCTTTCCTACTGGTTATAATCAGCTGTTTGTCATTATCAAATGGATTAATGTGTAAATTCATGTCCTTTTGGTTATCATTTGAAGCATTTCCTTCTGTCTTTGCAATTTGCATTTCTTTCTCAATTTCCTCTGAAGAAGCTCCATCAGGGTTTTGTCTTGGCTGTGCAAGGGCATCCGCTTCAGCTTGGTCTCCTGAACTCAAGTCTAATCTATTGTCTCCAAGAATGTAAATATCAGCATCCCCACTATCAGCCACATTATGATCATCCTTCACATCAAACACACCGCCAAAACCGTTGTCTTCATTCTCAGAATCTCTTGGAATCTCTTTTGGCACATCTGGTAAATTCAAAATATCAGGGGCAACATGCTCAGCAGTTTCCTGAAAGCCTGTAACTAAAGATCTACTCTCAACTACTTTTGGACCTGTACTGGTATCAAAGCCAAACCCTTTTGTGTCTGGAGTGCCTCCGTCAAAGAATGAATCCCAGACGTTCTCTTCCTGAGAGCGAGTATCTGCACCCATGGACACTGTTCGTTTTGTGTCTCTGATCAGAGAGTGCTTTCCTAAAGGTTCATTCATCCGAAATTCCATCATGCTGGACTGTTGCATGAATGGAGGGCGAGAATTATTGCTAAAACTGTCTTTTGAGTCATGTCTGCTGGGTTTTTCAGATAATGACTGGCTCCTCTTCTTTGGCGAGCCAGAATCAAAGAAATCAGCTAGATCGACACCGGGTACCGTCTCTTCCTCGCTGAATACTCCAAAGGCCCTGGTGTCCAAGAAAGCCTGAGAGCTCTCCATAGCACCAGCATTGGGCATTTCAGAAGTTGATTCTTTATCAGTTACAATTTCCTGGATGATATTACTGTTCTCTAAGAAATCGACCACATTTTCTTGTTTGAGCACTTGATTTGAAATTGAATTATCTATATCAGCTTCTTCTTTGCGCATCTGTTCAACTTCTTGGACAACAGCTAGTGCCTCAGCAATAACTCTGGCAGGATCAAGGTCCAGTTTCTCTGTCTCAGACTTCACTTCAAGGTCAACTGATCCAGCTTCAACAGGAACAGCATCTATTGGAGGTCCACTTGTAGAAGATTCAAAACCAAAAACTGATGAATCACCTATCTCACCCATGCTGTATTCATTAGGGCTTTCTATGCTGTCGATGCTAAATAAAGCCATTGATGCAGGTGGAGCACTTGACATACTTTCTTTCGCATCAGGCAAGACTACTTTACAAGGTGTGGATCCAAAGACTTCACCGTGACTAAACATCTCAGTCTCCTCATTAGTGTCACTTAGAAATAGACTGTCATCTTGCTCTGTTCGAGCGTTGTCAACACATTCGTCATAGTTTGAACTCTGAGAAACTAGATCATTCAAATTTGAATCAGACAACCTCTTATGTGGGATGGTCTCACCATCTCCCAAGTGTTCCCCACCAGTTACATATTCCCCACATGCATCAAGTAAGTTCACATAGCTACCAGAAACTGCTGGTGAAGGTACAAGCTTCCCTTCTATACTACCAACCGAGGCAGCATCAGCATGGGCATCTGGATCACGACTTGTATCAGATGTATCCTCCACCTGAGTGGTGGCTTCCTCAACAGCTTCTGCCGGACTGAAGACATCATCCTTCAACCCTCTTCCGCTTCGTGTACTCCCTGACCTGGAACGCTGGGACTGTCGACTGAGAGTGCTACTCTTCAAGCTGTTAGCAAGCTCATGCCTCCCAGTTGCTTCTTTTTGCTGCTTGAGATAAGGACTTGCATAGTTCCAGAGCTTCCCACCAGTGGCATGCTCAAGCAAGAGAAAGATCGAGCTCTCTGTCTCAAAGTAGCGATAAAGCCTCACCATGTACGGACAGAAGGCAGGCACTCTAGTTATCATCTTGGTGTTGGGTACACTGCACTTGCTGAGGGACTGTGGCAAAAACGAGAAAAATCAACCATTCATGGAACAACCAGCTCTCATTTGTGTTCTGCGAAATTCATATCAAAGCAGAGAGCTAAACAATATTATTGGATTATATTGATCAATACTCCTTTTCTTTCCCTATGAAAATCAGTGATGACACTTCCACAATATATTTATTTTATCTGTCACAATTTAGGACTGTTTTTATATGACTTCATATCTGAAAAGAGTGTACTGTGTTGTTAAATTCATATTGGATATTTCATTATAGCAGAGGAAAAAATATGCTCTGTTGATTTCCATGAAAATATGTAGGAACTTACAATATGAGAAGCTGACAATGTGAAAAGTTGACATTATTAATGAGATAAGAATATTTATTTTTCTAAATTAATCCCTCATTGCAAATTTACAGAAATTTACAAAATGCACTTTGTGAAACAAAACTGAAGAGATTTAACTCAATCACCTTGAATCCTGAACTACTCAACTATCTTAATTCATTACCCAGAATGCAACATTTGGAGCAATCCAAATTCAACTACTGCTGGTATTCATTTTAACATTTTATCACATATATGCCTCCAAGTATCGGTAATAAATGAAAGTGTAACTGGCTTCCAAAAATTCATGTTTTCTGATATCGAGGAAAAATTGACTGTGATTTAGATCTAAATATAGAATGTCACATCTTCAATGATAATGTCAAAGGAATGTTCATCAAGACTAATTCTCCAGTACAGGGGCCTGTCTTACAAAGAGTTGCGATTGATCCGATCAATTGCAACTATGGACGGCCAGCAACGTCAACATCTATTATGCATGTTTGTTCAAAATATTTTGTTGCTTTGATGCATATTCATGCATGTATTGTTTTCTTGAAAATTCACTGTGCTTCTCTTTGTTTACAAAGGACATTGTGTAAATTTCCTGTAGAAAAAATTATGAAACTGATGGATTACCATAGAGTTACGATTGATTGGATCAATCGTAACTCTTTGTAAGATGGGGCGCAGGAGCATACTACAGACCACACAATATTAATGGCCTCCTCATAGAATTAAAGACTTACTTTCATGATGAATGTTTGGTAAGTTGACATATCAAGGACAAGAAGAACAGAATCAATGCAACCAAGAACCTTGTAGGATTTCAGCTCATCAATGTTTCCACGTAGATGTGCAGAGGAGGCATCCACTTCCATTGCCATCTTCTCAGACTAAGGGAAATCAAAGAGTAGAAAGAAGGTGCTATCATCTTCTACAAACTGTTGATGACGGAATTGTACAGGACCCAAAGACTTTTTGTACAAGGAACACCTGGGGCCCGTCTTACAAAGTGTTGCAACTATGGACGGCTAGCAACGTCAACATATATTATTCATGTTTGTTCAAAATATTTTCTAACTATGATGTATATTCATGCATTCATTGTTTTCTTGAAAATTCACCACGCTTCTCTTTGCATACAAAGGACATTTTGCAAATTTTTCTTCGAAAACTAGCACATCAATGATGTGGAGCTCATCCGGCATCTCACAATGAAATTTAACACAATTTAAATTTCAGCCCAGTTGACACTGTAGTGAATTACATTGGTGACATAAATTAATGAAGAAATGACATAGAAGCACTTTTGTGATCTATGAATAAATTTCATATAAATTAAGCATAAATAATTTTCTAGTCAAAATTTCTTAACTCTGTGTAAAACCATGGTGAACCTCATGTTACTCTCAGATGGAACAAAAATAATCAAAATCAATCAACAAATAAATAAGTAATTTTGGTGAGTTTTGAAAATGTTTGAATAAATTAGCATATGTAATGAGTTTCAAAATTCTGTGTTGAAATTTTGTATCACCACCTCGAGCTATCATATAAAGCAAACAAAACTGAAATTGATCAACAAATGAAGAATTTTTTTTTTTGTGATTAATGAATAAATTTTGCATAAATTAGCATAAATAATTTTCTAGACAAAATTTCAAAATCTCGTGTACAAGTTTGGTGAACCTCATGCAGCTCTACCAGATGGAAGAAAAAAAAAATCAAAATCTGTCAACAAATAAAGATGAAGAGGCATTTTCTGTGATTTATGAATAAATTTCACATAAATTAACATAAATAATTTTCTACTGAAAATTTCAAAATTCTGTGTAGTTTGGTGAACCTCATGAAGCTCTACCAGATGGAAGAAAAATAATTAAAATCGGTCAACAAATAAAGAAGAAGCATTTTATGTGAATTTAAAAAAAAATGCATAAATTAATTTTGCATAAATTAGCATAAAAATTGTTCTGGTCAAAATTTCAAAATTCTGTGTAGAAGTTTTGTGAACCTCATGGAGCTCTACCAGATGGAAGCAAAAAATTCTAAATCAGTCAACAAATAAAGAATAAGAAGCATTTTTTGTGAATTTTGAAAAATGGGCATAAATTTGCATATTTAATGAATTTCAAAATTCTGTGTAGAAGTTTTGAATCACCCACCTAGTGCTATCATATAAAGCAAACAGAATTGAAATCGGACTTGACATGGCAAAGAAGAAGCATTTTGAAATTGTGGACGGACGACAGACGCCAGACGACACGGCATAAGCTCATTTGGCCCTTCGGGCTGGATGAGCTAACAATTATGACACTGGTGGATTTCCATAGAGTTACGATTGATCGGATCAATCGTAACTCTGGTAAGACTGGGCCCAAGTTCCAGTTGGGCAAATGGTTAATAAAGCATTACAGAGGTCTGATAGGGGAATCCTTTTTATGGAAAAGCAGTTTATTTCTGTTACAAGTAATGAAGATGGGTGGTCATCAATTTGGGGAAAAATGCTTCCCACGAAACCTGCAAAGGTTGTTTGCAAAGTTAGAATTCAATTCAATTGAAAACACAATCATGTAGCAAAAGTAATAAATTGTATGAATATGTCACATAGATGGAGATAATGATAAGGATTAGGATTGTGACAAAATAAAGCAATTGGTATTACAAGAATGAATTCCAATATAAAAAAATATTTTGGAACAAAACAATGATTATCATGAAACATCATTGCCAGTCAACAAAATAGTGATAATACTGATGTAAAGTGTAGAATAATTACCTCCCATCTTCTTGCATTAGATGCTTCTACTGATAAATATTTGTTGTAGATGTCTTCAGCCTTCATTAGATATTGAGCAGTCTTCCGCCTAACAGCCTCTCTTCTTGTCTTGCTTTTGTCAGCTAAATTAAAATGTAATTGAGATTGGTCTAGCATCTGAAATGGAATTTTCCATGAATCTAATCGTAGCTTAAACTCTTGAAAATATCATCACCAATATTTACTAAAGGTATGCCGATTTGTTAGTACAAAAGCAGAAGAAAAAAAAGAATAGAAAATCAGATCAATAAATCTATGAAAATCTCGAATTCAGACAGTTAGTTGAGACAATTCTTGCATTTAACATGTACCGGTACTTATTTTGAAATATGCAGACAAGACTAGATGGAAAACAAGATACAGTAAAAATATCTTAACACATGATGACTAACCAATCAAGTGAGCATTACAAGTACATCAGTTACAGTTAATTTGTGTTTAGCCAAGAAACACAGCTGGTTTCATGACACATTACAAAATTAAAGCAAACTTACCGACAACTCCATTCAGCAATATAGCTACACCAGCTTTGTACGCATCAAAGGAAGCCTGATAGTTGCCAACGCTCTGATTATCCAGGGCCAAACTGATTTTACCAGCGGCTTGATACAGATAGTCATCCTCTCCACTAACATTCCACTTGGAGATGCTATCATCGGAAACATGGCGGCTGCGTTCACCTGCGGCAACGCTTCGACTGTCAGTGATACCGGTGGAATTGGCATCTTCTTCAGCAGCCTGCTGGGCACGGAGTGAGTTCAGGTACGCCCTGGCAAGGGAGTTGTGGCTGTTGCGGTTCGCAGTCATACCACCAGAGGAGGAAACAGAGGAAATGGCAGAATCGGAGGAATACGACTGCAGTGACGGGGGTACGGTGACTGTGATTCCACTGTCGGTCGAGTCACCGGTAACAATGCTGCTTGCTGGGGTAGGATCATCTTGAGAGTTGGATGAAGGTTCAGGAGAATCTCGGTTGAGTTCAGCACATATATCCATAGCATGAAAGAGCCAGCTGTTGGAGTGTGGTAGTGTACCAGGCTCTGTGCTCCCAGGTTCTGGGGGAAGAGTACCATTTTATTTATAATGATATATGCATCATTCTTTATATCATGTAGAACAAGTCGCAAATGGTGAAGATACAATGTAAGTATGAATTTTTTTCTCACCTAATGCAATACTAGTATGTATATTTTCAATGACTGTTGACAAAGAGATATTTTTATCATTCATTCTTTTATCAATTAACTAATTTATGCATGCATGTATTCATTCATTTTTCGTTCCTTTGTTTGTTCGTTCATTCATTCAGTCAGTCAGTTTTTTTACCTTCATATTCACATATTCATTTAAGTTCATAGATTGCTGTTTAATTGAAAGTATCAGCTCTTACAATTATCTGAAATAGTAAACTAAACTGCCTAATTTTTTCATCAAAATATGTAGAAAAATTATCTGCATGGTTTGATTTTGCTAAAAATTATTTTTTTGAATGATATTCAATGCCCCCCACCATCCCCTTCATAAAAATGGCTGTCATCGATCCAAATAAATATAAAACTATGGAAAGCCAGTGACATCATAATTAATCGATAACTCTGTTCTATTGTAAACAGAGAGAAGCAATGCATAAGCATCACCTCTCACCGGCATTATGCTCACATTCATTTGCTAGATAACAAGTCATAGTGTTACTAGTTTTCCATAGTTGAGATGAAATAAAAGTCAATAACAATTATTTTTCAAATGGTGCCCTGGTGATGAACTAGGGACATGCAAGTAGCATCATTCTTACCAGATGGTGAAAGTGGATCAAAGAATGTCAATTCTTCTAGCTGTGGAAGAGGTGTACTGGGCATAGAGTCTTCGCTAAATGTTGTCCTTTCATCCTCACTGTCATCGTATCCTTCTCCTCCTTCTGAATCCTCCCCTTTTTGTTCTTCATCCTCCTGCTGACGATGTAGCCAGACCCCTCCCAGTTCATTCCCTGACGTGGCAAGAGATTGAGTTTGAGATGCCCCTCCCTGATTCTCCTCACCCTCCCCCTCCATTCTAGGAATGGAAGCTGCCATAGCTCTACTACTACGAGGTTGATTGGGGAAGCTTCCATTGTCAGATTTAGGGTTTGCAACTTGAGGTTTTAGGATTGGGTTTTCAGATGACACTTTTCTCCTGGTCACAGTCTCTCCTCCCTGGAGTAAAATAACAAATTAAATGAAAGAGAGAGCGAATCATACTTTGTGGTTTGGCTCAATAAATTTAGATTCAGAACCATTAATATCTTACGAGGCAAATATGCAGAAAGGAAACAAAAACCATTCACATGCTGTGCTAATTTTAATAGCATCTGTAATCTGTATCTTTTGTCTGATAACATTGTAAATGTTTTTTAAATAATCCCTAAAAACATGAAATTGACAACATAGTGAAAGTTCGAATCACAAATAATACAGAATAATAATTTAAAACCTTCTTTCTTTTCAATTTTCTCTTCAATGTGGAAGCGCTGTGGTGTAGCGGTTCTGACTCTTGCCTTGTAATCAGAGGGTTGTGTGTTCGAACCCAACCACGGCCTAGCGCCCTTTGGCAAGGCGTCAATCCACACTTTGCCACTCTCACCCAGGTGCTAATTGGGTACCGGTGAAAACAACCGTCATTGTGGTTGGTTTAGCAAGTTTGCGCTTAACAGGCTGCTTGGAATGCTATGAATCCAGTGACCGGGTAATAATAATTGTGAAGCGCTTTGAACAGTCGTATATTGATAAAGCACTATATAAATGCCAATTATCAATATCAGAACATATTGTATGAGTTGCAATTTTAACTGCGGTTTTATTTCACAATTAAGAATATGCTAAAATCTAGACTATACTCTATTATGGCCATTGCTGCAGATGCAAACAAAGAAACATTGGGGAAAATATCAACTTATGAATATGATAAATCAATACTACACCATGAAAATATCTGTATGCTAAAATATTGACTAATACAGTGGGTAAAGATTCTTACCTTGAAAAATTCAACAAAGTGGGTTGACTTAGCAAGAGGAGGTACTTTCACAGTGAACTCTAAAAGTCTCAGGGCACTTTGCCTTCTTTCTTCAATGGTCTTCTCATCAAATCTCCCTAGTATAGAAAGTGAAAAATATACTGATACATCAGACATAAGATTTTCTTATAAAGCAGCCCGTAACACAAAGCTTAGCAATGATCGTAGAACAATTTTTATGATTAATTCCATCGATTACAATGTGCAATCAATCGTGAAAATCAAGCGTACGATAAATCGCTAAACTTTGTGTTACGGGACCCAAGAGGGGGTTTTTTTATCATGTGCTTTGTAAATTATCTCAATACCTCTCAAATCAAATGTCATATTTTGTAATATTTTCATCAACAAATGTTTGTCCCATACTCAAAAGAAAAATCTGCAAGCAATCACTAAACATTGTCATATTATGTTGATACCTATATAACACTGCATCTGTAATATATGAGCACCATATTGTGTAAACATGTTTGGATGATATTGATCAATAAAAAATAAAAAGATAGTAATAGACATTGTGTATCAAATATTGTATCCTCCAAATAAACCCTAAACCATATGGACTGATTAAGGAGACATTCCAAGAGGACATACAGTAAATGTTGATGCAAGCTTACCAAAGAAACGAGCCTTTGCAAAATCTGGAAATTTTTCTGGTCTACGTAGATGGTAGTGGAGAAGCGAAAGAGCTTGGTGGAGTTTCTTGAAGTCATTATACCGCTTCCACACAGCAACCTGAAATTAGAAGTGAATGCACTTTAAAATAAAAATATTGGTTCCACTGCATGCATCACTAGTCTTCAAGAAATGACCTTTTGCTCACATTTGAGAGAAAATTGATTAATTATTGATTAATTAAAACTTAATTGTAACAATCTGAATTCATTATGTTGAATTGTATTTATGTCTAGAGTAATAGCTATTTTATTAGGACATTCCCATACATCTAGATCCGTTTTATGAATATTCATGGAGATTCTAAATAAATGATCGGTCGGTTGGTTCTCACATAACAGCTCAATCATTTGTTCTGTCCCAGGAAAAAAAAAGATTATTAAAAAATTATTTTGCTGAGTCCGGTGGTTGAACAAATCTAGTCCAGAATGGGGATGAGGACCAACAAGAACAAAATTACCAGGATTTGTTGTTCAAATTTACAGAAGGCATATCAAAAAATATACCAGGCTTTTCTTTTGGAAGTCTTAAGAGGGAAATATTCATCCTTGATTGGATATTACATGTACTGTTTTTTAGTACACAATACTAGCCAGTCCAACCTTGAATTATTACCCACTTAACTTTCTCAAAGCCTTATGTATTTGTATACTATATGAATATTGACATTTAAATTATGTCTTGAAATATTGTACATTGCGCTTGATACTGTACAATGTATGCAAAGCATGATAAAATATAAGAAGTTATCAATATGATGTGTAATGTTTTCAAGCAATTCCTCTGTAATGAAACCCATGGATTCAAATTTCTTATAGACAAAATTGTGATAGGTTTACCTCAATCACTTCCTCTGCTTTATCCAATCTGAATGCCTGTTGATGATATAAAAAGGAGATTTTTCCAGTTACAACTTGTGACCTTTGGATTTAGGTAAAAAATGTATATCACTGAACATTCACTGGAGCTTACAAGGGCAATTTTCAAATACATACAGAGGAAACACTTTTAAAATTTTAGTACAAAACGTGATGTCATTCAGTTTCATGTGCGCATTCGGGTAACGTTGGCGAAGAACAAAATGAAACAAGATGGCGGCGTAAACATCGGGCAAGTTTCTTCCGTCTTGTCATGATATTTTTCACATTATTTGGATGAATTTTTCTTTAAAAATAAAATCGATGGTGCAGAAATGTCGGAAATGAAGTTGCATCCCATGTAAAGTCACGTATTGTATTACCGGACACTATCATATTTCCAGACGCGCACATAACTGCGTAGTAAATCAATATCGTATCGTAAGACTTCCGCAGTTCAATCTCACAGATCAATTCAAAGAACGAGATTGCAAAAACAAGTCGAAAATCAAACTTTTACCTTATTTTTCTCTAAAAATGACAGAAAATGCTTGAAATATCATATAACACAGTTTTTGCATTAAAAATTGATCGTTTGATTCCAATTGATCTATTTTCTGATGGAAATACGGACCTGATTTGCCGAATTTCAGTCGTACGCTCCATCGATTAAATCGTCGACGGCTAGTTCTCAAGGTACCCGGAACACCGGCCGTGCGCGAGCCTGATAGAGAGCCGTCAACGATCGATAGAACTTGATGACTGAGTGTTACGATATGAACGAGCATTAACACTTGGAAGTGCAATATCGAACAAAAAAAGGAAATTCGTTAGCAAACGCAAATTGATTACAAAGATCTGCTCAGAATCGATATAAGAAAGCAAACAAGAACTTAGAATTTACTCAGGAGATGATATATCCTGAAAAAAATCACACCAATTCTTTCTTACATCATTATAATCAAGAATATTTTACCCGTCCGGCGGGCGTCCAGAATTACAATGTAATTTGTCACGCACGAAAATAATTGTTTTTCGCGGAGGGGTATGCGGCAAGTGCGGTGCAAAGAAAACGGTTGGAAAATATCAAATAATTTTATGATTTTGTACTAGTTGCACACTCGCTCACTTCAGGGTAATCCTCTGTTTTAGGGGTCCAAATTATTTTAGGTTGCTAACTTCAGGCAAAAGTCACAAATGCACTTACAATGAGAATAAGTCGTCCGCAAGCTACAAGGCCGTGAACGTACGTACGAGCGCGCTCGATTGCCTATCGGCCTGGCTGGTCAATTGACTGCTCTCCTGGGGAGTCAAGGCGAAAGGTGGGGGGAGGGTCCAATAGATACATATATATTGCTATATATCACCTCCTCTGTTTGAGGGGATTTTATTAATTGTGGCATTGGGGGGTACATTTTAGGGCATAATGATGACATTGCGCCCCTTGCTTAATAATGGAGCAGTTCATCCCCTCTTGCCACCACCCCTTCTCCTTGCTACCAATAGTGCTGTTGTCGGGAACAAAAATCCATGTCGAAATGTCGCTTAAAAATTAATCCCGACATCGACAATGTCGACATGAAAAAGGGACCGTAATTTAGCCTAGGCTCCCTAACAAAAAAAATCATTCGATCGTGGAACATAACACTCTCAATCAAACGTATTCACCTTGACACGAAGAATATCCCCACACTAGATCTAGATAATACAGGCTCAGTTCGGGAAAACATATTTTCACTAAGCTAGAGTTAATTCACTTTCAAAATCACCGATTTAATCCACATCTTTTTCTGGAGAATCAAGTTTTGTACCACGATCCGGTCTCGAAAGCATTGCGCAATAACACTCGGAGCCAATTTGAGAATCACCAATTACAATAGTGATCATTGCGTATTATACGCTGGTACACATGTGCTGCAAACGCAAGCTCCTCAAATTGACAGTAAAAAATAATGAAAATCGACCGATAATTTCAGTATCACTTCCGCGGCGATCCGTGCAACGATCTCCAAACGAAGGAAGGGAAGTTTTCTGTGACTTCGTGATTTGAATTAAGCGCTCAATTGCGGCGGTCACAACTTTGACAAACACGTTTATGTGAAAAGTAATGCATTGAGGAGCAACGTATTATCAAGCACGGTGAATAGCAATGGGTACATATGGATACGGTGAATGCTACTACGGCTACGCTACGCTCGCGATCGTCGAGGGGCGCGGCAGCTCGATCGGGCAGGCCGGCCCACACTCGACTCAGGCACTGACGTATTTCTGCTGCCGCGCAGCTCGCAGGTATTCTTTTTTCATTTAATGTGCCGCTTTAAAGCTGAATAAACTTTTTAATCGCGCCACTTACTGTGGATAAAAGCTTCCAACTTTTCAGCTAAGCTTTATAGTATACTCATGACTTTAGGCTAGACCCCTTTTTATTTTATGTTTGCATGTCGATGTGGGTGCGTGCATGTCGACATGTCGGAAACATTGAAAATCCTTCGTATGTCGACATCAATGTCGATATGAGGCCTATCGACAACAGCACTAGCTACCAATGTCATCATTATGCCCACTCATGGTTTCAAATCGTCTCGTGTGTGAAGGATTCATATGCACCTGGTGCACGCGAATCTTTCACACCATTTTTACTAAAATAACTATGACTTTACATCATAGCTATGAATTACAATTTTTCTATAACACTTACCGAACCATATGGATCGTTTGTTGAATTCTCTTTGTTGTTTGTTTTAATAAAATAAGAGCATTTTTCGTGATCTTCACGTAGATGCCTCTTGATCAGCGTTGATATCAACTTTTGCCTAAAGAGGGCGCGCGATATTATTCACCAAGCCGGTAGGCACTTAAGAACCAAGTTTGAAAGGATACTCGTAAAATTATGTCACTCTCGCCGATGAATATTCATTAGATCGTGGTTGTGCGTGTTCAATACACACTGAGTGCATGCATGCAGACAGTTTGTATTGAACACGCACGACCAGGATCTAATGAATATTCATCGCGAGAGTGACATAATTTTACGAGTGTCCTTTCAAACTTGGTTCTTAAGTGCCTACCGTACCTTTGTTTACGGTGTTGCAAGCGAGCTGCATTCTAGGCGATCAGCATTATTTTCTTGCTCGTTCAATCCACTTTCATCATCATCTTGTCAGAAGATGGCGTACTTTACCAATAAGTATATACAGCGTTCTCGCCAGAAAAAAATTCACCCATGTTGGGGACTTTTGCTGCCACTCCCGGGGGGTGGGTGCGGGAGGGGGGTTCACCCAAAGACCTTATAATATATTACTAGACCGAAAGCTGCGCGCGCGTTCAACACAAAACAAATCAGATTAGGCTCCGCCTACCGCGATCATTTGAAGACAAAAATAAGCCCCCATTGACATTCATGAGCGTAAATATATTCATAATCCACCCTTTTAATTGGCTAAGAGCGTCATTAATACGCAATTTCCCCGATTCTTTGTCATCGATACTAGTGGTATCGTGTTACAGAATTAATTATTCATTTGACCTCATTACGTCATCTAATTTATTCATTCTGAAACTTTTCTTTCCACACAAAAAAGGACCTACGAACACTCCGGTGAGTACGTATAAACTGATATAACCACATGAATTCAGTGGACTATTTACAAATTTCACACTGTATTTTGTGATCATAGGTTATTTCTCTACCAAATTAGAGAGTTTGCTATCATTCTTCTGTTAAAGGAAAGCAGAATTTGGTCTTTGAAATTGAAGTTAGATTGTCATCGTCGCCCAGTGCAGCCTGTAGGTTGCTTGCAGTGTTGCGGTTATGCCGCTGTGTTAACCACATGTATTTTGTACGGGCTCCTAGCCGATTGGGCATCGAGAGAAATTCGGGCCGGTTTGGTTCACCTCCAATTAACAAGGACCAACCCACGATTGATTAAAACAAGAAGAATGAAGCTTCTTTTTGTACACTGTAACGTTAGATCTAGAGGGAGATCTGCATCTATCTTCAGTAGATCGAGACCCAGTCAGGAATAAACTGTGAAGTGGAGTGTGGATGAAGATATATTGCCTGTCATTGTGTCAATCCTCACTTTCAGTTTCAGATATCAAATTTATTTTGCATAACTTCAGGCTTCTGCATTAAGCCCCCACCCATTTTAACTTATTGTTATTTATAAATATAGTTAGACTCTGTCTTAGAAATAACTAGACCAAAAGCTTCAGTCTCTCTATTTTGGTTGTTCCGCTGAACCTAGTAAAATGTCAAAAATTGTTGAATAAATCCCCAGAAACGATGGTTATTCCTGTCTAAGAAATAATATGCTGCAGCTCTGCATGTTTGTCTTATTATCAATAGATCTAGGACCTAGATCTAGATAGGCCTAACGTTAGATCTAATTTCTAACTTGGTTAAGAGAGGATCTTGTGTTGCTTATTATTTTAGACTTATGCCGTTACGGTACTTTACTTTTATTCATCGATGCTTTCTAATTCTAGGCCAACCTAATTCAAATCTAGTCATCTAAGTTATACTTTCCCAACCCGCGACACTTACCCCCAGGGCTTATGATCTAGGTCTGTAATTTAGGCCTAGATCTAGGTCTGGGCCTAAAACTCCATTTACGTGTACGAGTAGGCTTATGCCTGTCAGTGTCAGTGGACCAAGGACTAGATCTAATCTTGGTCAATAAATGGCAATGAAGTTTAAACTTTAGCCTGGAATAAAAGTCAGAGTCAGACATCAAATCCATATAGGCCTAGATCTCGGTTTAGAACCAAAGCTTTACTTTGTAGGTCTAGATAGATCGAGAGTCCATCGTTACTATCTAGATCTAGACCTACGAGTAATTTAGATACGCGAATGCTGTTGCACAGCTCTGAGTCTTGGACTAGATCTATACTTTCTTACAAATAGATCTAGACCTAGTGCATGAGATGAAATTATGTTAAAGTCAAATGAAATAAGATTCGGAAATAAAAAGATGCAGATGTTTCTTTTTATTGGGGGGGGGGGCTGACATGTGAAAAAATTTAGAGAAACCTAAAATTCAGAAAGTGAGGGCCAGAAGTAACCAATATTACCTATGGCCGTTTTGTGCATTTTCTAAAATAAAATTGAAGGATGTCATGCAATTCTTTTTTTGATGAAGGTTTTCACATTTCAGCTCTTACCCAAATCCCTCCCCTATACATACGGCCATGAAAAATATCACTCCTTATTATTGTACTCTCTTTTCTTTCACAAACAGGTTGAGTTTGAAGAACAAGAAAAACAGGTTGAGTTTGAAGGACAAGAAACACAGTATAGAGGTCTACCTATATGGTTCAAGATGATGATCATAAGTGCATGCATCATTTCGCAGATTCTCATCCAGGTATAAAAGTTAAACTAACCCATTCAAAATTACAGATACATTACATGCATTGAATGTTAACCATGTTTACATTAAATAAAAATAACCTGAGTCACAAAGAGGTAGGATCTGTACTGAATATACACTTCTTAAATATACAGGCTCTCGAGTCTAAAGTAGAACCAATGTCAAAAGTTATGTACCTTGGGCAAATTTATAAAACAAGGTCATGTCCTTGATCTACTAGTAATTAAATTGCCTTTTTATTTCCTATTTGTTTATGAACAGAGCAATATTTATTTTTCATGAGTTACATTTTATAAAATTCATTTTATTGATTCTTTAGTGTGATATTCATATTTCATATTTGTAGATTTATGATTTTTTTTTGTTTTACATTTTGTCTTATAGGATGATGCAGTTTGACAATTTCCATGGAGGTGATTGATGATGATAAATAATTGGTGAAGTAGGCCTAATAGAACAGTGACTGGACCACAAAGAGAAATACAAACTACAGCAGTTATAGGAGTGAGTGAGTTAGTTAGTGATTATTTTTGATAATGGAGGTTGTTCACATTTTTTTGGCAACAAATAGACCTGCCTTTGAAAAACCCATTTCAATTTTGTTTTTAGATTATAGTTAGTGTCGTTTTTAATTACAGATCAAAATATTCTGTGCAACAAAACATATCAACTTTAATTCTTACAATTCATATAATTTACATATGTTAATTTATATATTGATATTTACAAGAAATCTCTGACATTTTTTCAAAGTATACATGTAGTTAGAATGGAGAGTGGTATGTAAACTGCGGAGAACATGTTTAAGTGATATGCTTTATAGAAGTACAAGTTTATAATTAGTAGAAGTAAGATTTCCTATGTTATGTGTTGAAGAAACATATATATGCATAGTCTCACTTTTCTTAAAACATTTATGTGTTATAAATCATGACAATTTAATTGATTTTCTTTCTCTATTTTTTTCAATCTGCAGGACTGGTGTAACAGATGTTTTCATTCAAGAAATCCAACAAGTCAACATTGAAGACTTGGGAACCACGTGATGAAGATGGAAAAGGTTTTTTTTCCAAGTCCAAATTCATGACGTATGAAATTTCTTATTGATTTTTATTAAAACTGGTTGCAAAAAGAGAAGCTATAAACATACAAATAGGAGCGGCGGATTGAAGTTGAAAGTGGGGGGGGCACAGGGAAAATGCTGTTTTATGTGAAATTTTTTAAAAAGTTGCGAGCGAGCAAAATTTTGACATTTTAAAAACAAATATCCAATTTTGTTATAGATTTTAACAAAATATTCAAAATGATATATTTCACCCTTTGCTTTCCTTTTTCTTTTTTTTTTCTTAGTCGTGATTTTTTTATTCTTGGGGGGGGCAGAGCATTGGCGGCGGAAAGCAAAAAATTTAGGGGGTCCACCTGAATTTATCCACCTAAATCTTAAGAGACCACAAAAATTTCCAGCAAAAAAAAAAAGTTGTCAACCACAATTTTAGGGGGGGGGCCACAACAATATTAAGGGGGGGTCTACCTGAATTTAGGGGGGACGCAGGAAAAAAAATTGATGAGCAAAAAAAAGATTCTCAACAAAAAATTTAGGGGGGACTGTCCCCCACCTCAAATTTAGGGGGGACAGGTCCCCCTATCCCCCCGCTTCCGCCGCCTATGGGCAAGAGTCCTTCAAGCCCCTCTCCCCTCCATCTGTACGAAACTGCTTATATACTCCACTCACATGAATTATTAAACTTAATGCACAAAGGATTTCCTTCAGAAGTATATTATAGAAATGAAAATATTGTTTTCTTGTTTCAAAGGGCACTTGTCATGGTGACCATAAAACAGATCCTTCTCAGGTGAAAGGGGCACAGAACAAGTTCTTTAGGAGCACTTTTCTTTGGTAAAAGGGGGCAGTGATTCAAGAAAGGGCACTTTCAAGAAGGCGAGGGGGCACTTTGTAACACGTGAAACGGGCCCTCAGATGGAAGGGCACAGAACACGTTGGGGGGGGCATTTTGGGGTAAAAAATTGCATATAAGGAAGAGCACTAATTGGTATTACCTAAAACAGGTTCTCATCAGGTGAAAGGGACACAGTACACGTTCGTGAGGGGGCATTTTCTTGCATAAAAAAAGCACTTTTCAGTGCTTCAAAAAGTAGGGGGAATTGTGCCCCCCCCCAGCATACAAAAACAAATTTCTTTTGGTTCAAAGTATTAACATACGCTTAAGAAAAAGGTAAAGCTTAATCCTCTGATAATGTGATTTTTTTTTCTGGATAATTAATAAAATTCACCACTAACCAGAGAATTCCTTCATGTCTTTCATTTGTGTTCATATAGTATTTGTACAGAGCTAAAATGAAAGGGATTTGGAATTGGCAAAATTCAAAATGAGATCGAGAGAGGGAAAGAGTGATGAGAAGTGGGTCGAAAAGAGATGAGAAAAAAATGGAGGGGCACATAATTATGAAGAGATAATTTAGAGGGAGTGGTGAGAGAGCTGATGTTGGAAGTAGGCACAAAAGGGGTGGAAGAGAAATAAGACGAGATTTTTGGAAACCAGGAGACAGATAACAAGTGGGAAAATAAGAAGGAAATATATGAAAAGTTAAGTTGCAAAAGGGGCTAGGGCCACTCCAAGAAAATCATTTTTTTATTCTCCCATATTGCAATATTCTTATGCGAAAATGAATTTTCATGATACCCTACCATTAGAAATTTAAAATTGGGTATAAAAGAAATCTACTTATCTTCATATTTTTTTAAGATATTATTTTCCAGAAAAATTATGTATGGACCTAACCCCTTTTGAAAAAAAGTGAATTTTCTTTTTTTAGTTCACTTTTTTTATGGGAATTTCAACTTTTCTATATGGTATCATCTTATAGAGCTACTAAAAATCAATTAAGACATAAAAATCAAATTTGATTAAAAATGGACCTAACCCCTTTTAAAAGTGAGCTCTTCATATGTAGGAGAAAGGCGGCACAAAACAACATGTTGAAATGATTAAATGAAAAAAAAAACAGAGTAAGAAATGCTGGAGAATAAAGGAGACAGGAAACATATTGAACATGATAAACTGGGGCCCGTTTCATCATGAGTTACAAGTATGGTAACTACGAATACCAATCATAATCAAGGTTCCCACGGTTATCACAATAATAGCGATGTTTAAATAGCTCAGTGTAATTCATTATGAAACGGACGCCAGAAGAAAGCAGGCACGGGGATCCATGAAGATTTTTTTTTTCACTTCTCGAAAATTGTAACAAGAAATGGCTCTTTTAGTGGTAAAAGTTATTTTTTTCAGTATTCATACTCAACCAGTGATAATGAATACAATCATTGTAATAACCATGATTTGCCCCCACCCCCACCTTTTTACCTAATCGCGACTTGATCTACTCTTTTCATCTTCCCTTTTAGAATTAGCATAGGCCTATAAGACGCAATAAAAACATTGTTTTGTTTTTAAGTGATATCGCTTGTGATATCGATACTTTATAAAGCGCAACGTATCGTCTCAGATTTGCGCTTGCTTGATTCGCTGAATCCTTCGCGTCACGAGCGCGTAACAAAATGAATACATTAATGAATTTTCCAAGTTGACCTTTGTCATTGCGCTGATGTGCGTATTGTCTAATACACGTACAAAACCACAGTTGACGAGGGAGCATCGTACGAAATTAATATTAATGGGGGCTTATTTTAGCTTCTAATGGATTAAACAAAATGGCGGTAGCTTCGGGGGCCTGGGTTCACCCCTCCCGCGCGGAGCGCGGAAGCGATGGCCTTTTCATGAAATAGAGACGCCAAGGGAGCCCCATTGTGGCGTATTTTCAAGCCCACACAAATGCACATAAATGCTAGGCCTGGGAGTAAACATCGATTGATCAAATGGTTCGATTGGCATGCCGCCAATCACCAATCGATAAGCAAAATTTACACAAATCGAATGTTCGGCAGATCCCGATTATGACATTGGGAGAACTCAAATACCCAAGTAATAATAACAAAATGACAAGAAAACAATGATGACACTTCATACAGGTTTAAAAATTATGTTACCGAGATAATTTTTCAAAAATAATCAATGATTGTATTACATTCACAGTTACACACCAACATGAAAGCGCTCCGAATTTTTTTTAATCCCACCCAACCTTGCCCTCGATACACAAAATGAGTTCATTGTCTGCGTGCACAAAACAATAAGAAAACACACAACCAAGCTCACTTGAGCTGATTGGACCTTCGGATAGCCAATGAAACTTTTGGGGAAACAAAGAAGGCAGTGGTTCCCTTATCAGGAGAGGTCATGACTTAAGAAATAAATTGACCCCTCCCCCATCTGTGTGTGTGTGAGGGAGAGCTAGAGAAAGATAAGGGTGGGAGCCGGAGAATTCCTTTGTTTCAAAACAATAATGCAACCTTTTTTCTATCCCCCTCACACAATGAAAACTACATTCCAACATGCGCCCGTCTTCACCGGTACTTTCTCGACTAGTCTCCAAAAATAGACCCAGTTATACATGTAGGTTCAAATGATAAAAAATCGTAATTTTATAAGGTATTTCAAATTAAATATTTTGCAAAATATTTTTTTGAAATACATGTAGAATCGTGGGCAGTGCCACAAGTGGGGGCGGGGACATGGTGTGGGCAAGGGATGAAATTGTTCAAGAAATGCTCCACCTGGGGTCAGTCTCAAAGAATAGTTCATGAATGAGTTGTTTACATCTTTGGGATTTGGACTTTGCACTGGCTGATCTGGGCTGATTCATTCATATGCAGGGGTGTGGCACTTGGAGGGATGCATGCATAATACCAGAGTACCAGCATGGATTTAGGAAGGATTTTCATTGGAACAATAAACTGAAAGTTTTAATCTCATTTCATGTAGTTTCTTTTGATATAAATATCATGGAGAAGGGGAAAAAGGTCCTACTTTCATTTATTCTAAACATGTGACTTTGATGGAGATTTCACCATAAAGTAGGTCAACTATTGTGACTTAAAAGACCTGATTCCCGACGAACAATCGAATCATTTGATTATTTTTTCAGGAAATAATTGAATGGTAAAAATGACAATCGTCCCAGGCCTAACATCCATGCACCATAGCGGTCACGCACAGTTCTCAAACTCCTTTGCTATTCGTTCATTGTGTGCAGAGAGGGCGGGATAAAATGACAAACACAGTACAACTCCTTTGCTATTCGTTCATTGTGTGTATAGAGGGCGGGATAAATGACAAACACAGTACAAGTACATGTTCCTTGTATATACAATGCATTTATTCCAAGTTCCACTCCCATCATATCAGTAAGCGCAGCTACCGGTAGGTCATGGAGCATAGCCGGTGTGATGTGCGGGGCAGACGGGGGAATAGGCAACGGAACGACCGTACCGTGCCGTCATATGCCCGCAATAGCAGCCGCGAGCTAGCTGGGCGCCTTGCCACTTTCCTAGCCGTAGTAGGCCTGTAAGTGGTCTTAAGTTGGTGGGACTTCGGCGCAACCCGATAAATGAAGTTGCTATCACTAAGATGAGTTCATGGAGTGTATTATTTTTTTCTGAATATTTCCATTTAATTTTTCCACGCATGTCGCTGAAATTTTACGCATGGTTCCACTTGGTCTCCATTTCCGCACGCATGGTGTTTGCACCATGCGTGTTATACACTGGCGAGAACGCTGAGTATATACATGAGATGCAACCTGTTGATTTTTGGTACAATTTCCTATTACGCGCTGACGACTTGAATTGAGAATGTTCGATACGAAAAATTGCTTTTCGATTGTTGTTTGCGTACTTTTCACCGCAGTATTAAGGACGGATCGAACGGAGTATCCTGGTTGAGACTTGGAGGTAAGCGATAAAAACAGTTTTATAAATAATTTCCAATTCATTTTTTTTAAAACTAAAACTATTAAAAAGAAATCATTAGTGGAGAAATACTGAAAAGTTTGGCGTTTTTTATTCCCTCACATTCGTGTGATGAATGAAAACGTCAAAGTCCACTATGAAACCACATGCGTTGTGCGAGGTTAGTATTACTAACCTCGCATGTTGTGTGAGTGCATTATGCCCTAAAGATAAATGTACCCCCAATGCCACAATTAATAAAATCCCCTCAAACAGAGGAGGTGATATATAGCAATATATATGTATCTATTGGACCCCCCCCCTTTCGCCCACTCACACAACATGCGAGGTTAGTAATACTAACCTCGCACAACGCATGTGGTTTCATAGTGGACTTTGACGTTTTCATTCATCACACGAATGTGAGGGAATAAAAAACGCCAAACATTTGAGTATTTCTCCACTAATGGAAATTTGTTTTTATGATTTAACTTTTTTTTTTAATGAATTGGAAATTATTTATAAAAGTGTTTTTATCGCTTACCTCCAAGTCTCAACCAGGATACTCCGTTCGATCCGTCCTTAATACTGCGGTGGAAAGTACGCAAACAACAATCGAAAAGCAATTTTTCGTATCGAACATTCTCAATTCAAGTCGTCAGCGCATAATAGGAAATTGTACCAAAAATCAACAGGTTGCATCTCATGTATATACTTATTGGTCAAGTACGCCATCTTTTGACAAGATGATGATGAAAGTGGAATGAACGAGCAAGAAAATAATGCTGATCGCCTAGAATGCAGCTAGCTTGCAACACCGTAAACAAAGGTACGGTAGGCACTTAAGAACCAAGTTTGAAAGGACACTCGTAAAATTACGTCACTCTCGCGATGAATAATCATTAGATCGTGGTCGTGCGTGTTCAAAAAAACTCTCTGCATGCATGCACTCAGTGTGTATTGAACACGCACGACCACGATCTAATGAATATTCATCGGCGAGAGTGACATAATTTTACGAGTATCCTTTCAAACTTGGTTCTTAAGTGCCTACCGACTTGGAAATAATATCGCGCGCCCTCTTTAGGCAAAAGTTGATATCAACGCTGATCAAGAGGCATCTACGTGAAGATCACGAAAAATGCTCTTATTTTATTAAAAACAACACCAAACAAAATTCAACAAACGATCCATATGGTTCGGTAAGTGTCATAGAATAAATATAATGCTTAGCTACGATGTAAAGTCATAGTTATTTTCGTAAAAAGGGTGTGAAAGATTCGCGTGCACCAGGTGCATATGAATCCTTCACACACGAGACGATTTGAAACCATGAGTGCCTTTCGCCTTGACTCCCCGGGAGAGCAGTCAATTGACCAGCCAGGCCGATAGGCGATCGAGCGCGCTCGTACGTTCACAGCCTTGTAGCTTGCGGACGACTTATTCTCATTGACATTGTAAGTGCATTTGTGACTTTTGCCTGAAGTTAGCAACCTAAAATAATTTGGACCCCTAAAACAGAGGATTACCCACTTCAGTCCAGAATTGAAGACATAAAACCCAAGGAATGGGACTGAAGAGAAACATTTTTCTCACAATAGTTTTGGATTTATTATCCGAAAAAAAACGTATATCGCATATATTTTGAGGTAAACACGTATAAATCTATAAGAGTCATTATCTCTTACCCTGTAGGTAACTTTATACACCGTGAAACCTTTTTCGTGTTTTGTAGGCTCGGTGACGTTGAAACTCCTAATCCAAGTTTCTTTTTTCTTGGAGGAAGCCATTTCGCTTGACCATTTTGTAATCACACAATAGTTGGTGGATCCGATTCCGGATCTCTCGATCGATTCACACGGTGCTGGACGATCGAGAGACTGGGCTTGTTGCAAACTATAATTTTACTGAATTTAATTCATTCTGAACAAGGTAGTTAGTACACAATATATGAGTTTCATATTACAAATCAGTTCGATGTAAAATATTATACATTTCTGGTGCCACATTTCTGATACTACTTTTTTTTTATTAAGTCAAATTAATGATGAACAAATATATTTGTATTATGTTATACTCGATCGAAAAGAAAAAAAAAATTGTGATATTAAATTGATCTATTGAATAAATTCAATAAATAACAAAATAAAACACAAATTTTTATGACCATGACGCGTGAGCATTCCCAAAATCGGAATTGTGGATCCAGAGGCCTACTGGGGGCAGTGGAATCCAACGGAATCCAACCCCCCGTGCAAGTGGCCTCTACCACTTGTTAGACATATACGAAATAAATCACTGCAAACGCTTGATTAAAATTTTAATGCACATGACCATGAAGCAAAATTATTTTTTTGGGAATTTTTTTAATATCTTTTGCTCCGGTTATTTAGAATAATGGACATGCGGTTACTTGATTCGAAATGTTTTTAATAGGAAATTAAAATCATCTTTACTCATATTGTTTACAGACATTCTCATGGGTTTGTTGAGTTAGGCCTAAACATGTTTTTCCTCATTACATCACTTAAATTTCCAAATTTGATAATTATAATTCGGACTCTTTTTATATGGTGTTATTTTTATACAGTGGTAGCGATCCTGGGCCGGGGCGCAGTGCCAGCGCTTTTTTGATGCACCAAAAGTGCCCCTTCGGCACCCCCCAAAAAAATGGCTCCCTTGCAAACTGTTCTATTTATGTTTATGAGTTTGGCTTTTTATAAATCCAATGCATTTCTCGGAACAGATAAGTTTTTTTTACCGCTCATCGTCTCATCGATCTCTTCATGTCCAAAGTTTTCCTTATGAAAATAGCGCGTTCTTTGGATCCTCACTGATTTGAGTGCATCTTTTAAGTTGAATAATCTCTCAGTTTGAAATGCATTTCACACCCCATCTACCTGAATATTGTCAGTGTGAATTCCTATTCTGCAGTGTGTGTACCCCGTTTGCACCTCTGATGTACCCCGCGTCCCAATTTAACATGCCCCTATATAGGCCTATCTGAAATGCTTGACCCCTTTCTTTTCTAGTTTGTTCAAAATTTTCAGTCTGTTATATCATATTTTGCACCGTTTTCTTTCCGCGGGGGCAACGGAACCGACTGAAGGGCACGGGGGTGGTCCTCAATTTTACAATATAGGAAATGTCCCCTTTTCAATATTTGGAATGTTTCTTTACATGAAATATACCTGAACTGCATCATTGACTGAGAGATATAAAAAATACTTTGATTTCCGAATAGCTAGTTCTTTCCTTATTTTCTTTGCGGCAGTTTCTGCGCCCACTCAGTGCTACACAGAGGTTACATTTCATTTTTTTCGTTTGGAATTAACTGACCTCACTAATCAAAGTAATATTAGCGCCAATTTTTACGTATAACTTTTACAATATCTGTTTTAAAAAAAGTACCTTTCATATCCATCAGATTAGTTTGATTAAAACAAAATACCCGACATGCACCTTCCTAACAAGCGATTTGAATTTGGGTAACTGGCATAATATATTCAAACTATTTCGGAAAAGATACACACAATTATTTTTAGTTGTACAATAAATTACTTTCGTTTTATTCTACATGTATAAGCTCTTTCATAAAACCATAGCGTTAAATGGATTCATGGCGTCTCTACACAATTTGTAGACACATAAATATGTCTGCAGAGCCTCTTCCAGATGGATGGCTTAAGTGTACATCACGTTTTCATATGTTTACATAAAATCAATAGGAAGGATTCATCAATTTTTACATTTTGTAATAAACAGGAAGAAACTGTTGTAGGGCCTACTTATCTTGTGATTGTGAAAAAGTAGTAACAATATGGAAGTTTTTAGAACCGCTAATTGCAACAAAAGCACGATCCTAATTTTAGTTCTCTGTTTTGTAAATTATTAGGGTGTCGCTTCAGATTAGATAAATACTATACATGTATTTACACCTGTAAATACAAAAATCAATTAACCAATATCATTGCTTCTCAAGAAACAGAAAGAAGTAGATTATAATCTAGCAAAGAAAAAAAAAAGCTCCCCAAACAATTTAGAAAATAGAGACTTGATCTGTATACATGATATTGATGTTTAGGGTGTTTATCCTGCATCCCCGGCTGCGTGTTTTTTCTTTCCAATCGTACTTTCAACACATACTTGTGGCTGCTCAGTTCTATAGTCTGTGAGTTCGGCCTACTTTGATCCATTAATGTTTCATTATTTTGTATTTTCCCCAGGATTTTCCCCCCTTTTCCATATTTTTCCAATTTGATTGTTATGTCGCTAAAAAAATTCGTTGATTTGAAAAAACCCACACAATTATATATATATGAAAAAAAAACACATGTGAGCACAAATGTGGGCTGATTTTTTATTAGTATCCGAAATGGGACATTAATAAGCACTTATTTGTTTGATGCATCCTAGCCCGGGACTTACTGTAGAAAACAAAATCTTGTAAAAACTGCGGCTGCTACGTTCCTGCGATAAGTTAATTATTGATTAACGCTGTTTCATCACAATCTATTTTTCATATCATCGAACTCACAAGTCCCAACCCAAGAAAATTTGTATCCAAAATGTATTGTGTAGGATTCCTGGAACCATTTATCAGAATGACAGGGGGAAGTGAACCTGCTTTTCTGGACATGATGGCTTATTTCATGATGCTGTGCGGGTTCCTTGCTGGGGTGGTTACTTCGTCAGGGATCCCCACCCCTTACGGCCGATACACGAGTCCGAAGTTTGGCTGGGGGTTAGAGAGTCGCACCGCCTGGTTCATTCAAGAGTTGCCAGCATTCGCCGTACCTGTTCTCTTGATTGTGTTTTGCAATTGTCAATATAGTTCATCGCTTCCTAATTCCATCCTTGTTGGTTTATTCTTAGCACATTATTTCCAAAGGTAGGCCATCAGTCAATCAACCTTATGGCTTATCGATTTGCTATTGACAATTTGCATTGAGCTTTGAACTTTAACCCTGGAGAATTGCGCATTTAAAAGAATGTGGCATTTTTATACCCCACATGATTATCAAGTGCTACGTTGAGGTTACACCTCTATTACTTGTAACGTAATCATATTCTACAATTCACAGAATTGTATGCTGGAGATGGGGAATTTACTATTTGTTTGCCCTTACAAGAGTTCTTTCCAGGGTCCTTTCCCTTCAGAGAGACAAGTACGGACTTGCAGTTATTTTGACCAGTTATGTAGATGTAATTTATTGTCTCACAAATTTGTATTGTGTTTTTTAAAATTCTCTACTCTACAGGACATTTCTATTTTCACTGCTTATACGTGGAGGAAAAGTGACGCCCCTCATCCCATTTTTACTAGCCACTGTCTTTTGTGGTTACAATGGTTTCATGCAGAGTCGATATCTCACACAGCATGCCGTTTATAGTCCAGAATGGATGAAAGATCCAAGATTTATCATTGGTAAGTAATCATGGAAAACATCATTTATCATTTCAAATGCTTTTAACATAGCCCCCCCCCCCATGTGGATATTCGTACTTCCTTTTTTCCTGGTCAGATTTAAAAAAAAATGATAAAGAGAAAAATTAAACGCAAAATGTGTTTTATTTGAACTGAAATAGCTTCTTCATCTACAGATCTAGATTACTAGTGCCAATATAATTTTTGAATTCATATTCTTTTGTTTTGATTTTATGTCAAGTTTATTGGTTTAAAGATTAATAATACACTTTATGACACCAACAGGAAAACTCTTTGAGTAAAAAACAAAAAAAAATGGAAAAGGATTTACATTAAAATGTAAGAAACTTGACTGCAGCAAGCAACCACACCAAACCTCAAAGTACAGAAAATTGAAGGGATGGGTAAATTTTTTTAATACATTATCTCTCTTCATTTTTGTAATAAATTTAAAACTTGTTATGAGGTTTATAAAGAATTTAGGTTTCATCAAATTCTCCATGACAACTACTTATCTTTAGTTGCATACCATCCCATAATGATTTTTTTCCCCCTCCTGTGTTTTCTAGGATCACTTGTGTTTGTGACGGGTATGGCAATCAACATTCATTCTGATTACATTCTGAGGAACCTACGCAAACCTGGAGAGACGGGATACAAAATACCATGTGGTAATGCGTTTCTTCATTCCCCTTGGCTATGGTATTGTTGACATCAAAATATCAAAGAAAAATTACAGCCTTCAGAGAGAGATTATTTGAAGAAACAATAGTGATTAATAAATAAGGGAGTTACAAACTTTGATAAGTGATGTCACTAAGTTACCTGTAAATCTTAAATTTGCAATCAGTTTGGTCAGTGACCTTTGAAATAGTGCTTGGGCAACGTTTTTTCCCCCTCATTTTTTCTGCTCTCAGAAAAGACTCTGTGTGGTTGGATTTTCCTGTAATTAATGTATACATACATGTGCATTGTAATGTTACCAGAATCATTGCTTCTGAATATTGTAAACATAGATGTACATTTTCTATTTATGGTCCTATGTTGTTTTTAACAATCATGTCTGATTTGGCTTTGCACTCTCCCAGCAAGTAAATTAGCATCTTAGATAAGTTGGATAACATTTTTAAGATTACAATAATATTGCTCATCAAAGTTGGCTTCTTTTCACTGCTTACTGTTCCCTTGGCTAAAATTTCATTATATCAACATCTAGGACCAAACTCTTAATGTCACTAGCTGACAGTCTAATCAAGCTTTGAGCAAGGGATTATCGGTTTTGTCAGTCAAGGATGCAGGCAAAAAAAATGTTTTTTATTCTCGGGGGCTACTTTTTACAGCTTACTGCCTCAGTCAGCAACGTTAGATAATCTTTAACATTGCGATGAATGGGGATTTCCAGGACTCATTTTGTTTTTAGTTTCCACTGCTCTTTTGAGCATTATGAGGGCTAAATCATCCCCAACCCCTGTGTATTTTTTTCTCAGCAAGGATGCCACTTTCAAAAACTTACAATTTAACATATTTTTTTCTGTAAAAACAAAGTTCCAAGTGGCATCCAGAATAGCATGTATCATAATGCTATAATCCATTGGTTTGCTGGCTTATGCTGTAAATTAGTTTTATTTTAATTTCCCCCCCCCCCAAGGTGGTATGTTTGACTATGTCTCTGGAGCTAACTTCTTTGGTGAGATAGTTGAATGGAGCGGGTTTGCTGTAGCCTGTTGGTCTCTACAGGGTCTTGCGTTTGCATGCTTCACATTCTGCGTCCTTACACCCAGAGCACGGCAGCATCATATGTAAGTACACTGGTGACTGCTCTTGTGATGTTAAAGGACAAGTCCACCCCAACAAAAAATTGATTTGAATAAAAAGATAAAAATCAAACAAGCAAACCAATGAACATGCTATTAAATTGGATGTAAAATATGAAAGTAATGACATTTCTAAGTTTCTTTTAATTTTACAAAGAGTTATTTGCACATCCAGGTCGGTATGAGGGGACTGATAACGTCATCCACTCACTATTTCGTATGTATTTTACCATAGGAAATATGATATAGTCCAATTTTGTTATAACATATTGTAGTTTGGTAAATTGTTTCTTAATGTCAAATCCGTGAAAATTGAAATATTGTATAATCCAAACAATAAAAAACTAACGAAATAGTGAGTGATGGACATCATTGACTCTCATTTGCATGTCACTGAATTCTGCATACAATTGTTTTGTGAAAAATAAGCAAAGCTTTAAAATGTCATAGCTTTCTTGTTTTACATCCAATTTTTATGAAATTTTCAGCGTTATCTTAGATTTTTTTCTCTATGGATTCAAATAAACTTTTTCCTGGGGTAGACTTGACCTTTAATTAGAAGTTGATTTCACACACATTAAAGCCTGTCTGTAGCATTGGTAAGGATCAGTAATGTGAATTATACTCAAGTATCATCAAACATTACAAAGGTGTAGTGATCACTTTAATGCATTTTTTTACTGATTAGAATTTCAATTTTTTTTTGGAGTTAGGGTATGAATTCAATCCAGCGCCCTCTCTGTAATTTTTTTATTTTGATTTAAAGTAGCTGTTGAGCACTTGTTTTACATATGTAGTAATTGGATATTAGGAAGCTATTGTCCAAGAATATAACCTGAAATTTTCAGCCCATTCCATGCTGTAGAAGGTGTTTTATACAAATGACAAATATATGCAGATATTCTTCTTTGATTGGGCACCTGATTGAAGTAAAATCTGTTGTAATATCAGTTATTTGTAATTTATCCAATAAAAAACACATTTTTAGTCTCGCATACATTCGTAATTCCGAAGCTTCGTTTTTCCGAAGGTTCGGATATTCTGAAGGTTCGTTAGTCTGAAAACGAAATGAGGTTCGTAATTCCGAAGGTTCGTTAGTCCGAAAAAGAAGTGAGGTTCGTAATTTCAAAGGTTCGTTAATCCGAAAACGAAAAGAGGTTCATAATTCGGAAGGTTCGTTAGTCCGAAGACCAAATGATTAACGAACCTTATTTCTTTTTCGGACTAACGAACCTTCGGAACAAAAAACCTTATTTCGTTTTCGGATTAACAAACCTTTGGAACATCGAACCTTATTTCGTTTTGGCATTATCGAACCTTCGGAATAACAAATCTTCAGAATAATGCCACAAGTGTTCGGATTTACGTTTTTGGATTAACGAACATCGAGGTACTGTATAGGCAATTTAAGTGTTTCAGAACCTATTCGGAATTACGAACCTTCATAATAAAGAACCTTCGGAATTACGAAGTGTAACCTTTTAGTCTTTATGTACACTCTTCATATCACAACCGTTTTGGGGCACAATACATTGATAAAATATAGTACTAAAATGAAATAGTGACATTCAGTTTTGGGGGAATTTACCAAGACTAAAGACACGCTTTAAATTTTAAAAAAAATCTGGTCACAGAAATTAAGCAAACAAAATTCAGATGTGTCAACTATTATTGTTTTCCTTTATGGTTACTGTGTTTCTCTTGTATAATGACGGAGAATCCCAATTACAATTCTATATTTGATCTTTGAAATGGTGCCTTATGATTGAAACTTGCAAATAACATTGACCACAACGTAAAATTTTATTTTGATATGTTATCTTTCCTTTTCTTCTGTAGGTATTATCTACAGAAGTTTGAGGACTACCCAAAGTCTAGGAAAGCAGTCATACCATTCATTCTCTGAAGGAAGCATCCAGCCTAGAGACTCTCACCAGTGGACTATCAAGTTTTCTATCCTTGTGAGACAACAATATTTATGATCGATGATTAGTGAAAAATTACCAAAGAAATAGGCGTTAACATGGACAGTATATTTATGAATTGAGATTTATTTAGTAATGCAGGAAGAATTCTTATGGACGTGTTTTCATCATAGAGCAATGCAGAGGAAAAACATATCCGGAGGCTAATGTTTGAGCTCCAAGCCCAAATTATTTTGCGGTGTACATGAGAACCTATGGAAATTTCTGTAGCTATTTGAAAAGCTTTCCAAGGTCTTCAGGGCATTTAAGGGCAAAGTCCCACCAAGCCTCTGTGTTTTTTTTTCTTGGGGTGATGATCGAAATTAAGCACTGACCAGTTTCTGTGACCGTTCAAAATTGTGATATATGCTTGATTACATTGATTATTGTTTGCAATCATACAACCAAATCAACTGTATGATCGATTGTAAAGCTTTGTGTTAATTGCCCTGGTCTGTCTATCGCATGGCAGTATTATGGTCCAGGATAGTCAATGAATGATATAAAATGACTCTTGACTGCTATTGTTTGAGTACTTTTAAAAATTTCTTTCACCTTCAATCTTAATTTGATTAGTCTGTGTTTTTTTTTTATTTAATATTTTTTTTAAGTAGTTGAGCTGGTTGAATGTTCTGAATATTAAGAAACAAATCTAACTTTCAAAAGGGAGTCTAGAAAACTGAAACTCAATCATGCCAAAAATACTATGCAAATTCTATTTAGGATGATTAGAAAGCTCCATTCTTTTTGTTGTTTATCATTTATTTTTATTTTTTAAACTGAATTAATCTGGCAGATATTTTTCAACATTCCTCTGCAAGTTTGGCAATTTCATTTTAGCAATGTAATTCTTTCACAAAATATTTGTAGTTTGTGTGCCTGATTGTCATTTTTAGTATTTAATATTATGGACATGATATGTCTGTTCAATCTTCTGAATGTTTTCATTCCAACATATTAGTACTTATATTCATGATATTTATGGTATATCACTATTATGAAAAATTACCAGAGAATGGAAACCATTTTATAGGGAAAAAAGTGTTTGAAAAGACAAAGCATGAAAAAATGCTAATACTGATTATTACTTGTACTTGTGCAATTGGTGTTTGTATAAGCTTCATTTGATTTAAGAATTTGGCGGTGGGGGAGGGGAGGGTAATGTTTTTTTTTTTAAAGTTACAATCAAGCATAACTGCAAAAACAAAACACAACTTAAATTTCAATCAATCATAAGTGCATATGCTGCAAGATTTTTGGGAATCATCACAATGATGAGTAGAAGTGGACCGAGTTTGCTGAGAGTAACTTTGACTGTACAAAGAAATGCATGTATGGGACTATACACAATTTTTTGGACTGAATATTTCAGCTGTTTTGACTGATCATGGCTTGAATGTGATTAAGGCATGCAATCAAGGAGCAACCCATTTGCAATTTACCTTTTTATTATTTTCTTCCTGAATATTTATGAAAAGAGCTAGAATAAATCACAATTGTTTTCATCTTTTATGGATAAAATTACTTTTATTTCATTTAGAAGGGTTCCTAATGTGTTCCATACATACAATCTGACAATTTATTTGTTTACAATTACATATGCCTCTTAGGTAAAGAATTACAAATATATTGATTTCCGTTGTTATTAATGAGATCATTTGAAATTCTTTGTAGAGTTCCTGTGTGAACAAAAAAAGGAACATGATGATTGGTCAAAACAATGCAAGTATGTTTAAATGTTTAGAGAATGAACAGACATAATTGGATGAAGGTGTCGCTGGCTTCCATAGTTGAGATTGATTGTATCAATCGCAAATCTTTGTTTGATGTGACTCAGGGTGGTGAATAAAATCTAGATACTATCAATCTCTTTTCTATTATATTGTATTTACGATGGCCTCCATAGAGAGAAGAGTGAATGAGTGGATTGGGAATGGGTGGGTTAACGATTGGCATTCATATGCCCTGTTCGTTAGCTTTGAGAAATTGGGAAAGAGAGCTTCTGTACGTACAAGCTGCCCCCCTGGCGATATTCACATTTTAAAAGGCCAAATTCTCTGGCTCGCTTCGCTCACTGGTGATTTTTACAATTTTTTCCTCTCCACATTTGCTATGTTGTTCTTCCTCAAAATATTTCATTTATTATCTATCTGCAACTTCAATGAATTTATTATATGTGTTATGTATGTACCCACGATTTGATAAAAAAAGTGGCCATCTGCAATGTTTAAAAATATCACGAGGTTTCCGAGGCTCCGCCCCAGACCAGTGGCGGCACTAAGAGGCACGAGGTGTGGGGGGATTTGCCTCCAGTGAGTTGCCCCCCCCCCAAAAAAAAAAGGAAAAATGTATTGTTAATGCAGCATCCTACTAAAGCTGCAAAGTGCTTTAAAACAGCTTTTTCGTTCTTTAGATTTTGAAAATTTTCTCATTCATTGACTGTTAGCTCCTAACAATTTTTGTCACTAACATCAATCTTTCAGGTCATTACATACGATTCGCTCGCGCTTGGCGATCGCAGTAGCTGTTGACTTAGATAAGTAAATTATCTACTCACATGGGGCTTAAAAATCTAATGTTCAAGTCAATATGCTTCTCGCTTCTAGAATCTTCATTATTCGTTCTAGCGAGATACACATCTTGCGTATTCATTATTTTCATAAATGAAAATTTTCAGTTCGCACTACGAGCTCGCATCAATTGTTTAATTAGATAGCAATCCAATTCATGATTACAAAAAGTGCTTAAAACGTCCAGTTATCATATCAGGATATCTAAAGTTTTCAGTTCGCGCTTCGCGCTGGCATTATTCATTTGGTGAGATATCATCTTCATGACCCAATACAAACAGCTAGTCTTTAACAGGCCCCTTTTCGAGTCAGTAGGGTCTAAATTAAAAAAAAAATTAGCTCGTGCTTCTCGCTCGATTTTGTGAAATCGGCAATCTACCTTATGAGATTCCTTATCATGTTTCTCAGAATAATTTTAAAGGGTTCTTAAACTTCCCATCCCCAAAAACCTCCATCTTCTAGCTATTTGAACGGTCGATCGGAGAAATGTGAGCAAAAACATTTTTTGGCCCCCTCTGTCGTGTCTCAGTGTTGGCAAAATCCGCTCCTGTATAACACTGTCACAATCGGCACATTACTAATTGCAGATTGACATGTGTTGCTGTTTTTTCCTCAAAGTAAATTTATTGTGATTGATACTTAGACGCAGCAAATCAGTCATCAATTTTTTCCACAGGGGTGCTGGTACATTTGTATGTAATCGATATGTACTTAATATAGGATATATAATTCTTTCGCATTATTTTGAAAAATGACCATCCGCTTCCTGCTTTCACAATGTTAGCACCAGGTTTAATATAGCCAGAGCCACGGCGTCAATATCATAACTCAAATTGAGGTCAAGTTTGGAGGAGAAAGATGAAGACGAGTGCAGCTTTGTGTTTCTGTCCAAGTCTTAGAATGTATAGGCGTGCGGTGTGACGTCACCGAACCGCCTTTCAGATCATTTGGGCATTTATGATAAAAAAAACTAGGCTGAACTTGTCGCATAAACATACCGAGCCCTAATGAAACCACGTACTTTAGTATTCAGGCCAATTTATACTGATTTCAGTGTGGATAATAAGGTATTCATGTGGTCATGCTTCAAACCAACGTCATTAACCAGTTCGTTTCAACTTGATATTTAAGTTTCTTCATCATGCTTTATACCCAAACTTTCCTATTCAAATATTTAAATGCAAAGAAAAAAAAATGACGTCACAGCTTTGTACTTCAATCCTAAAATGACAACCCCTAACCATGGACCTATATTTAGTTCTGTGCCCTACGGACTAACAAGAAGCGCTCCTTAACCGTAGGTCATCGAACTACAAGTTGTCCGATAGGAGCGGCCTTTTTCAAATTTAAGTTTTATTTAAACTGTTTTATATTAAAGTGTAAAGAAACAGTGAATTTTGTTTTAATTTTCAATCGAATGAAAAGGACTGCTTTATAAAATTGAAACACGGTGATCCCGCGTAAAGGCTGAGATAACAATGAAGAAGATGATTTAAAGACGATAACTATAATGGTGATAAACAAAAATAAGACGATGGATTTTTTTGTCTCACCTGCGAAGCAAAGTGAGACTATAGGCGCCGCTTTTCCGACGGCGGCGGCGGTGGCGGCGGCGTCAACATCAAATCTTAACCTGAGGTTAAGTTTTTGAAATGACGTCATAACTTAGAAAGTATATGGACCTAGTTAATAAAACTTGGCCATAAGGTTAATCAAGTATTACTGAACATCCTATCAGAGTTTCATGTCACATGACCAAGGTCAAAGGTCATTTAGGGTCAATGAACTTAGACCATGTTGGAGGAATCAACATCGAAATCTTAACCTGAGGTTAAGTTTTTGAAATGTCATCATAACTTAGAAAATATATGGACCTAGTTCATGAAACTTGGACATAAGGTTAATCAAGTATCACTGAACATCCTGCATGAGTTTCACGTCACATGACCAAGGTCAAAGGTCATTTAGGGTCAATGAACTTTGGCCGAATTGGGGATATCTGTTGAATTCCCATCATAACTTTGAAAGTTTATGGATCTGATTCATGAAACTTGGACATAATAGTAATCAAGCATCACTGAACATTTTGTGCAAGTTTCAGGTCTCATGAGTAAGGTCAAAGGTCATTTAGGGTCAATGAACTTTGGCCGAATCGGGGGTATCTGTTGAATTACCATCATAACTTTGAAAATTTATTGGTCTAGTTCATTAAACTTGGACATTAGAGTAATCAAGTATCACTGAACATCCTGTGCGCGTTTCAGGTCACATACCAAGGTCAAAGGTCAATGAACTTTGGCCGAATTGGGTGTATCTGTTGAATTACCATCCTAACTTTGAAAGTTTATGGATCTGATTCATGAAACTTGTACATAAGAGTAATCAAGTATCACTGAACATCCTGTTCGAGTTTCAGGTCACATGATCAAGGTCAAAGGTCATGTAAGGTCAATGAACTTTGGCCATGTTGGGTTTTTTGTTGAATAACCATCATATCTCTGTAAGTTTATTGGTCTAGTTCATAAAAAGTGGACATAAGAGTAACCATGTATCACTGAACATCTTGTGCGAGTTAGAGTAGTATTCAAAGTCAGCACTGCTGCTATATTGAACCGCGTGATGCAGGTGAGACGGCCAGAGGCATTCCACTTCTTTCATATTATAGCGGCATCATTCTTTCTTTTTTAAGTCCATATCCATTTCACTTGTTCTACATCTACTGCTTTCGTTTACTTTTTCACATTCTTTTTAAAAATGTTTCTTCATCATACATAATTTAAACCAACTTTAAACCACTTTCATATTTGAGAGTAAATTGCTTGCGCGTTTGTTTGTTTGGTTGTTTTGAAATGTTTTGAAACGTAATTGTGATTCATTAAAATTATAAATCAACCATACTTTTTTAGATAACCATAGAGCAATATTTTCCTGGACAATCACAAATTACCGTATTTATCTAGATGAATACTCATATTTGAAAAGATGTATTGAATTTTGTTAACTAACAGAAATATTTTAGGAAAACAATGTGTAAAAAAATATCAAACAGAACCCCGCGCAAATATATATATATATATATATATATGTATATGTATATATATATATATATATATATATATATATATATATATATATATATATATATATATATATATATAGGCCTTTAGCCTATATATATGTATATATTTGCACCTTCTAACTCTTGAGGTGCAAAAATATACAATGTAGGGTGCGAACTTGAACACTAATTTAAACGCATTGTATGTGAATCCTATAAACGTGTAAGACTTTCTTTCATTTATGTGGTACCAAGACCATTGAATAGGAAAGAAGAGTGTTCTATGATTAAAGTTGTGTTTGATTTGAAGAGTGAATATCCTTTTAACTTCATTCAATATCTATTGTGTATATTCATATCTTTAACTTTAATAAATAGCATCTGTCTGTGTGTTCAGTAAGTAAGGACTCAATAAGAGATCGATAGCTACAACGTACACAAAAATTTAACACGTCATTGTCGGGGATTTATTTTAAATTTTTATTTCACATCTGCTCATACATAAATAATATAAATCCTTTGTAAGTGCATCATATAGCTTTGTAAAACATATACATGTACATGAAAACTTCAAATTCATCAACCTCGTGTCTCTTAAAGTACAATGCCACAAAGGTAACGAATAAAATAGAAAAGTATATCCGGTTGTGTTTTTACTTTACGTTTATAAATAGAAGTAGATATTGACATTCATTACACTCTTAAAAAGGTTGGGCAAAAAGAGGCCCAGTTTTTAAGCATCACTGGGCAACATACTGTCCACACAACTATTGGTTAAAATCTGTCAAAATTGGGTAATAAAAACTAATAATTTGGTTTTAAAATATGTTAAAGTGGATAATAATTGCCCATGATATGTTTTTTTTTACCCACATACATTACCCAACGCAGTGGACATTATGTTGCCCAACATTTCAAGTGTCATTATATCAATCTTGATTTTGTAGAATGTCAATTATACACATATCAAATACCAAAATATATATTCAATGTTTATTTTTAAACGTCTTGATATAACTTTAAAGCTTTATAACGGTTTATAAATATACAATTTTGAACGGTAGAAAGTTATTCATTTTCCCTGCTGCATGTTAATCTAATTTTTCTTTAGTTTTTGCTCTAATAGAATTAAGTATGGGTAAAGATACGTGTATGCAAGCTTCTTTTAACTACAAAAAAAAAATGACTTCATAATTGCCGCGAAAGTCAATTTCTGACGATTTGTTTTTCCTGGATTGTTCTTAGTACACTTATCATCGAGCATTGAACCTATTTTTTGTGTGCTAGTGTATCACACGCATTTGTCATCTTCCCTAGCCTATTCTAAAATTATCCGGAAAGACCTTGTGAGTCAGTAAACTCGTACTTTAAAATTCGATTTACGAGTAGAGACACATTTTGCCTTTTTTGTTTCAGAAAATTTGCGGGCAATACATACATGGATATGGTATACGTTATTGTATTAACATTTTGTGCATACAAGATTACACCGTGTGCCTGTTAATATGATTGCGTCCACTAAAGGTGTTGGTTCGGACTCGCTAAATCATTCTAAAAGTCTACCAGAATCATTGATTATTTTGAACATTTTTCTCTGTCGCGCAAGACCAGTTAAGTATTTGATGCGTTGACAAATCAACGGGTCATCCGCATGAAAGAGACAAATAACGTACAGTAACCAGAACAATGCTAACAATGTAAACAGTAATCAAATTTGTGTATTCAAGCTATACATCTTTTCCAGAAACTCAGGTTAGACGTTTGTTACAACAGCAAAGGGCCTTCTTTGCACCCAAGACGGGATGTTTACAAAGAAGACGGGAGATTGAAGACTCAAAAAATGACAACAGTTTGCTGCCATTCTGTTCATTCATTTTACTTGACTAAATAACGTTGTACAGGAACGGCTATTTTCATTTCTTTTTTTTTTGTCTCCGGTCTTCGACTTTGAGAGGCAAATTTTTAAGTATGCCTACGATAAGACAACTTACACAGCAACACACCCAAATTCATACCCCTTGTTAATTCTCTTCTTAATTTGGAAGCCACCAGTAATTGCCGACATTTTCAATATCAATTGATTAATTAATTATAATTTAATTCAATATTTGACAAAAAATAAATCTGTACACTTTAATCATTTCTGCATCGTCAAAGATCTTTGTCTATTTTCGTTTCATATTTAGCAGTATCGAATCTGGAGTGATCTCCAATTTAAATGTTTTGAAGGTCTGAAGGTCAAATTCAATGACACATGTACTCTTAACTACGGAACTAATATAATTTTCATATCTTTACAAAAATTATAATCATGCTAGAAATTAATTTAGAATGATTGTCGGTGACTTAAAACAATAAATACCTGTTGTTGCAGTTAAAAACATCTAAAAACAGTGTTAAACTCAATTATGTTCAATAGAATCTTTGCTCAATAGTAAAGTGTTATGTACAAAATAGTGCTTTCATAAATGGAATACAAAGGAATACAATGCAATGTACGTATATCAACCAGGGAGCAGTGAGGCAGAGGCAACACCATAAAAGTGTCCGGAAATACAAATTTAGGAGAATTTGATGTATCATTTTTCAGTCTCAACCTATAGAGCTTGCAATACCGGTATTCTTCGTCATTTTTTTATATGCTGATAAGAATCTCTCACATTTCATTTCCTGCTTTCCGAATTCAATATTCCTATTCACTAAAACCAGGTATAATTTTATACCATTTTACACTGATTATTTTCCCAATTTGAAACTTACACCTTAACCCTTTTTTCTAATAACAAAATTCTTGAAATGACAGTACCCAAGAATAAAGGTAGACATAATTTTAAAACTTTACTTTTTTATCAAGATAGACAAGAAGGGTGAAAACAGAAAAATAAATCAAAGTGTCCTATATTTGAGAGTTAGTAGAGGGCGACAAAATCATAAACGCTCCGTAGCCATGGTAGCGAGAATTTCCTCTATTTCATTTTTGAAGGTGATACAAAAGTATACAAAAGTAATAAATAAAATAGACAAAGTAAGTGAATTATATAACAAATGAAATATTATACATCATACCATACATCATATCACACCACATCGGTACCATACGATAACAGAATTGCGCCATCTACGGTCAGAAATTTTGTACTCGTGGCAAATTTGTTTTTTGAAGTGATGAATTGAATATGATTTTCAGAAGGAAATTGGATTGATAATGGTGCTATATAGTTTATACTATTTCCAGAATATGATTAAAATATTGACGATCAGTGTTTTTCCTCTACTTATTATACCTTCCTATATTAATTTTTATTATCATAACAAATGGTCTTCCCAGCAGAGATTTTTTTTTCAGTCCGGAAGTACAAAACTTGGGTTACACATTTTCATCCTTTATCCACTTCTCTCTCTCTCTGTCGGACTCTCTTCCCTTTCTGTCACTCTTTATGTTCCCAATCTCTCATCATTATTCTAATATTGTTGTTCTTTTCCCGTCTATTTTTCTCCCCCTCCTACATTTCTCGCTTCCTCACTGCAAGTAGGCCTACAGTTTGGTCCTTTTCAGCTTACATCTCTTCTCTAAAGAAAAAAGAAATCCCTTCTTGTTCTGCCCCGACATTCACAAACAGGACTTTTTACGTAGAAGTGTTCCTTTTTACGCTCATAAGCTCTCTTTATGTATTCGTGATATTAATTCATTTTCTTCTTAGCTTTAATGAAGTAATTGTAATATATAATTAAATCTCCACACGACCTCTGACTGTACATAATATCGTCCTGTGCCTCAGACTCTCAATTTCACATTTAGATAACTTTAGAATTCGTCCTCTCTAAATGCCCTCTCCTTGCAATTTCTATTAAACTCTTACCTCTTTTTAAATTCTCTCCTCCCCTCCCTTACTTCTCTTCCCTTCCACCATGTGCACCATCCTTGCGAAAGGAATACTGCATTTTCATTTTCCGCGACTTTTAGCACATGAAATCACTCAATCAGCAAACCAGAATTACTCACACACGTCACCTCTCTCCAGTTGAGCCCCCAAATAAATATAAACTGTTATTTGTATTTTTCCAAAACCACTCCCTCTATCATGCCTATCATCCTCGTTTCTTAATGTAATCTTCGATTGTTCAACTATTTATCTCTCTCTGGCAACTCGTTGACTTACACCTGCATGCCTTTCATTGCTCCTCTGTAATTAGTGTATTTATGTCGCAATATCACCTCCATCACTGGCGTATTTAAGAGGGAAACAGAGCGCATACCTCATGTGCCTCTGTCAGGGCACGCAAAAATGCAAAATGAGAATGGAAATAAAAAAAGAAAAAGAAAGGAGATCATTTAAAGGCTTTACTTCAAGAAAAACCCATACCAGAGTAACTTATTGGCCCTAGCCCTGAGCGTTGCATCTCCCAATAGACATGCTAGACACCCACTTTCTCTCCACCTCCCCCTTCACTTAGATTTACCACCTCTTCACTGGATGATGGCTGATCCAAGGGGAGTGGGCACATCTGGCTTGTGCCCCCCTCCTGGCAGCCTAATCAAAAATTGTATTGTAATATGCCGTTTTTACTCAAGTGTGTACCCCTTTTGAAAGTCATAACATATATTTTTAATGGTAATATGTCGCTCACATATTTTAATGGTAATATGTCGCTCATACACAAGGACCTTACTTTTTATGCTTTAAAAATTTTATTGAGAATGTGCCCCCCCCCTGGAAAATCCTGGATCCGCCCCTGAACCTCTTGTAATCACTCCTTTCTCCGTCTAAAATTTCTTGACTCATTTCACACTAGTTAACTCCTTATGCAAGATTCTCGGTCATGTCATTTTTCCAATTCTAATACTTCATCTGACGTTCTGCTATAGCATTTGGTTTTTTTTCTTTCTCCTCCCTTCTCTCTCTGCTCACTTCAAACATGTTACAGTGTTGTTTAAATTAGACGATTCGAGTAGTCCTCATTATTTGTGGATACATTAGAAATATTTCTGTTGTGATTATTTTCTCTTACACATCTCTCACCATTTCCAAATTTCAAACATCTGTTCTATACATTTCATCGAATTTTCCATGTCTTTGTTTATATTTCTTCAATTTTCAAAATGTTCCAGCACCAACGTTCCCTCATCCCCTCTTATCAGCATTCTCCCTCTCTATTTTCACTCTGTATCTGATATTCCCTCCTGTTTCTCATCTTTGCTTCCATTACATCTCTCTTCACAGTCATTCACATTTAAAGAATGAGTAGTGCCCCAGAGCACGGACTAATTTCAGAAGTTGTACATTTCAGGATCAATTGCATTCATCGTCATTCCACTTCACACGACTTATACTCTGATTTGGGACCACCAATCATTATCTGGTTACAGAGCCTATATTATACATTTATTTTCAGTTCCCCTTTGACTCCATTCTAGTTCCATTTAGCTATACCCTCATTCTAATCACGTTTCAACCACAATTCTGATTTAAATATTTTATTTAGTGCATGATTTGCAGCATAGTTATTATTCACACTGCCAGTGCTCTCTATTACGGTTGGAAAAATTCAAAAGCAATACGAAGCAAACAGGCGACTTGAATGATTTAAGCGGGACACAATTTGCCTCAAAACTCCCTAATTATTGATAGATATTACTTGTCTGTAATCATGGTAGTAGAGATGTTTAAGCACAACTCTGTAAAATATCACTGTGAATTTGTACAAATTATATTTTTACCAATAATTTTCGAACCCCTACAGAACTCAATACTCATCCGCGCTTCGTTTTAAATCCTTAAGCGTTTCTTTCTTCTTTGACAATCCAACTCACGATGATAAAATTTAGACATTCTCTATATAGATTATGAGAACTATAAAAATTGGGATGTTCTTCTTGCATCTCTGATTCCTTTTGCCTATTTTGCCATTACGATTAATTGTGAATTTGATGTTATTCTGACTGTTGCTCGTAATCCGAGCTAATCATGATGTACTGAAAATTATTTAACGGAAAGTGTCATCAGTTCTTGTCGATGTTTCTATCATTTTATCTTATAATAATACCTGTATATACTCATCATACATCATGTTTATAGGCGTAAAGGGGACAGAGAATCCCTTAATCAAAATGTTTTCAGAGACAGTTTCCAAGTAATTATTGCAATTCCATAACTAGATGATTATTTACCAATTAATAATGTTCGCAGTAGAATGTTCAAGATAATTTATATTCAGTGGCGGATCCAGGGGTGGGGCACATCCACAGCCTGAGCCCCCCCCCCCCATTGAGAGCCATAAAAAATATTTGTCATGTTTTTAGTGGAAAATGTCGGACATACGAAAGTAAAACACTTCATACAAAAATGGGTTATTATTCTTTTTTGCTTGTCAGATTTTTGTCAACGAAAATGGTACCCGAAAGGAAAATCCCGGATCCACCCTTGTTTATTCCATTGTGTCGAATACATTCGAATAAAGGACATCACAATAATTCAATCTTAGATTTACTGCTGTACTACATGGTTTGTCTTTATGTAACACCGGGATGGTACATCGGGAGATATTACACGGGAAGAGTGGTGATTTGGTGTTTGGTATGCACTGCTACTGACCAATTTACGGACCCACCAAGTTGACCAACGAGCTCTTCTTATTATTTACAGTAATGGGAAACACTCATTGAATTTGTAGAAAGAAGACGATTATTTCCATGTTGTTAGAAACTTGGTGAATATTTTCAAGACATTTTTTTTCAAGATGATATTCAGTCTGGTGGGGCGTGTTTGAAACAGCGAAACGATTACAAGCTTGCTATCACGTGATACATTGGTTCATAGTTTAAGTTTAATGAGTTCTTTACAGTTTAGACTCATTCTTACATTGTCGTCCATGTAAACTGGCAACATGCGTATCACGTGACTTAGTGTTAGTGCACAGAAGCTACGTAACGATGACATCACACATTCGTCGTGATGAAATTGATTGTGAATTCCACAGGTGTTGTCATGAGCGGAACGCATTAGCATCACATTGTCAACATTTTGTCAAAAAGGGTTCCTCATTTTTAAAGAAGACCACAACTGTTTCAACTCAGGACAGTCTTTTTTAAGATAGTGAAACTTAAAAAAAAAATTCCGCCACGTCCTACTCATTATCCACGACACGTCTTACAAGTGAGAATTTTATGAAAACTTGCTCGAAATAATTCGTTGGCGAAAGCGTAGCAGAGTGGGTTGACGGTGCTGTTGATATAACACAGATAATAACTAAAATGATATAGTTGTGCTGGAACACATGTCTCACACCACGCCAAGATGATTACCATGGTAGAGTATGGACTCCATGTGATAAAGAAAGCCCCTAAAATGAAGGTCAAAGTACGCGTTGCTTTCCGCTCGCTTCGACTTTGTCTTTCACCGCGCTGTGAACGCGTCCTACGAAGACCTCGCTTACTTCCACTTAGACTTCCCTGATTTCCACGCTTTAACGAACCAATCTTCACCTTGTTATTATTTACTCGCTTTGGTTTTGAATCCACTGCATTCCTTGACGACGCCGACATGGTGCTTTCTGGTCTTCGCTCCGATGACGACGTTTCATCGCTGGAATCGAGACAGCTATCTGCATCTGATTTGTTTCGCTTCGCGATGCATTTGTTCACCCCAACACGAGGCACATCTGGACGCGAACCATCGGCAGTGAGACTCGTTGACGTCGTCGTTGTGGTCGTGGTGGTGTAATCTGTGACCATACCTGGAGCTTCGGTTTCTACACAGGTGGGCTCCACAGGAGCTATCCTTTGCAGTTGATCAGGGCAAGGACGGGGCAAAGCCGAACTCGGTCGCTTTTCCCTGCCCTTTTTCTTCCTCTTCGCTAAATTTCTAATGATCCTATAGATGTTCGCGTACATGATAAACATTGCAATTAGTGGCACCCAGAACACAAAAATTGTAGATATTGTTATGAAATTAGGGGAATCCTGCATAAACGGTAAATAACACTCTCCATTAGGTCGTGTATCTTCGGTATTTGTGAATTTAGTCCAACCTAGGACGGATGTGAAATAAAGCAGTAAAGGTAAAACCCACGTTGGAATAATCATTATCACCGCGCGTTGCAGCGTCATTTTGTTCCTGTAGCGCGCAGGGTTACGAACGGACCACATCCGGTCCGCACTTATAAGTATCAGGTTCAATACTGATACTTCTGAGCATGCGTAGTCTACGGATATCCACAGGTCACAAACAACAGAACCAAAGGGCCAAGTTCCCATGATGAGGTAGAGGGAATACACGGGCATGGAGAAAAGGCCGATGATAAGATCGGCAGCCGCAAGGCTTAGTAAGAAGTAGTTGCTGGGCTTATGCAGACGACGTTCAATACGGAAGGCCAACATGACGAGGATGTTGCCGCCGATGGTGAGTCCTTGGCTGAGAAGGGCGAAAAAGCATATGAAGACCAGCGAAGTGGTCGAGTGAGGTAACCCAGTACTCTCCGTGGAATTCACACTGTCCATCTCTGCCGTGGTCCTGTATGGAAATATAAAAAGAAGACAATAATGAGTACAAACTTATAAAGAAAATTATCTATCATCTTAAAGACTGATGTGATAATATGACACCCAGATAGCATGTTTAGCAGAGACCGATGCTTCTTATTCAAAGCCCTTGATGTTTTTCAAGGCAAATCTTCGCCAGAGCACGAAATTTTGTCTCGTGAATATCCGCTCTCATGAATAGTCCGATAAACTATTGGAGGGTCCTTGAAGAGGAATGTAGCTGTCTCATGAACGATCTCAATCTTATACAGACAACTGGTCATGACAACTCAACACAATATTTGAAATCGTGTTAAGATTCTATCAACTGCGAATGAAAGTCAACCTGTTACACGACTCTCGTGTTAAACTCTGACAGATCTAAGCGTAATGGAAATGAAGAACATCATCAAGACTTTCTAACATCACGATCATTGTTTACACAAAACCTGCTTATAAACAATGTACATTTCAACAACAAAATAATTCAGACAATTATTCTCAAACATAAAACAATATAACACCCCTTAGTGCACAGTGATGCGAGCTGAGATGAACCGTTTTAACTTAGAAATGCCACCCTGCACCCTTAAAGGATAGATCATGAAGAAGGAAAAGGCTGCTAATTATAAAAACGTTGACCTTGAGGTATACCAATGCAGCCCACCGTTGATGGTGAAATGCAGATCGTCAAATGTTAACCGGTATCTGTTAATGAGCTCTTAATTTTTAAATTTAGGGTACAGAATACATTGAACTTCATTTTGATAATTAGATAGCTCTTTCAACCAGTTGCATTATTTTTAAGGGGAAAATGGGAAAGTTTACCCCCTGGCTTCATTTTGTCTTTACACAACCATCTTATTTTGATATCATATGGACATATACATGGGCATACACACGTAAAAAGACCACTTAAAATCCTATTCGGTCTCTTCACAGGAGAATAAATTGTAGCCTAGAAGGCAAAACCTATAATTGTAATGGAATTCCCACATCGGGATGCTCTATATGACTACATCTTTTTTAATTTTGCTGCGACCTCGCTGAATGAATTCAACCCTGAATAGCAGACCAAGGACTACATAATACTTATACATTAAGGCAATGATCCATGGTTATAAGCGATCAGCTAGTTAATTCTTATTTGCTTTTCGGAGGACACTCGGTATAAAGCGCATTTGGTGCGGCGGGGGTGATGGTATCCGACTCCGCAAATTAGATAAATAAGCAAGCTTCCCTGGAAGCTAAATGTCACGTTGCGCATTACATTTCGTGATGTCACCCAATCATTAGCTTTGGGCGTGACGTCATAAGTGATTGTGACATCATCGCAGTGATGCACTTTACTTGATAACCGACCCCCTAAACTCGGGCCCCAAACACTACTGACAAATTTCTCAAGTTACAAATTAGATGAAAATGGCCGCAACTGATTTGATAAACCCGAGATTGAGCGGTGCTTTAATGCTGTATTAATTTAAGGCAAAATACAGCGTCTCTCTAGTCCATAACTGTCTTGAAATGATTTTGAAAACTTCTTTCGTCCGGTATATCACAAGAAAGAATGCAACAAAATCTTAACATCATAGAATGTTCTTGTGTTAAATCACACAAATTGATATAAATTCAAATGCAATCTTGTCAAAGCAAATTTGACACTATTCTTCAAGCAGGCCTATATAGATCTCTCGTTTATAACCTTTTGAAGGATTATTTCATGGAATTCTTTTGGAGAAATAATACATGAATGTTAACCAGGACTTATTTCTGTAAAAATGCACTTTCGTTCTCTGTAATCATGACGATAATAATGTATAATGTCATAGCTGTATTTGAATTCCAAAAGGTGTAGGGAGAAAACTCATAGTAATTTCAAGATTGGCATTGGCGGGTGATTGGAATTCAGTCGATCTTTACCCCAGCCGGCACTGCATCTAGTTGGTGCTAGGTATGATGTCGCAACAGTGTTATATTATCAAAGGCATCATTTTTGTGTAAGTACGTATTTGGTGTTAGAGCTAAAGTAAAGTCGTGTGATTCATGATCTAATAACAACATCATTACTGACAACGAACTTCACTAGTTTGAGAATGCCACAGATCACTCAACGTCATTCATTATTCCTCTATATGCATTTTGGCAAATCAATGAACCTTTTTTCATGACTCTGTGTCACATCCGATTCATCTCGACTTCCTTCTATGAACCTCCAGGGGCCTGTTTCACAAATTGTTGCAATTAAACGAAACCCCCTCAAAATCGAACTCAACAAGATTTTCGACCAATGAAAAGCGGGTATTAAGTGCTTTGCGTTTGATTAATTTTAGTTCCGCTTGTGCAACGGGACCCAGATCTTTCTTTCATTCATCCACTCTATCGTTGGTCCAGATCTAGAATTAGATACGGGACACGTTCTATTTTATGCCCATTGAGGTGAGCACAAGTCGAAATTCGGAAATCTTTCTGTATAACAAGCAGCACGTGAAGGTCCTTTCTTTTTCCCACAATTCTAAAATAAACAAATGTATCGCAAACTACTTTATCAATGCGAATTCGACTGCAAGATTGAGGACTTCTCTTGGAAATCACTTACTTTATATTGGGTAGACTAATAATTCAATGAAACGTCGCGTGATCTTTACCTAACTATAGATATGGTTATTTTCCATCAATCGGTCATCAATCATCATCCCAATGAACTACATCAGAAAGATCAAGACCGATATTATGATGATGGAAAAAGCGATAGAATCAAGTTGTGAGTAAAACTATATTCCAATATCTCACCATGAGAACGAGATAGACAGAGAGAGAGGGGGGGGGGGTGAATTCCCACATGATGCATTTCAGCCCCTCCGCCTTTCATCCAGGCATCATTCTCAATTAGTCCAATTTTTAAGAAGTCCCTCTTCTTTATCGCTAATTGATCACCGGCATCGCGCCTGCATCATTAGTTCCTTGAACAGAGGGTACTTAAAATAGAAGAAACCGGGCTTGGGTCAACAGTAGAACCATGTCAAACATGCAGATACAGAATAAGGGAAAGAGAAAAGTACGAACTTAAATAGGAAGAGTAGCCCTTGGGGATGGAGAGGACTGTGTGGATTCAGTCCCCAATCACAATTTCCAGCTGCAATTCAGGGCAAATCAGTGACAAAATAGAGGGGTTTAGGACGCTAAGATTTGAGACAATGCATTATCCAATATAAAGTGAGGCACGAACCAATACCTAACATCTGCTCTCTAAACTCAAAATATTCCAAAAGGTATCCTATGACATTTTGACTAAGGTATATCGTAACAGACAAAATGATCTTTGAAAAAAAACGTCACTTTGAAGTTATGCAACGAATAAAATAGGTGGTTTACAAAAGGCACTTACCCATAAATAGTAATAGGTTGGTTGTGAAATAAATCTACAAACCCTTGATTAACACAAAAGTGCATATACAACTAATGTTTTCTATTGTCAAGAGTTTGATTCATACACGTATCTAATTCACTTAATAAGTCGCTCTTAAGAGTGACTTCTATGCAAAAGTGTTTCCAGCACTGGTCTTACCAACATGCCGCCCTTTACACGGTAAAAAAGGGGCCCATGGTACACTAAGGGCCTTTTCACACGTGAATCTTGAATCATCATTGTAATGAAGATTGCTACGTTCATGATTCTAATCATGTTCTAGTTTTGTTTCACACGTGCTAAATATTCGTCATTATAGCCTTATTTTTCACTATATTCATCATTCAAATAATGATTTTTTACCGTGTGAAAGGGCGTCGAATGTAATAAGATATCAGTACACTGCCACGATACCTGTTTGAAATCATTATTTCTGAAATTTGAGGAATAAAGTGTGTATGTCTACTTGAAGCAATGTGTGTTTGTTTACTATGTTTGTTAGTAAGAGAATCGTTTTATAGTATCTCTTGCCGAATTTTGTGACTATATTAAATTACAGTGCATCTCAGTCAATTAACGTGTCCAATTCCTCATTAGGTAGTCATGGTAAAAGTCCATTATCTGAGTTTGAGTCATCGCAGAGGTAACCCTGGAATATTTTTTATCACAATTAGAGGTCGACAAGTAACTTCACTTTGTGATGATTTATTAAAAAACCCAAAATAAAATGACAAAGGTAGGCAATAGCCCATGACTAAATGCACTATAAAGGTTCTATATGGAAATAAAAAAGTAACAAGACAATGACAACGTATAACACAATGGACCGTATCACGATACATATTTCGAATAATTATCTAAAGTTAATGAATGATACTTTCCTGGTGTTTTTTTTTCATTTCAGAAATATATTAGTTGTATAATAAAACAAAAATTAAGGAAATACGATATATTGGTTTTTTTCTATCTTCAGATATGAGGGTAGAACAAAATGTTGGTAAAACGCTTCGTTGCAAAATGTCTAACACGGCTCGTCATAAAACGAGCAAACATTGTCGTTATCAGATCTTTGAAACCGATTTGACATTATAATGATGAATTATCACACAGTGGCCATCTTTATTACTTTGTTTCCGTCGTCTGGTTGTCTAAACAACGCCCGTTTAGGGTTGTTTTTAAGCAATTGTTTTTAATTTTAATTCAGTTGGGAGTGAGTATAGTCAAGCAGAACTCTGCTGATTTCTCGTCTAGATTCGGTGTAATGACGATTTAGCCGCTCGAAGAATATCGCTTATTAATCTCTTTTACAATGATAACCCATCCGGAAATAACGTCTCTCAATGGCACATGCCACGATAATTAATAACAAATATATCCTCATCATGCGACTAACAATGACCACAACATGAGGCTATTGCCATAAGAGCGGTATTGGAAATGCTAAAAATGCTAAAACACATTTAACGCAGCATGCAAGCATTAAACGCAATGATGCGCACATCTCGAAGGGAATCAAAGTCTGAGGCAAGTCAGCAGTACTTATATTTGATGAAAAGTTTGAGCCTCTCCTTCCCCCCTTTACGTAAATAATAACGCAAACAATTTTCTAAAGCTGATTTTGTATTGAAGTTTTAAGATATAGTAGGTATAGCGAACCTCCTATGATGCAAACATAAATACATTTTACCAAAGAATAAAATAGAATGTCAATTTATCTGATTGTTCAACACCGGTTAATGTTTTTCATTCTTTCCATGAATGAGCACGTTTTTCTGTGTTTAGTTATTAACCACGTGATCGTTGATACCGAAGTAACCTAGTTATTGCATGAAAAGGCATGTTTACATGTAAAGAAACTTAGTTATGCAGTATATAAAAAAGGCTTCAGGGGCCCTTATATTTATTTACAGAAAAATAATGATGCCATTGAAGAGAACAGAAAGATTAATATTTTCAGTACTGGTGATGAATGCAGGAACTGATTATGAAAAGATAACATGGTGCATGGTAACTAATTACCCAACTTGGTGATATCTTAACAGTGCAATTACGAAGAGCAATTTTGGTATAACTTTATGACCGTGACTTCTAACAATAGCACATTACATAATTTCACTTGATTCTATTTCACTTGAGTGGAAAATTAAAGTATTGAAGTTGATATCAGTCTGAGGAAAATATCAATTTCCAAAATAATGATGATTTTACAATTCCTACAATTTTCCAAGGATGTGTTTGCTTCATTTCCTCGCTTTCATGACTTAATATTCGACCAATCAGATGCATCGAATATATAAATCCAATGTAAAAATGGTATTTCAATGGGAATAGTTGTGCAATTTTATTCATATTCTGCATAAAAATTATCAAAAATTTGTATTTTGATGAAAGACACTGTCCCTATGTGCAAAAAAATTGGTGCATCTCTCTGTATTTTCTTTTAAAACTTTGATGCCACCTAGCTCCAACTTTGATGAAAAAAAAATCTTTTGCTAGACGGAATCTCTCTCATGTCATATTAACACAAAATCACACTTTCACTTTCCCCTGATTGTTTTGTAATTGTGTTCTTCTCAAGATTTATTGCTTGAGCTCAGTTTTGTCTTACGCATCCTACCAATTATAAGCCACGTTTTGTATGTGCCTTGCATTCTAATTACACAAAGTTTGCAAGGGAATGGTAAGAAGCGCTCTACTTTCGGTCAGCCAGTCGCAAACCATGGTGATCAATATGGTCAAACTATAATTTTAGTGCAGCTTTCAAACTATGTATCTTAAAGTATTAAAAACTGCCTTGGTATAATATAGGTATTCAAAACAGTTGAAAAGAGCATGGGAGTGTGTGAGAGAGAGAGAAAGAGGGAGGGGATGGGGAAAGGGTGGGGGGGGGGGGGTTAGTGGTGGAGAATGAGTCGAACGGACGAAATAGATTTGAGAATGTGCCCTGTAAAGAGGGTGCATGAGAGAAAGCAGAGATTTACCTCAAAGAAGGGGTGCGATTTAAAAACAAAACCAAAAAGTGATTTAAAAAATGGGACTTAAGAAGAGAGATTGAGAGGGAGAGACAGACAAGGAGAAATAGGGGGAGAAATTTTGGAATACGTCCTGCAGGGAGGATACAGTAGATAAAGAAGAGATGTAACTGAAAGAGGATAAGAGATGAAAAAATATATCGAAAAGGTACAGTGATTAATAAACTAACGCGTAGTAAAGAAGAGAGAGTGGGGGGCAACGATAAAAAGTAATGGGGTATGTCAACACCTAAGAGTAAGAAAGATGTATAGGAATCACGCCTTGCATCTTGAAGATTGAGTTGGAGGACGAGGACAAGAGATTACGTTTCCGTTCACCATCAAGTGCAAAGCGATATTTTGAAAACAGTTAACTTCCTGTCTTTAAAGGGAGATCAGTCGAATTTTGATTTCCGTATATCGATTGACATTATCTTTGGTCGTTTCTGACAGTTAAAAACCATCATCGATACCATTAAGGTAAGTAAATGCAATAAAATGTATAAATCGCCAGAATATCGAGATCTAACTGAAAGTGACATATATTTATTTACATTTGTATTACTCCTATACACCACCTGTTTGCCTGCACGAATACTACAAATAATACCCAGGGTGTTCACTTTTCTTTTCAACCTAAATATAGAATGCTTAGAAAGAAGCAACTACTATATCAAAGGATAATCTTTCCGGATTTGACACTACATTTTCCACTTTATAGGATTTTTTTAAATATTAGAATTGAATTTCCGGCAGCTTGCGATATACAAAAAACCCGAAACACCCTGCAATTATAAAGATCTAACTTGGGGACGGGGGGGGGGTGCATTTTCCGGTGCTTCATTGCTAACGTCATTTCACATCTGTCTTGAGTCTCAAAATCAATGGTTTTGAAATCCTAGAAAATAATACTATTGTCTATGGTGGACACCACAGTGTCGTTGGTGTCTGGAAGACCACTTAGGAGATTGAAAGCGACGTGCAGATGAAAAGGCAACTTAAAAAAACATCCTTCCAAGGTCCTCATTTGCAAAGGAAACCACCTATTCAAATGATCATTATAGAATTTGATTTGATATCGATAACTCACCATCCCACTTCTCACGCTTTCCAATGACAGGTAACAACAAAATGTTTGGAAAACGAAGCCATATTGTTACCAAGAATATTGGGTATGGTCAAGGTTGATCTGATACCGTTTCATGAAGTTTGTCATCCAGGAGATTTGCAAACGTGATAGTGAAATACTATAATTTGATTGGCTGGATGACAACATGCTAGTGATGATAACTTTCAAGAAATGATGCTCACAGCTAATTACAAACATATCTCATTGGCTATCGCCTGCCCAACCTATGACATTCCTCAGTTCACTTACACTATGCAAAGACATTAAAATGATCTTTCGCAAATCACTGTATGGAAGGAAAAGAACAAGTAAAATTGGTTTGCGCATGCTCAGTCCTTAAGAAATCACAGACTGAGCATGCGCAAATTGGTATTAAATCTTAGCTCCCACACTCTGTGCCTCCGTGGTGTTTTTGGAAGTTTCATGACGTAGAATGATGTGCGCCTTGTCCAACTATCCGTTAGACATGAAAGATACTTCATGTCCTATAAATCAAACGAAATAGGAAGATTCTTTGACATGTTTGAGGACAGAAAGAAAAGCTATTTTGATGTAAATTACAGATTACAGACTTACTTCGTCACCTTTTCGGATAAAGGAAAACAAAGCGACAAAGTCGGTAACAAAGGTTCTTTTGGAAAAGTGTCGATGTTAGTCTAGATTATACCAACTATGATTGAAATGTGTTCGATATACACTTTTCTCTTCAGATCTTCAGAAGATCACATGATTTGAAAATGCTTAAAAATAATACGAATGGATTCGGTGTTGGGCACATCACTTAAAATACCAAATTACAGTAAGCCTATTGTACTTAAGTCATCAAAATCCCACAATAAACATAAATCGCATTCGTTGTTTGTTTGAAAAATTCGTGAATACGTTTTTCATCTCTTCAACTATTCTGGTGGTCAAGCAATTCTTCTAATCGCTCTTACTTTGTTCAAGGTGCTGTTACGAAACTTTTATCCCCTTTGCCGCATCCCATGAGTAAAGTGGATGGTTTTTCAAATCTTAAGGCCCATCGATGGCTTACCATAAACAAGAGTCCTCATGAGGTTTATCGAACACTCATCTTCCACCTCACACCTTTCAAAGACGCAGTTCCATCTGATTGATGGAGCTTTAGAACATTAACAAAGCAGGGCATTGGATTTAGCTTCTCTTAAATCGGCCAAGGCTGAGATCCGCCTCGAGTGTGATACGCTTCACGGTCTCTACGCAACCATCCAGGTGCTTCCCAATCTCTGTTCTGGGGCCCTGCAATATGAAACTTAGCCATTGATCGTATGACTGATTTATAAGATTGATCATAAACAGATAGTCAATGGATTCAATTGTAGAAATCATTCCCACGATCAATCGCTATGCTTATGTAAAGGGACCAAATTATGGTTTTTCTCATCGAATGCGCCACCATGACTGATTTCCGGGAAGCGCGAAGAAAACGTCTATAATAGGTTGCAAGACCCTGTCACCGGATGATACAGTCAGGGTCTGAGAAAAAGCAATAAGGTGTAAATTCGTACGTGTTGCTAAGCAAGGGGCAATATACAATTATACGGCCAATTTATATCATTTTAATGTCAGTTTAGCCAATGCCTAAAAAGTTCATGAAGGGTTTAACTATCTTACTTTTCTCATATCGAAATCACCAACTTTTATGTTGACTTTGTGTAATTTTTGTCCTTTACACCATATCTCCGTCAAGGAAAATGAGGAATAACTTAAGAATTAAGTTGTTAATTATTAACTATTCTATATTTCTATATAAAAAAAGAAGACAATGATGTCTTTCGAGACAGGCACTCACTTGAATCATGAATAGAATATCTCATTGGTATGAACAATTTAATGCTTTAAGGGAATAAAGTCTTAGGCGATTAATCTTTTAATGTAGTCATGAAACAAAATAAACAAACCAAATTGAATAAACGACCAGAAAACTTTAAAACATAACTGAATAAAAATATAATATATGCACGATATTACATTAAGCAGGCGAATTGTTCCTTATCTTTGTGCATACGGAGGTTATTTACAAAATATGCTAAGTTTTGAAAAATTGATAAACATTGAAGGTTTTGTTTGAATATTGATTGATATCCTGTAATCGAGTTTATCTCAGGCTTCATTAAAATCACACCACGCTGTCATGGTTACAGATAATGGCATTTTAGTTCTCGTTGATTAAAGCCAGTGTCAATAATTGAGTAAGGACGTGTCAATCAAATAGTCATCCCAATATATAATCAAACAGGTATAGAAGGGCGTTGTTAAAGTTTAAGGTAAATCTCAATTATGCGTACGCGTCACTGAATGTACTGAGATTACCATCATTGGCGCTGTTTGCTATGAATCAATTACAAAGGCTTGCTTAATCAAAACTAATGATTGCAAAGCTAGCAAATCTTCGTAAGAATCAATCAGAAACGTGCCATTTCCTTCACAGAGATTATACTTGTGTCAGTGATATAGTGTACAGGTAAACATTCAATCACACATTGACATTATGTTTATTAATCCACCCTCTTTCTCTGTGTGTGTGTGTCACGCATGCACCCACACACGCACCCTTGTACACATTCTCACATAAACATCACTTAACCTGTTGATTAAAATGGTAGCGCTCGAGCAAAATCTGGTTTAATGATGGTTGCGCAATATATCTTCAAGAAAAAAAAAACACCTAGTACGAGTATCATTAATGATATCATCATTAACCACCAAAATGATACCCAAACACACTGTCGCAAGTGGATCTTTCACCTTTCCACACATTTAGTCTAAATACCTCAGTTCTGACGCACTCTGAAACAATTCTCCCTTTTTGTTTATACTTTAACTCTTCTATTCATCCCTCTTTCCGTCTTTCTTTTTATTTCTCTCTTTTTCTCTGTCAACTTCTCTAAACTCGTCAAATCAAGTGCCCATGGCATCATGCTCTCACAGAGAATGATACCGATGTAATCATCATTCCGATAATGAATGGATCTTCGAAATCGTGGATCCGATTCAAGCGTGAACTGCGGCACGCATCTGTCATTTCCTCTCCTGACTTGAGGCTTTTCTTTATCTTCATTTGCATGAAATGTGCTGTCTGATTTATCGGCTTACGAAATCACGAAAATGCAACCCGAAATTATGCAACTCCCAACCTTTTCTTTCATCCAAATTTCATTTCTTGTTAGCTGCGCATGTCTTGTTGGTCAACCTTCGTTCAGTGACCTGAGGGAGATAAGCGCTCTGAAAGCAGAGGACAGCACCTTCGTCTTGCAAAAAAGTCGCCCAAAGCAGAACTTATCATCAATGTTTGGCGTCATATTTTATTATGATTTGATATTTGCTTTCATCCAATAACGATTTTGCATTATGTAACTATTTGCGTTGAGTCTGGCACAATCACGTTATTGACATTTGGAATCGATTCTTGACAAGTATATCCAATTTTATACTCCGTGTGTAATGTAACATCTGGGGGCTCGTTTCATAGAAAAGTTACACTATCGGTAAATTTGTCATTATATCAGATGAACGGCCAATCACAAAAAAAATCATGGTGTTTAAAAATAATGGCAAGTTACCATAGTTACATAAGGCATTCTAAAATGGGCCATAGTCTGTGCAAATTATTTCTTTTTTAAATATCGCTCGTCTGTTCCGAACTTATTCAACTAGACGTTTGAATCATCCCTCCTTTCTACAAGACCACCTGTTGCCTTCACACATTAAACATATCAATATCAAAACAAAGTATAACGTTCTGAATGTCTATTCATAGGACATGGTGATGGGAAAGGGTATTGTTAAAGAGAGCAACATCTTCTTCTTTTGTTTCAAGTGGTTATGCATATAGGTACAGTCATAATCTTTTGAGTGGCATTTGACAAAATTGAGTGTATGAAGGCTCCGGCGCCTCCAGGTGGCATACTGAAATCATAGAAGGTTGACGATCATGTTACAAAATTTCTATCTTTGCGTAAGATATATTGGCTGATTTAATTCAAACGTACAATGATTACAAAAAAAAAACACGTTAAAATGTTTCAATGCCTAAGGAAAACCATTCTAATGGAACGGTGGGTATCGGTTCAATGACTTAGGAATCGTTATTTAATATTGTTATCTTAGTATAAGTATTGCATCGCGGCAAAACTGGCATCCATGATCGGTGGTGATAAAAGCGCCCACAAATTGCACTGCTGGTCGTGCTGACGTTCCCTCAATACCAATCCATAGTCATAGATTATCTCAGTAGACATACGGTAGTTCAAACCCTTACTAAAGGCACATTATATCCTGGACAAGCGGAGTATAACTTTAATGATAGCAACCTTTCCAACAACACGAAAAATCAATTGGAAATCTATTGGCAAGTTTCAGCATTTAACAACAATTCAAACTCTCGGAAACACAGCAAATTGGTACTACGCGTGCAGTGGTGCAATTACGGATATAAACCTGCACTTAACTTAATAACTGTAATACTTAACATCACAAATATGAATTCGCTAAGCAATCATAACCTTTCTGAACATGATGTAGGAAAATGTAATTTCCTTTTCTTTCTCTCTCGTTACACTCGCACATTTTCCTTTAAGACTGATAACCTGAGATACAATGATCGAATCATAAAGAATAAACATCCTTAGCGATAGCAAAGACTCTTCAACAATTAAATCAACAGAGAAAGGTATGAGGATAATTCATAAATAAATCAGCAGGTGGTTAAATGATCATAAGTTCCATAAGGATGCCTTTGATGGGTTGAAAGATTCTGTTGATGTTGGAAACAACTCTGGTATAAACGAAGCAACACTCAGATGCTCTTTATTAGTACCGACTCCGGAGCAGCCTCTAGACCAAGATATAAACAAACTTACACATCATTCATCGTCTGCTTTATTTCTATTTTCACTCAAATAGCCAAGGTATGGTGACCGTCGAAAGGTCAGCGATATAATTAAAATCTGTAATCTGTAGCGTTCCATACAAAAGCTGGCTTTGTTGATAAAAGGAAAGGTGCGGATCCATGTGAATATGATTACGTTTTCGTTTATTAAGTCTTATGTATTTCAGTAAATACATTGCATCCGTGGTTTTCCTTGAAGAAAAAAAAGTACAACATTCTCACTTAAAAAAATGAATATTTATTATAGGATAGACTTCTCAATAGTGAATCCCCTCTTAAAATGATAGACTATTATAGTTAATACAAATAATACATAATGAGTTAAGATCTACCCTAGATGTATCCACTACCGCGATAATGTACACGTAGGTTATCTCATCATGATAATGAAGTCTCCTGCTTCGGTTAACCAAATATCTACTAAAATTACATTTTTTTCGAAGTTAGTGACATTCTCTTTGATCTAGGGATGCATGAAGCTCTTGTCGATATAAGTCATGTCACAGATTTTATACGGAATTAAAGTTTCATTTCGAACTTTGGTAGACAGCAAGTGTTTGTCATAATACAATGTTCTCAAAATGTTATAGAAATGTATGTATATAATAATCAATAATGTCAAATAAACTACATGCACTCATTATTTCTTATATCTTCTATTCTGGATATAAAAAATATATATAGCTATCATTTTCATTCATTAAATTTATCTACTAGCTCAAACACGCACAGTGAATTCATTTCAGCTAAAATGCAGACCCCACGTTGCCATGATCGTGTTTCCCATCTCAAAAACAAAGAGGTCCCTAAGACGTCAAGATATGCAAGAGGCGATTGATTAAGTGGGTTGGTACCCGATTAACGATATCCATTTGATGACCGATTTCTTCAGGGGATACCTCTTTTTCTTGTAACGCCGTTTTAATATTATTAATTATCATCTTTGTTTCAACCGTCATGCAATCAAGTGACTCCCCCTTTTAATGTACTTTATACAACGTTACCCGGGAGAGCAACTATTCTCAATCTAGACGGTCAGTGATAGGGAATATGATAGGAAGCTTCTCACAAAGAATAGAACCATGGGTTGCTATCACTGTAAGGTTATCAGTGATAATCACAGCCTAGAGGCCGTCCAGGAATGACCTGTCCAGTTGAATCAGACCATGAACTTCTACACACCTCAAGAGTTTGACGCAATCCAGGCGAGCCATTTGTATTTTCTTTCGTCCATTGTTGACCAAATCCATACCCCCACTGAAGAACTTTCAATGAAATAAAAATAATCCCTTTGGGTATATCGGTTTCTGTAGAAGCAATGCACATCGCCAAGATGTCATATTTTTCTTTCCATTGCCGAGATGTTTGGTTTTTCTTAGAAATTTTGACAAAAACAATATCGTAACAATATTTTTCAAAGTATTTGTTATCATCTTCACTGTTTTTTGGACAATGATGGAAAATCTTCCAGAATGTTTACGTAGATCAAAATAAAATGAAGAAAAAGTCGTGGCTCCATATCCTGAAATATATATATATATATAATGTATATTTTACTGATGTATAGTATCATGTGTCACGAATTATAAGGCTGACAATAACCTACTGCTATTTGGAAAATTGCCCTTAAAAACGGTTCGATAATAATAAACGGTTGAAGGAAGTGGGGTATCTGATAGAACTCTCAATATTTAAAGATTTATCAAATAATAGTATTGAATCGCGCTGGGCATCAAATATTACCCGAAGTTTTCATAAAGACTTTCGTTATACATGTGTTTCGGGAATCAAGACTCAGTTCCTTGTGATGTCTGCCATTTAATACACAGTACGAACAGTCTCGTTAGTTTACTTACTGACCTCACTATGACCGCTAAGTAACTGACCTGACACGATTTCGACCCTATCTTGTTCTGCGTTGTTCTTCTTTTTTAATAAGGGGAGTAGATGGACTTTTTCTGACTCATTTTGCCCCTCAAGGACAAGAAATCTCATACCAATCTGTCTACGATCCCAAAACAAAGGAATAAGAGCTGTTAACGCAAGTATTTTTGAAATATGTTCTGATTCTTTGATATGTGATATTTTTCGAATGCTAAAGTTCGTACCCTGAAGCAACTACTATAACCTAATATTTCTAGTGGAAAGAACAAGCATTCCACATGGACGAGCTGGTGACACCAAAGCTACCTTTTTTCCATTTCAGTTTTTTTTACGTGGGAGATTCGTAGGCAGAAATATCGCCTGAATTATAGAGAATTTGACATTCAGCGTTCGTAATAAAAGGTGTTAAAATAAACTCCACAGAGGCAACAAGACTTTTGGACGACGACGACGCAAAGTTAAGAAAATAGCTCACGAATCATATAAAACAATGAGATACAATTGAACATACTGTCCAAGATACACTACAATTCTTCCCGAAAATGCAAAACAACTATTGCCCAACGAATATTGTTGGGAAAACTGTTGCTCAATTGATAGTGCTATACCAAAATTCACTAATAAGGTGATACGATCGTGTTTTTCAATTACTGCTTAAACGAAAGACCAAGTCTTGCAATTTTTTGTTAAATTGTTGATTTTCACTATATCAATAAGAACATATATAAAACTAAATGTATTCATCTTCAACCATAATGGAGTAATCGATGATATCTCAAATGGTCAGTTACGACAAGTGTATTAGCTTATAAAGAGACATACACTTTAATTGAGGCGGATTGCATGTATGTGTCAAGGCAACTCCTTGGGTGACATCCAGGAGCTTCAGTTTGAAGATTCCTGGTGACACGCTTCTTGTCCTCTACTCTAAGTCATGGGATCCATGGAGGAAAGTGATACAGCCGGGTCCATTATTATCTAATCCAACCCCGATTGTCAGTTTGCCAATGGGGAGGAGGGCGGATCGTAATCCTAGGGGGTTGTAGCCGTGGCTTAAGCCTGGTTTCTTTGATTCCTTTAAAGCGCAATCACTATGGAACTGGTATCAATTACCACCTGTTTATACCATCGAAGTGGCAATGCTTTCTCGCTGGGGGAACAGGATGGCGACGAAAGACGGACGAAATGACGCGCGTGCGACAGTAGAGGAAATTGATGTAAAGGAAGAGGAAGGGGGAATGAACAGACATACAAGCTGGACATGGGAAAACACGAAAAGAAAGATGCAATGAGACGCAAATGTAATACGGATATATACCTGTAGAAAGGCATATTACTTCCTGAATTACAGAGGTAAAATGAAATCGGAAAATACACTCAGTTATGATGAAAGAGGTGTAACACTGGTTATGCCGAATAGATTGGAATGCAAATAAACATGACAGGCGGTTAGAGAAGAATAGTAAGTATTTGCGGCTGTGAACGTGATTGAAATGTTTGAAAAAATAAACAAAATACAACTTTGGTGAAAGAAGTGGAGGGGAAAATGAGAGTGACAAGGTAATGGTAAAAAAATGGCAAATTGAAATAGCAAGACAGTCAGAAGAAGAATCAATAGACATGAAGAGCTCTAGTCGAAGAGAGGGAAATGTTTGGATGTGTGATTGGTCGATAGATAGAGACGTAGAGATAAGAAAGGGGAAGAAAACGTGAGATGGGACAGAGGAGAGATAGAGAAGTAGAGAGGAAGATCGAAAACTGAAGGAAGCAGAGAAGACAAGAAGCTATGTTGATGTGATGTATGTGATCTTCCAAGACAGGTGGTTGAATATTTCCACCCCAATCACCAATTGAAAAAAATCCCAGGCTAAAGTGAAACGGAACCATCATGTCATGTACTGTATCGTCTCCTGAAGGTTATTTTGCTCAGCGCGCATTTTGTAAATGTTCTTTTGAGATATCGATTGTAAAAAAAAAGTTTGAATAAAACAATTCGTATAAAATAAAAGCACATAAAAAGGGTGGGAAACGAGGACGGTCGGCGGTATGAGCCAATGATGTGCATCTCCTGTTCTTCACTCAGTTGACAGCACAGTGCAAGCTATTTGAAAGTGATTTATACACCATGAAAATAAAAAGGCAAGTCTCTCTTTGCAGCATGAAATTGATCGATGTTTCGCATTATGTTCGCGCAAATCGATACCTAATACCATCCGACTTTACAATTTGATTCCGTTTTCATTAAATAAAGTTGATCCTTGGTTTGAAATCTTGACAATATTTATAATCGAATTAGACAATATTTTTATTCCGTAGAAACTCGTCTACACCCTTTCTTATTCTCTTTTCTTAAAAAAACCCCATCCATTACATGATTGCAAATTGATTTCTGGTGACTTAAGAAAGTGACATTCCCGTATCTTCAACAAAATATTAATATCGTTGTTACCCACTATCTGTTAAAGTGATAACCACAATAAAGAAAACATTGGCTGTTAAATCATTGCAATTTATCACGTCTGCACTTGGATACAATGTCAAACAAGAAAAAAATTACAAACAAAATAGGGACAGCATCGAGTAGAATTTCAGTTCCCTCTCAAAGTACCAGTTACTTTCTAAACCGCCTGATATGATTTAATACCGTTTATCCCCTTACCCAATCCTGTAAAATCTCCTTCATTTACAAACACATTTTATTTAGTGTTTGATTTATGACAGATGACTACAAGACTTATTCTTAACACTTAGGACATTAATATATATATATATGAGATCACTTTCTCCACCATTTTAGTAAATCAGCATGGATTCCCCAGTTACACCCCTTGTTTTATCAAAACTATCATTCATCTGATGAATCGTATATGTCCTTTTTTCTTGTCATTCTGCACCTCGTGTAAGCATCTGCTAATTAAACGAAAAAGGTAACTTAAGTTATTGATATTAATCAATCAAATGTATTTTCTTGGGAATATAATCAGTATATATTTTTTCATAGAAATAAATGTTTTACCTTAAGAAAGCAATGACTTATATTACAAGAAAAAAATTCCTTAAATAGACAATTTCGTTTGCACACGGGTCAATATTGCAATCTTTCAATAAATTGATTTTTGGTTTATAATGACGAAAGGCTCACAGTTTAAGCAGGAATTTACTGAATAAAAAAAAGATAAGTGATTTGCTCATTTTGCAAGAATCACTCTGAAACTGCCCATTCATGAAAGTGCTCCGAGATATGACCTTTTGTGGAATTTGTGACTTTTCGCCATCAGCAATAATAAACAACTCAACTGGATATGAAACCCTATTCGAAGGTTAATTGCCCTCGCCATACCCATGCACCTGAAAAGCACAAATATCGTTCTGACGTTGCGCTTGATATAAGAAATACTTATTTCTCACAGATAAATCAGTAAAAGGGGAATATGTTTTGGTTATTTGGGGAGTTAAGAAATTTTGTAGCTTTAAATGTATAAGCTTGGAATGAAAAAAATCTACACTAGCAATTGCACTACCGGATGTGAAAAGAAAGAATTAAATAGTAAGTAAAAATTGTAGAAGTAGTAGTATCAACAGCAGCAGTATACGTGGTAATTATTGTAGCAACAACAGTAGTAGCTGTTATATTCTTTTAGTATCAACAACAACAAAAAACTAATAAATACACTCTTAAAACAAATCAGTAGTCAGCTGGGTGCAACTGATAAGACAAAAACTGATTATCACATTTCTGACATATATTCTAGTCAGAAATAACTCTGTCCTAGTAAAAAATACGACTAGAAAATAGTCAAATATGACTAGAATAACAGTTTCACCCAACTGACCCTATTAACTAGTCATTTTTGACTGATTTGTTTTTTAGTGCAAGTAGTAATAGTAATAGTTGAAACATCATTAGTTGTGTATTCTTGTACTATCATCAACTTAGAAGTAATGACAGAAGTAGTAGCAGTCGTCAACATGGTCGTCGTCCTCGTCGAAGCAGTACCAGAAGCAGCAGTAGCAGCACGAGAATTTGGAGAAATGGTAAAATAGGATTTGCTAGCCTTCAATTTCTCATGTTTTTAATGCTCATGCTTGATAATTATGTGCGTGCTCATGGTTAGGAGGATTATCAAAAACTTCTGCCAAACCTTTGATGATTCCTTTAGGTACCTCATGTATGTCCTATATGTTGTCATCCTACATGTAAGGGATTAAGATAGGTTGCATCTATCAACTCATGTAGTCACTAACATATGAGCACTGGCAAAGAGTCGACAGGTACGGTGATTAAGACAGCTTAGGTTTCCCTTATCATGCCATGTCGGATTCTGATCATCAAACGAGAAACCGGTCAATTTGGAGACCTTCATTTGAATTTCAATATTTACCAGACGATTCCAGCTACATAATACGTCATAATGATCAGCCAAAGTCATGCCCTGGCCATTTTCCAGACGTTTGAGAGACAAGCGACTAATATCCAGGCCGATGTTCCACATACTGTATTCAGTATTGGGGTTTTGGGAACATGAATATCGAGGAAATAATCCTTAATCTTGCTGTCGCACTGAGTTCAACGGTTTTTCCCCATGAAGATTAATGCAACAGGTTTCAGAATAAACTGACAAAAATCAGGAATAACTATTATTTTTGCATTAAAAATTTAAACAGTAAAATTCGGATTTCGGATATAAATCTGACATAAATACATTGCATATTCATTTCGATATGCATCCCTAAATAATGCAAAACCTAAAAGATCCATATTACTTTGTTACTTTCATTACATTTCAATGAAAATGCCAGTGTTTATTTGATTAATTTGACGTTAATAATGATTTCATCTGCCCGTAGTGCGCACTTTTAACATAGTTTCGCGTTCGGAGAGAAAAAAGCATTACCATAAAGCTGGTTATAAAATCTTGATGCAAGTAGTGACCGTGTATCAGGTAGTCAGAGCAAGGATATCGCAGAATTAATCAGACTCTGAATCTTCTGATCACTTGTTATTTGAGAGAGGTAAGATGTACAGTCTTTCAACCTTGTACGCTGTAAGACACGGATCTTATCTGTGAATTATCACGACCCGTCCAAGGATTCGAGGCAAGGCTATGTAGGACGGCCAACCATGTGGTAAAAGTCACCGACGTACTGCATGTGTTTACATAATTACATAGGCCTATTGGTAAACAGGTTACTATAAACAAAATGGAGGTGAAACCACATAGATTTAGAGGAGGTAGAATTCAAATTGGCCGACTAATAAAATTCTGGGGTTTCATTCCTGGCACTTATGTACTCGAGTATAGAGTATTTCATCTATTTTTTATTGCTTCTCTTACATTACTACATTAATTAGCACTATTGGTAAGATATGTGCACGTGTTTATTTCACAAAGTATGAGGTTCATGCCTTTGATAATAATAATGATGATAATAAAGATGATAATAATAAAAATCATAATAATATTATTGAAAGTAGTAATAACAATAATTACAATGAAAGTGTTTATATACCGTAAATTGCAATATATGTGAGTGTGAGATTGTTTATCCTTTCGAAGTGGTTTTTAAATCATTTTGGTTTGTGAGCAGCATAATATATCGATTTGTCACACGAAAACGAAGAATCCCAAATGTAAAAAATGAATTTTTATCCCTTTTATCATGTTTATGGTATTATTTCTTTATCAAGTCAGGCGGTATATATTTTTTCCAGCATAACTAACGCAAATTTATATCTAACCATGAAATTGTCATGTTTTTTTTTCTTTGTTTTCTAATATGCTAGACGTATGGCGATGATTTTTACGATTCATCTATTTTCCAAACTAAATAGCATTATGATTAAATTACTTCTTGTGGATTGGAGCTTACATTTCGGTTCTTGTTTTCAAAAGTTGTCAGACATCGAAACTGTTAAATGAGGACACATCAAATACCAATACTCTCAGAAAAAAGAAAATACCTGAACGAAGGAAAGACGTAAAGAAGTTTCTAACATTAGACCTTAGCAAGATGCGGTTTGTGTAATGACGTGCGGTTGAAACTTCCTACGAAGAGCTTGGTTAAGTGGATATATATTTTTTACCAATGGTTGTGAGAAAATTACATCCTGACCAGATAAGGAAAAACATTAACGCCCTTCATTTGTAAAATATCTGCTTTTTTCTGGGAGAATATTGTGGCTTTATTCTACTAGAATGAGTAACTTGCTCAACAACAGCAACAAGCAAGGGTCCAAATATGCTTTCTTAAAATACATGGGAGCAAGAAAGTTGATGAAGCACACATGTTTTGTAACAGTTGCCCAAATAAATGTTTACGCCAATGTCATATTATTATTGCATTTGGATATGGTTTGGGTTTATTTTTTAAACAAACTTTTGTCATGTTGATGTTCACTGTCAAGATAAATTCATAAAAATGTATTGACCTACGCGATGATGATCTATCTCGAACATTGTCGAAGAGTGGGAAATAAGTAAACAAATAAGTGAGATATATTTAAAATACTAATATAGTACGGTAAGATTGACACGATTATGTATAGAGTTGAAAAGGAAGTAAAATTTAAATGATAGGAGAAAAGACATGAAGTAACAGATATTCAAATGGTCTGAGCAAGAAATGGATGGAACAGAATTCCACCGCTGAATAATAAGAAAAGCCAAAACTACAAAACTGTATACTATCGCCATGACTTTGAAGCACGAAATAAAACATGTTGAATCCTTCCCATTAGGACCCTGTCGATTTGATATCAAATCTATATTCTCATGAAAACCTGCGGCGATCTCAATTTAAAGATTGTAACACATTCCCAACTACGAAACATATATTTTCACACATGAACGATTTCTACGAATACCAGAAAACCTCTGTGAAAAGCAGGTGTTGTTTCTAAAAATGGGCATTACTTGAACGAGATTCTCGGAAACAATGCGAAATGCAGTGGCGTTTTAATCTCGGCGCCATATTGCTCGAGCGTTTTCGCGAAAAGACATAGGCTTTAGAGGATACTTATTTTACCCTGTGATGAGCACTGCTAATGAATACATGGTGAGAGAAAGGACAACTAGCAAACGGGGGAGGAGCTGAGTATATTGATTGTTCACAAAAATAACTCCATGTATATAGTCTCTTTACCGTCACATCTTCTCTGTTTCTGCAAAATGGCTAATTTGGAAATTCTGTACATCGTTAGTAAGAAAACATGTATAGATGAGAATACCTCTTGATCTTGAGAAGAGGAAAAACATAATTTCGTAATGATCCATAAATTAAAAATATTTCAAAATATACGTTCTCCGATTTAAATCAAAAGCTTGTGATAGCTACTTGACGCATTTGTATGAAGCATAAACCAGGAATATTGAAAAAAAAAAGTTTTTGCCGCTCAGTTGATACCTCACTATGTACAATTGGGTGACAACTGCATGGACATTATTTTGTATACATCTATACTTAAAGAATATCTAACAAAAATGCTAATGAAAATGTTTTGATTGCCGATGAAGTGTTTATTATTCACTCGAATTTTCAACGGCCCTATATACGTCTTCTTCAGGAGTTTAGAGACAATCCACGTATTTTACGCTTGTCACTTGGATTTTACGGTGCATAAGCGCAACAGGTGCATCTGTGACAAATAGACATATGAAATTGCTAAACTTAAATTTCTTTCCCTTGATGTTATTTCTGCCTTCCTTTAATTTTCTAAATTGCAGCATCTTACCGATGATAAAAGACAGTTTTCGTTCTGATACTTTTCTTTACTTGATTATGATATCTTGTTGTTATCTAGGATCTATATACATATATATATTTCACTCTTTTCTAGATTCAGTTTATTTTCTTGCATGGATAAATACTAAATACATATGTTTATAGTATTTGCGGGTTTTTTCAGTTTGCCTCTCCTCTCTGTCTCTAACACGTGTGGGGCAATGGGACGCTCCCGACGGGCCATTTGCAACATTGCGGTACGATGTTTATTTTGAGACAAAATGTCAAGAGGAAAACGCATTCACATGCGCAGGTGAGACGGAAAAGTTAGGTGTGAAATTATTCATCCAGCTGGCTTTCAAAGAGAGCATGGCTATTAGAGCTTACAAAACAGACTTGCAGGAAAGAGGGAATAACAAGTCAAAAAGAAACAAAGAAAAGGGAATAAAAGAAAAGAAAGGAATAATCAGGGGGAAAGAAATATTACGGGGAAAAGGGTAGGGCAGGAATGAAAATATACATATGTGTTGAATGATGAAGGTGGAAATCAAAAAATGAAAAATATATGACTGATATAGGATAAGAATGATAAAATACGAAGGAGACAAAAAAAAAACGAAAACGAGGAGCGCGCGAGTTCTAAAAGTGTGTCTCTTTATACTGTAACTTATAAATATACATTGTGTATTATGTGTATTCTAACAAATTGATCAATTCGAGGATGTTTACAAATATTTAACAATTGGCTTAAATGTATCAATAAGCAGTGGATATTTCATTATAAAATATTTGTGATGGCCAAAGTTACAATGTAAAAATAAAAGTCCTATATACATTACTTTAACAAAAATGTACAGTGAAAATATTTTGAATCAGAATATACTGCGTTATTAATGAAGTATAATAATTTGATTTGGAAAATAATCTAATAATGCTTTTTTGAAAACTGTGTCCAAATAAGGATAACGTATTTGTGATTTTAGTACATGTCTTTTATCATTAGGCCAACATAAATAATGAATAGCAAAAGCTTGTTTTACGTGGAGCGGCAAAACCACACTCTTTGCCCCAAGAGAGGCCAATACTGCTTCAAAAAAATATAATCTTGACTCAAACCTTGGATTGTTCTTTGCTGTAACAATACTTTTTTGGGGGGCGGTTATATTCCGATTTTCCACTTGGATACAAATAAACTAAAAAAAAGGCAAACTTATTTTCGGATGACGTTAGATCAATTCTTGTGGAAACAATTCTGTGGATCAACAGCAATAAGCGTGTCAACTCTGCATGCACTAAATCTTGTCGGATATATTATCCAAGTAAGAAATACATAAGTAAATAAGAAATGATTTCAGGCAAAATGTTGTGTCTAAATGTCTGGGATGAATCCAAAGAAGGCAACATTACTCTATACTTTGTTAAGCTGAAAAGGTGCCTTGCACTCCTATATTTATTTTCCTTGCCTCTCCCGTTCTACCCCCTTCGTCTGGAACAATATTTCCCCAATCTTAAAGCCAAGCGAGAGCACTGTTCACATGTGATTTTAAAGATAGATCATCACGAAGCATAACAGGAAATTGGATTTAGTGAAGACAACAACAACTAAAATATCCATAAAAAATGGTGATATTTAAAATGTGTTTTCGTGATGTGGCATCTTAGATCTAGATAAAATAATATAGCGCGATGTAGATTAGTCGGATGTAATTCTAGCTTTGTGGAGGGAAAACTCGCTTAGTGTGAATAGATCTACAGACGACGAATGATGAATGGACATGCAAACGAAGCGAGTATGTGAGCCTCTTCTGGTATTGGCCCAAGCGTAATGTTACCAGCATACAATAAACAATTCGCTTAGATCGAGGAACAATTTATTGATCTTTTCCCTACCGGGACTGTACTTCCTCACTCTCGAAATGATATTTCATATATGTAATCACTCGACGGCAATCACATAAACAATAAATATTTAAAGTCATGTAAGTTTTATATATATATATATATATATATAAGTATTAATATAATGCTCTTTGATTTTTATGGAAATGTTTTCAGAATACGATGGACTATACATTTCCAGTTAAAATCCAACCCTACTGACCCTTATTCAAACACGTCGAGGAAATAACACTGAGAATCAAATGACACTAACAAAGCAAAGTATATACGAAAACCAAATAGGAATAGCAGGAACGAACTCCAGCTCTATATCGAGTCTAATGTGATGCAGCGTTACTCTGATGAATACAAAGCTGTTCAGAGTTTTGCCGAGTTCTTCTCCGACGAAAATAACATCGTTCGTTTTCATCCATCTCTTTATTGTTTATGCAGTCCATCAATCTTTTAGTCAAGCAACTTATTAATACTTTTGAGGTAATTTTAAAATTATTTCAGGGGTCATGTTTGACCCCGAATGTTGAGCATTCAATGTTGACGATTCAGATGGCATTTCATTGCCAATTGATTATTATTACTAACAATTCGGACATGACTGTGAAAGGCTTAGTAAGATCTTGCAAATCCACCGGTTGATTAGCTTGTAGCCTGTTGATTCATTTGAAAGGGGAACTATTGTACACACATCCATGCCATAACCCACACCTTAAACTTCTCGCGCACACGCAGACCGTAGCACACCGTCACACAATACATGCAATACCCCACATTTAAAATAAGGGTAAAAAGGAGTGCGCATGGCTAGGTAGAAAAGACTTTTAACCTTTAGAATGACCCCTTGAAAATGGGTAAATAAGTTGAGGGTTGGAGAAATCAGGTCTTCACGTGCCCCTTCCTCACTGCCAAACATCACTTGTGATGAATGAGTGGGGCCTGTATAGGTCAACATCTTATGAAGATAGCAACCTGTGTAGAGATTCCTGCGCCACTATTCTCTTTTTACAGAAAAGCAAATGGAGCTTTCAATAAGGTTTAATAGAAACGTCATCAACTGTGGGTGAGCCATTATACATACATACATACATGCATGTAATTATGTTTATGTGTGTTTATACATATATGAATGACGTTGGACAGAGATAGAATGTAAAGAATAGAAGAATGACAGAGGAAGGTAAAGAAGCATGAGTATAATAATATTTTTTTATTATCATGTGATATGTCTCTTTATTTTTGGCGGGTATAATGCTATATCAATAAATATTTAAGTATAAATTAATTTATGCTTATGCATGGAACCATTCGATAGCAAGTTTTAAAAATCAATTTTCTCTAGGCTACAGTTTAGAATGTAAACAAGACGATAAAGGGGAACATAAACTTGCATCAATTTACATGCAGCAACTTGTATAGGCGTTCGTTGAATTCAAAATAGTTTTCGGTATCGGTACACATCGAAGCTCCAGATTGGTTTATACTGCATCAAAGGCCAAAGGAATTACGACATTCTCTCTTTTTGACGCAAAAGGGGGTAAGCATTCACAATTATTTACATCGCTAATGAAAATCGGCGACAGAGATACTTCTTGAGAATGGAGGAGTATAGCAAGGTGGGGAATAGAAGGCGACCCTATCGCAAATTGATGGAGAGTGGAATAAAACACGACAGAGGAAACCATAAGTGATGTTAATGCCGCTTTCAATTCTTGCTTCGATTATTTATTCTCCAGTAATCTAGGGTTTTCTTTACTCACTAGGGGTGACGCAAAATCGCAGAGGTCTGACTCTTGGAAGTGCTGTCTCCCACCCCCTCTCTCTGTATATTTACATAAATAGATTTACACACATATATACAGTGAGTGAATAAAAGTTTATAATTTGAAAAAGTCCTTGGAATCGAAAAATATACAACATAGGGATATTTTTTTCACATACATTCTTGGGTCTTGGTCTCATCTATCAAATGAAATTAAAATATTGTTAGAATGTTTAATTTGAGTGAGCAGTGTCCATTTTTGTAAAGCTCGCAGAAATCTGTTTGCGCAGAAATGCTCATTTTCACGCTGTGGCAAAGGAAAATAAACTTACCGTGCTGTACGTGCGATCCACATCTCATACATTTCTTTTGTATTTTTAGCCAATTGTAATAAAACAGATGAATTCAAACATTTTGTAACAACTTTGCCACCCAAATTAAAATTTTAACCCTCAGTAAGCACAACCTTTCCTTTTTTGCCAGCTGGATCTGAGGACATAACTGAATGTAAACAAAACCTATTTCAGACATCTCAAGTATTTTTTTCATTTTTTCACGTTTTTATCATTTAAAGTGGGCTTACATTTTACTTAATACTTGTTTCTCCATACTTTTTCCCAGCTTGACAATGATTTACAGGAGGAAAATGAAGCCTAAGCCATTTCATGTGAATAACTGCTACATGTAAAGCAAATATCATGATGACCTCTGTGTGCGGGAGGGGGGCGCGCAATGTCGTCATCTGCTTAAAGAGATCTGTACCAACGTCTAAGAGCTTCAGGTTATTACAAATATATGATTTTACAGCATTATTTATAAATGTAAATGTATTTTTTTGATACGCACTGTATACATGTACATGTGCTACCCCTTGTCACTTTCTCCTTCTTTTCATCCTGAATTAATTAATCCCATGGTACATTTATCATCTTATTGCTGTATTTGTACATATCATCAATTCATTTCAGGGACGTTTCATACTATTAAATAAAATAGAAATAGAATACTGTATAAACATATAGATCCTTCTCGAAAGTACTGCACTTACGGAAGACAATTTGACATTTACATTTCACTGCCATTGTATTGTCACATTCTCAGAAAAATATTAGTTTGCGTCTGGCAGGAAATGTCTTAATGTACATGGTATAAATTCTGATTCGTTGTGTATATCAGTAATGATAACTCCTGCGATTCTTTAAAGTACTAATGCAGATCAAATTTAGGCACCTTTCCGCTAATCATAATGGTGTAGAGTCGCTGAGGAACTGATGACGAAATCATAATGGAAATTCGGACAACCAACCCGCTGGGAACACACCGTCGTTTCGGATTTCTACAATGCAGTGTGCCTTTGACTATATTTCGTGAGAACAGATGACTTTTGGAGAAAAAAAAAAACAAATAAGTTGCTAAGACAAACAATGACGACACGGCTTCCTGTGCTTTCTGCGGGTAAATGTATAATCGATTTAATTTATGAGGGATCCCATGAACGGATGTATTGTCATTACAAAGAAGTTACTAATCTGATGCGGCCTAATCGCGATGGTTATAGTTGTTTAGATTATCAGAAAGGATGTACTTCAGTTAATGTCTTCCTTTCTATGTCAATTTACAGTATAGGATAAAATGTATTACAGACAATGTGGCGGAGTATTTTGGTACTTTACTTTATACTTTACATAGACAAATTTATATAAAAAAATTGTCTGTGCCAAGGCAGCTTCCCGACGCTATACAAATATAGCCGAATTTCTGAAAAGTCCACGGAAGACTCAATAGGTGGGAAATAAAGAATTTCTAAATTGGAGGTTCAAATCTTCAATGAAAACCTGTCAAGGACATCCCAAAAGAATAAGTTATATCAGGAGACCAAACTCAAGCAATCTCATCTAGCAGATTGATTTAAATTGCAGCTCAGTACCATATATGACTTGCACTGTAAAAACATTGGGTAAAATTTTAACCAGCACGAGGGGAATTATGTGTCCAACCAATTTTGGGCAGCATTTTACCCAATACGGGAAGCATATTGTCCAGTAAGGTTAAATAAGCAGCAAATACTATAGAATGGGCAAAATTTTCATGACACTAAATACATTGTCCAAAAGAAATGTCCAATGTTGGTTGGACACATAATTATCCTCCTAGGTAATCACCCTTTTTACCTAATATTTTTAGAGTGTAGTTCGAGACATATCTATTGAGAAGAAAACCTAATTTCAATCGACATAATTAGCACCAATTTCTTTTAGAAGAAATCCGTACTTATTGAAGGCACTGAATGCAAGGTCCCAACTAACATGAAGAATGATGTGAACAGGAATACTTAGATATCTACATAAATTACATTTGTTAAGAAAAAACTTATAATGTATAAAGTTAGTCATGTAATTTTCCCCCTATTTAAGTTCAAATAATTAGATAAAGCAATCACAGATAATCAAATGAGAATAAAGTTTAAAATACACTAGGCGTGGGCAAAGTCGAGAAAAAAATGAATTAAAGTATGATAAGAAAAAGTTTAAGTTCTGACAATCGCTCCCTGTCATGTAAACCTATGAACACGAGTACGTTGCAGGTTATTTTTCTTCTTTAGTTGTCATGGTAACCCAATACGAGTAATCCTATCCCAATTCCGTATATATGGCCGTATCATTAATCCCCAAACCTGTATCAATCTTATTTGCTCCTTGGTTTGTCATGGTCGGTGTTGTGTTTAAAGATTAAACATAACGGAAATTTGATATGTCACCAACGCTTACCATCAGAAAGAGTGCTATACAAAAGAGTGGGTGAAAAAAGTGGGAATGGGACTTTTGTGCTAAGATGTTAAGTTGTAAAATATCGCCTCGATCTGTTATCGGTACCAAAGAGCGCTACACTATCGGATTTCCGACCGTTATTCTCCCTTTGCTCCGATAGGGTTTAAGCCAATAGAACCTGTTGTTAATATGATATGTGTGGGGTGTTGAAAATTGTCTATACAAATTAATACTTCGAATCATCACAGAGATAGACGATGAGTGTAATACAACCGTTTTTACCTTGGGCTTACACCGAAACGTGTATGTCATTTCCGGACGCCGCCAGAAAAGTTACAATTTTTTTTATTGGAAGTATGACATCAACAAGATCACATATCATTCCAGAAATACAACAAATTTCGATTTGATTTGAATTATGGGATTTTTTTTTCTTGGGGGCACAATATGAAGTATGAAGTTAGCCTATATTGTAAAAAGCAGAAGCTTCTATTGTGCACAAAGGACACACACACACACACACGCGCACACCCTCACCCTCACAACCCAACAGAAGCAACAATTATGAGAATTTGGATACTCTAAAGGAATGAACATGGACGAAAAGGCACATCATGCGTCATACATCATGTGTGGCTTAAACAAAATCTTTTGATGGTCTTTAAACGCGTTTTAATAAATCATCGGTGCATTGTGATTGAAATCGCATGAGTGTTATTGTGGTATAGTCGTGGCGGGCTTTTGAAACACCTTAGCTATAAGAATGCGGTAGGTGAGTAGCATCCATCAACCTCCATCTTCTTATCATCCACACGCACAACAGAACGAATCGCTTCATCTTGCTAACCTACCGCTATAATCGTTTATCGCGATATGTTGGTAATAAACACTTTCTAGGGAGATAAAATCACTTAGCAGATCTCCTCAGAAATGTATGATTAATGCGAGGGCTTTTAGAAATATGGCGGTCTGGTGTCTTTCATAATTATGATACTAGTGAGTTAACAACCTTTTGTTTAAAGTGATTTGGTTTGATACAAATTTATAATATAAATGCCGGGGTAAGAATCGGTGACAAGAATATTTACCCAAACTTGTGATTTTAATTTCAATTTTATTTCTGAAACCATCAACCTATTGGAAAAGTAATAAAGTTTGATGGGATAGTTCTTCATTCTACCTTCTTAATTCTAAATGCTAAATCGACTTCCAGTAATAAATCATTTTGACTTTTAATCTCATTTATCAAACAATGCTATTGAAAAAAAAAATACAAATTATAAACAGTAAAAGAGCGATCTTTTATTAATGCAAGCTCGCATGAACTGTTAGGAAAAATTAAGAATAAATGGATATACAAATTGACTCCCTGAAGAAATAGAGCACGAATCATCATTGCCAATTACCAACTCTCATAAATTGCTCTGCATGGGTATATAGCCCATGGCTGGTGTAAAAAAAAGGTGAGCGACTATTGGTTCAGTATGAAGGACACATTTGGAAGTGTCATGAAAAATGACTTTATCCTATTAGCAAATTTACCATAGCGTCCTTAATGGTGAATGTTGGTAATGTTGGGAAAAATATTGACAACTGATGGTTGTTCACCTGTATAGGTGCATGTTTGATTTTAGGATATGGAATGACAGATAGAGCTATCCCGTCAGAGTTCAGAGTGATGTTGGCAAAACAGCATATTATTTTAGGAAAAGGTCGCAGCTCCAGCAAGTGTAAAGAGAGAGGGAGAGAGATGGAGAACGACAGCATATTTACAGACAGAGAGAAAAAAAAGAGGATGACAGAAAGAGAGTCTGATTGCAGGGTTGATCAACATCGTTATGAAGATAATGCAAATTTGTGGTATGTTGAATGATGCCTAATCAATTTGGAGCCATTTTTAGATTACTTCGTGAATACAAAGTAAGATGAGTACATAGATCCCGGTTGATTACCAAAGATCAGATTAAATATCCATGCTACTCACATTCTATATAGAAGTTAATATAACGCGTTTATCTAAAATAAACGATCAATATCTTATACGCTGGGCAGATTTTTTTCATCATCATTTCCCCCGAAATTCTTATGAAAAGTAAAAAAAAAATACTTTAAATAAAAGACCAATCTTATCAACAGGGTTAAATAATAGAAATCGTTACGAAACATTGACAGAATTACGTTAAATAAAGCGAGGACTTCTTTCCATCCGAAATTATTTCGGACAGTGTAAACGAATTTTCACCCCACGATGCAGAGCGAATGCTAGAACACATCAAATGCTTTGGCAATGCACGTCAAATCACAATGAAAAAAGCTGGCAGGCATTTTGTCAAAATTGGTGAATCGGAACAGTAATTTTGTCCGACGTTTCGGAGCTGACTAAAAATTACATATAGGTCGTATGTCCAGATTCATGGACGCTGTTTCGATTCACCAACCCTCGACAAAGACTTCATTATCATGAAGTACATTAATCATCTATGTTCCCGAAAACGTTCTGCGCTGCGGCTGCCAAAGCTCCCTATTTACTTTTATGAACGCAGAATTGATTCCCCCCATAGTACTCTCCACAGGTGAATGTGTTGCAAGTATCATTCAGAAGTAAAGATTTGCTTCTGTTGTATGATGACCCAGGGGCCATCGTGGCGATCACAACCGAATGTTATTGCCATCGATCCTCAGATCAAATTGGATTCGTTTCTTAACATTAATGATATTTTGTTTGATACTCTAGGCGCGGTATTGATTCTGTATGAACTCCTTTAGATCGGTAGAAGTGAATGAATTGGTAACGAGTGATGGGTATAGCGCTTTGCATTGCTGATCAGATTAGCCGACGGGAAAACTTCTTATGGATTCGAAATCAATCAATTACGAGCTCAGAATTCACATTGGAGGAATAAGGAAGAGATGGGGAAAATTATATTTACTATCAAACGTCATACATGAAGTCAAAATAAAACACCCCATCTCGCTGTTTAGTTAAAGATACTGGACGTATTTTACTCTGTAGAACTAGAAAATCTCTCATTTTTGCTCACATTTACACGCATATACGGAGGCACACGGTGCTTGCTTTCACCATCTCTTGGACTAGTATATTCATGCCAAGCAACAAAATCGATTATTAATAAAAATAATATCATGAAGTTACGTGACAATATTCCTGCAACTACAACTTGATAATTGTTTTTGCTATTCTTCTTATAAAGCAAATGAAGTATTACAGTCGCCATTAATTTTCAACAAACAACAACAGTCAAATTATTTCATTTCGCAAAGCCGTCACTTTCAACAAGTTTTTTCCATGTGTTCCTAATTTTTTTCATCCAATTTATGACCAAACTCTGAAAAGCTCTTGGTATTTCTTTAACTCACACCCAAACATCGTTATATATATTAGATGAAAAATAATCCCTTTGAGCATTATCGATCCATCAAGTCACATTGATCGATTCTCACTGCCCAATGCTGCATCTTAAAAGTGAGAGAGGAAGAATACATATGGATTTTCTGGAGTGGAAATCCGTGATGATTTCAAGATAACGAGGAGTTACACTGCGCAAGACGCAGCGACTCTAGGCAGCGATCGATTTCACAGGATTACTTTTGAGTCATGCGAGAAAATAATATTTATATTTGAGAATGATGCTACATCGAGACAGCTCTATTACTAGACCTTGGGTGTGTTTCACATTTATGTATGACTAAAAGGGAGTTGCAAGGAACTTGCAATCAGTTGCAAGTCTTAATTGCGATTTGTGATTGATTTCTCGTCTGCTTCTGAAATATGCAGTTTAATCTGATTTTCTACATTAAAAACTGATCTATCAATTGTAAAACTGCGACAGAAAATATTTGCAATTGATTGCAAATATTTTCTTGCAACACCCCTTAGAGTCAGACTTAAATACCGACACGTACATGATATGCAACGCGCAATCTTATTGGTCAATACGCAGTAGAGCGAGTCCTCTTGGCATGATCTGACCAATGCGGTTATGCCTATTATAATGCACACAACTAGGCATTTAAGTGTGAATCTAAGTCAATCTTATATCTTTGTGGAACAACCTCTTCCCCCAATCTTCACTATACTATTTCGATATCACGAGCAGTTGCTAAGGCATCAATGGAAAACATGCACCAATTTTAGAATATGTAGATTAGAAGACGTCAAAACATATTTGAGTCAATTATAAGAGGAGCCAGTCTGTGTCATTACGATTCTTATCATTATACTTGATAGTCGTTTTATGATTTAAATGCAAACAATCGAATTTACATATACGTATTACGTAAGAGAGACATATAATCATTGCCGTCGATTCCCGGGTCCCTACCAAAGCAGATATAATCACCGTTTGATAGCACCATCCTTCACTAATTAATACATATCACGAATCAATTAGGATAATCTAATTTGAATTTACTCGATTATATTTAGTAAAACTGAAGTCATGATAATACTAGTTTGCTAATAAATATAGCGACATGAATTAGTTTTTGTAAAGAATATTTGTTCGAGAAACGAGATAGATCAAACACATCTTATGTTGCCGTCTGCTGACAAATGTCCAGATACCTCCATTAGAATTTCCTGAAACATATTGCAAAAACAGAATCAGAATCCTACAGTGTACATGGTGTAGTTCAAATCTTAGGGAACAAGATGAGATGGTAAAATAACATTTTATTTCGTTACCATGCATGATATATTCTAATATTCATCTTAACCGATACATTCATAAAACATGCTATGGATTTTATTACAAAAAGCTTACGCTTCCAAATTTCCTAAAACGATATCCTTAAATGCTTCGAATTCCCAATGGTAATTGAATATTTTGTACATCAAAAATAAAGAGTGCAAATGTTAAGCGGTGTTTAGTTTAGCCGGAAAAATAAAAATAGCAAGAAACAATGCTAGTTCTACTCACCAAGTACCATCAATATTTAGGCACAGATAACAAAATATTCAAGAATTGAAAGTGGACAAACGGTAATTTTACTGCTACATCTCCAAAATCCAAATGTTTAATATACGAAAATAATTTTCTTGTTGTCAGATGAATATTTCACGAAGTTGGTCAGAGTAAAAACAGCTCGAAGTGCTAGAATGGCCGCTGTCCGACTTGCTGGTTGGCAAACTGAGAGAAGGGGATGTTAGGTGTATTCCTTATAACTGGGACAAGCGTGAAACAGTTTTAAACGATGGTAATCAAACTGCCAGGTGATATCTGGAGCAACTCGCTTACGCTCCCGCGTAATTCAGCAGGAATCGAATCCGCTCTGCTCCTCCTTCCAGCTCTGTGAGCGAACGTTGTGATTTCAGCGGGAGCAATCCGCAGAAGTAACTTAGGTGTTGCGTGTGTGCGCATGCGCAGTGAATTTACTGAGAGAGAGAACACCAGTTTGATTGAAGAATACACTTTTTAAACATCATTTTTTTGTATCATTCACAAATATACTTGCAGTACGCTCTTTGTTATTTTTTTTCCAGCTTCAAAATCGCAACATACAAAATATTCGATATCACCCTAATAGGAAAATACCGTAAAAGGCTATTTTAAGGCCATATTTTCTGGAATTTCGTTTACTTAAAATATGATGTCATCAAGTGAAAAAGACGCGATTCCGATAAATAACTACCTTTCTCACCGTGTCTAATGAAATGACTTTATAATAATACCAATTCACATAGATAACATCACATTTCTATGAAAACTGATCGTGTTCACCTCAACTGATATTTCGTGTATTTTAAATAGAATGCTGTCAATGTGAACAGTATATAGTGACGATGGTCATTGGATTCAGGTTCCACTGATGAACTGTAAAAAAGATTAGTGGAACGTGGTAACAGGAAATAGAAATGCCTTGAATTTGCAGTTATATTTCTCGTGAGGATCTACATTCTACAGTATATTTTAATTCTACTTAACTATGTTGACTATACCTCGTATCAATGACCATAGGTGCTGTTGGGTTCGGATCATTTTCAATGGGAAAAGCACCAATTTCTTTGAATTTTTTGTACTATTTCGACAATAATTTAATGTAAGGTACTATGTATTCGATATTAAATCATGCTTGTTGGTATCATAGTCTACGGTTTCTTGTCCACATCATGTAAATTTTGCGTGGTAACTGAGCCATTTTACGACTGGCGCATCCACAATTAAAGATAATGACATGAGATATGGGAGAGAGAAATCGAAGGAGTGAACAAGCATGGCAATGAGGTTAGAGATAATCATCACAATGTGCCCTCGCGTGGCAAAGATTCATCAATGTATAATGACCGAGATACCAATTAATTAGTCCTGATATCTGAATCCACCATCATAATGACACACTCATTCGCAAAAATCCGCTAAAATCTAAACTATGACGTCATGCGTTACCATGCAAACACGATTATACACAAATGCCAAAAGTATCAGTTAAAATTTGACATCCGTCCCGTGGTCTCGGTAAACGGTTGGGGCAAACGATTTAAACCATGCCATTACTATTTCATCGGTTATACTTGGAAGTATACAACAACTGGCCAAATGCTGTAAAGTAAGCTTTGGCTTCAGATTTGGTTTGAATAAAATTCGTTGGATAACCTGTATTCAGAGCAAAATTTCGTGACCATGTTTGTTCTTAAACTGAAAAGATTGAAACATGAAAATAGCCACCAATACGAGCAGAAGTCGATGAGGATGAAATTAGATTCTGTACAAAAAACATGTACAATTAGAAATGGAACAAAATTAGAATCATAACGCGATTGACAGCAGCATCCCGAATATAAATCGATATCAAAAGACTGAAAATAACTCATCGATCTAGAAGGAATAGCAGTATTCTCCAGCTACAATGCGTCGATTTTTTTGGGCTATAGAAAAAAAAGGGAGCTATTCACAACAGAAATAAGACAAATAATGCTTGATTTTGATGTAAAGCTAACCAACACAAATCTGAGTAGATAAATAAGTTCCATTGAACGTTATTGTTACTTATTTGTGTATCGTCAACTATTGCTATATTTACCCGAGGAATACATTTTTGATTGAAAAGCGTCCATCTCTTTCAGATTTAACAAGATAATCATCACTGTGAGATAAAACCGACGATCTGTATTAACCACATTCACTTATAAGATTGGTACACAATAAGTGGAAAGTTGATAATACATCACAGTTTGTTGTCTTGATGACCACTTTTACGCGACATATTATACTATTTAACATTTTTTTTTAAATCACATATTGAATGACTGATTAGATAATAGCTTAACTGTTCAAAATTTTGTAGCGGATGTAATTTGATGACGAGAAAATGATCGGTCAGGTCCATTGAATTTTCATTAAACGTTAACGATAGTGCATACGCATTGTTAGCCCAAGTTCCTCAAACATATACTACTTAAACTAAACTGACTAGCAAACACTGCCAGCTGGTATAGTTGCAACTATCGT